>NC_136388.1:49134317-49809817 GCF_965140285.1 Lepidochelys kempii | reverse complement strand
TTAAAAAGTTCTAGCCCTCCCATTGGCTCTTTTGGTCAGGTGCCCACTCCCTTCCTTTTTGCCTATGGGCTTTTTTAACCCTTTACAGGTAAAGGAAGTAGAGAACAGCTACCAACAGGGATTTTATAACTAACTGGCTGGCTCAGTGTCCATAAAAGGGAGCTACCCTCTCTTTCATTTATCAGAGCTGGGCTGCAGGAATCATAGGACTGTAGAGCTGGAAGGGACCATCTATGCTGAATTCAGATCCACTCTTCCATTTGTCATTGTTTTGAATTCAAATTCTATCCTCCAAAGTGCGGGCAGCCCCTCCCAGCTTGGTATCCTCTGCAAATTTTATAAGCATGTTTTCCACTCCGTTATCAAAGTCATTAATGAAAATATTGACTAGTACCAAACCCAAGACTGACCCCTGCAGACAGGGCTGCCAGATCCATGAGTGTTGCCTGCTGCAGGCTGCAACACAGACTGAATTCTGTAAGTGTCCTCCCTTGCTCAGAATTCTGTGCTTTGGGTCTCTCTCCTGGCTGCAAAGTGTGTGCACAGGAGGGTCAGCCCACTAGAAGGGACACAGCCTCACAGCAGGGGAGGCTGGTCTCAGGCTGCTAAGAGATTGGGGTGGGGATAAGCATGCTATAGGGCAGGGGTGGGCAAACTACAGCCCGCAGGATGGATCTGGCCTGTCAGGGCTTTGGGCAACTGGGCAACACAGTATGGGGAGGAGGTGAGCAGCCCTCAGTGGTGAAAGAACAGGTTAAGGACTATTTAGAAAAGCTGGACATGCACAAGTCCATGGGTCCAGATCTTTTGCATGCAAGGATGCTGAGGGAGTTGGCTGATGTGATTGCAGAGCCATTGGCCATTATCTTTGAAAATTTGTGGCAATCAGGGGAGGTCCCAGATGATTGGAATAAGGCAAATATAGTGCCCATATTTTAAAAAGAGAAGAAAGAGAACCTGGGGAACTACAGACCGGTCAGCCTCACTTCAGTCCCTAGCAAAATCATGGAGCAGGTCCTCAAGGAATCCATTTTGAAGCACTTGGAGGAGAGGAAGGTGATCAAGAACAGTCAACATGGAATCACCAAGGGCATGTCATGCCTGACCAACATGATTGCCTTCTATGATGAGATAACGGGCTCTGTGGATATGGGGAAAGCAGTGGATGTGATATATCTTGACTTTAGCAAAGCTTTTGATACGGTCTTCCACAGTATTCTTGCCATTAAGTTAAAGAAGTATGGCTTGGATGAATGGACTATAAGGTGGATAGAAATCTGGCTAGATTGTTGGGCTCAACGGGTAGTGATCAATGGCTCAATGTCTAGTTGGCAGCCAGTATCAAGCGGAGTGCCCCAGGGTTCGGTCCTGGGGCCGGTTTTGTTCAACGTCTTTATTAATGATCTGGATAATGGGATGAATTGCACCTTCAGCAAGTTCACAGATGACACTAAGCTGGGGGGAGAGGTAGATACACTGGAGGGTAGGGATAAGGTCCAGAGTGACCTAGACAAATTGGAGGATTGGGCCAAAAGAAATCTGAATTCAACAAGGACAAGTGCAGAATTCTGCACTTAGGAAGGAAGAATCCCATGCACTGCTACAGGCTGGGGACCGACTGGCTAAGCAGAAGTTCTGCAGAAAAAGGACCTGGGGATTACAGTGGATGAGAAGCTGGATATGAGTCAGCAGCATGCCCTTGCTACCAAAAGGCCAACGGCATATTGGACTGTATTAGTAGGAGCATTGCCAGCAGATCGAGGGAAATGACTATTCCCCTATATTCCGCACTGGTGAGGCCACACCTGGAGTATTGTGTCCAGTTTTGGTCCCCCCACTACAGAAGGGATGTGGACAAATTGGAGAGAGTCCAGTGGAGGGCAACAAAAATGATTAGGGGGCTGGGGCACATGACTTATGAGGAACTGGGGTTATTTAGTCTGCGGAAGAAAAGAGTGAGGGGGGATTTGATAGCAGCCTTCAACTACCTGAAGGGGGGTTCCAAAGAGGATGGAGCTCGGCTGTTCTCAGTGGTGGTAGATGACAGAACAAGAAGCAGTGGTCCTGAGTTGCAGTGAGGCAGGTCTAGGTTGGATATTAGGAAACACTCTTTCACTAGGAGGATGGTGAAGCACTGGAAAGGGTTACCTAGGGAGGTGGTGGAATCTCCATCCTTAAAGGTTTTTAAGGCCCAGCTTGACAAAGTCCTGGCTGGGATGACTTAGTTGGTGTTCGCAAAAAGAAAAGGAGTACTAGTGGCACCTTAGAGACTAACCAATTTATTTGAGCATAAGCTTTCGTGAGCTACAGCTCACTTCATTGGATGCATTGAGTGGAAAATACAAAATCTCCTCTGTATTTTCCACTGAATGCATCCGATGAAGTGAGCTGTAGCTCACGAAAGCTTATGCTCAAATAAATTGGTCTGTATTTTCCACTGAATGCATCCGATGAAGTGAGCTGTAGCTCACGAAAGCTTATGCTCAAATAAATTGGTTAGTCTCTAAGGTGCAACTAGTACTCCTTTTCTTTTTGCAAATACAGACTAACACGGCTGCTACTCTGAAACCTGTCATTAGTTGGTGTTGATGTTGGTCCTGCTTTGAGCAGGGGATTGGACTAGATGATCTTCTGAGGTCTCTTCCAACCCTAATATTCTATGATTCTGGCCCGCGGGATTGCCAGCCCCATGGCGCAGTAGGGCTAAGGCAGGCTTGCTGCCTGCCCTGGCCCCGCGCCGCTCCTGGAAGCGGCCGGCACCACGTCCCTGCAGCCTCTGGGAGAGGGGGAGCAGAGGGCTCCGCGCTCTGCCCTCGCCTGCAGGTACCTCCCCTGAAGCTCCCATTGGCTGGGAATGGGGAACCGGGGCAAAGGCAAAGCAAACTGCTATTCAATAGGCATTACACAACCGCCCATGGCTTGGCTTAGTCATTCCCCAGATCAGAATAAATGAAAAGAAATAACCCTGTAAGATTAGAAACTGCCTCACCCTTTAAAGTACAGGCCTGGATTTGAGAGTTTAAAGACTATTCCTTGTATATTAACTTCCTACTTGTCACCACACCTACTGACACCACCTGAGTAGGCAGTTTAATGGTTATATGAAAGCAAGCAAACACATGGTAAAGAAATTGTGGAAGCCCTGAATTGCTGGACTCGTCTCTCTGTTTGAATGAGGATGTTACGTGGCAATTGACTTACCTATTCCACATGCCGAAGCTGTATTTCTTCTTCATCTATTTGATGTGCAGGGTGAGGGCAGGTAAGAAATGTAACCTTTGTTTTGATTTTCTCAGCAAATAAAACATACTTTTCAGATGTCATAGTAACATGAACATATTTAGCCTTTAGATTAGAAACGCTGATATTTAATTGTTTTGGTTTTGGAGTAAAATATATTGGTTAGATGCACAAGATTATTTTCAAGTGAGTATAGAGTTCAACATGTAAAAACAAAATGAGTAATTGTATCTTAGTGCCACTTTGTATAAACTTCTTGTGTAAGGACTATACATTAGCAATTACAGTTGTTAATTGTGATTATCTTTTTGCAGCAATAACACATATGATAAATAAGAAGGTTTTCAAAATCTATGAATTTTATAAGTGTATGATTTGGCATTTACTATTACAAACCAGTCAATTTCATTTGACAGTCCTCTCATCCAGCTTAAGAACAAGCCTTTATAATCATAAGCCAACTGCTCCCAGGGCCTCTCGTAAACAAACAGCCGAGGGTTGTTATTGGTCTGTAATATTGCACCTCTAAGCTCTGGGAGGAAAAACACCTGCATTTTGTGTTTTCAAAAAAATCTAAATATTCTTATTAATATCAATGGATATCTCAGCAATCTCAAGGTTTCCCAGAGATCTTGATGTCTTTCACATGTTGGGTTTGATAAATACATACTTATACAGCACCTTTCATCACTAGATCTCTCAAAGAACTTTACTTTATCCCTGTTTTTACAGAAGGGGAAACTGAGGGGCAGGGAGGGCAATGAGCTGTTCAAGATCAGCAGAAGAGCTGGTAATTGAACCTAGGTCTCCTGAGTCCTAGTCTAGTGCCCAACCCACTAGGCTAAACTGCCTCTCATTAGCCCAGTACTGTATAATATAAAAATACCAACACTAACACAATATTATGACTTTAGGGTTTGTCTACACAATTAATTTGTTTACGGCAAGCTGGGGTGTGAATCTGCCCACCACTAGCCTGCTGCAGACTAACTGTCCATGTGGACCCTGCTGACAGGCATTAACCATTTGTTAATGTGCTTTGATCTACTTCCATTTTAAAGAAAGCTAGATCAATGTACAATAACAAACTGTTAATGTGTGTTGGAAGGTACCATCCACGGGGACAGTAAGTCCGTGGCAGGCTAGTGTGGGGTAGATACACACGCCAGCTTGCCGTGAACTAAATGTTTGTGCACATAAGCCCTTAAGGAAAGATAAAGGCACATCAGAAATTCCCTTTAGAAATGCAGACGTTTCTTTGTGCGCCAGCAGTATTAAAACAAAACTATTGCACCTCTTGGCTGTACACGTGAAAAGAGACACCTGGGGAGGTTTAAAAAACTTAATTACCCTTCCTCAAAAATGTGGGTGTGGGCATGTTCAGTATGCAGGTGAGAGCGCGCCTTATCTTTGTTTTTTCTCATTGTATTTAATAAAATTTAAATCCTGATGCACTATGAACTACATTGGAGAAATGGTGTTGACAAGTTTCAGAGCCATGTCCAAAGCAAGCAGGTTAAGGGTTCGCTGTGCTTGTCAGCATTTAGAGCCAAATAATTGACACTGACTAGCTCTCACATGTCGACATTCCTCACATAATGAAGTCTCAGGTGTAGAGCAACCTACCAAAGAAGGTCCTGAGAGTCTCACCAGCCTGTAGCATTAATCTGACTGTATTAATCATGTTTGCACAATTCCAGTAGTCTCAGTGTAGCTACTACAAGGCTTTTCAAATATTTTCGGTGCTACTTATTAGCAAACATGGATGTGATCTTAAACAGATATCCTCTGCCACGGAATCTGATGAGTCTTAGATCTCGGTCTGGTGACTGTGGTGGCACACAGCAAAGTGCTTGCCTGAGCAAGTCTGAGCGCTGGCTACAGGACACGTAGGCACGAATAAAGTTAAGCAATAAGTGGTAGTGCTCTGCACTGAATGATAGGAACTCTCAGGCCCAGTTCCTGCCTGCTCCCATACAACTGTGATGATGATGTTTATAAGAAGACATACAATCGTATGTATTTGTTTTGGGGTAGCAGCTAGATACCCCAGGGACGACTGGCACCCTCTTGTGTTAGGCACTGCACTGAAAAGTATGCCTTTCCCCCAAAGAGCTTACAGTCTGCATTGCCCATGACAGCCCGTGTCGACAGCCTGGGGCTAGCAGGGTTCACGCTAGTGCTCTTAACAATGGCGGTGTAGACAGCGCTCTGAAGTTACACCTTGGGCTGGAGCTCGGGCTCTGAGGCCTAGGGAAGAGGTGGCCTTCAAAGCCTGACCCACCGCCTGAGCTACACCTTCAAACCACTCTCTACACAGCATTTTTAGAGCACTAGCGTGATCCCCTGCAACCCAAGTCTGCCAACCTGGGCTGGGAGGCTCGATGCCGCGGCTGGGCAGACATACCCTAAGGCACCAGATCTGCAAAGTTGCGCACACATACTTCCTTTAACACAGGCGCAAGTCTTTGTACACTCAGCATCTGAGTACGTAATGCGTATCTTCCTTGGTAGACTATTCTGAGATCTATAGAAGAAACGCACCTTAGAAAAGCTATTAATTAATTATTATTATTTAATTAAACTGGGTGAAAAAGACAAGATGGAGAGGAGATGGGTTAAGGCCAATACTCATCCTGGTAATGAGGCACTTAGCTATGAATTCCCCTCTAGGCCGTACTCCAACTATAGGCAGACACAACTTGGTAGCGGCATTGCAGCATTCTCCTTAGCAGCCTGAGCCAAAGCCCACTGAGGGCAATGACTTCAATAGGTGTTAGACCAGGGCCTGTGATAGACTGAGCTTTTCTCTGGGGTCACACCCAGGCTGTTCCAGAGTCTCTTTCACTTTCAAAGTCCTCTCCCTGCTTGGGAACTTTACTCCAGCCTTTCTGAGTTCATAGCTGTGGGGGTCTCCCACTGAAGGGGATGTTCAGTCACTGAGTTTCCTTATAAAAGTCTGGTTTATACATGATAGTCTGGCACCCTAGGCTGCAGTGATCAGCTTGTCTTGGGTCTGAAAAGTCCTTGTGGGTGGGGGAGACTTGTCAGCTGTTTCTTCTTAGCCACTCTGCAAGAGTCAGCTGCTTCTGAGGCGCAGCGGCTTTCTTCCTGGTTGCCACCCCTTCCTGTGGCAAGCTCTCTTTTGAAGCCTCCTCCCCAAGCTTTGCAGGTGTGCCCGTTTGGTACTGGTTGAGCCCAGAGGAGTGCGTTAGCCTTCTCCTGATTGGGATGGAGGCATGCTCCATCACACACCCCACCCCTCAAGATGGAAAAGGGCTTCTGGTTCAGAATGTCCACCTCTCCAGGTTCCCTCTTAAAAAAAAATCACCATTGGTGTGGTCTTTCCCTGCATGCTGTTGCACTCTGATCCTGTACGGCTGGAGTGTGAGCTACCACTGCATTATACGAGGGTTCCAGTCCTTCAGGTATTCAACCAACTTAAAGGGGCATGATCAGTGACCAATGAGAAGGAACTCCCCAGCTGGTAGAACCTGAAAGACTCTATGGCTCACTTAATTGCCAGTGCCTCTTTCTCAATAACCGAATAGGTCCTCTTCCTGGGGAACAATTTTCTACTTAAATCCAGAACTGGGTGCTCCTTGCCTGCACAGTCCTTGAAAGCACAGCATCCAAGCTCCATCCGAGCCTCCACATGGAATATAAATTCTCAGGAAAAGTTGGGTTTAAAAAGGATGGGTGCCTGACAAAGGCATGTCTTCAAGGTATTAAAAACCTTCTCGCAGTCTGTATCCCATCAGATCATCCGGGGGTTAGCTCCCTCTATAAGGTCTGTTAGGGGAGCCACAATAAGAGTGAAGTTAAGGGTAAATTTCTGCTAATATCTGGCAAGGCCCAGGAAGTGCCTCAAGTGCCTTTTAGTTTTGGGGACTGGGCATGTTTTTATCGATTACTGGCTTCATGAGTCCATCCCCTATGTCGTAACCTAGAAAGGTCCCCTCCATAATTGTTAATATACTTCACTATAGGAAGCTGGTCTCACAGCCTAACCCTACAATCCTAATACTGCCTTCATACGTAGTAGGGGCTCTTCCCCCATGGAGCTATAGAAAATGATATAATCCATGTAGGCTGTGGCATAATGCTAGTGGGCTGAGAACTTTATTCATAAGCTGCTGAACGTTTGCCACAGGCCTATGCAGTTCAAATGGCATGGTCTTGAAATTACAGTGTCCAGAGGGGGTTGAAAAGGCGATAAGGGGGATAAGGGAATTTGTCAATATCCCTTCATGAGCTTGATTGTACTAAGTTATCCCAGAGGTCCCAACTACTCCAGTGGCTTATCTCTCATGACATTAGAATAGCATGGAATTTCAAAATGCAGTTAACTTTATAGGAAACAATGCAAAAACTAATCAAACTGTCAGGTTGGGGGACCAGAATTATGGGGCTCCTCCACTCACTTTTGGACTATTCAACTACCCCCTGTCACACTGTCTAAGGTGGCTCATGACTGTGAGTGACAACCACAGGGCAGACTGACAAAAAAAGAAACAAAAAACAAAAAAAACAACAAACTGGTGGTGTGTTGTATCATTAAATTTCACCAAGCCTGTAACAAATGTGAACTCCTGGATCACTGTAACAATCTCTCCATGGAGTCACAGACAGTCGCCTTAGCCTGTCCAGGCTATCTTGTGACCCAGACAAACTGGACTTAGTGATAAACGGTCACTTACATCAAAAATCACCACATTCAGGTTGAGACCATTCAAGAGACCAGTTACTTATTCCAAATCAGTTGGTACAATCCTACACCAAAGAGAACACCTGTAGCTAATCCAGTAATAAACTATCTAAAGGTTTATTAACTAGGAAAAAGAAGTAAGTGAGTTATTTACAGGTTAAAGCAAACAAACACACACACCAATGAGTTACCATCTAAATCCTAAGGAGTCTGGTTGCACCTTAAAGACTAACAGATTTATTTGGGCATAAGCTTTCATGGGTAAAAAAACACTTCTGCCATGCATCTAAAGAAGTGGTTTTTTACCCACGAAAGCTTATGCCCAAATAAATCTGTTAGTCTTTAAGGTGCCACAGGACTCCTTGTTGTTTTTGTGGATACAGACTAACATGGCTACCCCTGATACTTGACATCTAAATCCTAGGAGTGACAGAGCTGTAGTGACCCGTCAATTCAAAGTGTCTTTCAGGGCAGACTCAAGAGGCAGCCCCTGGGGAATCTCTGGCTTCAGTTTAGCATTTCTAGCCCTTCGGAGTTTAAATAGCCCAAAAGACACAGTTTCTTCTTGTCAGGGATTTTTATTCCCTTCCCTCAGGGTTTAATGGGGGGGCGGCAGAATCAACAAAGTCTTTTGCACTCTGATGTGCCACAGTGGTTTGTCTGGTGTCTATGGCTCTTCTTTTGTTGGGCAGAAGATCAAACCTCCTTTGGCAAACTAGTATTTCACACTTGGGAATGCTTCTCTCCTGACTGGCAGTTTACAGTAACAGAGCAAACACTTAAATATTATTTTATAACAAGGGATGTAGGTATTACAAGTGAGATTAATGCATGCAGCAATTTACAAGCCTTTCATAGAGTCTACACACAAACTATATTCTTATAAGACTAATACTTATTTTAAGCAAAACTAACATACAGGTGACCTGGTCTGGTCTCCAGCCACAAGGTTGTCTGTTCTTAGCAAATGCCTGCAGCTTTGGCATGAGTCAAATGCCAGCGTCATGTCCCCATTTTTAAGATTGCCTGTAGTTCTTCCCAGACTATGTCCCACATTTTCTGCAGTAGGTTAGGGTTCTCCCTAGCTTGTTCTCCAGATGTGGTTTCCAGGTAGTGTTTCACTAGCTGGGTTTTTCCAGATATTGAGGAGAACACATGAGTGAAGTTCTCAGTTTCTTGGGAGAGTTGTGCTCTCTGATCAGGAGGGAGTCCCACACCTTCTACCACAGGTATCAACCCCTGGCAGATATGAACCTGAGGGCCTAATTCAGGTCTCACAGGGAAAGGAGTCATCAGCAAAGCTTCCCAAGTTTTCCAGGGCTTGATAAGACTCACGTGGTAGATTCTGATCTCTTTTCTTCTACCTGGTAACCAGATTTCATAATTGACCAGTCTTGCTTGTCTAGCTACCTCAAAAGGATCCTGCCAACAGGCCATTAATTTAGACTTAGCTGACAGTAACAATAATAGGACTCAGTCTCCCAGCTGGGAAGTACTCAGCCATGCCCCTCAGTTATAACCTTGTTCTTCTCTTTGTTGTGCCTTCTGTAGATTTTCACTAGCAAATAAACCCAGCTGCTTAAGATATTCCCTTAGGCGAATAATATACTGAGTCACATTGACAGCATTGTGTCCTGTTCCTCCCAGCCTCATGTAGAAAATCTTAAGATTCCTTGAGGTGCATGGCCATACAATAGTTCAAAGGAGGAGAATCCCATAGAGGCCTGTGGGACCTCTCTTGCAGGACTAAGAGTAGTGGAAGCAATTGGTCCCAATGCTTGAGCCAGATTTGGTTAAGCACTTTAGCATTTCTTTTAGACTTTTGTTAAATCTCTCTGTGAGACCACCTGTCTGTGAATGGCATAGAGAAGTTCTCAAAGATTTGCTCTTCAAAAGAGAGCACAGCTCTTGCACAGCCTGCGAAGTATAGCTGGTCCCTGGGTTGGTTAATATCTCATGAGGGCACTCCACAAATGAAAAAAGTTTCATAAGTTCTGGTGCAATCGCGGTTGCCTTTGCTGTGTGAAGGGGAAGAGCCTCCAGATACCAGGTCACATAGTCAACAACTACCAAGATGTACTGGTACCTGGAGGCACTCTTCTCTAGGAACCTGACTATGTCCATCCCTATTCTCTCAAAGGGTGTCTCCATCAGTGGCAAAAGAACTAGGGGAGCCTTTGGAGTACTGCTGCCGATGGACAATTGGCAGGCTGGCAGGAGGAGCAGTATTTCCTCACTTCCTGATGGAGGCCAGGATAGAAGTTGGCCATTATCCACGACAGTGTCTTCTGCCACCCCTAATGCCCAGCACAAGGGATGTCATGTGCAAGCTGCATCACTGGTTGGCAGTATTTGTGTGGCACTGGTAGTTGTGTCCTCATCTCCCCAGACTGTTGGTCTTGCTTAATGCCATATAGGTACTCCTTCTTGAGCACAAAATGGGGGTAGTGCTCCAGGCACTGAGATTCCGTCAGTTCTCCATTTACAGAGGTCAGTTGCTTGTGGGAGCAGCTGTATGTGGGGTCATCCCTCCGTGCCTGAACAAAGTTTCCTGCCTGCAGTAGGGGCCCTAGGTCCAGGGTGGATATCTTCCCCTTCTCCACCTCCGGCCTTGGTTGCGTTGCTCTCGAGGTATCCTCTCCCAGGTCTGCTGGGCCCCCAAGTCCTGCATCTTACATGCAATGGGATCGGTCCCAGTCCATAATCCTCTGGCTGGTGAGCTCATCCATGATTTGCTGAAAAAAAGGCCAGTCTCATCCCACTATTATTGAGTAGGCCTCTTCTCCAGCCAGAGCCGCAGGTATGGTTTCTGAGTGAGTGCCCACAGTCAATTGTAACCGGTGGCTGAGGTAGGCTTTTCCATCACCATGCATGGACTCTATGCAGATTGTCTCTCTTGGGGTGCCATCTTCCCCAGCCAGGGACGCAGGAACTACTGTCTGGCTGCACCCAAAGCTTAGGAGTCCTTACACTCTCTTCCCTTATACCCAGACCAGCATTATCAATCTGTGGGGAGTTTTCTTATGGGTGCGCATCTCCATGGTCCAGTCCTGGGCGCATTCACACTCCACAGGGGACATTCTTCCCTTAGATGTCCCTGCTGCCCACATGAGTCGCAGGTCACTGGGCTGGCTTCAGAGGCATCTGTCAGAGGTTGATTTGGTTCTGGGATGGTGAGAGAGCCTCTATCTTAGGATCCTGTTTCAGTCAACTGGGGTATAAGACGCACATTCAGGTGAGGCCCCACCCTAACCCCACCTCATTGTGCTCCTGGGCCTCTCCATGATGAGAAGGTGGCCCGGCCTTCCTGGACCTAATTGGTGTGATTTATGTGGCCTCTTGTGAGCTGCAGTTAGAGGCTTAGTGTCTGTGTCCCGTGCCTCCCTTTGGTCAGTCCTATGGGCTGTTCAGGGTCTGGGAAATTCTGCATCTAGGGACCCTTTGACCACTAAGAAATTTTCCATCTGTCACACAGTGTCTGACAGAGACCCAAGGCTGCATCATCCATTCTCGACTTTTCGCTGGTAGTAGCCATATAAATTGTTGAGTTAGAATAAACTTGGCAACCTGGGCCCTAGACCACTGTTCAGAGCGAACCCACTGTCCACAATGTTCCTTCAGGCATTGGGCTACTACACAAGGTCTAGTGCTTTGGGATACATTTCTGACCTACATCGCTGGTGATGCATCTCTTCATTAATAGTAAATAGTCTAGAATAACAACTCTCACTTGCTTGTTGTCCTTGGTCTGCTCTTGGTCCAATAGGCTGACTGTGCCTGCCCCCTCAAACATGACACCAACATCAAAGTCCAGTGCTCAAGGGGCCACTGAGTGGCTTGGGCTACCCTCCCAAAGGTTGTTACAAATGCTTCAAGGGTCATCATTCAGTAACTAGGGTTGTGCCCACTCGCACCTCAATTGAATTTGGCTCACAATCTCTTCATCAGCAGATCCAGGCATGACAAAGGAAGCAATTAATATTGCTGTCGGACAGAAGTGCTGAAGTATGCTCACTGTGTGGCATGACCTTGTACTGATATATAGAGAGCATGATTTATGAGGGCTCTGATATGTCCATCCTAGATGGGGAGGCGCTCAGGTGCCACAATGGTGATGGGCACAGTGTACAGAATATATAAGAACATAAGAATGGCCATAAAGGGTTGACCAATGGTCCATATGGCCCAGTATCCTGTCTTCTGACAGTGGCCAATGCCAGGGGCTTCAGAGGGTATGAACAGAACAGCTATATACATAGAGCTAGAGGAAGTGGAAAGATGATGGCCAGAAGTTTGAGAGTACTGTGATGTTGGCTCCAGGCCGAGGCTCTCATCCTGGTGCTGCAACTAAAGCTGGGTTCCCATGATGGCCCCAGCAGTACAGATGATGAAGGGAAAAGGAGGGAAATGAGTGACCCGAAGGGATGGAACTGGATGGAACTGGTGATGGGGTCTTGCTGATGGGGAAAAAGGCAGAGAAGTTTATTGTCTCTAATCTGATTAATAACGACCTGCCATCCCCTGTTTTCAGGTACAGAAGAACAATGTCCTGCATTTACAGGTCTCAGTATAAGCAGTGCTTTGACTGGCACAAACTTGAAAGTGAAGCTAATGCTGTACACAAGACAAAACCAGAACTGTGCTGAAACTCTCAGTTCAGCTGGCTCCAGGTATCTGAATGTGACCAAGAAAACTACCCTCATTGTGCATGGGTACAGACCCACAGGTTCTCCCCCAGTCTGGATACAACAAGCAGTACATCTCTTGCTCTCTGTGGAAGACATGAACATAATCATTGTAGATTGGAACCGCGGGGCTACGACTCTGCTCTATCACAGGGCTTCTAGCAACACTAAGAAAGTTGCTGAATTCTTGAAGACACTTATAGACCAAATGTTGGTAAGTTAGATGTTCATAATAATTGTGATGGTGTTAACGGAGTAAAGGAAGTATTGTAATACAGCAGGATCTTAGGGATAGCAAATTGTTCTTTAAAGAGATGCATTAATTACTGTAAACTCAAATATACGCAGTGCCAAAATCTTTACTTTGGCTTTGCATGTTAGCATTTTACAGCTTTGTTCAGTTTAAACTTGGAGTACCAATTTTTTTTAAAAGCCTCTAATCTGAGGTACATACATTTCAAGTGCCCCAGAAATCAGATTTGCAGGTGCACATTTGAACACACAAACTAGGCAGCTGGATGTCTAACAGGAGACTGGCATGCACCAGTTGGAGTTTGGGGGCACCTCCACACTGTTCTCTAAACTCGAATTCCCAAAAGTTAGGTGCCTAAAGTTGGACAATTAAAAGTACAGATTTGGTCGCAGCCACTTCAAAAATGTGTCACTGAGAGTATACTTGAGTTCAATTCACATCCAGGGATTAATGGTTTTAAATGTGAAGCTACCAACTTGAATGGCAGAGGAAATATGAATGAGATTATTGTAAGGACTGTATAACACTGAATTACATGCACTTAAGTGGTCTCTCCCTGTAAAGAGGGGTGCTGAATGGTCTGTGCAGATCAGGATGTAAAGGTGTTCCACTGAGCTACACTCCCCCTGCAAATAGGAGATAGCCTCATACAGGTAACGATGACACTGATGACTCATTCAAGCTTATGCACACCCAACAGGCTCCGTGTCCTCTCATTACCCACATAATGATTATCACCTTCTGACCTCGGAGCAATCTTTTTCTGATGAAACATCAGGGTTCCAACAGATAAAGTGAAAAAAAGTGAATGAAAATATGGTTTTATTTTGTTTAAGGTGTTAAATGTTATTTTACATTCTTATTTTGACCAAATATTATACGATTGTTCAAGTCTTATTGATTTCACTTGGCTGTTAACTGGTGACTGGGAACACTGGTGTGATTGAAGAACATGTGTCAAAAGTGTACAGGGCAGGACATTTTTATGGAGGACCAGACTAACGTGAGCACTTGTGACATATTGCACAGATTAGTTAACAGCTTCAGGGAGGCCATGGGCTGCAGCAACTTGCATTAGGATATTTTAATTAGCAAATACATTTCTGAAACCACATGCTGGCAATTTGGGGTTTATTATTAATTATTGGTATTGCCACAGCAGCCACACACACTAGACACTGTTCCGTGCATAATTGCTGTCCCAGGAAAACACAGTGACGGCCCGGAAATGTTTAGCTATCAGATTCACATCACCAAAGGGTGTTGAGCATGAGATACCTCAGTGGACAAAAGGAGGCTCATTTCAGTGGAATTTGCCTTGGGCATTATGTCTCAAAAGACACCTCCATTTGGGGAAAAGAGAAGAACTGGCAGGTAAAATTAGGACGGGCTATTTACGTTATCCCTGGAACCAGCTGGATGGCCTTTTCCTGCTCTTGATGTTTCTTATGTGCTTAACATTTCTGTAACCTATGATCATGGACATTTTTAAATCACAGGCCGACGGAGCATCACTTGACTCTGTTTATATGATAGGAATTAGTCTTGGAGCGCATATCTCTGGGTTTGTGGGACAGCTGTATAATGGCAAACTTGGGAGAATAACAGGTAAGCCTCTTTCTCAATCCCTGCTCCTGCCTTGGGCAAATCACTTCAGCTCTCTGCCTCCATTTACCCAAACACTGAATAATACTTTCTGTCCTGAGCTCCAGGAGAACTGCATAGATTAGTTAGTTAGTGAGTGCCAGTCCTGTGTTCTGAACACATGGAGCACTACATCACTGATAGGCCTTATGCAACAGTGTCAGGTGCAAAAACCCTACATGGAGATGTAGTTATTTCTGCTAACTAACCCTCCGAACAGACATGGTGAGCCCTGTCAGCCACATGCCAGGAACATAAGCTGCCTTGGGGCCTCTCTGAGGAAGAAGGAACTCCGAGTAGGGACAGCAGGGTCTTGAGGGGGAGCCCTAGGAACCTATGCTAAGGAAGAGGCTCAGACTGAGGCTTATATTTTGTACTTCACCAGGAGGGAGGGAAAACCCTGTAACAGTTTGTGTGTTCTCAGATGCTAACCCAGTGTGTGAGTGTGCTGTATCCGGGGTGGAGTGGGGACTGCCCATTCACAGGGATATAGAGAATCATTTAAATAGCACCACATTACAGTCATGCCATAATAATCATTTTGCATTTCAGGTCTTGACCCAGCAGGCCCCTTATTTAATGGGAAACCCCCTGAGGAAAGGTTAGATCCTACAGATGCCCAATTTGTTGATGTCATTCATTCTGATATTGATGGTAATATTTCATTTCTTCCTTCTCTGTGTTTCATTAGATGGAAACCCAGGAACTAAACTGGTGCAGGAGTGAGAAGGCTACTGTGAGGCAATGCCTGGGCTCCTCTCTCATTGGCTGGAACACTGTGCCTGCAGGGGGCAGTGATCTAACTCAGATCACAGGGTTATGCCCAGGCTGCGTGGGGGTGGCAGGGTGGGTCCCATTCTGCACAGGTCAGAAAATGGGTCACTATTCACCCCAGAGCTATTTCTGCTGCGTTACTGGTTTAACAGGACGTATCTCAACAGCCAAACCCAGAGGACTCAGTGACATGGGTGGTGCCGAGCTTCACAGCCCCCAAGGGAACACTGGCCGTTCCTAGGTCTGCACAAGGTGCACGTGTGCTGCTATAGACCTGCATGGGATACAGCTTGCTTTGCTGGCCGGGGGAGAGGCATTATGGCCCCTGGAGAGGGAGGGCAGAGCAGTCCTTGTGTTCCACTAAGTGCAAGGATTTCAGCTGTGAGCTGGCAAAGGGAGAGCACCCCCATGTGCATAGCACCTCAGAGCCAGCTCTGCCTGGCTGTGGGAGCGCTGCTGCTCGCAGTGGTCACAGATCACTAAGGAACTGGAGCCAGGAATTAAAATAGCAAAAGCTAATCACACCAACTTGAAAAGCTGAACCGTTTCATTCCCTTGGACATAGTGTTAATAACATAAAACTCCATGGCTGCTTGTAACCTGCCCTGTGGTCCTCAGCTGGGAGGCATTACACAGCTTTGCATAACGCTGCCTGCCTTTATTATTCTCCTTGGGCCAAGAATACTTTCATCAGGTGAATCTGTATCCTTGGCATCATCCTGGATTCTGAACCTTTCTTCCCACACTGTTTCCCAATCACCCCATCACCATTTGGTAATTGCCCCCCCGCAGTTCCTCCTCTGCTGAAACCCACACCCATATGTTTGACTTCTCTGACCTAGACTACTGTATCGCTCTCCTCCATGGCACTCAAGACCCACCTGCCAGACTCCAGCAGCATATGCTAATGGCTGTGGCTCCCCTTAACAAAGCAGCATCACCCTGTTCTCACACAGCTCCACTAGCTCTGTATTCATTTCAGGATCCTGTTCAGAATCCACCTCCTTGCATGAGATCAAGCCCTGGCCCATATCTGTGCACGGAGGGGACCATCCACTCATGGATTTTCTCCTCCTGCATGGAGGAGGGATGTCAGCAGTTTCTAGAAGGTGCTCTGTGAGTCCAAGATCTACCCTTGGATAAGGCAAGAAGACAGGCCAGGGTCACCACTGTCTGGACCATCAATTTGCCTTCTTGAAGGCCTGGCAAACTCCTTCCCTAAGAAGGCCACAAAACCACAGAGATTTAACTTACCTTTTTTCCCTCCCATGGTTTCTCTGCAGGTGATGGGCCCAGATACACATCATGCACATGTCACACACATTGTCTTGTTGTGAGCATTTAATGTCATTATCTAAAATATGGCAATGGGGTCATTGTCTTTTAGTTCAATGATGCATAAATAGATTAAGGAAGCTAAATCTCTTGCACAGCTGAGACTGCCAATGCTAAAAGAATCCAGGTTATTTGTTCCTAATTCTTCATCTGAAATTTCTTTTCCCGGCACTTTAAGATTCTTTCTAAAAATGATATTTTCTTTGATTAGGACTAGGCTACAGAGAAGCTTTAGGACATATAGACTTCTATGCCAATGGAGGAACCGACCAGCCCGGCTGTCCACAAACAATATTTTCTGGTAATGAAATGCACTTTGCATTGGGAAAACTAGGACAAAATATTTTCAACAAATCACCCAAAGAAGTGTGGGGGAAACACTCACTGACAGTAAAAAAAATCCACAACCAACTTTTTGAAAAACAACCCAAAAGTCAGATCCCCAGCTGCTGTATATTGGGGGGTCGCTACACTGAAGTCCAGGGAGCCACGCTGATTTGCACCAGAGGAGGATCTGACCCATAACCTTTTGCTGTTTCATCCTGGATTTTCTGCTCTCTTCCAAGTGAGCGAATGAGATCAAATTTTGCTGTGGAGCAAATTTGCATGCATAAATTCAGTGAGCAAGTTTACCCCCAAGAACTTGTAGAAATGTTTAGAAGATGTGGGATTTTTTATTTAAAAAAAAAAAAAAGCAAATTCAGTGTGAAAGCACAAGTGTTACCAGTAATGAGTCCCCAGAACCAGTGCAGAGAACAGTGTAAATGGAGAAGACAACACTGAGGCAATGATGCATGTCTTGGCAATGACAGACATTTTGGCACTCAGGAGACCTGTGATCTGTTCCTGCCACTGAGCTAGTATGTGACCGTGAGCAAGTCGCTTTCCCTTTGTGTGCCTCTGGTTCCCTTCCCGCCCTTTGTCTAGTCTCTTCTATTGTATAAACTCTTCAGAGAGGTACTGGCTCTTGCTGTGTTTAGTCAGGCACTAAAAAAATATAAAACTTGTGTATTTTAAACAAAAATTTAAATTCTACAGAAAACACTGAAATTTGCAGCAAACCCATACATTTGAGACCAATAGCAATGTTTTTGCAGTGTAAATTTCCACTTGCCCTGGTTAGGCATTGATATCATGTCCATAAAACCATGTGTCTAAACTGTGAGACAGCAATTTGAGGCTTTAGCTCCTGGCAGTGAGGACATCTAGAGTCACCCATTGAAGAGAGGGAAAAAATGCAGCATGTGTGCTGGGGAAAGATGCCAAGCCCTGCACTATTATACATCGGGCAACAACCTTACTAAGGAGTCATGGTCCATGGAAACATTTTTCAAAGGACTTTTATGGTGGGCTGAAGCTTGTTTTGCTTCAGAGGTGCAGATCTCTTATGTTGCTTAGTGTAGCCATCATTGCCCTTTTCTGTAATGCTCTGTGGCATTTTTCAAGGGTAGCACACACAGGAATTTAGCTTTGCCCTGGCTATTCTCACACATCCTGAGTCCCTCTCCTGCTGTTTGTAGGTCTTTAACAGAACTTCCTTACAGTTCCTGTGAGGTCACCAGCATGCCAAATTGGAGAGGTGGGCATTTTGAGGCAGGTTTTAGTACACTGCTGTGTGTTTCAGCACAGACCATGGAATCAGTTGCTTCTGTAAGAGCTTTTATCAGGAATGACAAGAGCTTATGCAAAAGGAATGCACCACCTAAGTGACAACCCCAGCTAAGAACCGGGTGGCTAATTCATGAGGTGGAGTAGAATCCATAGTTGTGCATACCAGCAGTGGCTCTGCAGTGCTAACCATAGGCTAGTCTTCTTTTAGTCTGGAGACAGGTATGACTTGAAGGTACATATGAAGCAGACAGTGTATGGTGAGTATGAAGGTGCCATTTTACAGTGTTTTTAAACATACCCATACTTTTGGGCCTGGTCTCATGAAAGTCCATTGTGGTTAGATTACTTGAGGCACTGTTTAGATTCTAAGCCCCTGTTCATTGGTAGGAACAGGTATGTCCCGGTTGACAGCCCAGAAGCAGTGGGCACAATCAGTGTCTCTGGCCCAGAAGCAGTGGGGGATAATCTGTGTCCAGCCCAGAAGCAGTGTGGAGCGCTTAGGGTCTCCTTCCATCTGATTTATAGTGCGAGTTGCACAAGCTGCGCTGGCTCAGAGTTTCTTGCTTTACAGGATGTGCAGCTCTACATCAAGTTGCTGGACATGATTTAACGTGACCCTGTGAACATCTCTTGTGTTAAGAATGGACAGTGATACTGTCACAACAACAGGGTGCTTGCTGTTTTGCTGTTGCACTAACATTTTGCCTGCCTTACACAGATTTCTAATGAAATATCCCTTTTCTTTGTGTCAACAAGGATCACAGTATTTTAAATGTGACCATCAGAGGTCTGTTTTCCTGTTCCTGTCATCCTTGAAAGAGAGCTGCAACATCACTGCATACCCCTGTAATACATACAGAGATTACAGGAACAGCAAGTGTGCCAGCTGTGAGGCTTTCCAGCCCATGCCATGCCCCGTCCTGGGTAAGGATGATGCAGTGTCCAATGTGGATAAAAGCTGTGTATTGGAGATGGTTTTTAACAATCCAAGGGACTCATACTGCTGCCTGTCACACTGTACCCTATGTTATGCCATGTAACCTGTAACAAACATTCTGGTACATGTTGCCAAAGGACTCATGGGACAGAGCTGTTTGCAGAGTCCCTTAACACATACAGCCTTTGCTTCCTTCTGCGGGTGGGTGGGTGGGTGAGATGACACCATTTCACATCTGGAAAGGTAGGTATAAATCCTAGCTTACGTTACAAGTGAAAATGGATTTGGATGCTTCATTTAGCCTTTGTACATTCACATCACAGTTACTGCACAGATCAGCACTCACAGGAGACCGAACAGCCAAATCAAGAACTTGTAGATTTTTCTGGGGGGCAGAGCAGAATTCACATACTTTTGGGGAGCTGAATGGGGATAAGCACATGCTCCTGCTAAGTGCTGAGTGCTTCCAAGAGGTGTTCAGTATCTTAAACCCTTACTGACTTCAACAGGAGCTGCTGAATCCTCTCCACTTTTGAAAATCAGATCACTTGTTTTACTTGTCCAAATATACATTTAGGAGTGTAACTTTAGGCTCTCATGTTTGGAAACCCTGGCTCTAGAAAATATACTTGAGCTCCTGGAAATAAACTTCCAAAGTAAGGGAGATTATTGTTCTATTGAGCAACACTTTGTCTTGACAAGAGACAGCAGATATTAAAAAAGGATGGCTCTTAAAATATGGGATGGACAGAAAACAGCCATATTTAGGCCTCATTCCTGTGAGCACTAACACATGGGCTTAGCTTACTCACATGAGTATACAGAGTATTAGGGATTTTGTCTATGCTGTGTTTTATCAGTAACTATTTGCAATATTCACCTTGTGGCTGAAAAGCAATTTGGTATAAATCAAGCACTAACTTGATTTCTTTTCAGTCATTTGGTCTTGTACAGTCACCTAATGCTGAATTTTCACACTGTGGTCTACAGGTTATTATGCTGACAAGTGGAAAAGCTATTTAATACTAAAGAATCCTCCTGTGACTAAAGTGTTTTTTGATACATCAGACGAAGAACCATTCTGCCGTGAGTGATTAACATTCCTTCAACTTTGCATTGAGGACTCTCTCTGTCAGCAACAGCACTTACATCGAATTCAGAACAGTCAGTTAGCTGTCATTGCATTTCACAGCTTGTAGCTGATGGATAAAATGCATTTCAATTTGCAATGATAGCACTCTGCCCCAAAAGGGCAGATACACTTGGCACAGTGACAAAACAATCTTTCCCTATCAGCTCCGTAGAGACACACAGGAACAGACCAGTTTCTCTTTTAGAACTAGTAAATTTGGTGATATGTGAATAAAGCCTAGGAAAAAACAGTAACTGTCTTGGGGTCTAATCTTACTACCATTGAAGTCAATGGCATACCTCTCAGTGAGTTTAACTGTGTGAGATTGAACTGTTAACCCTTAAAGGTGACCTGCAAAGAAAAAACAATAGATATTTATCAGCTTTATGATGGATGATGAAGCAGTGACAAGTGTTTGGGTTTTCTGTTTTTTTAACTTTATCTGCTTGGGTTTTTTTCCCCACGAGAAATTCAGGTTCTGTGTAGGCTGGAAGGTTCCAGGATGACTGGAGAGTAGGGAAATGGTGACATCACAAGAATCCAGGAAGTAGAACTGGAGCAAACTGGAGAAAGGAAGGGGTTTTCAATTAAACCATTTCAAACTCTGTTTGCTTTAACACTCGTGTAACTCAATTGTTGATTGCCACTGTGGCTAACAGAGGATTCAGCACTCCCAGCTCTTCAGAGTGCTAGAGTTCACAATAAACATCGGGGAGATCTCCAGCAAAGCCAGGGAGACCACACTAGACATTTCTAAGGTAAATCCCTTTCAGGTCTTCTTAATCCATCATACACAAATACAAATGAGCACAAGCCCAACTTTCCAAAACTCCTTTGCAGGTCACCCTTGAAGGCTCTCTGTAAAACGCAGTTTTGCTCTGACAGTGACTCTGTACAATGACACGGTGGTGCCCCATGTTTATTGGCAAGTCAAATTATGTGAATGTGGAGCATGTGGGAAGAGGACAAAAGGAGCTTCCACCCAGAGCTGACACAACCCAAACAAAGGCCAAGTGCAATTGGTGTTCTCTCCCCTGCTCCTGCCTCAAACCATGGGAAGGAAGTGGGCTGCAGAGGAGCAGGCTCCATCCCATAAGGATGTAGTAGGCACCCTCCCTCACTCTGCCAAGAAGCTCAAAGAGGCAGGGTGTGTTCCCCTGGGGCAGTGCAGCTCTTAAAGGGTCAATATAACCCTCAGTGACTTCTGGAGCAAATATGCTCAGTGTAAGAATACCAAGATGTTTTGTCCAACTGCCAGTCCTGCTAGGGATTGGAGAGTCTTTCATTCTCTTGCCTCATCACTGGGAAAGGCTCTGCCAGCCAGACTCTGAGCTCAGCTAAATCTGCACAATTCTCATTGTCTTCAGAGTTGCTCTGCTGTGACTGGGGGCAGGAGGTGGTCCTGATGCCGCTGCTTAGCTAACAGATGTGATCTGTGAGCTGGAAGAGAATCATGCTCACTGTCCTAGAGCTAGGGGGACTCTTAGTTTTAATGGGATTAAAAAGTAGCAAAAACCTATTTTAGCCCCTAAAACAAGCAAGTCGGACAGCAAACATGCACAAGGGAAAGTCTGCAGAGTGAAAAGGTGCCTTTATAGGGAGACACATTTCAGAGCAGAATCAGGCTTTAAACAGATACAAAAAATTCAAGTTTGTTTCCATAAAGAACAAGGAAAAAACACCTGGCAACCTCAAAAACAAGAGAGAGAAACTGTGGGGTACACAGGCAGGAACTGGGAAAAGACACCATGTAGAGATACAAAGGGGACTGATCTGGGCAGGAGGAAGCACACGCACAGGGCTGGACAGAAGGGATAGCGGGCGGAGAGAGACTGGAGCAAGCAGGAGCAAGGATAAATTAGTTGAGAAGAAGCTGGCACAAAGGAGAGAGGCTTCACTGGGCAGGAGTGATAGGACTGAGGAAAGGGTGTTCTGGAAACAAAGAAAGAGTGAGTGGATAAGAAGAAATCAAGGAGCAGAGAGAAAAGGACTGAGCAGAAGGGTGAAAAACCTGGAAATCGTAGGAAAGAAAAGGAAGGGAATAATTTAAGCAGGAAGGTGAAAGATCTGTCATCATCCTCATGGCAAATCCCAACAGGATGTAACCTCCTTGCAGACTGAGCATCAACTGGATCACTCTCTGACGAGGTCCTGAAGGCATTCTGACAGCAATAGACATAGACTGAACATCCAGCCAATCTCACTGCGCCACTGAAATGTTTGGTGACCACATGATCCCCAGCCATGTAAGCAGCATTCATTGGTAAACATGCTTTGTAATTCATTGGTCTTCCATCCTAATAATATGTCCATACCAAGAAAGCAATAAACCAAAACAGCACTGATAGAGGCATTTGCTGGGTTCAGCTATGAATATCCTCACTGCTGATCTATTCCTCCCATTTAATATGGAGCAGCTGACGAAGATGACAATAAATGAAAATGTAACCACCATTTGTCAGCCTTCCTCAGCACCCATGTTTCACTGCCATACAATAGAGTGGGTAAAACCATGGTCCTATAGATCTGCAGCTTCCTAGCAAGATTGATGTCCCAATGTCTTCACTGAGGCTGTTGAACGGCCCGAAACATGGCTCTCTCGCACAGTCTGTGATGCTTCCCAAGTATTTGACAGTCACCACCTGCTTGAAGTCCCGTCCGAGCAGGTTAATATTGAGCTGGGTGTAATCTGGAGTTGGACGCTGCATGATGGTCAGCAAGTTGGTTTAATCCAGATAAATAGCCAGACCAATGCTCGCTGCTTCTTGCCCAACCAGATCAGCCATCAGCTGCAGTGATTCACCACACTGAGCCAGCAATGTCATTGGCATATTCGAGATCTCAAAGCAGAATGGTGTTCAGCGCAACACCAAAAGGCACATCCTCACGTTTATCCATCAATCAGTACCAATACTGAACAACAATGGTGACAGGATGCAGCTTTGTTGAACTCCCATGGAGATAGGAACCATACCATGTATCTGCCATGGACTTGAACGCAGCTTTCCATTCCATTATAGAGTTTTTCTTTCAATGACACTATCTTCCCAGGGATGCTGAGTCACGTCATCAGATCCCATAAGCTTACCTGATGCACTGAATCAGAGGCATGACGGAAGTCTATAAAAACTGCTGCACACAGCTTATTAAATTCAGCCATCTCCTCCAAAAGCTGCCTTAAGGTAAAGATCTGGTTGACAGTGGAATGAGCAGGTCTAGAGCAACACTGAGTATCCCAGCCTTTGCCACAAAGTGCGTTAGTGATTCAAGACATTAACATGGAATTGAAGACTCCCTCTGGGGGACAGCATAATACCTCTGTAGTTGCTACATTCTGCCTTATTGCCCTTTTTGAACAGAGGCAAAATAACCACCTTCTTCAAATCATCAGGGATGATATTAGCGTGCCAGAGGGTCTGGAGGAGTCTATGCAGCATGGTACAATAATACTCTGACCTGTCTTCAACACCTCATGGGTGATGTTACAAACCCTGGTGCCTTTCCAGACTACAGCTTTTGGACAATAGACAGTCAACCTGTGGGACTTGTTGCCAGGGGATGGTATGAGGGCCAAAACTGTAACGGGATTCAAAAAAGAATGAGGTAAGTTCATTGATGACAGGTCCATCAATTCCTGTTAGCCAAGTTAGTCAGGGATGCAATCCCATGCTCTGGGTGTCTCTAAGCCTCTAATTGCCATAAAATGGGAGTGGATGACAGGGGATGGATCACTTGATGATTGCCTATTCTGGTCATTCCCTCTGATGCATCTGGCATTGGCCACTGTCGGAAGATAGGATACTGGGCTAGATGGACCATTGTACTGACCCAGTATGGCCGTTCTTATGACTGATTCAGATCTCATTTTGGTTGAAGAAAGGTTCTTAACTGGATCTTCCTGGCCCTCTTCAAATGGAAAAGGGAATGCAGGCAGCAGTCAATTGAGGAACATATTGAAATGATCTACCCATCGATGCAACAGATCTTGCATAGTGGCTAATGCTGCCATCTTGATTCTTTACTGGACAAGCTGGTGCCACCTTCCCCCACAAACACTGCAAAGGTGAAAAGACGGTGTGGAGATCATGCCTGATGGCAGCCTGTTCTACACTCGCTGCCTGAGTCGATCACCATGATTCCTTATTGTTCTTACAAAGTGACTTGATGATGTTCCAAAGCTGAACCCATTCAGCTTTTGCTTTCGCTCTTGACAAACATCTTTAAAGACTCGAATTGTAGTCTCACTTTTTTCTTAGTTGCGAATGAAGTGAGTGAGCATGTCCTCACTGATTCTTGGATGACATCTGAAGTGACGAGCCCCAGCACTGAGCTGGCAGCAGTTTGCACTGACAACTTGAAACAATACCATTCCTCATCAGGTGACAGGAAGTGAGACTTAAGTCTCTAATGCTTCAATGGCCTTATGCAGTTCAGAATAGATGACAGAACATAAGAACAGCCATACCGGATCAGACCAAAGGTCCATCTAGCCCAATATCCTGTTTCCTGACAGTGGCCAGTGCCAGGTGTTTTAGAGGGAATGAATAGAACAGGTAATCATCAAGTGATCCATCCTGTTGTCCATTCCCAGCTTCTGGCAAACAGAGGCTAGGTACACCATCCCTGCCCATCCTGGTTAATAGCCACTGATGGACCTATCCTCCAAGAATTTATCTAGTTCTTTTTTGATAGCTTAGTTGTAATAAGAGGTTTTAATTGAATTGGACTAATTTTGGCCCATTAACTGGCTGACATCAAAGTCAGAGGTGCACTTTTGCCAGCTAAAGCTGATGATCCAGTGTCAAGTCCGATGCCTCTGCAAACTCCTACATCTATGACTGCCAATGGTTGTTAACAAAGTCACAATCAATAAGAGTCCTAGAGAAACCATCTGGGCTGTACCATGTCTGCTTGTGAATCTTGTGGTGATGGAAAAATGAGTCAGTGATCATGTCGCTGGCAGCTGCAAATTCCAGCCATTGCTGCTCATTCCTATTATTTATTATTTGGATTACTATAGCACTTAGGATCCCCAATCATGGACAAGGATGTCATTGTGCTTGGTGCTGTACAAATACTGAATACCCAACTTCCCAAGTGAATTTGCCCAGGAGTCATTATCCTCTTCTACCAGGACATTAAAGGTGCCCAGGATCATCTCTTCCTGGGGTTTCATTTAAGACTATCTGCGGTTGCTTGTAAAAAAAATCTGCAGCCACATCATAGGTGTTGGTAGAACCATAGACTATGCTGATGGGAAGATGCCCACAGTTGGTATGGAATCACATGCTGATAAATCGCTCAATTAATCTCCTGCCAATCCTACAATGCCTATCAGGCATTAGGTAAAAGTACAATAGCCACACTTTGCTGGCGCAACCCATCAAGTTCTCAGCTTTCTTTTCACAGCTTCCTGGCCAGGGCACTTCACATAAAGCACAGATCTCAATTCAGGGTTTTTAACTGCTGGATGAAAAGGAGGATGTTAGCTGTTTCAAACAATGTTCAGGTGTTCCATGCTCCAGTTTTACATTTGCCATCAACACACAGAATGACAAGATGGCCCTTTTGCAAGGTTTCATTGGTCTTTTTTGTCTCAGCAGCAGAGAAACTCTTGGCCATTTTGGCTTCAAGGACAACTGACCAGGTTGTCCCAAGTAGTTGGATTCAGTATACATACTCTTGTGCTATGAATGTACCCACCCTAGAAGGTGGGGAAAAATCCTGAAGTGAATCAAAAAGAAAAGGGAGAAAAAAAGATATGAGAGCAGACAACAGATCTGTGGAAAATTTCATAAATTCCAATCCTGAAAGGGACCCTTGTGCTCATTTAGTCTGACCTCCTGTATAGCACAGGCTATATACAGAACTGCCTCAAAATGATTCCTAGAGCAAAGTGTAGAACAGCTAGAGACAGCATGCTTGGCTAGGCAGTGCAACAGCAGAGGAGATGGGCTAGAAGGAAGAAAGTGGCTAGTTGAGAGAGTCCAAGTAGACAAGGTGGGCAGTTCAAGAGCAGTAAAGGAAGTTCTGGAGAACTAAGGAAATCTACATCATGCAGAGGGGAAAGAATCCCATATGAAAAGAGCCATGTGGAAGGGTCAAGTGAGAGCCTGCTAGGAGACAGTAAACAGAGTAGAGTGGCAACAGAAAGGAAAAGGTCCACTGCAAGGAAATGCACAGTGAGAAATGGAGAAGAGTGAT
Organism: Lepidochelys kempii; assembly: GCF_965140285.1. Lineage (NCBI taxonomy): Eukaryota > Metazoa > Chordata > Testudines > Cheloniidae > Lepidochelys > Lepidochelys kempii. The sequence continues at coordinate 49,783,294 of NC_136388.1, read as the reverse complement.
CATGTGAAGGGGCAAAGAAATGAAGCAAATGAGAAGGGGCTAGGAGATGACAAGCAAGAGGGAGACTGAAAGTTGAGAGTGAAAGGAAGCAACAGAAGCAAGACACAAATGTCAGATAAATGAGAGGAAAATGTGCTCCATCTGCAGCTCAGCTTCCAGCCCAAAGCACTTTGTCAGAAAAGGAAAGAAGTTGAATCTAACCGTGCTCTCCCTCTGCCTTGCAGTTCATCATTACTTGGTGGATATTATTATCTGGAACAAAACTGTTAGAAGAGGCTCCCTCATAATTAAACTAACAGATCAAGCTGGGAACACAGCAGAATCCACAATCAATCAGTAAGTCCTACTGGGTTCAAGATCCAAAACTCTTGGCAATTAATTTAGGCCAATCAACCCCTGGTGCTGGCAGGAAGCAAGCACACAGGATTTGGGGGTTGCTTGCACCTCATGGAATAAATCCCATGTAAGCAGGTGTAAATTAATCAAACTATGTGACTCCAGTGGAACTTTTCCAGTTTACACCAGTTGAGCATCTGGCCTTGAGAGTATAATCTCCAGAAATACTGCATTATTCTCAAGGGTGAAATGGTGATTCATGTGATTATGCAAATTTGTGAGACTAATCTAATCTTGCTACAGCCAGACATTTCCTGCATGACCAGTTTTTCAGTGACTCTTCAATGACTTGTCAAGGAAGTTCTAGCTGCATATTCCTTCAGCTTTGAGTCATATGCGGCTTATGCTGGATTTACTTGCATATCTAAAACTCTCTAGTGTTTCATGGTATGTACTCCATGCATTTCTAAGCATTTAATAACCCGCCAGGCACCATGCATGAAGGAACAAAGACATATTCAGGTGAAATTGTAAATACTTTTCACATAAACACTGGGTTTCATCTTGCTGACCTTCTCATAGCTCCTAAATATGCTAATAAAGCACATCAAATTGAATGCTAGACTCTGAAAATGTTGCACACTTCCAATTACATCTCCATGTTTACATTTGTAATGGAATTTGCCACCATAATCCACTAGTGGTGGAATAACAAAGCAGCATCTACATTTTTAAAAGACTTTTGATTATGGCAAAGTTAGTTAAAATACTACATTATACATTACTTATTCAGGATCCGTATCTTTAAATATCCATCCATATATAGAGAGACCTTCATGAAGTACGGTCACATGTGCATGTTTATTACTGTTGCACTGAAAGGTTGCTGGTATTTGCTTCAGGTTGGGGGGCTGTCTGTAAGCAAGGACTGGCCTGTCTCTCAAGATCTGTGAGAGTGATGGGTCGTCCTTCAGGATAGGTTGTAGATCCTTGATGATGTGTTGAAGAGGTTTTAGTTGGGGGCTGAAGGTGATGGCTAGTGGCGTTCTGTTATTTTCTTTGTTGGGCCTGTCCTGTAGTAGGTAACTTCTACAGCCACGCTCTACGATACAACCACATTTGCTCCAACCCCTCAGACAGAGACAAACACCTACAAGATCTCTATCAAGCATTCTTACAACTACAGTACCCACCTGCTGAAGTGAAGAAACAGACTGACAGAGCCAGAAGAGTACCCAGAAGTCACCTACTACAGGACAGGCCCAACAAAGAAAATAACAGAACGCCACTAGCCATCACCTTCAGCCCCCAACTAAAACCTCTTCAACACATCATCAAGGATCTACAACCTATCCTGAAGGACGACCCATCACTCTCACAGATCTTGGGAGACAGGCCAGTTCTTGCTTACAGACAGCCCCCCAACCTGAAGCAAATACTCACCAGCAACCACACACCACACAACAGAACCACTAACCCAGGAACCTATCCTTGCAACAAAGCCCGTTACCAACTGTGTCCACATATCTATTCAGGGGACACCATCATAGGGCCTAATCACATCAGCCACACTATCAGAGGCTTGTTCACCTGCACATCTACCAATGTGATATATGCCATCATGTGCCAGCAATGCCTCTCTGCCATGTATATTGGTCAAACTGGACAGTCTCTACGTAAAAGAATAAATGGACACAAATCAGACATCAAGAATTATAACATTCAAAAACCAGCTGGAGAACACTTCAATCTCTTTGGTCACTCAATTACAGACCTAAAAGTGGCAATTCTTCAACAAAAAAACTTCAAAAACAGACTCCAACGAGAGACTGCTGAATTGGAATTAATTTGCAAACTGGATACAATTAACTTAGACTTGAATAGAAACTGGGAGTGGATGGGTAATTACACAAAGTAAAACTATTTCCCCATGTTTAATCCTCCCCCATCCCCCACTGTTCCTCAGACGTTCTTGTCAACTGCTGGAAATGGCCCACCTTGATTATCACTACAAAAGGTTTTCCCCCTGCCCCCTGCTCTCCTGCTGGTAATAGCTCACCTTAAGTGATCACTCTGGTTACAGTAAAAAGAAAAGGAGTACTTGTGGCACCTTAGAGACTAACCAATTTATTTGAGCATGAGCTTTCGTGAGCTACAGCTCACTTTGAAGTGAGCTGTAGCTCACGAAAGCTCATGCTCAAATAAATTGGTTAGTCTCTCAGGTGCCACAAGTACTCCTTTTCTTTTTGCGAATACAGACTAACACGGCTGTTACTCTGGTTACAGTGTGTATGGTAACACTCATTGTTTCATGTTCTCTGTGTATATAAATCTCCCCACTGTATTTTCCTCTGAATGCATCTGATGAAGTGAGCTGTAGCTCACGAAAGCTTATGCTCAAATAAATTTGTTAGTCTCTAAGATGCCACAAGTACTCCTTTACTTTTAACATAGAATTTTGTATTTAGCATATGTTATACAGTATACATGGCTGCCTAAATGAACATATAGGTCCATATAAAAGGCAGTGTTTGAACCATGATTGGATTTAATCTATGACTTTGAGTTCAGGTTGAAGGCAGAATCAGAGCTCAGATTCTATTTTGGGGTCAGATTCAACAACACCAAAATCTTGTGAGCTGTTCTAACTAGATTTCAGTCTACGGTGTCAGAAATCAAATGATTTCCCAAGATATCCACCCTCTTGAATGATAAAAATCATACCCTTCTCATGAGATTTTTCCCACCTCTGAACAAGACCATAAAAGTAGATGCCTTGGGGGTTTGGTGGGGACTGGGTACCAAAATCATAAGAACAGGTTTGGATCTGAGAATCTGAATTGATAGCCCACTCTCAGAAAAATCAGCAGGAATTCAAGAGCCTGGCACTTCTCCATAACCTCCATTGTGAATATTACACGGAATCTAGTCAAAATGTGATTTGCTTCTTAGTGAGTATATTCTAAATTGTCTGCTTTCTGTTTAGTGAAGTTGCAACTTTTCAACAATACAACCAAACTAGTGTGCTAGCTGGATTTGACCAGGATTTTGAAAAAATTGCAAGAATTTCCTTGGCATTTTCCACAGGGTCTGTAATAGGCCCAAAGCACAAACTCAGGATTCTTCAAATGAGGTTAAGGTCAATTACAAATCCAGAAAGGTAAGTGGATGATTACTAACAATCTCCATACTGGCAAATTAGATGGTTTTAAATGTTTCATGTGGATTACTGGGCTGATTGAGGCCAGAAGAATTACATTTAGACCACATAGTCTAATTACCGTACATATATTTTGGGGTCAAATTCTGCCCTCAAATTTATACATACAATTCCCATTGTAGTCACTGAGAATTTTGTATCTATGCTTGAAGACAGAATTTGGTTTATTGTCTCTAAAATGTGTAATCTGGGATCTCAATGTACAGTTTTATTCAGGCAAAATTTGCATTGATTAAAAGGAGATTTAAATAAGGGCCTTGGAAAGAAGTATAGGCCCTTTATGCAGTTACAAGGATGTTGCCTACGGCTCAATACTATACTGAAAATAAATGTGATGCAAGTAAATACAAACGTTCAGCATATAGAGGCTGACGAGTTTTCTTGTCTTTGGGACAGTCTGTGTGAAATTTCTTGAGCAACAGGCCATGGATCATCTACTTGTGTTAAAAATAAGGTTTATTAACAATAGAGAGAAAATGGTAGCAAAATAAAAGGAATGAACTGCATATTTAGATTTCTCATAAATTCTGCTAGATCAGGCACTTTGGGCTTCGCTACAGAATAATAAAAGGAAAATTTATTCTGTTCCTAGTAAGCCAGGTCTCTTCTCTCCAACCCTCTCTTGCGACACCTCTTCATTTCTGTGTCTCAGATCTCCTCACTCCCTGCTTTTCAAGTTCCAGGTCCATATCCAGTCCTTTGATATATCTGGTTTTCATGAGCCTCTCACCCAAGCTGTCACCTAGGAGATAGCAGCAGACTGACCCCCGTCTGCATTGACTTCATCCTCTGGAAAAGTCTTTTCTAAGGAGAAAGTGGCTATCACTTTCTTTTATCATTAAGAGAGGCAAGAGACTTTTCCAGTGCAGAATGTCACAAAAAATCTGGTTTAAATATTCCTGTGATCCACAGCATAGGCAGGAAGCAACCCCACCTCACCTACCAGCCCCTCTTTTCCGCCTAAGCATACTACAGATAACTCATTCTATACAAATCCCTAAAGTGCTATAAGAGGACATGTGAACAAAGAAAAGAGGGTAGCTTGTTTTTATATCAATGGCTTCTTTTGTTTATTTATTCTCTTTATGCAGGCCACATCTGTGCAGATATGACCTTGTACTGCTGGAAAACACTGAAATAATCTTCAAACCTATTCCATGTGAAAACATGCAAACTTGAGCCAAGAAAGACTCAGCTGTATGCCATGTTATACTGACAACAGCACACATTTCACATACTGTGGGGAAATGGCAGGGGGGAAAAAAGGACTAATTTTCAAGTGTCTTCACATCTTGTCATCTGTGGATGTCAAACTATAGTGCAATTCCTCATGCTCTCCAGGTGTCCTGCTGCCCATGCAGTGACTCTCAAATCATTTATGGTGGTGGTATTAAAAAAAAAATGTTTTAGATTCACAAGGCCTTCCATCCAAGGAGCTCAGAGTGCTTCCCAAACATAAGCTATTGAGGAACAGCAAGGATATTGCAGGAGACTACCGTTCTCGGCTTATAAACTAGCCATCTTCATTTTGAAAATCATTAGGAAATGATTGGTTATAAAACAATTATTAGAAATTATTTATTTTTTTAAAAGATGTCTTTTGATGGTAAATAAAGCTTTGCCACAAGCCAATTGAGTGTAGTGGAGGTATCATTTTCAGACAGTACTTTTGGCTTATTAACTTCTTACAATAGGTATGGTTATTTTATGATGAAGCTACCATCAGAATAGGACTTTTCTTTCCACTGAAAGCAATGATTTGCTACATGTGCATACGCATACCTAATAAAAGTTAAAACTAAATAACTGGTGTTATATGTAGTAATCGACACTTTCACTCTGATCGTAACAACTTAGAAGTGAAACATTCCTTTTTACATAAAGCTAGTTTTCAAGCTTGTGGTTTTGGTAGTTAGGACTTTAAACCAGTTTGTGTAAAGAAAAAGTTTCTTTAAAACAGTGATATCAGGCAAGAAACCTTAGAATCACAAGTTGAAACACCCTCATGCAGAAGGACAACCTTACTATAAACACATATGGTGAGCAATGTTTAGAGAGAGGCCAGAACCAAATTCTGTGGCTCATAACTTAGTCAAATCTCTGACCACAAGACCCTGTCAAATTTCAAACCCTAGCTCGAACCCTGAGAGACTCTTAAAAAAAAACAGTTGGGAAATTTTATATTAGCAAATATACCTGTTTTTCACTTGCCTCGTTCTCAGAAAACTTTAATAAATTTAATTTTTACTAAAGCTTTGCATAAAAATTCAGCCTGAGGCCAATACCCAGCTGTAGTGAGGAATGCTTTTAGGGCTCTGGTGCCTCCTACTGGCCCATCTGGAGATTAGCTTGCCACATGGTCTGACACCCCTTCCTGCAATTGCTCATCCCATCATCCTATTCATTTACTCCACAGCCTCCCCCTTGCTCCCAGAGTTGCAGCACTTTCCTCTTAGAGGCTCAGCTCTCTGGCTAAGTCACATTGAAATTCCCTCTCTTCCACAGTATTATCAAAGTCTCCTTCCAAACTGTCCCTGGCAGTCTCCAGATAGTTTGCCCCTAGCATGCCCTTTCTGCAGTGACTTGTGGGGGAACTCAGGCCCACCATCTACACTGGGTTCCAGTCAAGGGACCCTCAACCCAGCAGCTCAGGTCTTTAGTCTCCCAACCCTTATTGCTCCTTCCCTAAATGGCTTCCTACACTGCCTATCACAGGCTCCTACTCTTCCCCCTTGTATCAGGGACTGTGACTGCAGACTCTCTCACTGCAGGCCCTTCTTCTTTTGCCAGCTCTCTGGCTTTATAGAAGCCCCACTTGTTTCTGCCCAGTTGAGCTTCATTCCCAGCTAAGCCTCACTGGGTATGTCTGCATAGGAAAGAAAACCTACAGCTGCGCCAGCAGACTCAAGCTTGCGGGGATCAGACTGCGGGGCTATTTCGTTGCTGTGTAGACCTCTAGGCTCAGGCTGAAGCCGGGGCTCTAGGATCCTGTGCAGTGGGAGCCCCAAAGTCTACACAGCAATGAAACAGAACGCACAGCCCAGCCACAGGGTTTTCTTTCCTGTGTAGACATACCCATTGGATCATTTTTTCCCTCCAGGTGCATCAAATGGCTAATTAGCCTCTCTTGCCTTGTTAACCCTGCCAGGGCTAGTGTGGGATGAACACCCCATCATGGAAAATTTCAGCCTCTGTTTAATAATTATAAGCAATTGATAATAGGGCGCTATAATGGAAAGTGCTGGACAACCCTGATATAAAGGTCATCGCCAATGTCTCCTATAATATAGTGCTACACACACACCTCTCTCTCTCTATCCTTTATATACTGGTTTTATTGGCATTTGGGTGGGAGCGCTGCATGAGTCATGCCAAGAAAACCTTCATACAGCACCACATCATCATGTACTTTGTGCAAGACACCTGCTGTACAATAAAACTATTTTAAATACTTTCTGAGAATTATTTTTTATATATTGCTGCCTGTAAAGCCAGGCTTCCTTAGCAGTGTGAATCTAATTCTAAAGGCTTCCACGGTAGAGAAAAATCATAACTGATACAGTTGTAGACATCTAAAATGACATAAAATAGCTTTTCCATGTATAGAAATGTAATTTTAATGGCCACTATTCCAGGATCTTTTAGGGAGTGATGCAAGTGTGTGCACCACTGGGAAACTGGGACTAAAGCTCTCTCTACCAGCCCCAAAAAGTTGTTCAGCCTTAAATCTATAGTAAGTACAGGACTGAATATTGTTTATCCCCAGGGCAAAAATTCTACATATGTCAGGGGGAAAAAGGAAATGTTTCTCTGGCAGCTTCATGGGGTAGCAGTGTTGGGGGGTACAATGGCAGCACGGGCACATGCTTACAACAAATTATTATGGCCAACATAAAATGAGAATAAGAATCTTTCCTTTCTCTCACCCTTTGTCTGTCTGACCTAGTTAGGTACAACACTCTCTGGTGCAGTGACTGTCTCCTACTCTGTGCTGGGGCCTCATCTCAGTTGGCGCGCTCTAGGGTCTACCATAATACAAATAATAATACAAAAAGTACTGAGAACTCATCTTTGCTACTGACTTCAATTTCAGTTGTGGGTGCTCAGTACTTTTTTATACTACTATTTGTATTATGGTGGCCCCTAGAAACGTCCAACTGAAATCAGGCCCAAGCACAGACACAGAGTAGGAGACAGTCCCTGCACTCCACACAATTAATATTAACAAGGGGGAAGGAATGAAAGCCAAAATAGCAAAAGAACAGGTTAAAGACTATTTAGATAAATTAGATGTAGTCAAGTTGGCAGGGCCTGATTAAATTAATCCTATGGTACTTAAAACACTAGATGAAGTAATCTTGGAACCATTAGCAATTACCTTTGAGAACTCCAGGAGGATGGGTGAGGGCCCAGAAGACTGGAGAAGGGTAAACATAGTACCTGTCTTTAAAACAGGGGAACAAAGAGGGTCCAGGGAATTATAGGTCAATTAGCCTAACTTTGATACCTTGAAAGATTCTGGAACTAATTATTAAACAATTTGTCAGCACCTGGAGAATAATAGGGTTATAGGCAGTGGTGAGCTGGAGCTGGTTCACACCAGTTCGCTAGAACCGGTTGTTAAATTTAGAAGCCCTTTTAGAACCAGTTGTTCCGCAAGGGACAACCGGTTCTCAAAGGGCATCTAAATTTAACCGGCCAAAAGTGGCGCCTTAGGTGCCGACTCCACGGGTGCTCCAGCCCTGGAGCACCCAAGGGGAAAATTTGGTGGGTGCAGAGCACCCACCAGCAGCTCCCCACCCCCAGCTCACCTCCGCTCCGCCTCCTCCCCTGAACGCGCTGCCCCGCTGTGCTTCTCCGCCCCCCACCCCCGGCTTCCCGCAAATCAGCTGTTCGCCTGGGAAGCCGGGGTGGGCTGAGAAGCAAGCAATGGCTTCCGGCTCAGGCTCAGGCCCAGGGAGGCAGAGCGGAGGTGAGCTCGGGTGGGGGGGGGGGGGGCGGGGTGCGAGGGCTGCCTGCGCCGCAGCAGGTAACCCAGGGTGGGGTCGCGCAGGGGAACCACTCCCCGCCCCAGCTCACCTCCGCCACCCTTGGCCTGAGCGGGAAGCCGCGGCCTGCTTCTCAGTCCTCCCAGGCTTCCCGCCGAACAACTGATTCGCGGGAAGCCGGGGCAGGGGGCGAGAGGCAGAGTGGGGAGGTGCATTCAGGAAAGGAAGCGGAGGCGAGCTGGGGCCGGGCGCGGGGTGGGGAGCTGCCGGGGGGTGCTCTGCACCCACCAATTTTCCCTGTGGGTGCTCCAGCCCCGGAGCACCCAGGGAGTCGGCGCCTAAGGCGCCACTTTTGATGTGATCGGTGGGGGGAGCGACCACTCCCCCTGTTCCCCCCCTAGCTACGCTCCCCCACCCCTAGGAGCCAGAGGGACCTGCCGGATGCTTCCTGGGAGCTGCCCTAGGTAAGCACCGCCGGGACTTCCCACCTCGCCCCGCAGCAGGTGCCTCTGGCTCTTAGGGCTGGGGTGGGCACCCACTACGGTGGCCCATGAAACCCTCCTGCCCGGTTCTGGAGGCAGTCAGGGGACAGGGGTGGATGGGACAGGGGTCCTGGGGGGGGAGTGGGCGTCAAGGAATGCGGGGAGGGGGAGCTGGATGGGGCAAGAGTTGGCAACCACCCCCTCGCGGGTTGAGGAGGGAACTCGTTGTTAAGATTTTGGCATCTCATCACTAGTTATAGGGAATAGCCAGCATGGATTCATCACAAAGAAACCAACCTCATTTCCTCCTTTGACAGAGTTCCTGGACTAGGGGATTGCAGGGAAGCAGCAGACGTGAGCTATCTTGATTTTAATAAGGCTTTTGACACAGCCCCACCTGACATTCTCTTAAACAAACCGGGGCAATGGGGTTGAGATGGATTTGCTAAACGGTGGGTGGGTGCACGCTGGGAAAGGCTGTGCCCCCAGAGTAGTAACCAGGAGTCCGTTGTCAAACCGGGAGGCCACATCTCCCGCGGCCCCACAGGCTCAGCCTCGGGCGGGTGCTATCCAACACGGTCATTAGTAACCCGGGTAAGGGAGGTGGAAACACGCGACTGAGGCGAGCGGCGAGCACTGCGGAGGGCAGGCCCGGCCCCCGGTCACCGCGCCAACCCGAGCAGGCTCCGTCTGAACGCGGCAAGGCGGAGGTGCAGGGCAGCCCAGGGCAGGGCGGGACGCGCAGAGGGAAGACTCCCGCGCAAACCACGCCGGGGCGCTGCTGCCCAGCAGGCTCGGGGGCGCCAGGGCACAAACTCCCGATGAGCCAAGGCCGGAGGCAGCCGCAGCCCCAGTTCTACCCGTGGCGAGCGAGCGCGCCCGAGGCCCGGGGCCCAGCCCCCGCTGACGCCCGGGGCGGGGCCTCAGGCCGCACGGGAGCCGATCGCTCTCACGCGGGCGGGCGAGGCCGCAACAGGGTGGGCTGCAGGAGCGCGGCCCGTGTCACGTGGCTCCGGTCACGTGGCTCCGTGGGGCGAGCCGCCGGTCGGTCACGTGATCGGCCGCCGCGAACCGCCGGTACCCGGCGCTCTTGGCGCTGCAGCTCCCGCGCCGGGATGCGGCCGCTCTGCGGTTTCCTGGCGCTGCTCGGGGCCGCTTCCTGCGGCCTCTACCTGCTGTCGGCGCGGCTGCGCCCGGGGGGCCCGCTCGGGGCCGGCAGGTGGGTGACGGCCGGGCCCAGCCCCCTCCCCCCAGCTCGGCTCCGGTCCTGCCCTCTCTGGCCCGGGGAAGCGGCTCCTCCCTGCAGCGGGAGCCGCCCGCATCTCGCGCCCGTGCCTGACGGCGCCGCTCTCGCTGTGGGCCCGGGACCCCTGGGTCACCAGAGCTGGGCGCGAGCGCCCGTGGGCTGCCGGGCTCCCCAGGCTCGTGGTGTGGGGCACGGGGCCGGGCCTGCAGGCGGGGTGCTGGGGTCCGGGAGCATGTGGGCCATGGTGGGACCAACAGGCCGGGCCATCTAGGGCTTTACTGCAGCTGCAGCCCACCGTCCCAGCATCCCGGAGCCGCTTTCGAGAAAACCCTTCGACCCTCGCTTCGTCCGTCTGTCACCCCGCCGACAGAATTTGCAGGGTGGCGGCGCTGTGGGCAATGTGTTTTGCTGAGGGACTGCTGTGATGCCTTGGGTGTCCTGGAGGAAAGCCCAGAGGAGAATGACTGTTGTGATCTATTTCAGAGTAACAGCCGTGTTAGTCTGTATTCGCAAAAAGAAAAGGAGTACTGGTGGCACCTTTACAGCTGTAGCTCACGAAAGCTTATGCTCTAATAAATTGGTCAGTCTCTAAGGTGCCACAAGTACTCCTTTTCTTGTTGTGATCTAATGCATGTGCACATTTTGCGATGGAAAATGGCAACTTTCAGGTGCATGCACTATTTCCCCATGTGAAAAGATTTTAAATGATTCAAGAGGTAGGAGGGTTTTCTCTCTCTGATTTTGACTGAGGGTAATGTTCAGGATGAATGGGTGAAATACTGGATTTTTGTTGACCTGTTAGTATAGGGTGGCAGCCTAAAAATATATCCCCACCATGTGATGATCTTTGCAGGGTGTGAAATCCATAGAAATATGGTGTTGCATGTTCTGAGCTATGTTTAGCAATAGCAAATCAGTGTGAAATCAGATCTTTGAGAAGCTTTGAAACTAACAATGTTAGTGCCGGTCATCTTTGGCTTGATATACCCTTCTAGGATCCTTCATCTATCCTGACTGCTAGGATTTGGCAGATGTTTTGTGTTTTATTGCTTTGATTTATATTGTAGCAAGAAAGGTCCCTCTCCAAAGCTGTAGGTGTCCTTGATACTTCTTTAAAACAACAAATAGAAAAAAGGCAAGTGCTCCAGCAAATTCCATTATACACCAGCAATAGCTGACTGATGGTATGTCTATGCTATGGGGTTATGCCGACAATGTCCCAACTAGACATAACCCCATAGCACAGATGCAACCTACACCTGCAGAAGAGGTTTTTCTGTCAGTGTAAGAGTGCCACATCCCTGATGATGATAGTATTCTTACATTAACATAGATGTGTTTGCACTGGGGCTAGGGTGGTATAAGTATGGCATTCAAGGGTTTGATTTTTTTTTTCACACCTGTTGTCCACTTAGCTATGTCAACCTTTTAAATGGAGCAGGTCCTCAAAGAATCAATCCTGAAGCACTTGCATGAGAGGAAAGTGATCAGGAACAGCCAGCATGGATTCACCAAGGGAAGGTCATGCCTGACTAATCTAATCGCCTTTTATGATGAGATTACTGGTTCTGTGGATGAAGGGAAAGCAGTGGATGTATTGTTTCTTGACTTTAGCAAAGCTTTTGACACGGTCTCCCATAGTATTCTTGTCAGCAAGTTAAGGAAGTATGGGCTGGATGAATGCACTATAAGGTGGGTAGAAAGCTGGCTAAATTGTCGGGCTCAACGGGTAGTGATCAATGGCTCCATGTCTAGTTGGCAGCCGGTATCAAGTGGAGTGCCCCAAGGGTCGGTCCTGGGGCCGGTTTTATTCAATATCTTCATAAATGATCTGGAGGATGGTGTGGATTGCACTCTCAGCAAATTTGCGGATGATACTAAACTGGGAGGAGTGGTAGATACGCTGGAGGGGAGGGATAGGATACAGAAGGACCTAGACCAATTGGAAGATTGGGCCAAAAGGAATCTGATGAGGTTCAATAAGGATAAGTGCAGGGTCCTGCACTTAGGACGGAAGAACCCAATGCACAGCTACAGACTAGGGACCGAATGGCTAGGCAGCAGTTCTGCAGAAAAGGACCTAGGGGTGACAGTGGACGAGAAGCTGGATATGAGTCAGCAGTGTGCCCTTGTTGCCAAGAAGGCCAATGGCATTTTGGGATGTATAAGTAGGGGCATAGCGAGCAGATCGAGGGACGTGATCGTTCCCCTCTATTCGACATTGGTGAGGCCTCATCTGGAGTACTGTGTGCAGTTTTGGGCCCCACACTTCAAGAAGGATGTGGATAAATTGGAGAGAGTCCAGCGAAGGGCAACAAAAATGATTAGGGGTCTGGAACACATGAGTTATGAGGAGAGGCTGAGGGAGCTGGGATTGTTTAGCCTGCAGAAGAGAAGAATGAGGGGGGATTTGATAGCTGCTTTCAACTACCTGAAAGGGGGTTCCAAAGAGGATGGCTCTAGACTGTTCTCAATGGTAGCAGATGACAGAACGAGGAGTAATGGTCTCAAGTTGCAGTGGGGGAGGTTTAGATTGGATATTAGGAAAAACTTTTTCACTAAGAGGGTGGTGAAACACTGGAATGCGTTACCTAGGGAGGTGGTAGAATCTCCTTCCTTAGAGGTTTTTAAGGTCAGGCTTGACAAAGCCCTGGCTGGGATGATTTAACTGGGAATTGGTCCTGCTTTGAGCAGGGGGTTGGACTAGATGACCTTCTGGGGTCCCTTCCAACCCTGATATTCTATGATTCTATGATTCTATGTGGACCAGGCCTAACCCTTACAGCAGCACTGTATAAAGAAAATACCCTGCTTCTGAAATAGCAGCCCTCAGGTAGTGTCCCCCATCCCAAAAGCCCCTGTAAAAGGAGAGGCTGTGTTATGTGCTCTGAACGGCAACACATTTGGGCCATATGACACCTAGGAAGAGTGAATTCTGACGTGGAGGACCCTCATAGAGAATACCCTGCTTCTGGCTGCTCAGAACCAAAGGGCCTTCTGCTTCTCTGCACTGTGACGCTATGGTCCTGAGAGAGTGACTGCTCAAGTAGGCAGGTGCAAGGCCAGGTAACTCTTAGTTAAACTACTTTTTTTTTTTTTTTTTTTTTTTTTTTTTACAGAAAGCACATAAAAGCCTAGACACGTGCGGTCTATCTCTAGTTGGGATTCCTTTCGATTTTTAGCTCTGCCTAACAAAGGTTTGGCCAGCTTTGAGCCCTTTGTTGCCCCAAAACCAGGAATTACCACCCAGAAAACAAGTCAGAGCAAGCAATAGCCCACCCTACCCACAGGTACTAGCTCTCATTGCATCACTTAACTGTGGATTCTAATATACCATTTGCTATGTGTTACCTGAGTTTGTTCTCTAGGCCCCTGTGCTCTTTGGGGCAGAACCTCAGCTGGTGCAAATTGTCATAGCTCCACTGAGGTCAATGGCACAAGGACAATTAATATCAGCTGAGGATCTGACCCTGCTGAAGACCTGCTCATGCCTTACTGCCTGGGGTGAAACCAGGTGACTTTTACTGACCAGTAACTCTTTCTAGCTTAATGTTATTTTGCCAATAAGGTGCAAAAAGGTCTCTGACAGTCAAGGGTAGAACGCTGTTGTGGAGCAAGGCAAGTGAAAAACACATGTGTGCACACAGTGAAAACTCCTTTAATGATGAGATATGTGTAGAGATGTAGACTCCCCTCTCAAACTGGAATGCCAGTGTGTGGCCCCTCGCACAGACTGACATATTCCAGACTGCTATCTGGCTCTGTAGAAAGGATGTGGTGTTCTTTAAATGAACTGTATAGGCCAGCAGAGGGCTGGGCATTCTTTTACTTTTTCAGAGAGAAGAGGGCTAACATGCTTAGAGGTAGGACAAAAGGCAGGAGACTTGAATGGGTCCCCTTGATTTTTCTCTCTCTGAGTGAATTAACTCATTGACTCTGCGACAGGATTCAGGCCATGATATCTAAGAATGGGTATCTGTCTGTTAAGCTCATTTTATCTTTCTCTGTAACAGTTTCCCCAAGCTTGAACAAATCCTGATAGCTGTGCAGATTTTGTATGGTTGACAATTGTTTACGATACGCACTTTGATGGTGATAGTAGATGCACTCTCTCTTTAACTGCGTTGCATTTTATGGGTGTTTCAGACAACAATGGACAAGTGTCCCCTGCTGGTCTTCCCCAGTCAGGTCGGATGCTAGTCCAAAGAGTAGATTGTGGAACACAGTGATACCAACAGCCCTTGTCCAACCAGAGACAATTCAGTGTTTGAACTCTCCAGAAATCACTCTGCAGCCACAGAAGCAGGTGGTTGTGTCGGAATCTGCTTGGTGTATTGGAGTTTTGTTGCGTACAGAGTAACAGCTGTTTCCTATTCATTCATCAGCATAAATCATCTGAGTGAGACTTAGTGGGTACAGTGGTGGAAGCAAAGAAACTTTTGCACACCCACAGCATGAGATTTCAAGATATGTTATGAAGCAATTTGTCCAATTCAGTGTGAGATTTCTGCCACTTGAGCTTTTTCCATCAGTTGCCAGAGGAGAGATGTAACCCATGATGACCTGTGAGGTGGAAACCAATAAGGAAGATGCACAGCACATAACCAGTAGTGGAAGGTAAAAGATCTTCATACAGTCCTGTTCAACCAGCAGAAGGGTGTGAACAATATTCTTCTTCAAGAAATGACCAGGTCCAATTAATCTCTGAGGAAGGGCCATCAAAGTGCCTAGCCCCAACCTCAAATTGCAGGAGGCAACAGTCAGTCCCTGCCATGGGTAAAATCTCCAGTTGTCACACCTCCATACTCAGCCCAAACACCAGATCCAGAGGGCAGCCAGTGGTATGAGTCGGGCCAGCAGCAACCTGGGATAGTCAGTGCCATGGTGGCCAAGAGATCCTGGCACTGGTGTCTCCAACACCTCCTCTGTGAGGAATGTCGGCTGCTTGCACGCAGCATGGTGATCTGTGCACTGGCTCCAGTCCCATCTAATGATGTCCTGGATGCTGTTTTCAGTCCTGCTTCAGGGTAGGAGATGAATGCTCCAGGCTGGATGCAAACAGTACTGTTAATTTTCAGTTTGCTGAAGACCAGGTAGGGAAAACTCTCTCTCTTTTTTTTCTGGCAGTTTCAGCTTGTTCTGTGCAGGCTGGATGGGTCCGCTGAGCAATACCAAAGGTCGGTCATGGGAACGTTTGTCAAGCTGAATGGGTGCACTGCGTAGATAAAGCAGGAGCTTGCTCTGCAATATAGCACTGCTGTTCACACTTAGAAAAGGCCTAGGTTGGTGTAAAGCCTGCTGGTGGATTTCCTAGGAACTCTGTTGTTCAAATGAGAATGTCCTTGAGTCACTAGCAATGTTCCCTCTCATTTTTTATATCCAGGTGCAGAATTAATTTTGTTATGTGAACCGAATATCGAGGTGATGTGTGGTGGGGGTGGGACCAAAGGGTTCGGAGAGGGCTTGGGGCTGGGGCAGAGGGTTGGGGTGCGGGCTCTGGGGTGGGGACAGAGATGAAGGGTTTGGGTGTGGGAGCGGGTTCAGCTAGGGCAGAGGGTTGGGCATGGGGTGCTGGGGATGCAGGCTCTAGGGTGGGGCTGGCAATGATGGGTTTGGGATGCAGGAGGGGGCTCAGGGCTGGGGCAGATGGTGAGTGCAGGGGTGAGGGCTCTGGGTTGGAGCTGGGGAAGAGGGGTTCTGGGTGTGGGGGGGGCTCAGGGCTGGGGGCTCTGGAAGGGGGTGTGGGCTCTGGGGTGGGGCCAGGGATGAGGGGTTTGGGGTGCAGGCTGCCCCGGGGAGAGAGGACTCCCCCAGCCCTCTCTCACCACAACAGCCCTGGGGCTGGGGCTGGGGGGAGAGGCGCCTCTCCCTGCCGGCAGCCCTGCGTGCCCCAACTTGCTCCCCTCCCCACCCACCCCCTACCTCTCACCTCTCCAGGCTGCGGGCCTACATGGATCTTTATAGCCTGCTGCATGGCCACGCAGCTTAGAGAGAACTTAAGTCACTAGACAGTTTGCCACAGACTTCCTCTGACCCGAAGTAACTTAACCTGCCTCAGTTTCCCCATTTGTAAAATCAGGTGAAGATATTTGACCTTGGCTGTCCATTTGTTAATGTGTGCAGAATGTCTGAGAGATGCTTGGAGTGTAAAGGGTTTATCATTTTTAGCTGGATCTCCCTCTTCCTTCTCAGGTCACTCAAGTTCCCATCAGACCTGGAGGAGCTGCGAGAGCTTGCAGAGTTTCTACAGTATTATAAGCAAGAGCACCAGAGCTATGTGCTGCTGCTGTTCTGTGCTGCCTACCTCTACAAGCAATCCTTTGCCATCCCCGGCTCCAGCTTTCTGGTACGCACCTGCTCAGCTCTCTAGCACTCTGTTCCTTTTCCCTCACCAGACTTTCCGAAGCTGGGATTTGCCGTAGGGTCTTAGCCCACTCACTGGGCTCTCTCGTTTATTGGGGTCACTATTTAACCCCCACTGTCCTGGCCTGTCATCTTGCTTCCAGGTGAACAGGACTTCTCTCTGGGAGTTTGAGAAATGCATTGCACACCCCTTGCCTGGGGACTAGACCTACTAGCCAGAGGCGGATAAAAAATACTACGTGGGCTGCACCATCAAGGTTTAGTGACAACGCTATGGGGTGAAGCTCATCCCTGCTCCTTTATATTCCCCCGGTTATACCTCCAAGGGTCAAAGCCGCGCACTGGAAGCTCATGCTCAGTTTAATGACTTCTAAGTCCTATCCAGAGTCACTGCTTTCAGGCTAGGGTTCCATATGCCATGTGACTAACATTCTCTGTTTATAGATGTGACCTTATGTTTGGCCATATTAAAATGTGTAGTTTTGGATCATGCCCAATTTACCAAGTGATTCTGTTGTCTCTGTATGACACCCCACCCCCGCCTTCCTCATTATTTAGGAAACAACCAGTTTTTCCATATACAATATCTACAGTGACTCTGTTTATCTCTAAATTGTTGATAAAAATATTAATATTGAACAGCCTTGGGCTGAGGTCCAATCTCTGCAGGATTCCACCCAATGATTACACGTGGCGATCTGTTAGTAATCCACTTACTATGCACCTGGTTGAGTTTGGATAGAGCTGGTTTTCAATCAGACTGTTGTGCGGTGCTCAAGCACTTTACTCATGTCCATGTTTTTGGTTCACCCTGGTTCCTGCCACCTTGAATAGCTTTAAATAAGTTCTGAATATTCCTCTGCTCTTACCATTCCATGTCAGCAGAGGTTGTAGTTGGCCTGGGCCTATTGTCTGATCACAAATGGGAAGGGGGAGGCGCCCATGAGACAACCTCTGCTAAGATGCTGGCTGCACTGTGGAAATGCTTTAGGTCACCTGAGCCAGGTACCTTTCAAGCCCTGAAACTAAGGGACTGAGGGAAGAACCAAGTGAGTCTCCTCCATAAGGCAGCTGAGCTGCCTGACTCAAGGACTGAGACTGCAGTGGTCAGTTCAGACACTGCTCTCCTGCACTGGTGAAGTTTCTAGAATGAGCCATGAGTTTTAACCATTTGTGTTATGGTGGCACTCGGAGGCCACAACTGAGCTAGGTGCTTCCCTGCCCCAGATGTGGCTGGCATCTTATGCGAAGGTGACAGAGCTCCTCTCTTTGGAACGGTTGATGCTGTCCCCAAACTCTCTGCCTTCTCTGGATGGGGGATCCTCTCTGGAGCTTTAATACAGAAAGTCCACAACAGGCAGTGAAGCTGTGCCCCTGTGGGAGCAAAGGGGATGGCTGGCTCCCCATCAAGCTACCCATGTGGCCAGAGGAGGGTTGGGCTGGCTGTGATTGTGTACGCATTGCTGAATGCTTTTGTCCAGTCTCTTATTCATAAAGTCTCACTCCCTGCTTTTGTTCTACCAGAACATCCTGGCTGGGGCTCTGTTTGGACCATGGATGGGGCTCTTGCTGTGCTCTGCTTTGACTTCCGTGGGTGCCACCTGCTGTTACCTGCTCTCCGGGGCCTTTGGAAAACAGTTTGTAGTCTACTGGTTTCCTGATAAAGTGGCCATGCTGCAAAGAAAGGTAAAGAGATCCTTGCTGCTAGTCCCTCTGCTCAGGGCATGGGGACAAACCCCCGGTGATGGGCTGACTGGAGCAGAGCTGAGCTGTGATTCTACAGCCCCGTCTTAGCTCAGGGCTTGCATTTGTGGTTCCTCAGTCCCCTGTGTCCTACCACCATGGCAGTTATTGTCCTTCTGGCTTTGGAATCAGTCCAGTGGACCCAAAATGTAAGCAACATGAGCTTTTCAGAGGGAGAACTAACCATATTAGCTATCCCTTGGATAATGGAGTAGGTACTCCTGCTCTGAGAGCAGGGACATGGTAGTGCCCTCTAGCGTCAGCCCAGTTTGCTTTGAAAAGGAATTGGATGAGTGGCTCCAGGGGGTTCCATGTTTGTGTGTCAGTCTCTCTCTGCTCCTCTCAAAGGTAAATGCACCCTGGATTCTGAGAGTTGAGCTGGGCTCTGCTTTCTCATGCATTGTCGCCAGCAGGCCAAGTTGGGCCTTCAGAGATTCCTTAGCAACCTCTTTGAAGGCAGGTGTAACTAGCTGGAACTTGGTAAGTAACTTTGATGCCCAGGAAGATACTAGCTCGTTCTGCCATAACCCTGCTTGACCAGTACAGCTGACAAGAATAAAATGCAGTGGACACTTAGGAAGGGTGGGATACTTTGAGCTCTCAAGCAATAATGGCTGAATTCTGCAAACAGAAACTTGGCGTAGATTCAGTTCCTGTATTCACATTTAAAAATCAGCTCTGGCACAGAGACCGCCTGACTTGGTGCCCCACCTGTTCGTGCCTGCTGTCCAGTCCACCTGCCGTCCCCTGCTAGGACTGTCCGGGAGCATATGGGAAGGCTGCTCTTGTTTTGCAATGTAAATTGGTACAAATCCTTAAAATGATCTAAGGCATTACAAGGGCTGGAAGCTGCTTTAAGCCAGCCCTCTTAGTCTTGTGTCTGTTAAACAGAGCAAAGGCTGTAGGTTGGCTGAAGACTTTTGCTGCACAAGAGCTTTAGAGTGGTTTTAACTGCAGAATAATATTGTGGAGAATGCAGCTTGGAGGCTGAGTGCTGGCCGGGGGTGTGTGTGTGTGAGAGAGACTGATGCTGCCTTGAACTGTGCCCTGAGGGGTCTGCATAGGAACGGCAGTGCCTCCTTAGCCTGCAGCCCCAAGAGTCAGCAGAGCATGGGATAGTGGCTGGCCAAGCTGACAGGTGCCTATTGTGCTAAGGAGGTTGATGGGCTCCATGGGACAGGAGGGAGGGGCTTGCTGTGTCCTTCTTTGTCCTTTTTAACCCCTCCAAAGTCTGGCCACTAAGTGCAAAGCCTCCCTTAGGCAGTATTGTGCTGTTAGAATTGATCGGTGCCCGTGTACAGCACTGGGAACACTCCCAACAGCTGTGTTACTGAGGGCCCGAGCCTGAAAACACTGCTGTCAGGCAGAGCGTTTCCTAGTGGGAGTGGAGTCAGTCAGGTAAGCGTTGGCAGGAGCAAGCCCTGCAGGTGTGGAGAACGTCTGGCTGATCACATCCTAATGCTTTCTCCCAGTGCTGCTGCCTGGACACAGCAAAAGGTGCACTTACGCTGTTAAGGAGATGCTCAAGGGACAGGGCTAAGGTTGCATGTTCACCCTTCCCTTCCACACTGTCATTCGGCTGCCTTTTTAATTTTAAGGACTACCCATTATAGTGACCTTGAGAACCAATTTTCACTAGCAGAATGGCGCTGCCGGAAAGCAGGGTAAGTTGCAGGGAATGCAGCTGCCCTTTGTGTAAGTGTTTTTTTCGATCATGTCTGTCCGTTAGTGATTGCCCCCTTTTCCACTGGTCTTTCATGCCCCAGGTTTGCGCGTATGTTCACTGGGTGCAGCTGCTGCACAGACGAAGCTGATCCTGGTGCATGTGGGTACGGTGGTACTAAGCTATTCTGGTTTGCTTTTATTTCTGGGCTGATGTTACATTGTGGCTTATTGAAATGAAGTCCTGACCTTCTGCTCGTGTCAGACTGGATGTCTCGGCTCTGCAGTAGTTGGCCAGTAACAGGCAGTGGCAGCACTGACCTGGTTTCTCTTGTCCAATGGCAGGTGGAGGAGAACAGGAGCTGCTTATTTTTCTTCTTGTTGTTTCTGAGACTTTTCCCCATGACCCCAAACTGGTTTCTGAACCTGGCGTCTCCGATTCTGAACATCCCGGTTTCTCAGTTCTTCTTCTCCGTCCTTATCGGTAAGGGGCTGGGGCTGGGGGCGCGCAGGCTCTGTGTTCAGGAGGGGATCAAACCCAACCTACTCTATGCTGTTACTAGAACCCAGCAAGCTTGAGAACGTACCATGCTACACTTGAGGAATTCCATCGTTAAGGATCCCACAGCAACAGTCACCTGGCTGTGTTAGTTTCCTGATTCGCTGCTGTCTGTGCCCTTACACTGTCACCTCTTCCCAGGGTGAAATGGCTGTTCCTTTAGAGAACTTAGCTGTCGTCGGGTGTCCCGATGCCCACTGGTTTTTAATGAGTGCTGGGAAATGGCATTGCAGCTCCGCTGTTCAACACGAGTGATTTCTAATCTCCCCTGTTCGCACAAACCCATACAATGGCCCTGCAGAAGCTTGCCCCTGGCCTGAGCCTCATGTGTGCTGCCCTCTCTCCAGGTGCTGTACAGCATATTTGATGCAGATTGCCCACTGCGCTGCTGCAGCCAGGTTGGCCACTTGGCTGTGTCAGGGGCTGGGAGTGGAGTATTCCCAGTGACAGGACCCCAGCTGTGTTAGATGAGGCTGGGCGCAGCCTGTCCAGAAATCCTTCCCCAGGATGGAGGGGCAGAGAGGGGGCATTGCTTGTCCCTGTCTCCTGCTTCACAATGGTTAGTCCCCCTTAGTGCTAGCAAAGGAAAGTGACCCTTCCAGGGGCACTGAGCTGTACTCCCCCATGTGCAGCTCTCACTTTGTCAGCACACCTGGATGCAGAGAAGATGTGACCTTTGACCAGTGTCTTACACTGTACCCTGCATGCCATCTCCGAGCAATACAGATCTGTGGTGTCTAGCCAGAGCAATCCTGAAGACAACACCAGGGCACTAGGGATGGTTGTCTAGTAACAGGCTTCTCCCTCTTCTCTTCCAGGTCTGATCCCCTATAACTTCATCTGTGTGCAGACGGGTGCCATCCTCTCACAGATCACCTCCCTGGATGCCATTTTCTCCTGGGGCACGTTGTTTAAGCTACTGGCCATAGCCATGGTGGCGTTGATACCAGGCACCCTGATTAAGAAATTCAGCTGGACACACCTGAAATTGGATGAAAAGGACCAGAGCGTTCGCCTGCTCAACGGCAGAAAGAGCTCATGATGGACCGGGCGCAGCAGCTGCTCAGAATACCTGATTGTGCATTTATGGGGATGGTGCAATCCTCAGCAACCAGATGGTGTTTTAACTTGCTGCCTGCACTGCCTCTTCTCTGCACAGGCCAAGGCAGAGGACAACTGCAGTTCTTAAATCTTTTTAAATCTAGGAGGAGACGTGATGGTCTCGTTTTAAATGGTGCTTGTATAAATGTGAATGTCTGGCTTGCTGGGGAGCTGCCAGTGGGCTTTGGAAAAATCTACAGGGCCATTTTCTGACCCTGGTGAAGTGCTGCCACATTTAGTGCCATAGTGGAGCTCCTGGCCTCCACAGAGGTTTGCCAAGTGTGTCCGGTGCCCTGGGGCTCTCCGAAGTGCTGGTGACTGGCATTCTCATGGCGGTTGGTTTAAGATGGCTGTGGTGGAGGTAGAGCTTAGTGAGGACTGGGCTGGCTGTGATAAATGAGCCACTTGTGTGCCCACCTGCACAGCGAAAGCAGCTCTGCTTGCCCTGGCACACGGAGTTCAGGTGTGTTCAGACAAGGCCTCCTGCAAGGCTGCAGTGTGTCACTGCCTCCTTCCTCCCCAGTCTCCGTGAGCTGTGCAGTGGGGCTTTCACTGGAGCTGAGCTAATGCTACAGGCTCGAGGGTTAACAGGCCCCCTGCCAGGGTGATTGTGCCTGGGGGTACTGGGGAGCTTGTGCCTGGGGTACTTACCATGCTGGAGCCCAGACCAGACTTCCCCTTGCTTGGTTCACAAGGATCGTGGTTCCTGTTGTTTTGGATTCAGGAGAGCACAGGTGCCCTTGCTGCATCCACAGCTGGCCTGCTCCTTTCCTTCTGGCATAGGGTACTTCTAGGCACACCTCAGCCCCACCCCACCCAGATCCTTTCCTGTGATTGCTTGTTGTTCTACAGCTCACTTCAGTGGCTGCATGTTTCCCACCGTAGAATCCCCCCCCCCCCCCACCGGTTGCTGTATTCTTCAATGTCATTCTTTTAATGCTTCCGAAGGAATCAGAATAGCTGTACTTCCTGTCCCAGAGAAGCCCATTGCATCCTCATCCCTTGTAGCCTGCCTCCAGCAGTGGCCAATAAATCCCCAGTATTTCAGCAGAAGATACAAAATCTCCTGCTGCTTCCATAATGCCCCTGGCCATGTGTGCAATTCTGTGCATGGAAAGAGACTGCCTGCTTGAGAAAATGGATACACAGCTCCAGAAGTAGCTTCGCTTGGTTATCCAGCCTGTCTGGTCCAGAGTCAGTGCTCCTGGGTTTATTGGAGTATAGTTTCTTAATGCAGGAAACCAGCACTAAACCTGGTTACTTCACAGCCAAGCCCTGAGCTTTTTACATGCCTATTTCTGAACAGAGGAAACCCCAGGAACAGTATCTCCAGGGAATCAGTCTCAGCATCACTTGTGCCATCCAAGTGTTTGGGGAAATAGCAACTCTTTCTGTCTGTATTTAGCTGTTCAGGATCTGTGTCCTGCTGACAAGGTTTCATACTGAGGAATGGACTTCTCTGCAGCGAGGTTGCGTCTGTGCCTGTGGCAGGTACCATCTGGGGTGCATTGTGAATCAGCTGCTCCTTAGACAAGAAGACTGAAGGAAACGCAGCCCAGAAATCCCTGGCTGCTGAAGCCCATCTGAGTAGTTATTTGTCTCCTTGCCTGGTCTCACCAAGTGCCTTACCACCCAGGTGTCTGTGTTTACATGTAAATTACTGCGTCTCAAATAAATGGTGGTGAAACTTTACCGAGCAAGTTTGTTAAATGAAGCGAATGTCGTGCTTGCAAAGGTGGCTGGCAGCAAGCAGCCCCTATACTTCCCCTCAGAGCTAAGGGATCGCTCTCACACCTGGGGAGGGTAGCTCAGTGTCCAAGCCCATTCCAGGAAGCCTCAGGCAAGAGGTTTAGCAAAGTGGCTGTCTGTAAGGCACTGGCCTGAGAATAAGTTCACTTTGCCCAGTGAGCCGGAAGTTGCTGCTAACCAGTCTTCACTGCCATTGGCTGGAAACTTGCTTGTAATGGCAACTGGCAATGAGAGGAGATCCGTATGGTCAAGGAAACATCTAGAGCATAAAGTTCACTTGTTTGTGGCCTTTGCTTAGCATTCCTGCTGCACTCAGATGCCCTGCAGTGGCGTGTCAGTATTCCCTGATGCGGGATGTGCTGCCATCCTACCTTGCAGTGTCTTTCCCAGTTTAAAATGTTTTCTGGAAGAGCTAAGCATGCTGAAATTCCCTTGAGGCTAGGGCCTGTTGGATTCTGAGTTCACTGCCATGGGGCTGGTTTCTCAAAGTCTGGGAGCTAACACACACCTAATCCCAGCTGGATTCTTAAATGAAGTGTTCTCCTGCTTTTCTCATAAGAACGGCCAGACTGGGTCAGACCAACAGTCCCACCTAGCCCAGCATCCTGTCTTCCGGTAGTGACCAGCGCCAGGTGCCCCAGAGGAAATTAACAGAATAGGGCAGTTATTGAGTGATCCATCCCGTCACCCAGTCCCAATATCGCAGTAAGAAGCTAGCGACACGCAGAGCATAGAGTTGCATCCCTGACCCTCTTGGCTAATACCCATTGATGGGCCTGTCCTCCGTGAACTTATCTAATGCTTTTTTTCAACCCAGTTATGCTTTTGGCCTTCACAGCATCCCCTGGCAATGAGTTCCACAGCACTGTGTGTTAGCCGACGGCCAAGGATGTTTGGTGAGGTGCCAGCTATGCCCGTTTATACCATCCGTGACTTTAACCGCTAGGACGCACTGTCCCTTCGCGGCGGGCAGCCCGGGCTAGGCTGACGGATGCCCCAAGGTCCTAACCACCCGTGACTTTAACTGCTAGAGCTCAGAGCTCCTTCGCAGCGGGCAGTCAATACTGACTGACAGGTGCCCCAATGGCAGCACTAAGAGCCTCTCCACACCCGTGACTTTAACTGCTAGAGCTCAGAGCTCCTTCGCAGCGGGCAGCCAGGATTGACTGACAGGTGCCCCAAGAGTTTGCCCCGTGGAGGCGGCACAACTCAACGCTAGGCTCTTAGTACTCTCACCTAATGGCCAGGCTTTAGAGCCAAAACGGCTGAGGTTCTTTAATTGTGTTGGCTGCTTTACAGTAAACCAGAGAAAACAAGTCAGGCTTATGCATAAATGGTTACCAAAATTTATTAAGCTAGATTCTAATCATGTGGTTACAAAATTGCTAGTGCCTACTTATTTAAATGTAGAGATGTTACACACACAAACAAGTTACAAAACTGAAGCCACAATCCCAAAGAAAGAAAACAAAGTATAGAGCTCTATTTCAAAATATGTGTACACTAAAGATAGGAGATCAGGTGTGGGTGCTTCTTACCCTCCTTGCATCTCTCGATTCCAGCGGTGCCAAGCCAGGATCGGTCACTCAATTCCGCGGAAAGACGAATAAGGGACAAGGCGTAGGGACCCTCTTAGCTGCAGAAGCCTTGGGAGGCTGTCACTTATCTGACCAGCAGATAGATAGTGAAAAGCACTCAAAAATCATGGTGCTGTAGGTCCCCTACTTATACCTCTGTACTCCTTTATTCTCTTTCTCCTTTCTTATGCCAAATTGAGGCTGGTCTGTCGGGGTGACGCCAGCTTTTGCAAGAGTAGTTTACATTTGCAAGGGAGAGAAACAATAAGTTTCGACTACTGGACATTTCTTTTATCAGGGTAAATATTTTCCCACCTAGGATGTTGGTGTGTGTGCATCACCCTATTTAGTAGGGGCTAAGAGCCATGTCTGTCACAGGGCCTCTGCCTGCTGTGAGCTTAATCCTTGTATCTGCTCCCAGAGGCACATTGTAGCAGCACACCTGTGCTTTTCACAGCTTCAAAGGCTGTGCTGGAATATATGTTAAGTGCCCTGTTCCGGCTTCCTCCTGTGTTTCCAGCAATGCTGGTCTGAGAAGCGGGGGGGCTGGCTGTCTGGCTACACTGTGTGAAGAAGTACTTCCTTATGTTTGTTTTTAAACCTGCTGTTAATTTCATCAGATGACCTCAGGTTCTTGTGTTTATATGAAGGGGTAAATAACTTTCTTCACACCATTTGTGATTGATTTTTTTTTTATAGACCTCTATCATATTTCTCCCCATAGTCATCTTTTTTCTAAGCTGAACGGTCCCAATCTCTCCTTGCACGGAAGCTGTTCCATACTCCCAGTCATTTTTGTTGCCCTTCTTGGTACCTTTTCGAATTCTAATCTATCTTTTTTTGAGATGGGGCGACCAGAACTGCACGCAGTATTCAAGGTGTTGATGTACCATGGATTTATATAGTGGCATGATGTTTACTGTCTTTCTTTCTATCCCTTTACTAATGGTTACTAACATTGTTAGCTTTTTTTACTGCCGCCACTGCATGTTGAGCAGAAGTTTTCAGAGAACTATCCTCAATGACTCCAAGATATTTCTTGAGTGATAACAGGTAATTTAGACCCCATCATTTTGTGTGTGTGTGTGTATGTATATATGTATATGTGTGTATAATAGTTGGAATTGTATTTTCCAGTGTGCATTTCTTTGCATTTATCAACATTGATTTTCATATATTTTGATGCCAAGTCATCCAGTTTGAGATCTCATGGTATCTCTTTGCAGTCTGCTTTGGACATAACTATACTGAATAATTTTTGTATCATCTGGAAACTTTACCACCTCACTGTTTACCCCTTTTCCCAGATCATTTACGAATGCTGAACAGCACTGGTCTAAAAGATCCCTGTGAAAACGGACTATTTATTCCTACCTTTTGTTTCCTATCTTTTAACCACTTACTGATCCATGAGAGGACCTTACCTCTTATCCAATGACTATTTACTTTGCTTAAAAGGTTTTGGTGAGGAATCTTGTCCAAGTCTTTCTGAAAGTCCAAGTACACTGTGTCTACTGGAACACCCTTGTCCATGTGCATGTTGATACCCTCAAAGAATTCTAATAGATCGGTGAGGCATGATTTCCTTTTACAAAAGCCATGTTGACTCTTCCTCAACATATAGCATTCATCTATGTGTCCGATAATTCTGTTCTTTACTATAGTTTCAATCAGTTTGCGTAGTATTGAAGTTAGGCCTACCGACCTGTAAGTCCCAGGATTGCCTCTGGAGCCTTTATAAAAACATAGGAGTTACATTAGTTATCTGCCAGGCAACTGGTACAGAACCTGAGTTAAGCAATAGATTACATACAACAGTTAGTAGTTCTGCAGTTTCATACAAGTTTCCACAGACCCTTGGGGTGAATTCCGTCTGGTCCTAGTGAGTTATTACTGTTTATCACTTTCTTCCAAAACCTCCTCTACTGACACTTCAATCTGGGACAGTTCCTCAACTTTGTCACCTGAAAAGAATGGCTCAGGTGTGGGAATCTCCCTCACATTCTCTGCAGTGAAGACTTCAAAGAATTCATTTAGCTTCTCCACAATGGCCTGATCTTCCATGAGTGCTCCTTTAACACCTTGACCATCCAGTGGCCCCACTGGTTGTTTAGCAGGCTTCCTATTTCTAATGTACTTACAATTTTTTTTGCTGTTAGTTTTTGTGTCTTTTGCTAGTTGATCTTCAAATTCTTTTTTGGCCTGCCTTATTTATGTTTACACTTGACTTTCCAGAGTTTATGCTCCTTTTTATTTTCCTCAGTAGAATTTGACTTCCAATTTTTAAAAGACATCTTTTTGTCTCTGACCATCTGTTTTACTCTGTTTAACTGTGGTGACTTTTTTTTTGGTCCCCTCACGGTTTTTATTTGGGGAATACATTTAGTTTGAGCCTCTGTTATCATGGTTTTTAAAAGTATCCATACAGCTTGCAGCATTTCACCCATGTAACTGTGTTCCTTTTAATTTCTGTTTAACTTGAGTCTGGTCTACACTACACGGTTAGGTCGATGCAAGGCATCTTGCATCAACCTGGCTGTGGAAATGTCTATGCTTTTAAATTTCACTCTTGCTGGCAAAACTGCTCCACTACACCGATTTAATAACACCATTTCCCTGAGTGGCATAGAATTAAGGTCGATGTAGTTAGGTCGACAGAGGGTCAGCGTTGACACTGTTACTTACTTTGACTGTTACTGGCCTCCAGGTGATGTCCCACAATGCCCCACATTGACAGCTCTGGTCACCAGTGTGTACTCTGCTGCCCAGGGGCCAGGTGGACAGGAAGCTGCCCCTCCCCTTTAAAGCCTCGCAACTTCTTTAAATTCCTTTTCCTGATTGCCTGGCTTGGTGAGAACACCTAGTGGGGCAGCTCTCCACTCTTGTGTGCTACTGCCCAGCTGACTATGCCAGCTACGTGCTCCAGATACGCTCCTGCCTGGAGTACATAGGTGGTGTTGGATCTCCTGGGGCTGTGGGGAGACGAGGCTGTGCAGGCACACTTCCAATCCAGCCACAGAGCTGTTGACCTCTGTGAGCGGGTGGCTCAGGGCATGCAGGAGAAGGGCTACAAGCGGGACCAGCAGCAGTGCTGTGTGAAAGCCAAGGAGCTGCAGCGGGGGTACCAGAAGGCTAAGGAGGCCAACAATCCATCTGGTGCTGAGCTGCAGACCTGCCTCTTTTACAAAGAGCTGCATGTCAACCTTGGAGAAGACCCCACCACCGTCCCCAAGAGCCCTATGGATAACTTTGGAGGACCATGAGCCCTCACCATGATCAGCGAGAGGGGAGGGTGGACAAGGAAGAGGCGGAGGAGGCTGGTGGACAGGCAACTGGGGGATCCAGCTGTGCAGTGAGCCAGGACCTGTGTTTGACTCCAGTGCAGTCCAGCCAGTCCCAACAGGTGAGCCTGATGCAGGGGAAGGAACCTCTGGTAAATGTGCAGTTTGCTTTGAAGTTACAAGGGTAGAGCCCCCAAAGTAGCAGGACACATCTGTTGAATTACTCTCTATCACTTCTGCTAGACAAGGCAGTGGTAGAACCAAGAGAGGTAGAGTTGCTGTCTGCTCCTCATTCCTCTCTGGAGTTATGCAGAGGGGGCCAGGCGGAGCAGTTTGTTTACATGCACCAGGACGTCCTGTGAATCCTCTATAGAGATCTCGCTGACACTTTTATGCAGGTACTCTGCAATCCTCTGCCAAAGGTTTCTGGGGAGGCTTGCCTTACTACTTCTGCCACGGTAGGACACTTTCCCATGCCACTTAGCAGTTAATTCAGCAGGCATCATTGCAGCACATGGGCTAACAGCATATGGGTCTAGGTGGCATCAGGATGCCAGCAGTAGCTGTGCTCTCTCACTCCTGAGGGTGACAGAGGCAGAGTGGCTACAATCACTTCTGCCTGTGGGAATTGGTGCCAGTATTGAGTTTCATTGCCCTATATAAATATATTCATGCCTGGGGTGTATCCCCCTCATTCTGGCCCCACCCCAAGAGCCATACTCACCAGGGCTGGTGCTCTGACTGATGCCATGCTGTATCAATCCCAAGGAGAAGTGAGAAGGCAGTGCTTACAACTTCTGCGGATCAAGGGGAGTGAGTTCAGTAGCCTAAGTTTTGATTTTTGTTGTGAACACACTGACAACGCTTCCTGTGTGTGTTATACCTGCAGTTGCTGCTATTGTGGCCTTGAGGCTCTCCCCCTCCACACCCGCCAAAAATCTTAGCCAGATGAGATGAGTGGGAGAAAGAAGCGGGCTCAGGATGACCTGTTCCAGGAGATCCTGCAAGCCTGTGCTGCAACAGAGAATGAGACCAGAGCCTGGAGGATCACCCTTGCAGCCAGCATGGAGAAAGAGAGGGGGATGCACAAGGACATAGTGGGGCTTCTCAGGCCGCAAACAGAGATGCTGCAGACTCTGGTAGACCTGCAGGTCCAAGAATCCCAGGCTCACCTCCCTCTGCAGGCCCCGCCCCCTCCACATTCCATGTGCCATGAGCAATTGCTGTGCTACCACTCCACCCCAGGGGACATGAAGACAATCAGAGCTGCCCATGCACGGACTTGTGAAAGGCACGGTTGGTGCATGTGAAATGGAAATGACTGTTGTTTCCCCTTCATACGTTCTGTTTCCTTAATTTATTAAGTTCTAAATGTTTTATTATTTGTCTGGTTCTGTCACAGAATAAAATTTCACTTTCTGGAACATAATTCATTTTTATTAGTTCACAACATACGCTGGCTGGTGCTGAGCAGGTCTGACATCCACCAATTTCATGTTACTTCATTTTGTCACAGAACCTATAACAACGTTCACAGACAACATTAATAGGTGCATTGACAATGCTCTATTTCCTACACACACACACACACACACACACACAGAGCAATTACTACAAGATTCATTCTGGGCTGGAAAAGAGAAAGTCCAGGTAGAGCATACTCCAGCAACCCACACTACTCTGGCTCACTATTAAAATGGTCTTTAACAGCCTCCCTGAGCTGTACAGCTCCACTTTGAGCTCTTCTTCTAGCCCTTTTATCTGGCTGTTCGTATTACCCAGAGTCACAGTCCTGCATAGCAGGAGGTGATTAATAGCCCTGCGCCCTTATATGAGCACTGCCCCTGTGGTAGATTTCTGACTCCAAATTGATTCCCAGCTGACCAGTAGCAATCTAGCATAGGAAGTTTCTACAGTGCAGTCACCACTTGCTTCTTAGCTGTCAGTGCAGATCTCCTTTTGATGTCCCTGCATGGGAGGGCTGGGGCAAGTTCAGCACAGAGATCCAGGAATGTGGCCTTGCACAGCTGAAAGTTCTGTGGCCACTGCTCAGTGTCCCAAACCTGCATTACAAGGCGATCCCACCAGTCAGTGCTTGTTTCTTGGGCCCAGAACTAGTGCTCCACCATCTCCAGCTGCTCTGAGAACACCAACAACCTTGAATTGTTTCTTTTTATATCCCACAGCAGTCTAGCCTCCGAGGAATCATGTTCCCCATGGGTCCTCTTGCATCTCTGCAAATACTGCAGTATTAGGTGTCCTCCCTATGCTCATGACAATAGTGCTGAGCTGTGCAGGTTCTGTGCTTCTGTCAGAGGGGACAGCCAGCAAGGAGGGATGTGGGGATTTTGAAGAAGTGTGAACTATTACGGGAAGCAGATGAAATGATTGGCTGGAGAACATTGCATTACAGGCAGTTGAACCTATGCTCCATGTCACCCCTGTGCATCTCATTTTGGCTCCATGAGGCATTGCAAATACTTCTCAAAACACTCTACACTGGGTGGTGGCGAGTTGCACAGGATACCTACCCATGGTGCACTGCACTCTATCGCTACAAGCCCACCCAGTGAGGACAGAGCCCTCGCTGACACATGGCGAGTAGTGTGCTCACACACAAGCGATGTAATAACTGTGGTGGCTCATGTAACATCAGTGGACATGATTTTGTAGTGTAGGCCTGGCCTAGAGTCTTTTTGTGTAGCTCCCCTTTTTGAAGTTAAATGCTGCTATGGTGGGATACTTCGGTATTTCCCCCTACAAGAAGGTTAAATGTAGTTACATTCTGGTTGCTATTACCAAGCAGTTCAGCTATATTCATTCACCTCTTGAACCAGATCCTGTGCTCCACTTAGAACTAAATCAAGCATTGCCTCAGCCCTGGTGGGTTCCAGGACTATCTGCTCCCTGAAGCAGTCATACAGGAAGCAGGCTCAGAGGTTACCTTAGAGCAGCGGTTCCCAACCTGTGTTCCGCGGAACACTGCTGTTCCGCCCGAGGTGAATAGGTGTTCCACGAAAGAATCTAGAATTTAATTTTGACTCTTGCACTTGATTTTCGTACTACATTATACACGCTTTCCAGTTAGAAATTGTTCAAGTTATTTTAAATTTGTATTTTTGCTTTGTTTTAGAAAATAAAATATATTTGAGCATAAATAACGCAATTGTTTATTTGAACACCCAATGACTACAAAATAATATAAGTGTTCCGTAATAGGCTAAAAAGTGTTCCGTGGCCAAAAAAGTTTGGGAAACGCTGCCTTAGCACATGCCTACCCAACTGGGCCCTGCAGAAAAGAGCCACTGGTGGTACCAGTGCACCCCTCCCCCCAGCACACACAGTGCGTACTCAGAAGGTTGTAGGTCACATGCCTGGGCTGGGGCAGATCCACGTTCAGTTCCCTCCTCTCCCTGAGAGGAGCAGGGACGTGAACCCAGCTGAGTGCGCTAACCATTGGGCTCTGGGGTGTTCTGGGGCACATCTCTCACCTCTTGAAGCAGTTCCATTTTGCATAACAGGCTGAACGATTCACTAGGCCTAAGCGAGAGAAAATCACTAAAGCTAGTGGTCAGGGCATCACCTGGGATGTGGGAGAGCGAGTTCAAGGCCGTGTTCCGCTGACTACAGTATGTATATAGAGGGGAACAACTGCAACAGGAGAGCCTGAGCCCCACCACCAAACGCACACCGGTGACGTGGGAGATGGGTTCAAATGCCATCTGCTTTCAGGTCAAGGGGGAATGGGAATCTTGGTCTCCCGTGTCCTGGGTGACTGCTAGACCCCCACCGCTAGTGGTAGAAGAGGCAATGGGGACACTAGCACTTTTTATTTTTTTTTGGCAAGGAAGGACTGGCCCCGGCTCAGGTCCCTGACTCCAGGAGTGTTCATGGCTGAGAATCCGGAGTGGAGATAGGCACCTCCCCCTGGCAAAGCCCAGTCCCCTTTGAGGGCAGGGCTTAGACCACACGCTTCACCTTGGCATTACCTCATGGGTAGCTCAGTGTGCTGCCTTCTGAGAGTCCCATTCTTAGGCACCTGTTTCTCTCCATGCCTTGTACAAGGAGCCTGGGCATCTAACTCAGGGCTGCAGATTCCACAAGGCAGCAGGGCACCTGCAGGTTAGGCGTTGCGATGCTGAAACTAAGTCCCCTTTGTGGATCTAGCACAGGGTGTTCTCTATGTCCCACTGGCACACCTCCATGTGGTGATGGCTGGGGATTAGCTCTGCCAGTCTGATGCCCTTCCTGCGGGTGCTCACTCTGTCTCTCTTGGGACCCTCTAGTTCCTTCTTCGTGGCTTGGCCCTCTGGACAGGTCACTGTAGTGTTCCCCTTCCAGGGGGGTTTGTGTACCAAGGTCTCTGTACCAGGCCATCTTCCAATTCACAGCCCATCAATAGTGCCACTTCCTCAGTGGCTGATAAGGGAACCTGAGCCCACCTTTTACTCCTGGTTCCAGCCCAGGGACTTTACAACCAGTGGATAAGGTCTGCACTGTCCCACGCCTTGCTACTCTTGTCCTGGACTGTCTCCTACACTGCCTCTAGCAGGCTCCTTCTCCACCTTTCTCTGGGCATGCCCTGCCCTCCATAGCCTCAGACAGTGACTGCAGATCTCCTCCCTGCAGCCCCTTTCTGCCCTCAGCTCCCTGTCCAAGTGAGCTTCATCATTTAATTAGTCCTCATTGTTTCCTGGCTCCTCCAGGTGCAGCCGCAGTGCTTAATTGGCTCACCTAGCCACCATAACCCTTTCAGAGGCTGGTGTGGGGTAAATACCACATCACACCAGCCTTTCCTCTTGCTTGAGTGAATTTAGTGTTGTTGGAAAGTGCTGGGGGAAATGGTCCTACAGCCCCACACTTCATGCTGCCTCATGCGCCACCATTTTAAGGCCCTCTAGAACCTTACCAGAAACCAGGCTTAAGGTAATGTGATGTAAAGCTCCCACCTCAGGCCTTATCAGACCCCCTTCCAAGTTATATAGAAGTGGAGCTGGTGTCTCACAGATGCTAGGGGAACTGTTACTACAGGCCTGTGAGAGGGTGAAGGCACTGTACGTGAAACTCCTTGAGGCCCTGTCAACTTAAGGAATCTAGCAACAGTCACAGCGTGCTGCCATTGGGCACCCTACATGATGTCAGTGATCCCATAAAGTTAAATAGCCCCTGTGGACAGCAGTTGTGACAGCATATCATCAGGTGCATTAAGGTGAGTTAATAATGTAATGCCAGGATGCCCATGTACCCTAGGGCCAGGCACCTCTTTATAGGAAACAGACTAAATTACAGAGTTCTCCTGTATCTTATGTTTCAGAGTAGCAGCCGTGTTAGTCTGTATTCGCAAAAAAGAACGGGAGGACTTGTGGCACCTTAGAGACTAACCAATTTATTTGAGCATAAGCTTTCGTGAGCTACAGTTCACTTCATCAGATGGATCTTATGTGCTTGTTCGCCAGATGATGACGAGGCTTCTTGCTTGGGAAGGGTGGATAGACTCTGAAGCATTTCCTGAACCCTGGCTCTAATGAATAGCTCCTTTAGCACTGTACCATCCCAGCTAGGGTTAGATAAGACACTGGCTAATAAGGCAGGAGGGTGAGCCTTGGGCCTGGCCTTGTCTATCTCCTTTTACAAATGCAGTTCTTTCTGATTTCTCTTTTCCTCATGAGAGGTGGGGGAGCTGGTCAGGCACCCTGCCCCACACCACGGCTGCTGTCTAGCACACATGCAGCACCAAGCCGCACTTGCTTTAAAAAGTATGTGTGGCACCAGGTTGTGGCTGCTTTCAGACATGCACCCTTGCTCCTAGGTTCTGAGCTTTCACACAGTATCCTTTCCAAATCTGTATTTGGTAGCTTATCTAGTTATTTTAGTTTCCTGTCATGTGATGTCAAGCAGTCTTCACAGAGGCAATTGTGCTTTCTCTTGGTGCATGAGCTGTTAGGATGTAGCAAGACTAACCTGAGACAAGGGAAGAGGGTGCAGCTTGAATTTGTTTCACCGCAGCACTGAGCTCATCCCAAGAGGAGGGTAGTGAAAGCCTTGGAGCTTGGTCTGCTAGCACCTTGCAAGGGGAGAGCACTGTAAGAAATGGGTGCTCTGCTGCTCTCCCTGGGAGATTCCTGGGGGCAGGGAGCATCCCTGTGGCTTCAGTGCACTGTCTCCCCTGCCTACAATTGCGGAGAGCTGCCAGTGCCACCCGCAGGGAAGGGAAACTGAGCCGGAGGGTGTTTGGAAGGCAGCTTGGTTACATTAGGCTAAATCAGACAGTGTTAGCAGGGATCCAGGGCTTGCATTTGAGAACAGGGGCTTCCTGCTTGGAGAGCAGCAGCTAAGAAAGGGATGAGTAGGGAGAAGGGCCCAAGCTCTTCTTGTTACACTGAGTCGCTGTAGGGCTTCAGTTAAGTTACCTCTCTGCCGGAAAGCTCTGCCCACCACCCTCCAAGGTGGAGACGTACCCACCTCACAGGGAGCAGCCTTCATTTGTTCAAGTCCTTGAGCCCAATTCTGCTCAGTTACATCTGCATGAACCCAGCGTAATGGCCTGCGTCAGCACCAGCGGAACTGATGCACAGCTGGCCTGGAGGGGCTGCTTACCCACGCAGTGTGGGTAGATTTCCACAAGGGCTGACTCGGGGCCTCCTTTGCCCCAGGGTTGTTTGTCCCTGCAGCATAAATAACGGGTGCAAAGCCGAGTATTTGCTCCTGCAGCCACCTGAGCACAGGATCCTTGTTCCATCACTCACCTAGGAGCCAGGACTCCCACCTACCAAGCAGGTTTGACTCTGCGATGTGCATGTCTGTCTGTGCTCTCTGGCTGCCATGGTGTGGACTGTGCCATAAACGGGCCCTGACATGTTTGCTAGGTCATCATCCATGGCTTGTGAATGTAATACATGGGGATAACGGCTGGGCCCTCTGACAAAAGGATGCATGGGACCCTAAGGGGCTGGAGTCCAGCTCTCCTTTCTGATTGCATGGCTGTTTGCTTTCATGACTGGACAGGTTCTGCTTTCTGCATGGCAACTGGGGGAGGGGAAGATTTTTCAGAGTACAAAGCAGAACAGTTGGCAGGGGAGGGTTTTGGTGGGGGGAACCCTGCTCTGGCCAGAAAGAGGGTGCCCCCCACCCCTGACTTGACTGGAGGGAGGGTAGTGGGTAAGCCCAGTGGGAGGGCTCATGGGGAGGCAGAGCCAAGACTCCGTGTGTGGGGAGGAATGGTGCGTGAGGTGCATGTGGTGATGGAGCCTGGATCTGAGTCAGCTGATGAAAACCAGCACTTCTATAAAAATACAGGGCTCAGGGCCATGCTCCCACGCCTGGGGACAAGCCCCTCCAGTCCAGGCTGGAGAGTCAGGGACTCTGGTCAGAACCAGCACAGCTGGAGTCAGAAACACAGCTAACTTCAAAGACACTTTAACTGATCAGCGATTTTCTGTCAGTTCAACAACTTCCAGTATAAATTCTTCAGACACGACACACCACCCAGACACCATGCCAAGCCTGGGACGTACTGAAGTACACTGGCTTTTTATTCCATGCATTTGTTTGCTTTGACACTCATTCTTGTTCCCATCACTGTACACAGTTCAGTACAGAAATCAAGTTTGTATCAGGAAGCCACAGCGCAGGGAGGAGAGAAAGGGAGATGAGAGAAACTGGGAAGGGCTGAGATGAAATGGTCACTTTTAACACACAGCGGGAAAAACAACATTAAACATAAACGCCAGAAGCAAGGCTGATGTTGAGGAGCTGTCAGAAGCCGTGCTGGGTGGGGAGTGGGCAGGGAGCCCACAACTCACCCTTCTCCTGGGAAGGCGAGTTTATAGGGAAGAAAAGAAAATGAAGTAGCCTGTCTACCCCTGGGGCTTTCTCTGGGCATTTCGAGCCTGCCCTTGCCCAGGCTGAACGGCATTGTTACTGGAACTTCTGCCTGCAGCTCACCCTTTGTAATGCCCTAGTGCAAACTCTGCACTCAAGCCAGACAGCGGCACCTTCTGCACTCAGCTCCACGCATATAAATCCACAGTACGTCAACATGCTTTGGTGAGGTTACATTGGGCTTACAGGAATGTAGCTGAGAGCAGACCTTGGCCTCTAGTTCTCACCTTCCTAAGAGCTACAGCCTAAGCAGCGAATGAAGTCTAGACTTTGCAGTACAAATGGACACATTCCTTTGCAGACGTTACAGAGCTATTGCCCGGAAATACAAAACTTGGCCTGCTCCTTCCCACCTTGGCACATCAGACTGCACCAACACTGGCTCAGCTGCATGGATTTTATTCATGTCATGGGTCAGGTTATGATCCTTACTCCACTGTTCCCCAAGTACCTTCATAAACTCAACCCCCTTGTTCAGAAATATGGTACCTAGCACCCCTCAGGAGCGCCAGCACCTGCAGCCCTAGGACTTTTACCTTGGTTTGGTTTTCACCCTCTGCATGCTATTTACAAAAGCTCCTGGTGCTGCGGAATCAGACATACAGCGATGGGTGAGGCTCTGCCCCTGTGGAGGGAGAGTGGCGATGGCATGTACTACCAGTTATAGCGGTACTTTTTGTGAGTGGCAAAGCCAGGACCCCAAAACAAACCCCTGAATGCCCTGCAGCATCCTATGCTGGATGAGACATGGTTTACGGAGCAAACTATTTCACTGATGTTTCAAGGAGTTTTTAAAAACAGCTCAGGCTGTTGCTCCATCCCTTGGCCTGGAAAGGCAGCCTGCCTGAGTGATGTAAATCCGAGTGTGTAGCACCCTGAGCAAGGGGAACCCAGAAACGATCATAGTTCAAGGCTGGATAGGGCCATAAGGTCATCTAGTCTGATGGGGACTAAATAATAGGTTGGAAACTTCCACAAGTAATAGTTGTTCTAGGTGCTATAATGTGGCATGTTTGAGACTGGATATCTCGGGATAGAAGCGAGAACTGAAGTATCCAGATCCCAGGGCTTCATGGCTTCTGCTTTTAGCCCTGATGACAAGATCTTGAACCTTAAAATTGCTTCTGACCTACACCTGACCGCTGCCTGCTTTGATCCTTGGCCCAGTAAAATTGGGGGTGATGGGCTCTGGTAGGTTTTTCCTTTTTAACTACCTGTTGTTTCAGGGTGTGTAGAGGTTTAGAATGTTAGAAGGAAGCTGCCAGGAGTGTGTGTGGAACGTAGGCCAGGGGCTTCAGTGCCAGGACATCCTCACATGCATGGCACACTCTACGCTAGGAAAAGTGCACATGCAAAACTAGACCATGTTGAACCTTCTGGGATGGAGTTAAGCACAGGTGCACTCAGGCTGCCTGAGCTATTGCACAGTGCACACCAAGGTCCATTCATGACCCAAGAGAGCCCGGCACCTCATACAGCATAGCTGCTGTCCACATGCTACCAGTGCATAAGGAGCAATAACGCTAGCAGGACTCCTGAGGGAGGCACTAGCTGTTGGCAGGATTTCGGATACCTGCCAGCAGGTAATGGGGGAAGTGCCTCTCAGGATGAAGAGGGGCAGCAGACCAATGCTAGGGTGGAAAGTGCCCACACCAAAGGGGATGATTTTGTACTGCCTCTCCATGAGAGTGAGGCATGATTGTGACAGACAGTGGAGATGAGCAATGTGGTTGAAGGCAAGGCCAGGAAGAAGCCTAAAGAGGTGTACAGTACAGGTAGGGCCACAAACTCACATGCTTCTCAGTATATGTTAGCAGGTGCTACTATAAAAGTCTAAGAACTTTCAGAGAACTCCCTCATGTAACTCACCAGGGGCTACCACTATCTCTGCATGCTGGCAAAACAACTCCTGTGGGCACCAGGGAATCCTTTATGCCTTCTCAAGCAGGGTCTGATTGATATGGAGTCCAAATACCTGACTCAGGGCTCTGGCAGTCTACAGCATGAGGTCGGATGGTCCCCTCTTGCTTATGCTCTACGGCTGCCTTGGGAAATGAGCACGCTCTTAAGAAAACACTTGACATCTCAGGTGAGCAGGGCTGGCTTGGCACATGGGTGCCCTCTCTGCACATCACAGTCCAGTAACCAGATCACCCTTAGCAGCACAGCTTCTGCTGGAGCTTAAAGCTCTCAGCAGGGCCAGGCATCGGCACTCCATTCTGGGGTGAACCTCCCCATCACTGGCACACTGAATTTGGTCCCCCTTGCATTTGTGGTGGTCAATCTGGCCCCTGCCTTCAATTTCTAGGGTCCTGGTCCTCTCTCCTCCTTTACCTAGCTGTTTTATGCGAGCATTTGTGACCTCCTGAGTAGCACCACCACTAGAATTGAGGCCCTGCTCTGTACTAGCAGCCGAGAAAGCCTCTCTGGAGAGGCTCGGTCAAAACTTTCTGCTTATTTCTCACTATAAAGTACTCCCTCCTGTCCAACCCTTTCCCCTCACTCCATCTGCCCTCCCCCTCCCCCCAACACTCACACCCTGTTGCCCCTTCGTTAATCAGGAGCAAACCCAAACTGTACAGTTTCACCCGTGTGGAAGATCTCTAAAGCCCATGAAACTGAGTACCTCCTCCTTCGCCTTGCAGGCCAGCCCGGACTGACACAGCCTCCAGAATGACTGTACTCTGCACGACACCAGCAGGGGAGCAAATCCTGACAGCCCCTGAAACCAGCTCTGTTCCCATCCTTCTATGATGCACAAGGAGGAAATAACATCACATGAAGAGAGAACAATTGTGCTAGCAGTAAAGCCAACCTTCTGATCTACAGAAAAGTTAATAAATAAAATAATGTAATAACTTAAGACCTACATGTAGTCCAGCTACAAAAATTTAAAAATATGGAATAATTTAACTCATACAATACTGCTCTTTGTATAAGCAAAACATTTTCCTTCATTCTTGCCACTAGGCTATAAATTACCAAGGCTACCTTCAAATCAACATTTTAACATAAAATGTAAACAAACAAAGCAACAGAAGAACCTGCCTACTGTCCATTCCTGCCGGTCATCTGAGGCTCATGCATGGTTTCTACAAGATGGCTGATTTCCCCAGGACACACTGCTCTAGCCATGCTAGCCAGACCATGAGGAAGAGCAGCTGCCTTTCCCAGGGCTCTTGAGGCAGAGCTGAAATTGTTCCAGGGGGAAAATAACTGAGAAGCGGACTAAAATCTTTGTTCTGTGTGTCAGTTAAAAGGAGCCATTTGTTTCTGAACGGAAGGCCCAGTGAGGCCCCTGGGAATACTAGGCTGGTCACTCAAATGTCAGTGCCTCTGCCTTTCAGATACCCCCACAATGCGTCAGTTTCTCCTCCAGGCTGGAATTTACAGGAGTGGGATACGCTCTTTGAGGTCCCCTACATAAAATACATCCACAACCAAAATCAAGCGCTCTCTCCTCTCCCCTCCCCCCCCCTTCCTTATGTAACTGAGTCCAAATTTTGCTTTCTGTTTTACACCAAGCCTAACATGAAGGGCAGGCAGCTGTTAATGCTTCCAAAACCAAATCATTAATAAACAGAACAAAGGGAGGGTTGATACTGTTGTCCAGGCCAACGTATTCCCTGGTTTGCTCCCAATACACAGCTCTCTCCCTTGGCGCTGGCCAGTTGTGTGGTGATGTGATAGGTGGGAGGTTGCCTCTGAAGGTTCAGTACAGGTGTCTCTGGTTTCCTCCCCAGTCTAGTTCTCAGGCTTCGCAGAATGTGCTTTCCATGCTTCTTGTGTTTCCAGCACTGATTTGATTGAATTTTTTTTAATTGAAGAAAACAAATGGGAGAATGGGAAGTGAGGAGAGGAAGTAAACTGTGGGAAAATGGCACTCTGCAGCTGAAAGATCTTTCTCTGTTCAGATGGAAATTCACACGGTTTTGTCTGCCATAGTGAAGCTGATTGGTGATGGTAAAAAGTGCTGTTATACCAAGTCTTGAGAGAGAATGAGGTTAGAATACATCTGCAGGATCTCACAACAAAATGCTGATTAAAAAATAAACCAAAACCCCATCAATTAACCCCCATTATCACATTCCTGGGGGAATGTATTGATTCAGAAGACCCTGGATGTAAGCACCTTGGTACCAAATTTCTCCAGGAACATGTCCACTTTCTGATTAAAAGTGACCCAGTGGTTATACTGAATGCCATTTGTTCATAGGTTACCTTTAGCAAGGTTTCTCTTATGCTTCTTCATTTGATAAGACTGATTGGTTTGTTTCTCTTTATCTATTCTCCAACCTTTAGGGCCATGAGGCTTCGTCCCCTGGGAGAGCAGCAGTAGATCCTGATGTGTCCATCATGCTATTTATGTAAGACTCACAAGGATGAGTCTCTTTCATTTGCTTGCTTTCTTAACTTTTTTTGCAACAAATTAATGTCTCTCTCAATATATAGTCCACTCTTTACAGTAAAAAGTGTTAAAATATAAAAAAAATAAAATAAATATCAATGTTACAGTAGCTAGATTATTCAATAAAGTACATCCCTGCCATTCTTGATTGAAATACTCAGTGAGAATTAATTTCATTTGGACATTTTTCCAGAGATTCAAGTTATTGCAGATCATTTCTGGGATGGGAAGGAGAATCAGCTTCTCTTCCTGTCGAAGTATGAGGGGGTGGGGGAAATGAAGGGAGTCTTGGGGAATCCAAATGCCAGTATCAGAAGGGCTTTGGTGGGGAATTTGTCATTACCAAGTAGCAGAACTGCAGGGCTTATTGGTCCGGACGGTTGCATCAGAACACTCCCCCTCGGAAGAGTCACAATCCGATTCTCCAAACTGTGCCTGGTTCTGTAAGGCAAAAGGACAGGGAAACTCTTTTAGTCATTTCCCTGCACTGCAGAGTGACTGCACTGGCAGGATCAGCAGCTGATTGGTAGAGGAGCAGGAGACAGGGAAAGGTCCCAATCAGTGAGCTTATCACTTCTTGTCTTCTGGCAGCCAGCAGGGGGCATTGCGGCTCCACAGAACGTCACTTCTGATCCCCAACACATAGCCACAGAGACCTGCTGGCTAGAGAGTGTAACTGGTGGAATAGGGAAAGGGAAAGCAAGGACCTTCCCCCACACACATGCCCACTGTCCTACTTCCATAAAACTGGAAGGAGAACAGCACATAGGCCAATCTAATGCAAAATTCCTAAAACCACAGAAGTTAGGGGAAGAGGGAAGGCAGAGCAAGAAAGATGAGAGAACACAGGGAATGCCACAGGGAATGCCATATCTAGTCAGACCAATCTCCTGTCTCCAACAGTGAACACAACCAGTTGCTTTACAGGAAGGTACAAGAAACTCCCTAGTGGAGAATGAGGAATAACTTGCCCTAGAGGAAATTATTCTAACCCCTTAGGCTGGTGTATGACCAAAATAGGATGGTTTATATTAGGGCTGTTGATTAATCGCAGTTAACTCATATGATTAACTCAAAAAAATTAATCACAATTAAAAAAATTAATCATGATTAATTGCAGTTTTAATCACACTGTTAAACAATAGGATACCAATTGAAATGTATTAAATATTTTGGATGTTTTTCTACATTTTCATATATATTGTATTCTGTGTTGTAATTGAAATCAAAGTGTATATTTTTTATTACAAATATTTGCACTGTAAAAATTATAAACAAAAGAAATAGTATTTTTCAGTCCACCTCATACAAGTACTGTAGTACAATCTCTTTGTCGTCAAAGTGAAACTTACAAATGTAGATTTTTTTTTTTACATAACTGCACTCAAAAACAAAACAATGTAAAACTTCAGAGCCTACAAGTCCACTCAGTCCTACTTCTTGTTCAGCCAATCGCTAAGAAAAACAAGTTTGTTTACATTTACGGGAGATAATGCTGCCCTCTTTTTATTTACAATGTCACCAGAAAGTAAGAACAGGCATTTGCATGGCACTTTTGTAGCCGGCACTGCAAGGTATTTACGTGCCAGATATGCTAAACATTCGTATGCCCCTTCATGCTTCGGCCACCATTCCAGAGGACATGCTTCCATGCTGATGACGCTTATTAAAAAAATAATGCATTAATTAAATTTGTGACTGAACTCCTTGGGGGAGAACTGTATGTTTCCTGCTCTGTTTTACCCACAGTCTGCCATATATTTCATGTTATAGCAGTCCCAGGTGATGACCTAGCACATGCTGTTCATTTTAAGAACACTTTCACTGCAAATCTGACAAAACGCAAAGAAGGTACCAATGTGAGATTTCTAAAGATAGCTAGAGCACTCAAACCAAGGTTTAAGAGTCTGAAGTGCCTTCAAAAATCTGAGAGGGATGAGGTGTGGAGCACCCTTTCAGAAGTCTTAAAAGAGCAACACTCCGATGTGGAAATAACAGAACCCGAACCACCAAAAAAGAAAATCAACCTTCTGCTGGTGGCATCTGACTCAAATAATGAAAATGAACAGGCATCAATCCGCACTGCTTTGGATTGTTATCAAGCAGAACCCATCATCAGCATGGACACATGTCCCCTGGAATGGTAACCAAAGCATGAAGGGACATATGGATCTTTAGCGCATCTGGCATATAAACATCTTGTGACGCTGGATACAACAGTGCCACGAGAATGTCTGTTCTCACTTTCAGGTTACATTGTAAACAAGAGGCGGGCAGCAATATCTCCTGCAAATAAAACAAACTTGTTTCTCTGAGCAATTGGCTGAACAAGAAGTAGGACTGAGTGGACTTGCAGGTTCTAAAATTTTACCTTGTTTTATTTTTGAATGCAGTTTTTTTTGTACATAATTCTACATTTGTAAGTTGCACTTTCACGATAAAGAGATAGCACAACAGTACTTGTATTAGGTGAATTGAAAAATACTATTTGTTTTTTTACAGTGCAAATACTTGTAATCAAAAATAAATATAAAGTGAGCACTGTACACTTTGTATCCTGTGTTGTAATTGAAACCAATATATTTGAAAATGTAGAAAACATCCAAAAATGTTTAAATAAATGGTATTATATTATTAACAGTGAGATTAATTGTGCAATTAATCGTTCGATTAACTTTTTTAATTGCTTGACAGCCCTAGTTTATATCCCTTCCATTTTATTATTTAAATTCCAATTTTTCATCCTATCTAATATAACTGTGGATGCCTCATTAGTCATATAAATGGTCTCTCTTCTTCTGATGCCTGTTAAGCTCCTGGCCTCAACAATATCTAGTGGCAATGAGTTCCACAGGCTAATTGTGTCTTGTGTAACTTTTATCAGTTATACATTTTCTGCCTTTCAATTTCTTGGAATGTTCCAGGGTGAAGAGAAGTGCCCAGTCTACCCTCTCTCTGCAGTACCCCTCTCATGGCCCCTTTCTGTGCAGTCCCAGGCTTTTGCCTCTCTAGTCATATGGATTTATTGTCTGGCTTCTAGTTATTTTCACCACCCGACAGAAGAGGAAGGGGAGTACTGAAGGCCCCACTCACCTCACAGCTGTGTTCATCTGCACAGAGCTTGCCCAACGACATCTGTGTCTTTACCCTGCGCACGGCGCACTCTTTGTCCGAAAGACCATCAGACTGAGTGGAGATCTCGATGGGGATTTCCGGAGTCTGGGACAGCATGTCCTCCAGCTTCTCAGTCAGCTGGTCTTCCAGCCTGTTGGCCAGCTCATCTGGGCTGTTTGAGTGGTCGCTGGTGTTTCCCTCCTCTCCATCGGACACGGAGAAGTTCTCAGAGCTGAAGGTTGAGTAGGACTGGCAGCTACTAATGCAGCGGTGAGGCC
This sequence comes from Lepidochelys kempii, assembly GCF_965140285.1. Lineage (NCBI taxonomy): Eukaryota > Metazoa > Chordata > Testudines > Cheloniidae > Lepidochelys > Lepidochelys kempii. Next base: position 49,739,306 of record NC_136388.1, on the reverse strand, counting down.
TGCAAGCCCAGGAAAACAGCTTAGCTTCACTTTGCCCATTCCATTCATTGCAGTGTTTCTGTTTATACTGGTAAATCACTTCCCCCACTCCACATTATTGGCCGAGCTGCTCCACTTCACTCCCAAAGGAGATTGGCCCTGACAAGCTAACCCACATCCACCGAACACTCTGTGGGAGCCTGCGTTAGGATGGTCTCCAATTGCCCCTCAGTTGCCACCTTTTTGGTAGTTCCAGTCCCATCCTCCACTTTTGTAAAGTTCACTAGGCAGGGCAAGGGGGCCAGCAAAGAACACTTCTCCAGCTGGAGCCATGTCACTGATGGTACATTTTTCAGCCCTGCCTGGGGAAAAACCCTTCTGACTGGCTCCTTTCCCCACCTCCAGAGGTGTAAGCAGCCAATCAGAGCTGCTCTCCCCACCCCTCAGAAGCTGAAATCATTCTCACAAAAGGGGAGGGGAAGAGGGAGCAGAAAGAGCCCAGGGTGGCCCCCTACTCCCTGGGAACAATGGGACAGCTCCTCTCTACCTCCTCTATACAGCACCCAACCTGGAAGTGACAGTGGGGATCCTGCCGCAGCCCTGCCCCAGGCCTTGGAGAGAGGTGAGGAACCCCAGAAGCTGCAGAAAAAGCAGAGGTAAGGTTGGGGGAGGAGAACAGATGGGGATCTGGAGGAGGCAGAATTGATGGGGAGTGGAGGGGCTGCCAGATGTGATGTCACCTTCATTTCTGTACAAAATGATAGAGCTCCCCACTTTTTTCAATCTGCTCTATGCATCGGTAACAGGCTAACCATATGTTGCTGGCCCCAAGTATTGTTGTTATTATTCAAAACAAAGCAAAACAAGTTGCTAAGATTGCAGGCACAGAGACATGCTTTGAGACAAAAAGTATTAGGAAAATGTTTAAAAGTGAATGACATGATCTGAATTTTCAAAACCTGAACTTGAGGTTTGTTTTCTGATTTTTACAAAATTCCCAGAAGAACTCTTGCTGGGACTGAGAAGTGACATGCTAAATTTCACAGGGAGTGGTCTCTACAGAGAACTTGAGAAGGAAAAGGTGTCTTTTGGAGAGGGAGGGGGCATGAAGGGCTCTGTGATGGGGTGTCTACCCCACTCAAGGCAGAGCAAGTTAGATTAGGTTAATTAACCTGATTGGCTGCACCTGAGGGAGAGCCAGGGCTTGAAAGGCTGATTGACGATGGAGCCCATCTGAGAAGGAACAAGCAGGGCTGGTATAAAGCCAGGAAGTTGGCAGCAGAAGAGGGCTGCAGGGGAAGTAGTCTGCAGTCACTCTCTGGAAGAAGGGAGTTTGGGTTGCTAAAAGTGGGTGGGGGGAAGGGTGCGAGAAGATGCAGGAAGGAGTCCAGGGAAACAGCAGCAGGGTCTGGGAGCAAGCAGACCACAGGTGCTAGACACAGGGTTCCTTGACTGGAACCCAGAGTACAGGGTGGGCCCAGTTCCCCTATGAGCCATGGGGAAGTGGCCTAGACTGGGTAGTGGAGCAGAAGAATGCCTGGGGCAGTTGTCCAGTGGGATTTTGCTACCCTGGAAAGGAAGGACTATAGTGACCTGGCCAGAGGACCAAGCCACAAAGAGAGAGCACCTTGAGTCGTAGAGAGGGAGGATGCCTGGCACATGAACAAAAGAAGGGGATGTTGGACCTGGAAGGAGCTAATGCCCAAAGCAGCCAGAAGGAGGCACCCTAGCAGTGATTGTATCCCATGAGAGGTTTATAAAATGAAGCTACCTTTAACTTTAATTATGGCACAGTGGGGCCCTGATCCTTGAATGGGACTCCTAGGTACTACAGTATCTCTTCGCTTAACATTGTAGTTATGTTCCTGAAAAATGCAACTTTAAGCGAAACGATGCTATGTGAATCCAATTTCCCCATAAGAATTAATGTAAATAAGGGGGGTTAGGTTCCAGAGAAATTTTTTCACTAGACAAAAAACTGTATTTTTATATATTATATATATATATATATATATATATATATATATATATACACATACACACACACACACACGATAAGTTTTAAACAGACAATTTAATACTGTACACAGCAATGATGATTGTGAAGCTTGGTTGAGGTGGTGAAGTCAGAGGGTGGGATATTTCCCAGGGAATGCCATACTGCTAAATGATGAACTAGCATTCGGCTGAGTCCTCAAGGGTTAACACGTTGTTAATGTAGCCTCACACTCTACAAGGCAGCACGAATGGAGGGAGGGGAGACAGCATGGCAGATAGAGACACACACACTGTGTGAGAGAGATGCACATTGCCCCTTTAAGTATGCTGACACCACTCTAAGTACATTGCCTTTTTAAGTAGATCAGCAAGTTGAGATAGCAGCTGTGGCCAGCAAGCTCCCTCTGTCCTGAGCCCTGTCGTGTCCCCACCCTGCTCTATATGGAGAAGGGGTAAGCGGGGGGCAGGAGTGGGGGGAGGGGGACACCCTGACATTAACCCCCTTCTTCCCCCCCCCACCCCTGCACAGCAAGTAGGAGGTTCCTGGGAGCAGCTCCAAGGCAGAGGGCAGGAGCAGCACATGGCAGTGTGGGGGAGGGACAGCTGAACTGCTGACAATTGGTAGCCTGCTGGGCGGCTGCTGCACAGGGAACTTAGGGGAGCGGGGAGCTGATGCGGGGGGGTGGCTTCCGGTCCACCCTGGTTCCAAGCCCCCACCAGCTAGTTCCAAGGGGCTGCTCTTCCTGCAAGCAGTGGACAAAGCAGGCAGCTGCCAAACAATGTTATAAGGGAGCATTGCGCAACTTTAAACGAGCACGTTCCCTAATTGATCAGCAATGTAACAACGAAACAACGTTAACTGGGATGACTTTAAGTGAGCAGATACTGTACTACAATAAATATTATAATAAATCCAAAGCACTGGAATACTTTCCATAGATCCCTTTTGAAGCTGTACAACTGCTCAAGCACTACAGCACAATGACTGAACATGTCCTCGCCCCTTTCCCACCTCCCTGCTTCTGCACTAACAACGTGTAGTTTTCAGCGCGCTCCTGCACTGTGATATCACAGCTACTCGCTCTTGCAGATCCCCTCTTCAGAGCCTCTTCGATCATATGTTCCACTGCCCCTCTCCTCAACACAGCACGCCTAGGGGCAGCACAGTGCACCGCTCAGCTTACCTCCTGCACTGGGACTGTATCACTGCACTAGCCCAGCAGGTGCTCCTCCAGGCAGTCTAAGCAGCACTACCTGGCTGATGCCCCTGCATGCTGAGTCAAGTGTACAGCACTTCTGAAAACCCCCTGGGCAATGAGTGGGCACTAGGTGGGCACTGACTCCATATAAATGTCCTCTCTGATGCCCCTCCACACTAGAAAAGGGTACTGTCCAGGTGGCAATGGTTTATGATTAATTAGGAAAGCAGGCGATGTCCCCTGGGGCTGAGTGAATGCACTGCGCAGCATTTTCATTCCACATGCTGAGAAATGCCACTAGCCATTTGAGTCACCTCATTTACACAAAGGTTCCCATTCTCCATGTGCTCCAGACAGCTGGGAAGAAATGATGCTGAATTTCCCATGACAATTGATGGTGGTTTTATAAAACTTGCCCACACCTTTTATTGCAGGATTAATCAGAAGGAATATGGGGTCTGTCCCAGGAGAAGAGCTTTTAATACTTCACACCTGGCAGTGGCTAACAGCTTCAGAAGATGATACAGGCCCAGATTCTATACTCTCTGAGCCACTCGATCCAGATTTTACTACATTGTCCACAAATGTGAATCCTTCAAATCCCCTTTCCATCCTAATCGTTGCAATATTTTGGTAGACATAGGTGCACCTTTGTGACCCCACTCTGGAACATTCATTCCTAGCTCTCTTTTCCTTATGGAGAAGATGTGTTGTGGGGAGCACGCTCTAATTCACACACAAATCTCTGCAGCAATCACAGGACACCCATAGCACAGCTGACACACAGGCAGAGGAGGGTGCTTTTTGTATTGACATGCTCCTTTTCCACTTTTACGCATGTGAAAATCCTTTCAAGACAAGATTCAGCAATTTCTAACACAATGAAAGTCATGGGGAACACCCATAATCTTTGACTAAAATGTTTGGAGAATGAAGGAGCCCCTGCCTAGAGCAGCCAAAGCCAACAGACCAATTCCTCCAATAGGAGGAAAGTGGGGAGCAGAATGGAGATCTTGGAGGTGGAGTGGAATCTGGATGACAGGTCCTGGGGAGGAATCAAGAGGCTGAGTAGAGAAATTCAGTATAAATTGTGAGAGCCAAATTACTGTAGCTGAGACCCAAACTAAAGGGCTGTAGTTGGATGTAGCTAATGCTCTTTCAAATGTTTCACTCGACTTCTCTCCTCAGTCCCTGGGCTTCTCTCCAGGATCCCTGCCTTCAATTACCCAAGCCCCACTTTTTCAAAGGGGGTCATGATCCCTGCCTTATGGGGACGACGTGACCCTGTTTCAGAAAACCAGGCTTTTGATCAAGTGACGTCCATGTAATCAAGGCTGCACTATTCTAGCCCAGATGCTGGAGTCATTCCCTTGCCCTCTGCAGCAACAAATCTGATAAAGAACTTTTGAAAGATGCTATCAAGGGTGCCAGACCCTGGCAGTTTCAAGCTTAATGGTACAGATATTGGAGATACCAGACTGGGTAGCAGTAGCCTCTTGCACTGGTCACACATAGTGAGGTTCCGGCGTAAACAAGCCCATAATGGAGAGGAGCTATGCTGGAGATGCCTGCAACTTCCAGGGGGCTGAAAACAGCTCAGCACAGCATGAGACATCATAGAGGGTACACTCATGTGATTGATCTTGTAGCTAGTTGGACCGGAGCTCTTGCCATAGTTTACAGTGCTGATGGTCACCACAGGACTGGCCAGGCCCTTGACAGTATCACTACAGGGTTGGATACATTTCATGCTGGAACTTGGGCAATGATTCTGCAGGGACCTATCATGCCGAGGCAGAAGGCTCAGAATTCCCAGCACAATGCCATGATGTTAAGTGAACCAGGTTAAAAAAAAAATAGATTTCTGCCTACCACTCAAGGAAGGATTGGAGGGGTTTAGCTATTTACCTCTGTCTCCGTGGGAACTCCACTTCACTGTCCACTTCTCCTTCTTCCTGTTCTGAAGAGTCATCACCACTCTGGCAGGGGGAAAGAGAACAATGTTATTGGACTGATTTAAAACAATCATATAGCTATCTAGCTGCCACTTGGTTCTCTGGTACAAAGCCACTGCATCAAAAGGTTTCATAGTGTTTAAAGCCAGAAGGACCCTTAGATCATCTACTTTGATCTCCTGAATATCGCAGACCATTAATTCACACCCAGTTACCACCATATGGAGCCCAGTATCCTGGGTAAACTAAAACATTTCAAAAAAAGAAAAGGAGTACTTGTGGCACCTTAGAGACTAACCAATTTATTTGAGCATAAGCTTTTCACGAAAGCTTATGCTCAAATAAATTGGTTAGTCTCTAAGGTGCCACAAGTACTCCTTTTCTTTTTGCGAATACAGACTAACACGGCTGTTACTCTAAAACATTTCAGTCCTCAAGAGACTAAGCTGCTGTGTGCCACAGGCAGAGAACAGGGGGACCGAGGTGCCACCAATGCCTGAGGCCCCAGCAATGGCAGGGAACAGATAGATGACATATGCTAAGATGATCCCAGCAGATGAACCAATCCCCCATGCTGCAGAGGAAGGTGAAAACCTCCAAAGGTCCCAGCCAATCTAACCTGGGGAAAAATTCCACCCTGACCTCTAATCTGGTGATCACTTAGATCCAGAGCACATGAACAGAGCCACACCAACCAGGCATCTAAAATACAGGATTCTCTGTACCACATCAGATCATTTTGTCCACCCCATCTGGTGTCCCATCTCCAGCCAGGGCCAATCCCTACTGCTTCAAAGGAAGGCAAAAAAACCCTAAATTTCAAAATACATCCAGCTAATTACGCATCAAGGGAAAAAGTTCACCTTTAGTGCTCAGGGAGGACAGCTGAAGCCATGAGGCCTGAGATTAAATTATATTAATTGCCATAATGCAGACCTGCAAGTGTTCTGAGCATGCTGAGGGCAGTTCAGAGAATCTGTACTCTCCATGGCCCATGAAGGAAGGGAGTGACTACAGCACTCCAAACAAATAAGGAGTCAAAAACTTCTGCAAGCTAAAAGCTATGAAAAGTGGAATGGTGCAGGAAACTCTGAGATGTGGCAAATGTTTCACACTGGACGGACACAGACATTTGACTGCTGATCAATTTAACAGGAGATACAACCAATCGGGTCTTAGAGTCATCATGCCTGAAAATTACGAAGGTCTGAGTTAAAATACCCAGGGCAACTTCTGAGATACTGGAATATCCCAGCAATATTCCTGAAATGGGGACATTTAACATAGAGTTTAGATCTTGTCTTCACAGGGACACTGACTAGCAGTATAATTGTACTGCTATAGCTATGTTGGTATTACTCCCATATAGATACTCTATTCCAGAAGACAAGTGACTTGGTCCTTGCATAATTACTCTGTTTTGTGTTTTGCAGTGGGGTAATTTTTCCGGAATAAAGTCACTTTTTTTTCCAGAATAGTGTCCACATGGGGAATTATACCAACCTAACTACAGCAGTGAATTCTGCCACTAGAGTTTTGCCAATTTCCCTGCATAGGCAAGCCATACAGTCCTTTAAGTGACAAGATGACCAAAGACACAGAATTCAGCAGGGACTAAATAATGTGCTTTATTGTGGAATTATTAGTACTTAGTTTTGAAATATTCTTTGACAGCCACAAGGTCACACCTGAAAGAAAATTATTCCAATTCTCTGTTTCCAAAATTATATCATTACGGAGAGATGTACAGTACTTTGGAGTGATAATATAACATGACAAAAATACTGAAAGAAAACTGATAGAAATGAGGTAGAATATGAAACAGCACTGGATTCTGGGGACATCCCAAAGGTTTATCATGATATTAGAAGCAGTAGAGTATAACCAGAAGAACTAAAACAAGTAGAATTAGAGTAATAAGGATACAGTCACATAGTCCTCATAACTCTCCGAACAAGCTAGCTGTCTCTAGTCAATAATACATAAAAGCAGGGGAGATATCTGAGAAAATTAAAGTGAGAGGACACCAGAGTCTGAAGGAAGCAAAAAGGCAACTGTGACAGAATTGGAACTGTTCATTAGTCATCATGAATGCTGGATGTTGACCTGGTTATGGGGAGGTTTACTGTACAGTTTTAGTTTAATACGGGGCTATTGGGAAAACAAGCAGGAAGGAAAAGAATAGCCACTCCTCTGCAAACATTTGAGGGTTAAAAGACACTACCAGGAGAGGAAAAAGCCTGAGAACTGGAAGATCAAAAGGACTATAGCAGCTTAAAAAAGAACACTCTCTCACAAGGAGTTGTTCAGGGGAACCAAACTAAGGCCATGACTACATTACCGCTTATGTCGGCAAAACTTATGTCACACGGGTGTGAAGAAAACACCCCCTGAGCGACATAAGTTGCACCCACAGAAGCGCCGGTGTGCTCAGCGCTATGTTGGTGGGAGAGCTTCTCCCACTGACAGTCACTGCCACTTGAGGTGGTTTTATTTTGTCAACGGGAGACCTCTCTCCCATCGACCTCAGCTGTGCTACTGTAAGCTCACTATTGTAGACATGGCCAAAGAGGCAGGTACCCGTTGGAGGTGTTGGAAGAAGCTGGGCCTGCCTATGTTACCATCACCCCTCTCCCCAGGCTTCAGAGCCCAAGCCCGAATGTCTACATGGCTATTTTCAGTGCCATAGCACGAGACCCACAAGCCTGAGCTTGCAGACCCAGGCTTTGAGAATCATGGCCACAGGGTTTATTGCTATGTAGACATATCCTAAATGCTTTGTCCCTACTGTTGAAACAAACACCACCCTGATATAAGAAGGCTGGCTGGTCACTATATACACCACCAATCACAGACTCCTAAAGGGAAGAATCACAGGCGTCAAAACCAGTCAGATCTGTTGGGGTAAGTGGTGTTGATCCAGAGGGCATGGCAACCCAGGGCCTTGTGTAAGAGTGGCACCTAATAAAGTCACAAGGCCTGAGACCTGGGCTGCACTAAGAGAAACCAGAGATGGCACAGAGATGCAGCTAGCCCTGTAGTCATGACAGCATCACTGGAAGCTGGGAGCAAGCTAGCTTTGACAGTATGCTGAGCTCAATAATCCAACCAAGAAATGATCATGCATGGCTTTTGTATTAAGATTTGACTACAAATGAGATTTAACTGCTTTCTCTGGTATTTTTCTCAAAATCTAATGTCCTCCTGGCAGACTTCTGGCAGATCATTTGTATTTCTCCTCCAATGTAGCTTGTCTTTTTCCATGTTCACCCTCCCTTCTTATATCTTCTTTTCTATCTCTTGAAAAATTGATTATTTTGTTTATTATCTTATACACAAAAAACGACATTAAAAGAACATTATTAAGGTTGCAAAGTCAAGCACTGAAAAATTAGGAAATGCCAGGCTGCCTGCATAACGTTTATTTGTCTCCCTTGTGTATATGCATTATGATACATTCTTTAATTATGTAACTGCCTTAACCCTGACACCATCCTTTCTCTTCCTGCAATCCCCTGCCTTGTTCACTAAACACCTTCCAAGTTCCACAACAAATGAGACAGGGCCCTATAGAAAAAAGCAATGATTCATCCCCAGAGCAGCTCCATCCTGTGTACTGATGGAGGCAGGGGTCCTGTGGAAAAAAATAGCATGTGATCATGTAATTAAAGACTGCCTCATAACGCATACACACAGGAGGGTTGATTTAAGGTTGCACAGGCAATCTGAATTCTGGCATTTCCAAACTGTGGAATGCTTGACTTTGCAACCTTAATAATGTTATTTTAATGTAGTTTTGTGTGTGTAATTTTCTAGGGCTTTTTTAAAAAGCAAACTGGAAAAAAAAATCCATCGTGTGGAACCATACCGCCAACCACATGGGCCATCAGTAAGGTTGGAAGCTTTAGATCCACTGCACTAACCTCTTCCACTTTAGCTAACAGAGTAACTGATAGCAGTAGTAGATTGTCATCCTCTGTGTGGCCCAGCCACAAGAGGGAAATGAGGCACACATTTTGTCAGTGGGTTTCATAGCTATTTGTTGCCAGTACAGGAAATGTTGTGACTCGGGAATCCTCCATTCTATTCCAGGTTATGAAAGGAATGCACTTCAGTGTTGAGACCCTTCAGGTCCTATTCCCCCAAAGTCTGACATATTCTGTGCCTGGCCCCAACAACCTGTGTTTGTCCCAGTTCCAGTCTCCATCCCATCTCACTTCACCTTCACAACCCAGTCCCATTTCAATCCCCTTTGTTCCAGTCCCCAGTCCCAGTCTCTCCTCTGGCCAGCTCCTCTGTTCTCTGCATTCCAGCCAGGCTGGTTCCCACATCTCCTTGTTGAGTACCAACAGGGGAAGTATTGAGAGCACAAAAGACTATATCCCTTCTCTCAGGTCCTGTTCCTGGCACCAAAGCACTCCCAGGCTGCAAAGAAGAGCAATTGCAGGGAAAGTCCTTCAGTTCCTGGCTGGAGCATGCTCAGTGCAGACAGAATCTTTGGGGTATTTAGCTGCCAAAGCCTCTGCTGAGCATGAACAAATTGCAACTTTTGGAATCTTATATCTCACAGGAATTCCAAAAGGCATTTTGCTAACACTAGGGCAACACCTGTGGCAAATTTAGAGACTAACCAGTTTATTTGAGCATAAGTGTTCGTGAGCTACAGCTCACTTCATTGGATGCATCATGCATCCGATGAAGTGAGCTGTAGCTCACGAAAGCTCATGCTCAAATAAATTGGTTAGTCTCTAAGGTGCCACAAGTCCTCCTTTTCTTTTTGCGAATACAGACTAACACGGCTGCTACTCTGAAACCTATGGCAAATTTGGAGCTCTTGCTCCAAAGCATAGAGGAACTAAAGCTTCTCAAAGAAATGGTTGTAAGAATTTTTTCTAACATGGGCAAAACAATATAATTTTCCCTGACTCTGTTCTGAGAAATGGCTGGACCATTTTTTCTAGTTTAAAAAAACAAACAAAAAACCTTTAGTCAGAGACAGACACTTGGCCTGGTAAGTTTCCGTCCAGACAGTTAATGTTTGGCAAAGTTACAGGTAACTTAAAGGAGCCTTATAATGGGAAGTGTTAGGCCACCTTAACCACATGTAGTACTACTACCTCCACCTATAACCTTCCCAATAAAAACTACTTTTAAAAGGATGTCAAGGTTGCAAAACAAAGCACACAAATTAAAATTAAAGTTGCATGCACAACCTTAACTCTGCCCCTTTGTGTATGGATTGCTATACAAAGTTTTTTTACATAGATACTAACTCTCAAACAATACTATACCACATTGTACAATTTTTTCCAGACAATTTTAAACATTAGACAATTGTTATTTTAAAGACTACTTTCCTGTCTTTACCTTTTGAATAGGTCTGGGTTTGCAAGGTAGCACTGGGGTAGCCTGGTGTTGAGGGGTGCCTAGCAATGACACTGACTTGCAGCTGTTGAAGTCTTCCTCCTCCATCTTTTCAGGAAGCTGGGCCTTTTCAGACAAGGGACCACACGTTGTCGATTCAGGGTGGTTCATCCCTGGTTCAATGGATGGCATCTGTTTCTGACCACTGTTTGCCTGCCTGCACTGAGAGCAGGGGTTGTGTGGGTCTGCTTTACAACACTGCCAATGATCAACCTTATGTTCCTCATTCTCCAAATTCCTCCGACAATCTGCTTCCATAGCAGTAGAGATGAGATCGGGGCTGGAGCCGGACACGCGCCTTTGGGCATGGTTACTGAGGGGGCTCCGCAGGGCTGCTGCAGGGCCAAAGTACCTCAGGTTGTTCGCACAGTTCGCGATGTCTTGCCCCATGATGTTTAGCCTGGGGTGATGGCCATGGTAATGGGGGTGGCTATGCTGCTGGTGCTGCTGTAGGCTGGAATGATGAGAATGAGGATGATGATGAGGTGGTTGGGGTGAGTTGTCCTGTGCTGGTTGGTTTTTCAAGATCCCTGCAAATTCATTATAGCTGCCTTTGCTGTTCCCTCGTCGGTGACGTGGTTTGCAGCGGTATCGGCCTTTATTACTGAGTGTTGACATTTTGGGACTTCCTGAGACTGGTGAGCCATTGGGTGCCACCTCTGTACTGGATATGCCCTCTGACTTCAGCAGGTCTGGCCTGGGAGACAGGTGAAAACTGGATTTAACTTTGAAGGCAGAACGAACCCATGGCATCAGTCTGGGACCAGTGACTCAGTCAGCAGGAGTAAGCACAAGCAGCTGCACCAGACTCTGCTTACTACGGTCTATGGACATTCTTTCCCTTCTGTTGATTGGCTGTTGGGTCCAACTCCCTTCCCTCTATCCCCACTCATGGTCCTTCACATCTGCTTCTCTCCTATGACCCTCCCTGGTCCCTGTGACCGATATTGCAACCATGGGCTGTATCTTTGGCAGAACATACTGTGTTAAGTTTGCGTATCACTGTGGGCCAGCGATGGTTCGTATGATTGTGTTCTATTGATGCAGGAGCGTTACCACAGCACCTCCAGGAACTTGAAACAGCGTGGGAAGATTAAGGGGAATCACTCACAACTGTAAACCTCTGCAGAGAGGTACCACCCATTGGGAGGCTTCCATATACTGGTTCAAGCTGCGTTTTCCAGAGTTCTACAGACCAAAAAAGGGCTTTGGGCATAAAAAAAATTGTGTTTAAACTGACTCAAGACCCTCTTTCTGATCCAGCAGGACCTTATGTCCAAGGTCCCCAATCCTTGTGGAAGGATTGGAAATGTTTTGTCCTACTATGATTGTTGGGGGATTCCTGGTATGTTTAGCTACTGGAACGTTTATTGTTTTAATGTTTTCTCTGTAATACCTTTCCCTTAAGAATAAATGTGCTTGCTTAGGAAGAGTTGTGCGGTAATTTGTAATTGCTGGCAATACACTGGCTCTTGGAGAGAAAGCAATGCACAGGCACTGGACTTCAGGCAGACTGGCTTGCTGGCAATATCACTGTGTAAGGCCAGGAGCTGTGCTGCCGTAAAATGCTCAGTCAGGAGGAAGAGACACTCAGGTCTACACCCAAGAGAGGTGACAGCTAGGAGCTGGAAACCTTAAGCAGGTGCCCTTGAGGGAGCACAGGAGCAGTTACCCAGAAACGGTGACATTCCCCTCCTACCTTTCTCTCCTCCCCATCCCTCTTTGTCCCCTCTACAGCCTGTCTTTCCATTTAGTTAATCCCCTCCTAAATTAAAAAACCCACTAACTTCCCACCAATAAATCATGACACTAACACATCTGCTTGTATGTTTTATCCCCTTCCCACACACTTTGTCTTTTCTATTTAGCTTGTAAGCCTCGGGGCAGGGACTGTATCTTTTACGTATCTGAGCAGGGCCCAATACAAAGAGGTCTCCAGGTGGCACAAGACAAACAATAACAGTGGCCAGTTCATTTCAGCTACACAGGAATAATCATTATTCATTGATTGTTAATCAGTGAGTAGAATCCCAACAACCTAGGGAAAATGGCTGAAAATCTGTCTGCATGAAACTTGCCTGAGGTTACACAGGGACTGTGGGGCTGAGCTAGGTGCCTCAGCAACAAGGCCATCCTTCCAGATGACTTGGATCCTGTTTCTGGCCACTCTCCACGTTCCCTACTGCATTAGCATCAGGGCCACTGATGAGCGGGCACTAAATTTGCTCAGACTAGGAGATATTAGTTTCTCCCTGCCAGCCCTGCAAATTCCATGGGGTTCTGAGTGTCAAGCTGGGTTCTTTCTGGCTCCTGTATCACCACCAATAAAAATATTCTGTGGACCCAATGTTTCACCAGGGTTGCCCACGTGTAACTGAGGGCAGAATTTGTCCCTACAACATGAACTTAATTAACAACTGTGTTGATGGTGTTGCAGTCAGACTAGAGTCCAGTTTACTTAATCCTAGCTGCGCTGGTTCTGCTTTGCTAGCAGGACTCAAAGGACAGAACCCTGCTTGGCACTGAAGAAAGCAGGCACATTACAGAACACGCAGAGGAAGCAGATCTGTTGTGCAAGAAGCAGCCATTTTCATCCAGTCACATTTGCAAGACAAACCACACTTGTCACTCTTGTGTAGGACTTGCTTCCCTGGCTAGGATTTTGTTTTGTGTAGAGGTTTCTTACCGTTTGGTCTGGCTCCCTGGCTTATGAGTGACCCCTTTCCTTTTCATCAGCTTCTCTACCGCAATGGGGTGGATTATCGGTCTGACTGGATGACGCTTGTAAGTCCCAGGATATTTCTTTTCCACCGCTTGTTCCCGTCTGGAATACGGAACAAAGAATAAATCCCTAGCCTCCTCTCTGTAAAATGGAAGTTACTGTTGGATGCAGTGGCGGATTAGCCACTGGCCCAATGGAGCCCGTGCCCAGGGGCCCCGGCCAATTGGACTGAGACATGGGGGTTTGCCCTGCTCTGCTCGCCCCTCTGGTGGCAGAGCAGGACAAGCCCCAGCACCCCAACCCCACTCCCCAGCAGGAGCGCTGGACAGGCGGAGCAGGACAAGCCTCTGCACCCCAATCCTACTCTCCAGCAGGAGCGCCAGGTGGAGGAAGCAGGGCAACCCCCTACGCCCCGACCCCACTCCTCAGCAGGAAAGCAGGGCAGGCTGACGAAGCGGGGCAAGCTCCTGCACCCTGATCCTGCTTCTCAGAAGGAGCGCTAGGGTGAAGGGGGGGGGGGGGAACTGCTCTGGCCCAGGACTCCACAAAATTGTAATCCACCTCTGGCTGGATGGAAAAGCAGCTGTGACCTAAGTGGTGATGCACACTGTGTGCTTGTTTCATGGACTGACAAGGTATGTGGTATGTTTTGCACTTAGAAAGAGCCTAGTTATTTTCTACTCTCTTTGCAGGGAGCAGGTGTCTTATCTGTGGCCCTGGTACATAGTTTAGGGAACGCTGTCTCCTCTCTTTACAGAGAGGCTGATGGCAGGGGCCATTTAACACAGCTGGTAGCAAAGTATGAAAGCTCTCTTCTCTCTCAGTCATCAGCTGCAGGATAAAGAGGAGGATGTTTACAATAAGGAGTCTGTCATTCACCATCCTTAAAAAGAATACCCTTCAATCTGGACAATGACTTAGAGAGATCAAGCAGAGACTCAGCCGCCTGGTCCTTTATCCAGGTCTGGAAGCTTGCTGCTAGAGGCTCAATCTGAAGGCATGTGGCGTAGTTTAGAAAGGACACCTATTTATTCCCAGTTCAGAACCACCTCCTGTATATGAGCATGTGTGTATGTATGCTCCCCTCTTCCCAGATATACATACTTAATTAGCTCCTTCTCGCGGACCTCCAGCTGCAGCATGATGGCGCTAAGCTCCATGTACAAGTTATTGGCTCGCTCTAGCTTCCTCTCATAATGTTCACGGATGTCTAATGCGTGCCTGTTAACAAGAAAGGAAAACCAAGGCTCAACTGGACAACCTGGGGATCCTGACCCAAGAAGGGCAGAACAAACACTTCTTATTTGAGAATGGGGGAGGGGTAAACCAGCAATGTTCTATGGCCTAGTTATCACTAGGGTTTACCTTGACAGGCCAACACATGTGAAAACTACCACTTCAGCTAATGTGGTTAAAAACACATCTGTTTTCCTCGTGGGGTTGCTCTTGAAGTGCATTTCTGCAGAAGCCTTCAGAAGGGAGTGTGCATTTGCAAATCAGGAGACAAGTTAGAGGTTAATGTTCAGAAACAAAGGGATCTGATTAACTCAGAGAGGCAGGGGGGTCATTACATCTCACTGCGGCCAATAGCCCCAAGGGGGTGGAGTAGCAGAGGAGCGGGGTGAGATCCTCAACAGACCTGAGCTCTTCTCTTCGGCGACGAATCAGCTCTTCGTCTAGCCGGTGTATGCAAGTTCCTTCACTCTTAATTTTCTCAAAGTGCTTCTTTACTTCTTCTCTCCATTCAGCCTATGGGATGGCATTTTATATTCATGGTTACACAGGCCTCATGATTCATGGCAAAGGCAACTCTGCAGCAGAGGAGTTCATTCTTCTATTACTGGGTCATTCCCATATTCAGGCTATCATTTATGCGTGTCATCACCTGTCCACCAAAGAGCTTCTGTCCTGATCTGTCACACCCCTGCAGTATGGAGCCACCCTACAGCCCATCCATCCCAGTCCTGGCCTGCAGCTCCCTGTTGCTATTCCAGCATTTGGGCTGCCCTCACCAATGACTAGTAGTACCGCCTAGACTCAGGTATAGTGCAAGCAGGCATCATGCAAGTTTCCACACACAGCTCTGTAACGCACTCAGTCCTGACCTGCAAAATTCCCTGTTATCTCTGTTCAATCTACCGAGGCTCTTAAACGTCACCTACCCTGCAAGTATGGAAGTGCCCTTCAGATTCCAGCTCCCCCACAGAAGACTACAAAGCACATCATATGGAAGTAAATGTCCACCTGGCATTAGGCTTCTCAAAGTCATTTCACATGGCCCCTGAGTTAGATCTGAACTGTGCGATTAAAACCGCAACGTTCACGGCCGCTCAGTGAGTGCGTACTGTGAGATCCCAGCTCTAAGTGGCTATTGCAGGCACTAGGGCCATCAACACCGGGTGACTGCCTGGTAAGCTAAGACTTACATATGAGCTGTTTAGTAATCTTAAAATATGTTTTCTCTGTAATGTCTTTGTTCTGAATAAATAATACTTATGAAGCCTACGAAGGCTGGCTGGTCACTGGTTAACCCTGTTATTGCTCCCAAAAGAACAGGATGGCAGGTGCTGAACTTAAACCAGGGTTACTAAAATGATCATAGTGAATTGCAGCCTAACTCCCTGCTCTACTGGGAGAAAGTCACAGAACCTCGCCCCAAGAAAGACGATAAGCTAGAGACCTAAGCATGGTGCCTGCCCTCAAGGAGGTCACGAAGAAGTCATGCAGTTCTCTCGGGAACTATGATATCAGTGACTGAAAGTGGTTCCCACAGCACTCCTGTATTCTGCCCCTGCTCCCTCACATACAGTCAAGCGGGTTGTGTAATGAACCCTACCTGGTCTGCTTCCAGCAGAAGCTGCATAAGATCAGCAGAATAGTCCTGTTTCTCACTAAGCCCTCCCATCCTGTCACATCAGTTCCCCACAAATCAAAGCCAGGGCATGCCTGCATTCACTTCGTGCTGTGCAGCCCACCCAGAGCCAAGTCTCAAGTTGCTGCTAAGAGTCCCAGGAACCCCATGGACATAAACTTTGCTGCCCATTGTAGTTCTATCTTAATGAGTGTTTGGTCACTTTCCAAGTTTATGAGGCCTGGTAGTGTGTCTACTGGCACAGTATTAACCCTCTAAAGAAGTCCCTAGCCCTTGTGGCCCTAATGTGTAGAATCACACCTTGTGTGCTCACTCACCATACAGGACAGAGGGGATCATCCCCATCTTTCACCCTGGGAGCAGCTGATAGGGCCAGGGAGCTGGGACCCTGGGGATCCTGCACAGCTGTCTTTGTCCCTTTTGATTACTCCCTTGCAGTCCTAGGTCCCTTCACTGTTCTGGAATGGCTCTTTCATCTGTTCAGCTCGCTGCCCTTCCCTGCTCCACCATAGCTGTGGTGGTTCCTCTGGCAGCTCAGCCTCCAGGCGGCCCTCTGTTTGCACCCTGCAGCCAGACTCCAAGTACTGCTCCATTGGCAGCAGGTCCATTTGTCTCCTGCTGTCTGGGGCTTAGCCTGGAGCCAGTGAGACCCCCCAGCATGTGAAGGAACGGGGAAATGTGTGTGGATGCAGGGCTCAACTCTACCTCCTGCTGAGACATGTTTCCAGGCTCCAGACAAGTCTAGACTAGCAGCCCTCACTTCCTTTTCATCTGTGCCTGCCTCTTTGCCCAGCCATCCCTGTCCTGGGCTTAGTACGTTGCTTGTGTCTCCTCTGTCAAAAAGAGAAAGGGGCCAAACAGTTCCCAGGGCTCCTCCCACTACGCTGGGATAGCTACTGCTCGGAAGTGACCAGCTGACCCTCTAGGTGATCTTTGACTGGGCTTGCACAGAAGAGGGCTGGAATTTATTGGAGGCCTGGATGGTGCACACAGTTACACGTGTCTCCAAAGAAGCTTCTCTAAGACAGCTGTGGCTGGGCTGAAGCCTGAGCTTGCTGATACTGTTGGGTCTGTCTGGTCTGCAAATGCTGTAAACTGCTATAAATGCCGGACTGCAGACCAGGCTTGCTGGCCGTTTATAAATTGCATCAAGGCCTATTGGGCTGCAGGCCTAACTTGTAACTGCTGCAGCTGTTGTTGTGCTATCCATTTCTTCTTCCACTTCTGTCTTTTGGGTAAAGGGCGTCTGGAAACACCACTTCTGGTACAAACGTCCCCACCCTGTTTTCTGAACACAGCAGGTGCATACACACACGGTTTGTGTCCAAAGCATAATCCCTTCCTAGCACAAGCCTTTATTGTTAACATAAATAGTAAAGCATAAGCCTCAGCCTAAGATTTTTCTGAGGTTGGCTTATTATTACATTTTCCCTTGCAAGACCCTCCTGTCCTTGCCCTAGTCCTCTCTTTCCCGCTCAGACACAAACCAATCCATTACATCCTGGGCTGGAGTCCCACTTGGTCTGGCTTCCAGCATGAGTCAGCAATAGCTGTGAGACCCCCGTAGCCCTCCTAGCAGCTATGACCAGTCTGTATTTACCTGGGATTTGAAATAAGTCTCCTGAGGGGTGGCAAGAACGTCAGCAGATGCAATGTCTAGGTGCATCAGCGTCTGTCGGAAAGAGGGACGGTTCCGGGGCTTGCTCTGCCTGAACAGAACAACAAAGTCAAGTTAAGGGGACATGCTATAGAGTTAAAATCAGACTGAAAGTGTTTTACCCACTACTGGTACAATCAACCTATAATTGCTGTAGCTGGAAAAGAGCAGAACACAAGAATTCTCTTTCCCACTCAGTGTATTTCTTTGGTGCACTTGGCAGCTTGCTGTGTGTAAGCCCTTTCACTGTTGCGCTGTAGTCAGTTTTCCCTTCTACAACACCAGGGCAGAGAGAACATTTGTAAAACAGGAAACTGTAACTGTGAAATCACAAAAGTCAGCAGAGGCCTCAAGGCAGGTAGAAACTGAATCTTCTCTAACTCATTTGGTGAAACTGACTAGATTTCAGCCTGGTGTCCCTTGAGTTTCTGAATCTGTAACTGACATATTTAGAGCACGCTCCTAAGAATTACAGGTCAGTGAAGAATAGTCAGCATCACAGCATTTTTCTTCCTCATTCTCCTAGTATATTAGCCAGAACGAATGGTGGCCCATCTTGGCTAATGTAGGAGAATCAAGGTATTCTTTAATATTCCATACCCCTTAGGGATTCCCTGCCATTAGTGAGCCTGAAGAATGAAGACTCAGCATTAATGCCCTTCCTAAGAATAAGACCTTGAGCTCTGTAACCTGGCAAGAGGAATGTATGGAGAACATTACCCACAACCACAAGGGTAAAGTCCCCAGACCAGCACACAGCTGGATTTCCTCTATAACTAGCTCATGACCAGCCATTTTGACAGAAGCATCTAGGCCCCCAATAGAAACATATTTCCTTGGGAAAATTTGATGTCAAACTTGCAGGTATGAGACGCAGGTTGAAAAATAGGTGGATTTGTCTGCATCTCATATAGAGAGGTTTCTGTGCATATGAGGAGGTATGCAATTCTTAGCTAACGAACTCAGACTGTACTGGTCCAAGAGCTATAGAGCCAACAGATTAAAAATAATTTTCCAGGATTGTATTAATGGATTCACAGATTCCAGGGACCATTGTGATCATCTAGTCGGACCTCCTGTATAACACAGGACATAGACCTTCCCCAAAATAATTCCTAAAGCATTTCTTTTAGAAAAACATCCAATCTTGATTTTAAAATTGCTGGTGATAGAGAATCCACCACAATCCTTGATAAATTGTTCCAATGGTTAATTATTCTCACTGTTAAAAATGTACAGCTTATTTCCAGTCTGAATTTGGCTAGCTTCAACTTCCAGCTATTGGATCATTTTATACCTTTGTCTGCTAGATTGAAGAGCCCATTATCAAATATTTGTTTCCCAGTTAGGTCCTTATACACCCTGATAAAGTCACTCTTAACCTGTTTTTGTTAAGCTAAATAGATTGAGCTCCTTGAGTCTATCACCATAAGACAGGTTTTCTAATCCTTTAATCATTCTCATGGATCTTCTCTGAACCCTCTCCAATTTACAACACAAGAACTGGATGCAGGATTCCAGCAGCAGTGACAAATACAGAGGTATTATAACCTCTCAGCTCCTACTCGAGATTCCCGTTTATGCATCCCAGGATCGCATTAGCCCTTTGTGCCACAGCATCGCACTGGGAGCTCCTATTCACCTGATTATCCCATGACCCAAATCTTTTTCAGAGTCACAGCTTTCCAGGATAGAGTCCCACATCCTGCAAGCATGGCCTACATTCTTTGTTCCTAGATATATACATTTATATTTAGCCATATCAACACGCACATTGTTCGCTTGCGCCCAGTTTACCAAGTGATCTAGATCACTCTGTATCTGCGTATCATTTATCACTCCCCCAATTTCTGTGTCTGGAAACTTTATCAGTGATTATTTTGTTTTTCTTCTGGGTCATTAATAAAAATGTTAAACAGTGTAGGTCCAAGAACTGAGCCTTGTGCGATCCCACTGGAAACACATCTACTCAATGATGATTCCCTATATAAAGGCCCAGAAGGAGGGCAGACATGACTGCTAACACAGACGGGACAGAGTCAAACAAGATTGATGGGGCTTCTGAGCTCTTAAACATTCTTGCTAATTTGGATATTTTCATCCTCAGACAGCAGAATTTGCAGGGAGGGGCTTGAGAAGGTGTCCTGAGTCTGGGAATAATATGGACCAGGGAGCCAAGAGGCAGCAGCATCCTCAAATTGACATAGAGAATTAGCTACAGCACAGAGACGGTGGCATCTCTCCAGCTCCCAGCGGAAACAGAGACCGGATCCCTCTGGCTGACACTGCCTCTGCTGCAGATCACAGCCTCCCCTTCTTTCACCACCTAGAACCGTGCCAAGGCTGGGAACTGGATCCCTGTTCCTGTTGCTTCCAATTCTTCCCTCTTCCTCCTCCTCTTCTGAACAGCACTCCACTCAGCTCTCCTCTCTTCCCACCCTCCGAGTCGTTGTTACGTACCACCCACCTAGCTCCAGATCCATAGTCCTCTCTGAGTGACTCCTGGTTCTCCCGTATTTAGCCACGGTCAGGATGAGCCTTTGGCCACCTGCCTCATCGTCCTTACCTCCTCATTCGATCTGCAGCTCTCCAGCATCTCTCTCACTTGCCCTGGTCGTCCCCAAGCCCTGCCATGTCTAATTTCTCTATCACTGAGTTCCGTTCTCTGACCACCCTGGTCTCTTTCAGCATCAACATCAATGGCATAAGTAACTGCATGCTGTCTGTAGGAACTCCAATGCCTTGCTGGTGACAAGTCATTTTGCTTCATGGCAGCGGGACATGGAATGTCACACCCAGCATAGTATGCCACCAGCACATAGTCTCTCTCTCAGCGGCAATGGTGTTTTTTAAAAAGAGAACTTTGCTCTGGACCCCACCCTCCAGTCCTTACTCAGGCGCCACTTCCGCAGAGCCAGAACTGCAGGATCAAGCCCCAAGTCTGTGCAGGGGATGTGGCTCTTACCATGTTTGCTTCATGAGGATTTTGAACCCATCTGGACAGGTGGAAGGGACAGGAAGGTGCAGGCTGTTACTGCCCACTCCCCAGATGATAGCTGAGGAGTCTACATCCTTGTATGGAATCTCTCCTGTAAGCAGCTCCCACAAAACTACCCCAAATGACCTGTTGCAGAAACATAAGGACAAACCTCCACAGTGAGTTACACGGGTTGTGAAAAAATTCGGTAACAGACTAAGAGACTTTCTGTTCAGTTATCAAAATGGGCAGCAGGTTACATCTGATTTTGGATTTTGAAAATGGATTCAAGAATGGTAATGTTCATATATTTAACTAGATAAGGGTGTTATCCAGGGTTATGTTACACTTTGTGCAGTCTCTCTGTGCCACTGTTCTAGACCCTAGCCTTTTATCCACAGTTGCATCGGTTTTACCTTTCACTTTATACTGAAAAGCTAAATCAAATCCTCCTCCTTTTTGGGTTTTTAATCTCAAAAATATATGAAGTTATGAGCAAAATACAATGGAATATGGGTAAAATCTACAATGGAAGGTCATGGTCTTGCCAATTCCAGTAACTAAAATGCAAAGTTATTTTTTCCAAACTGTAATCATTGCTGATCATAGCTCCTTTGCTTTGGGACAAAGTGAGAATTTGTGTGTATTCATGATAAACCAGCTAACAGATTTCGATTGCTTTTAAAAAAAAAAAAAACAAAAAAAAACCAAACACTCCCCCTGCTGGCATGTTTGCTGCACTAGCCGTGCCCTCTGCAGAAAAATGCTTCCAAAGCTAATGAAACACAAAACAACAGCAATGATTACAATGTGGAAGTGAGGAAACAAACACAGCCACTGTGTAGGTGCCACTATTTGGACATTTCAGACTCCATTGGAGATTCCCTCTTGTCCTAACTTGAAGAAAAATGAATAAGAATTGTGTTAAAACCAGTCATGGCTAGAACAGTATAAGGAGGGTCTGTCGAGAGCAGGCAACCCACACTACAAGAAATGAAAATTACAGGTAAGAAAACTAAATCTGCCTTTCTCCTGTAATGAATCCAAGGCTCCAGAGAGAAGTCATAATTCACAAAAGGTAGCAAGGAATGACTGCCATCACCAACCACACAGAGGGCATCATAAAATAGTAAACTGATGCCAAAATGGTTAGTACAAAGGCAAAAGAGAGGTGACCAAAAGCCAAAGAAAAGCACTCACTGAATAACTGTTCCAGAAGCTAAAATTAGCCTGAGATGCAGAGATGTGGTAAAGACTATTTAGTGAGTTTCAAAGTCCAAATTTACTATATCCCAGAAGGAACAGCATCTTTCTCTCTCTTTCTCTATATATCCTTGCACGCTGACTACATTTCCCAGACTTGAAGAAAAGCTCTGTGTAAGCTCAAAAACTTGTCTCTTTCACCAACAGAAGCTGGTCCAATAAAATATATTATCTCACCCACCTTGTCTTTCTCCTGTCCTGGGACCAACCTGGCTATAACAACATCGCATGGAACAGAAAAACATGATCCTGTGTTTGTTCACTGTTTTAATTCTTAAAGGGGCAGGTTTTTGGGGCCCACTTTTGTGAGGTGCTGAGGACCTTCATGTCTCATCATCATCAAACATCTAAATACACTGAAATTTTATTTCTTTCATAGCCCCACT
The DNA here is from genome assembly GCF_965140285.1 of Lepidochelys kempii. Lineage (NCBI taxonomy): Eukaryota > Metazoa > Chordata > Testudines > Cheloniidae > Lepidochelys > Lepidochelys kempii. The sequence goes on along the minus strand of NC_136388.1, from coordinate 49,716,874 downwards.
CCTCATTGTAGAGCTTATAATTAGGACCCTACCAAATTCACGGCCAGGAAATATGCGTCATGGACCGTGAAATCTGACCTCCCCCATGAAATCTGGTCTTTTGTGTACCTTTGCCCTATAATATACAGATTTCACAAGGGAGATCAGCGTTTTTCAAACTGGGGGTCCAGATCCAAAAGGTTGCAAGATTACTGGAGGGGGTGTGGTATTGCCACCCTTACTTCTGCGCTGCCTTCAAAGCCGGGTGGTTGAAGAGCAGAAGCTGCTGGCCAGGCAACCGACTCTGAAGGCAGTACAGAAGTAAGGGTGGCAATACCATCTCATGCCATCCTTTTTTCTGTGCTACTGCTGGCCGTGGCACTGCCTTCAAACCTGAGCTCCTGGCTAGCAGCCACTGCTCTCTGGCCACCCAGCTCTGAAGGCAGCGCCGCTGCCAGCAACAGAGAACTAAGGGTGTCAATACTGTGACCCCCCCCCCCCACAATAACCTTGTGCCCCTCCCCACCCTTTTTGGGTCAGAACCCCTACAGTTACAACAATTACAATGAAATTTCAGATTTAAATATCTGAAATCATGAAATTTATTATTTTTAAAATCCAATGACCATGAAATTGACCAAAATGGACCATGAATTTGGTAGGGCCCTACATATAATATTTAGCAGCATCTCTGAGAATGGAAAGTCCAGTAGAGAGCAATGAGACAGACCTTCTGGTGAGTATAGAGTGCTGGAAATGCTATATAATGGGAAGATCTGACTGGTTGAAAGGAAGGTGAAGATGTGTAATTAACATGATAGTACTGCTCACCAGATATCCACTTTTTCAGAGACGGGCTCATTCCGTATCACCTCTGGGGCCATCCAAGCCACAGTGCCCGCGAAGGACATTTTTGTACTTTTATCACTGAGTTCTTTAGAAGTACCAAAATCTGAAATTTTTACTGCATCTGTATGAGTGACTAATACACTGGAGAGAGAGGGAAAAACACAAGGTATCAGCAATGAGAAAACGCTTTGCACTTCCCTTGCAACTTTCAGAAGTGGATCTTAAAGTTTTTTGTCACCCACTAACACTGTCAGGTATAAACTATAACTATTTTATCAATGGGCAAAGTGAGGGTGTAAGAATTAGTGGTTTATCTGGACCTAGCAGCCAGGAACTAAAGCTTTAAAACAATTTGATCAGTAAATGGAATTAATTTGCTAGTTTCGGTAAATTCTCTCCCTCTGTTCAGAACAAGTTTTTCTTATGTAACTCCACCAGATCCAGTTGTTCCGCCAACATGGGAGGGAGTCATAATGACCTCTTCCTTGCTTTGCATCATTAATAAGGTAGTGCTGAAATAAAATCAGTAGAGCAATCTACACTAACATTTTTGCTTGTCTGTCTCCAAGGGCTCCTGGATCAAGGGCTCCTGGTTTCTATCATTGCTCAAACCCACGGCCCCATAAACTACACTGTTCTGGAAACAAAGCTCCTCCCTCTTGGAATCTAGCTCAAACACTTCCTATCTAAAGCCTCAATTTTAACCACAGTCACTCAAGATCTTAGTGCAGTAGCTATTGTTAGCAAATGGCTCTGTTTCAAATCAGTATTACGTATTGGTGAGGCTGTTTGACAGGGTCAGAGTACAGGGTTAATAATACTGCAGCTTCACAGATGAATTACCACAAAATTCTTTTGATTTTTTTCCAAACTCGGATTCTAAATTCTAGAGGCCAAAGTCCATTCTGGTGTAAACCGACTGTAACAGAGTCATAACGGGGAACATCAAGGTTGACTATATTTGGGGGACTTTCAAACTTCTTTTAAATACATGTTTTAACACAAAATGACTACTAAGATGGAAAAATGCAATTAGCCATATGCAGGTATATACTGTATACAGTATAATTAGAGGTAACAATTACAGAAAAATGTAGAACTATTTGTTGGAAAATTTATCTTGATATTCAAACTAGCAATAATATAAATAATAAGTGATGTAACAATAATAACCTCACTGCCCAAACAATGTAACATACCATTTAAAACATTTACAGCCAAATACAGATACAATAACAGAACCACAGTCACACCGCGTGCTGTAAACAGTGAAGGAAGGGTGAGGCTGAAGCAATGTCCAGGGTGAACGAGATAAGACAGCTGGGCAGTATCAGCAGGGGAACAGGTGCAGGAGAAGAGGAAGATACACATTCAGGAGAGCAGGGGATGAGACCAGAACAAAACAGACAAGACAGACAGACAAAATAGAGAAGAAGGAGACAGAGTGATTCACTTTTTCAAAAGGGCAAAACAGACATCTCATTAGCATACATGTTTCCCTACTATTACTTTCCCACATAAGCAACTGGTGCATAACAGAGATGTTATACTAGTATAAATGGGAGCAGAGATGGTCCATGCAGTTACAAACAGGTCAGAGGAGCCACAAGACAAATCTCTCTCAAGTTATGGGCCAGACCATGAGAAAGTTTAAGGGCCCCATATCTAGCTCGATATCCATTTGCTGGAGGAATTCACTCAAAAATCTACTTTTTCAGAGTTTTAAGCACCCAAGGACTTACTTTGGTGACTTGAGGTCTCGGTGGATGATTTTATGAAGGTGTAAGTAATTCATTCCACTTGCAATCCCTGTGGACCAGTCCACAAGCAGCCGAGGCGTGACTTTCCGACCCGCTCGTAGCACTTCATAGAGCTGTCCATGTGCGCAGTACTCCATGATAATACAGTAACATGGAGCTTGAGTGCAAACTCCCCTGTCAGAGAACACACAAACACTATACACATTACTGCAAATCAAACCCAACACTCAGTATCAAAGGGATTCTCTGAACTCAAAAATATACCATTGTGATCTGAATGCCCAGAGCTCATTGACTTTCCTGGCAGGGAGCTGTAGGGGCTCAGCATTTTTGAAAATTAGACCGTTGTTCTTTATCTGGAACGTGTCAACTGTGCACCTGACTCATACGTGGAGAAATTAAGTTTGTCTATAGAAGCAGAAGCTGCTCTGTAGGTTTATGTCTTTGGCTTTTACTTTCTAGTATTGACCTTCATTCTCCAGGGATACAGGCACAGGAACACAGACATTGCCATACAGGTCCAGATCAGACTACAGAGCCCCCAGGTCAAGCAATGACAGGGGCTTTCGATGCTTCACAGGAAAACAAAAACCATGCCTTAGTAAATGCTCAATCAGGAAGAGCTCTGGAACACCAGACACATAGCAAATACAAACTTTAGTGTAGTTCAATGCCAAAATGCCTGAAGAGAGCTAACCTTCCATGAGAAAACTTCCATTCTGAGAGACCCCATTAGTCCCCCAGCATTTTGATTAACCAGCTAATAATGTGACACTATTAGATTAAAAGTAATATTTCTATTACTATTTCTTCTACATTTTCTCCTCCTCCCTTCCCACTAAGATTACAGAAAACAGATCCATCTCCAGTCAGCAGGACTTAGACTTTATTTTTTACTTCGGGTTTGTTTGTATTTGTTTGTGTGGTGTTCCTATGTCAAAGTTAGGTCCAAATAGTAGGTTTTATATTTATTCCATATCTTGTCAGACATGCTTTGGAGAAACACGGCTTGTGTTCATTGAACCACTGCAGTCACCTTCTAACTTGTCACATAATTCGTTTGATTGGCTTGCCTTCTACTAAGTCACTCTGGGCTCAGTTTTACAGCTGCGTCACGTGAAGAGCTCCCACTGAATTAGCAGAAATTCCACATTAAAGTAGCTCTAACCTGGACCTTGTATTAGTATTCAGCCAGGTTAACAGAATAAGGGTTCATCTCCACTCCATTTGGAGCTAAATTCTTGTTAACACTCACCATATATTTTAGTACTATTCAAAAATCCTCTTGCAGCAAAAGTTAAATTAGGTTGGGAAGTATCTGCAGGCATCACTTGGATAACAAATGGGGTTAGGAGTAAAATCGACTTAGATTATTTGTCTGTTCTATATGGTCTGTCTCCTTAGGGCATGGACTGTGTCCATGTTTTGTACAGCACTGAGCATATCAACCATGCCCAGTAAGTAACTCCAGTAATAAATTACCTACTTACACCACAGAGCTGCAAGATCTGGTTTTGCTTTATGCACACTCTAGTGTTATGCCTACTCCAAGAAGATCTGTTGCAAGTTCAAGTACAATTCAGTTCAGTCCTTTAAGAGGATGAGGGCTGTAGAGACTGATAGCTCTGCGAGAGCTCTTGCCTTTTTATGTTTTGCAATAACATGAATTCAGATTGGGTCAATGGCAAAATTCTGCCCTTGCAGCAAGAACATTGTTGGAGGGAAGCAATAAGGTGTTGGCTTTAGGAAGGGTCCATATGCCATCCTGCCAGCCCAGGCTGAATGCAGTGGGCAGAATACCTCATTCTGTCCCCTAAAAAGCAGCATTTCCAATCCCCACGTATGCTACTGACTACAATACGTACAGGTGGATGGGCCCACACCAGTACAGCACACACCCTGTCAGTCCATCAGCCATGCCCTGACCTAGCACTCAATAGACACTGATGAGGAAATCCTCCCCACTTGCTGTGAGAAAGAAGAAGCAGCACCCTCAAAGCTCTTCTGATTTAAACACACCTGTGCAACATAGAGCGCAAGTTGCCCTGGGTGTTCAGACTTTCATGGGATCCTCACATAACACAGAGTCAGGCTTGTGCTTAAGTACCTTGAAGAGTCGGGGTTTAACTAAGGAGCAGGTTGGAAAAAAGGCCATGTCCTTTAAGACATTCTCTGGTGTATAGACCATCTCAGAGAGTCCTCAACCTGAGGAGCACACCATCATGTAGCCCTCTCAAATCACATTTCACAGAGCCTTGAAAATTTGTCCTGCCTGGATCTGCTCCTAGGATGAGACCATGAACCTGTCCTGATGCAGGCAAGCTACAGGCCAAGAGGACTTGGTAGTCCCTGGGAATTTTAAAACCTGAATAAGGACTACAGTAGATCTTTCTTTGTTCTCTCTCAGACAGTTATGACGAGAGAATGCACCTTCCACAGGGTGTGAACTACACCAATTGCAAGACTGTGCTCTTGTGCCAGTCATCTAGATAAGGATAGACCTGCATGCCCCAGTGACATGGATTAGGCACCACCCCAGCCAGTTACTCAGTGATCACCCACGGAGTGCTGCCAGTTGGAAAGGGAGCATTTTATACAGGCTGCCCACCATAAACCTGAAGCTGTTCCTGTTCTCCTGTCTGAATGTTCTTGGGTCTCACCATCATCTTTAAAGAGCTTCACTAAGCATAGCTGGAGCCCGCAGAGCACAGTCTAAGGAGCAACTCATTCTCACTCAAGGGGGAGAGGAGTTGCTCTTCTGATCAGCTCTGTTCACTCTGCCTGACTACAGCTCTACGCATTGTTCTCCTTCTCCCCAGTAGTGAGGCTCTCCCCGATGGACAGGACAGGACAAGTTTCCCATGGGCTTTGTGCATGGGGAAATCTCTCTGGCAATAGTTTCCTTGGTCTTTCCTTTACCTGTAGATGTGCGAAGTTCACAGGACTGTGTTTTTGTGTGTATGAGTGTCTATATAACCCCTCTAAGTTGGAATGTTGCACACCATAACAGTGCCCACAACACTACATACCTGTGCGTGAGAGGAGGGGCAGAATATGTTTCCAGTTTTAACTATGGAAGATTGGATAAACCAGAAGGCAAGTCGTGTACTCGGAGCTCACCATTTGGCCAGGACATGATGGCTAACAATGCCTTCTTCTGGAAAAAAACAAGTTATTACTTTTCTAGTAATTATCTAGATAACAGAAGTCATGACCTACTTGAAGGCGATGATGTTAGGATGCTTCAGCTTCCGCAAGTGCTTGATGTCAGTTTCATTCTGTTCTCTCACTTTCTTGATTGCCACCTCCTCCGCTCGGAATTTGCCTAAGAAGACAGCGCCTTGCGCTCCACTGCCCAACCACTGCAGCTCTGAGATCTCCTCAAAAGGAACTTCCCATGTATCTGGTAATACACAAGCAAGGCACATAGCTTAGAAGATCTCCAAGTTCATGCAGTGCTCTGTTGCAAGGTCATACCGGAGACAGTGACTGTCAACTCCTTTGTCATCTCTTATGACCTTTTCACCAAGTAGCTCAGTAACACATTCAAAATCTTTGTGAGCTGCTAATGTGATACAATAAGTTAATATACTTGAGACTTTCACATCTGAGAATTTGGAGAGTGTCCCTTCTTCGGTGAAGTTCAAGGAGGGAGGGAGCGGGGCTGTACAACATTAAACATATAACTATAGACAATCCAAACATTCCGATAAAAGGAAACGTTTAAAATCCACAATGGCCAAAACAAATTGAAGGGTTTTTCTACAGGAAAACCACAGAATCATAGAAGTGTAGGACTGGAACGGACCTCATTAGTCCTCTAGTCCAGTCCCCTCCACTCAAGGCAGGGCTAAGCAATAACTAGACCATTCCTGACAGGTGTTTGTCTAACCTGCTCTTAAAAACCTCTAATGATAGAGATTCTATAACCTCCCTAGGCAATTTGTTCCAGTGTTTAACCACTCTGACAGTTAGGAAGTTTTTCCTGATGTCCAACCTAAACCTCCCTTGCTGCAATTTAAGCTATTGCTTCTTGTCCTACCCTCAGAGGTTAAGTACAACAATTTTTCACACTCCTCCTTGTAACAACCTTTAATGTACTTGAAAACTCTTGACATGTTACCTCCTGCCTTCCCCAGTTTTCTCTTCTCCGGACTAAACAAACCCAATTTTTTCAATCTTTCTTCATACATCATGTTTTCTAGACCTTTAATCATTTTTGTTTAAATGGGGTAAAACAGAGCACAGAAGGGAAGGCAATAAATATGGAGCCAACAGTGGGCCGAGTATAAAACAGTGGTGGTCAACCTGCAGCCCATCATGGTAATCTGATTGTGGGCTGCAAGACATTTTGCTGACCATTGACTATCCGCAGGCACGGCCCGCTGCAGCTCCCAGTGGCCGCAGTTCGCCGTTCCCAGCCAATGGGAGCTGCGGGAAGCGGTGGGCCACAGCGATGTGCAGTCTGCCGCTTCCCATAACTCCCATTGGCTGGGAACAGTGAACTGCAGCCATTGGGAGCTGCAGAGGGCTGCGTCTGAGGACGGTCAATGTCAGCAAAATGTCTTGCGGCCCGCGATCAGATTACCCTGATGGGCCACATGTGGCCCGTAGGCTGCAGGTTGCCCACCACTGGTATAAAAACTAAAAACTGTTTAAAAAGACAGCTAAGGTTGCTCAGTGACAACAACTAAGTTACCTAACACATCATTTAGAAAACCCAAGCACTTAAAGCAAGATATGTTAAGTACATCATAAGAGTTACACTGACTACATAATAAAACACACACATTTTTCTTCAGAACTACAAAGAAATGCATGTTTCCTCACATCACAACTTGAACTTTGCCCCCCAGATTGCACTTTGATATCTACTAATTTTATCATCTTGATTTCAATATAAAGTATACATTTTTAACAGTGAAAGTAAGCAAGCATTGGAACAATTTACCAAGTGTTGTGGATTCTCTGTCACTGACCATTTTTAAATTAAGATTGGATGTTTTTTCTAAAAGACGTGTTGCTCTAGGAATTACTTTGGTGAAGTTCTCTGGCCTGTGTAATGCAGGAGTTCAGACTAGATGATCACAATGGTCCCTTCTGGCCTTGGAATCTATGAATCTCTAATTTTTAAAGGCATAGAAGTTAAATGGAAAATGTCAGTTAATGTATTTGTTTGAAGTGTTGTAGTCATGTTGGTCCCAGGATATGAGAGACAAAGCAATATCTTTTATTGGACCAACTTCTGTTGATGGAAAGGACAAGCTTTCAAGCTTCACAGAACTCTTCTTCAGGTCTAGAGAAGGAAACTACAGTGTCAAAGATAAATACAAGTGGGATAGATTGTTAAGCATAAATGGTTCACATGTTGTAAGAGACCACTTAAAATGAAAAGCACAATTAACACCTCTGGAGTCAAGTAGGAGAATGGTGGGTTAGTAGGAAGCAGCGTATGTTACAAGTTGCTGTAAGTGGCCCCAAAACCAGTGTCTCTGTTAAGTCTATGGTTTTTGGTGTCCAGCAGAGTTATGAATTTAAGTTCCCAGGCTCTTTTGAAGATGCTGTGCAAATTTCCTTTAAGGATGAGGACTGAGAGGTCAGATATTAAATGATTGCTTTATGAAAAGTATTTGCCCATGAAAGGTATGGTGTGTGACGGGGCAAGGCCAGATGGCTATAGAAAAGTAGTGGGAGATAGATAGATTAGCTCCAGGCTAAACAAATCCCTGGTACCAGGATAAGTGAAATGGCAGCTGCTTCAGGTCAATTAAGACACCTGGTGCCAATTAAGAACTTTCCAGAAGGCAGGGAGAATGCTAGGTTGATTCGGACACCTGAAGCCAATCAGGGGCTGGCTGAAACTAGTTAAAAGCCTCCCAGTTAGTCAGGTGGGTGGGTATGTCAGGAGCTGTGGGAGGAAACTGTGCTGTTGGAGAGACTGAGTAGTACACACCGTATCAGGCACAAGGAAGGAGGCCCTGAGGTAAGGGTGAAGTGGAGCTTGAGGAAGTGAGGGCTGCTGTGGGGGAAGTAGCCCACGGAATTATACATGTCATGTTTCTAAAAGGTCAGTTACCATAGCTGATACTATTAGGGTCCCTAGGCTGGAGCCTGGAGTAGAGGGTGGGCCTGGGCTCCCCTCCCCCTTTCCCGTCTGATTAATCACTGAGACTGGGAGACAACAGAGACTGTGCAAGGAAGGATAACTTCTCCTCACCTCCCTCACTGGCTTATGATGAACATGGCTCAGTAGACTGTGACCCTTGTCTCTAGAGAGAGAAGGGTTACATGGAGGGTCACAGTGAACCTCTGAGGCTAGCGAAATCCACCAGGAAACGTGGGACCCACGGAGGCAAGGACAGAGCTTTGTCACAGGTGTTTTTGTCTTTTATCATTTTTCTGTGTGAGTTCATTTGAAAGCATAGTGATTGTCTCATTTCACCCACATAGTTGTTGTTGTTTGGGCATTTGATGAGGTACATCTTGTAACAGGCATGGATCTTGAAAGGGTATTGATCATTGTAGCAGTGGAAAGATGTCTACAAGTTTTGCATCTGTTCTGGCAGAATCTGGTACCACTTTGAATTGGTGAGTCCTGGTCTATGGGGAGCTTGTTTCTGATAAGCCTCATGAGGTTAGGGATGGGGGGGTTGTTTGAAAGCCAGAAGATGGGGTTTCGGAAAGATTTTTATCAAGAAGTGGTCTCCATCAAATATGGGTTGTAACTGTTTGATACCCCATATGGGGTCTAGTGTGGGGTGACAAGTGACAACTAGCAGAGTGTGACTAATGGGATTTTTTCCCCCTGTATTGAAGCAGGTTCTCCTGGGTATCTGGATGGCCTGTTACATTATGAGATCTACTTCTCTGGTGGTTTTAAAACTGCCTTCACCAAACACGTATGCTCCACCAGAGAAGCAGATTGCATCATAGAATGGGCTGTGTCTGATTTCGGTGGAAAGTTTTTTGCCAAAACCCAAACATCGAAATACCAAAAAGTTTGATTCAGATATTCTTCCGCAGCACTGCAACAGGGTCTTCTGACCACAGTCTCCTGTATGGGCCAGGTTCCCTAGCCAGACTACATTTTCCATGACACACTATGTCCAAGGATGCATCATCAACACAGGGGGACTATGGCACTTTATGGAAGATACAGTCTGGACAGTTTCCTCTAAAAATTTGGTTTTCTGTTATTCAACAAACAGTTACAAATTTCCAAGGAACATTTGTAGCCATCATATTTATTCACACACACAGACTCGTAGACTTTAAGGACAAATGGGACCATCGTGATCATTTAGTCCAGCGCTTTTCAAACTGGCAGTCTCGACACAGAAGAGGGTCACAAGGCTATTATAGGGCATTGTGAGACGGTATGGTATTGCCACTCTTATTTCTGTAATGTTGCTGGCAGCAGTGCTCCTTCAGAGCTGGGGGGGCAGAGAGCGAGGGCTGCTGCCCAGCTCTGAAGGCAGCACTGCTGCCAGCAGCAGTGCAGAAGTAAGGGTGGCCTGGTACAGTATTGCTGTACCCACCCATCCCCAGCTTCCCTTTCCCCCCGGCAGTGTCCTCTACTTGGAAACTTGAAATATGGTAAGCCTACTTTACATTTGTTGAAAGGCTTCAGTGCCTTTGACTGCAGGGATAATGATTACATACTTAACTTGGTGCTCCTATGAGTATGCATAGTAATTTGCTCTCACTTTTGGAGTGTGTGTGTCATCACAGCGTGAAACATTTTCAAAGAGGGGCTCAGCAAAAAAAAGTTTGAGAACCCCTGATCTAGCTGGTGTTCAGCCCAATGCAGGTGACAGAACCTCACCCACCCACTCCTGTAATAGACCCCTAACCTCTGGCTGAGTTACTGAAGTCCTCAAATCATGATTTAAAGACTTCAAGTTACAGAGAGACTGACATTTACACTTGTTTAAACCTGCAAGTGACCAGTGCCCCATGCTGCAGAGGAAGGTGAAAAACCTTCAGGGTCTCTGCCAATCAGACCAGGGGTAAAGTTTCTTCCTGACCCCAAATACGGCAATTAGTTAGACCCTAGAACACGTGGGCAAGACCCACCAGCCAGACACCTGCGAAAGAATTCTCTGTAGTAACTCAAGAGTCCTCCCCATCTAGTGTCCCATCACCAAGCATTGGAGATAATTTCTGCTAGCAGTCACAGATCGGCTACATGTCATTGTAGGGAGTCTCATTATACCCATCCCCTCCATAAACTTATCAAACTCAGTCTTTAAATTAGTTAGGATTTTTTGTCCCCACTATTCCCCTTGAAAGGCTGTTCCACAGCTTCACTCCTCTGATCATTAGAAGCCTTTGTCTAATTTCAAGCCTAAACTTTTGAGGGCCAGTTTATGTCCATTTGTTCTGGTGTCCACAGTGGCACTTAACTTAAATAACTTCTCTCTCTCTCCCTGGTATTTATCCCTTTGATGTATTTATAGAGAACAACCATATCTCCCCTCAGACTTCTTTAGCTTAGGCTAAACAAGCCAAGCTCTTTGAGTCTCCTCTCATAAAATAGGGTTTCCTTTCCTCGGATCTGTTCCGGTTTGAATTCATCTTTTTTAAACATGGGAGACCAGAATTGTGCACAGAATTCTAGATGAGATCTCATCAGTGCCTTGTATAATGGTACTAACGCTGCCCTGTATCTACTGGAAATATCTCACCTGACGCACCCTAAGACTGCATTAGCCTTTTTCACGGCCACATCACACTGGCGGCTCATAGTCATCCTGTGATCAACTAATACACCCAGGTCTTTCTCCTCCTCATCACTTCCAACTGATATGTCCTCAGCCTATAGCAAAAATTCTTGTTATTAGTCTCTAAATGCATGACCTTGGACTTCACACTATTAAATTGCATCCCATTTCTATTACTCCAGTTTACAAGGTCATCCAGATCTTCTTGTATGATATTCTGGTCCTCCTCCGTATTAGTAATACGTCCCAACTTTGTGTCATCCACAAATTTTATTAGCACAATTCCGCTTTTTGTGTTGAGGTCTTTAATAACAATGTTAAAGAAGATTGATCCCAAGACTGATCCCTGAGGAACTCCATTAGTAACCTCCCTCCAGCCTGACAGTTCACCTTTCAGTATGACCTATTGTAGTCTCCCTTTCAGCCAGTTTCTTATCTGCCTTTCAATTCTCATATTAATCCCCATCTTCTCCTATTTAACTAATCATTTCCCACGTGAAACTGTGCCAAATACCTTACTGAAATCCAGGTAGATTAGATCTACTGCATTTCCTTTGTCTAAAAAACCAGTTATCGTCTCAAAGAAGGAGATCAGGTTGGTCTGGCACGGTCTACCTTTTGTAAAACCACATTGTATTTTATCCCAGTTACCGTTCACCTTAACTACTTTCTCTTTCAAAATTTGTTCCAAGGCCTTGCATACCAACTGAGGTCAAACTAAGGGGTCTGTAGTTTCTCAGATCACCTTTTTTCCCCTTCTTAAAAATAGGAACTATATTAGCAATTCACCATTCACAGGGTTCAATCCCAGAGTTTACAGATTCATTAAAAATCCTTGCTATTGGGCTTGCAATTTCATTTAATATTTCCTTTAATATTCTTGGATGAAAATGATCCAAACCCACCCCCCACCCCCGATTTCGTCCCATTAGGCTGTTTGAGTTTGACTTCCACCTCAGATGTACTAATTTCTACCTCAAAATCCTAGTTCCCATTAGCCACCCTGCCACTACCCTAAGCTCTTCATTAGCCTTATTAAAAACTGAGGCAAAGTATTTGTTTAGGTGTTGGGTCATGCCTAGATTATCTTTAATCTCCACCCCACGCTCAGTGCTTAGTGGTCCCACTTCTTCTTTCCTTGTTTTCTTTTTATTTATATGGCTGTAGAACCTTTTACTATTGGTTTTGATTCCCTTTTGCAAAGTCCCACTCTGCTTGGCTTTTAGCTATCCTCACTTTATCCCTACACTTTCTGACCTCCAAGAGGTCTTTCCTTGCTCATCCATCCCATCTTCCATTCCTTGTAGGCTCTCTCAATCACCTGTTTGAGATGTTTGCTCATCCAGATGGGTTTGCAACACTTCCCCATGAATTTTTCCCCCTTGCTTGGGATGCAGGCTTCAGGTAGTTTCTGCAACTTTGATAAAATAATTCCAAGACTCCTACACATTCAGATCCTTGAGTTCTTCGGTCCAGTCCACTTCCCTAACCAGTTCCCTTAATTTTTTTACGTTAACCCTTTTGAAATCAAGGACCCTAGTTGTAGATCTATTTTTGTTTAGCCCTCCATTTAGTTCAAAGTGAATTAGCTCATGATCACTTGAACCAAAGTTGTCCCCTACAACCATTTCTTCCATGAGGTCCTCACTACTCACCAATACCAAATCTAAAAGGGCATGCTTGACCCTTGTTGAGTCAGTGACTATTTGGTGAAGAAATCTGTCAGCTATCACATCCAGTAAAATCGGTGCCCTACTATTATTAGCAGCACTTGTCCTCCAAGCTATATCTGGGAAGTTAAAGTCTCCCATAATCACACAATTCCCAGTAGTATTTATTTCATTAAAAACATTAATGAGGTCTCTATCCATATCCAAATCAGATCCTGGGGGTCTGCAGAATACGTCAAATACTATCCCTAGGGAACCTCTAGTAGCTCTCTTTCCCAAAGTGATTTTGGCCCAAACAGGCTCTGTCTTACCCATTCAATCACTTCTAATTTCTTTACAGTCTACCTCATCATTAATATACAATGCTACGCCACCACCTTTGCCTTTATTTCCGTCTTTCCTGCACAGCACACATCCTTCAATACCTGTACTCCAGTCATGACTACTATTCCACCATATTTCTGTTATCCGTATAATATCTGGTTTCACTTCCAGCACCAGTAGTTCGAGTTCCTCCATTTTGTTATCCAGGCTCATTGCATTGGTGTACAAAAATCTTAATTGTAGCTGCTTGGCTTCACCCACATTCCTTACAATAGAATTGCCCTCCAGGCGGGGCTGTATGGCCTTGCGGTCCATTGGGGTGTGTGGGCCACGGTAGGGGGACTGGGTCCTCCCTGCTCCACCGGATCCCAGATCAGGGCCCTGTCAGTGGTGAGTGTCTGCCACTGGGTCAGCGGGGATCTGTCTGCAACATGTTGACCATCATCAGGACAATGGTTAGTCCTCCTTTGGGCTACTTCCTACCTACCATGTTACTTCCGGTGGCAGTCTGCACATCTTTGGGGTCTCTGGGTTCCTTGGCCAGTGCAACTCCCTGTAGCTCAGACCTCCCTGGGGCATCCACAGGTAGCTGGGCATCTGCTTGGGTCTTGGCGCCTCTGGCTTCCGCGGGCCAGGGCGTCAGTGGCTCCTGGTCAGGAGCCAGCAAGGAGCATCCTTCCTCTCCAGCAGTCAGCCCAGACTGAGCTGGGCTGCTCCCTCTTATACTGGTGCTACACCTAGAGCATGCCCAGTAGGGATGTGGGGGCGTGGCTTCCTCTGCCCACAGTGAGGAGTTAACCTTTCCCAGTCCAGTGCGAGGTGTGTTCACCCCGTCACACCTCCCTATTTCAAATGACAACTTGTTCTAATCTGTCTTTTTCCTTTCCCAAAGCTGGGGACAGGTTATACTTTTAAAGATATACTATATGTAGGCCTTACGCTCATAACCTCATTAACACATTAACAATTTTCATTAATATCCATAATTTTTGGCAATCCATTTGTTCTCATGCCACCTCTTTCTGTCCTGCTCTTTTGTATCAGAATTAAAGGATGCAGGGTATAACAACTGTCCACAAATATATGAAAAGTGTAAACACCAAGATCACAGAAAAATTGTTCAGCGTGGTAGGGAGGGGAGGTAAAAGGGAGCGAAAAGTTAAATGTTGAAAGTCTTCCTGACAACAAGATGTATGAGGCAGTGGAATATTCTCACAGGGAAGTGATGGAAGCCCCAATGTTTCATATATTTAGTACCAGACTGGACACAACACTAGCTAATACATTCAGCACGGGAAAATCCTGCATTAAGATTGTATGGTGGAAGGTGTGTGAGGAGTTCCAACTATTCCTCCACTGTACCTTACCTTGCATTTGTCAACATTATTTTTAATCAGCCATGTGCTGCCCAATCACCTAACTTGATTACGTTCCTTAGGTTCCCCATAGATTTCTCTAGTCCTGTGTGACGGGGTTGGGTCTCACCACTGCAGCGCCTCCCGTTGGTACCTCTGGGAATTAGCTCAGTCCACGTGGAGCACCCTCCACTGGTGGTGTCCCGTCCGTCTCTCACCCTCCGTTGGTGTCTGAACCCATGTTGCTCCCTTCTTGTAGCATTCTCTTCAGGACATTGCCCCCTAGTCCATGCTCACCCCCTTCCAGGGAAGGGGGGAGGTTTAACAGCAGTCTTTTCGCTTCACCCCAGCTGCAGTGGCCAACCAATCCCCAAAGTCTAACCCCTTCTATCAGGGGTAGCGTGCAGTCCATTATGGCCACTTCTAACGGCCAGGTGTAGGACAAGGGGGAAAGGGGGACTCAGGCCCGCCCTCTACTCTGGGTCCCAGCCCAGTGACCCTCTGGCAGCAGCCTCCCTGCCCTCCTTCACTCCCCTTGTCCGCCTCTCCTCCCTGGGCTGCTTCCCCTTCGGCCCCCTTGCACCTTGTGGGCCCTTCTATTAGGGCCTGCAGCCTGCCAGGTATGGGGCTGGAGCTTTCCTCAGCTCCCGCAAGCCTGCCCAGCACTGCGCTGTCCTGGGTGCTGGTCTCCTTTGCTCAGGAGACAGACCTTCTCCCTTGAAGGTCTGGGAGAGACTCCCCGCCTCTCGCCTGGGCAGCCTTTATATAGAGCCTAGCCTGGCCCTGATTGGCTGGCTGACCACGCAGCCGCTCTGGCTTGCTGTAGCCCAGTCTGGCCTGGGAGCGGGGCACCACCCCACCACACCCCGACTAATTTAAATAATTGTCTCAACTTCGAAGTCCGCCACTTCCCAGTTCAGGGGATGGAGTAGATCATGTAAAAGTAGTCTTTTCCAGCTCTAGCTTATACAATTCTGCGCTTGCGGTTCACTATGGAGTGAATGTTTTCTGTGCAACTCTGTATGTTAGGTATGAGAGAATGTCAGACAAATGGTCATGTGGAAAGCTGGGAAAGGGATTTCATTTGTTTTAGCATCCTCACACACTTCACTTTAAAAGAAATGAAGGGAAGAAGAAATGCACTGGGAGCATTTCTGTGGCACAGGCTTACCTTGTTGCTGCAGTTTGTAGTCAGTGGAGTATGCTTTCCCTATGATGTTCCATACAGGCCTCAAACAGCCAAAAAGTCCCTCAAGAAACCCACTGCTCCCACTCCCGGATCTGCTGAACTGAATTTTAATGTCATCTGTCCCACTGTTCTCTCCATCCATCGTGTTACTGTTGCCCTGAGGCACAGCTGTTTCTGCTTCATCCTGTTCTCTCAACTGCAGCACACTGTTCTCAAATTGGTCCCTAGAGTCCTCGCTGATGCTGGTCAACACTGCTGTGGTGACTGGACTGCCCACATTTTCTATTAGATCTGCCTGAAGTAAGCCCTTCTCTCGCACATCCTCTATGATCTCAGGTGAAGGATGGTTTCCAGTGGGTGCATGATCACCATGTATCCCACTGAAGTCTTTGTCTTCATTGAAAGTCTTGGTGATCAAGTTTGTAGAGGAAGGCCAGCTCAGGTGCTCCTGAGGACTGGCCATGGTGCCGTGCATGTGCATGAAGCAGGTAGTCCGATACGGTGCTTAGAGAACTAATGATACACAATTCAGATGCAACAAATGGCCCCAGCACCTGGAATGAGAGAAAATGGGATAAGAAATATTTTTTTCTTTTCTTAATCACTACTATATGGTATTTCTGTTTTGTGCTCTTTTCTGGAGAAGATCTGATAATGAGTTTAACTAGAAAACTGGAGGCCCAATGATATTTGGTAAATGATTATTGAAATTTACAAATGACAACATTTGTTCCCTTTGACATTTAACTCAGTGCACATCATCAATGGGATGGTCCTTGTTATTTCTCCTCTGGGTTACCCACCATGACTCTTTTTTGGAAAACTCAGATAACTGGCAATGGCTGACCCATGAGAGTCTTCTTACAGGAAAGGCCTGTGTGCACTATGTTACCACCAGGGCCAGTACCCCTCTGCACAGACACCAGTCTGTTCTAAGTGGACCCAACTGCAAGGTCTCACGTGTTTCCACATCAACTCTGTCTGGGTAAAGATTCTGGCTACGCAGGACAGACCCTTTGTCTGAGCCCTTCCCTTGGGATGATCCAGCCACCCCAGACCTCAAAACCAGTGTCTCAGACCTCCTGAGCCCCCCAGTCGCTTACATGCATTCCTTCAGAGTTCCACCTTGATGTGGTCACTCTGGCTTCTAGTTTGGCCCCTTCAGGGACAATGGGACAGGACATTAAAGAACACAGGGGTAGCAAACAAATTTCTTGACCACAGTCACTTTACTCTTGACAGCATCAAGAGTTAAAGATCTCTTCAAACACAACAAAAGTCCAGAGACACAGCCTCCCTTAGTCTGATCTATGTCCCTTCTGTGAGTCCAAGGTTTGTCAGTATTTCAGGCTGAGTACAGTCCCTTCTGTGTTCTCTCTCCTGCTAATGTGGTGACAGTCAGCCCTCTGCTCAGAGCAGCACACCCTCTTTTAAAGAGTCTCCCTCTCCTTGCCATGTGCTCCCCTGGAGTGCTCCAGCCTAGGGGTCAGTAGGAAGGGGAGCAAACACTGATTGTTCCATGGAGGTGGGGTAGTAATAAAGAGCCATTCCAGAATTATAGGCCCCCATTGCTCTGTGATGGCTTCTCAGTGCTGGTGTCAAGCACCTTTCCTGAAGAGGGAAGTTACTGGGAATGCAATTCATTAACCTTGGCTGGGCTAGACATGAGTTCAGCACATAATACAAAATGGAGTTCCCCCTTTTATACAGACATATCCCACCATCACACACTAGTCAGAGACAAAATGCTTATTCCACTCCCACTGCTCTGAGGGCACAAGCCAAATCTCATTGAAATTAATGGAAAGACTCCCCTTGACTTCAATATGTCAACAGGAGATTTTTGATTAAAAAGCCAGAAAAGTTTCCCTAGGCAAAGAACAAAGGTCCTGAAGTCTGAAAACAGCCACCAAAAGGAAGAAATGGAGGAGGTTGGAGACCACAGAACCTCAATGGAAGGTGCTGGGTGTTCCGTACTTTTGAAAATTAGACTACTTAATTCAGGTGACTAAATATGGTATTAGACAGCTAACATCAGGAGGATGTTTGAAAATCGTCACCCCGAGCTTGTGTTCTACCCCTCTTTGAGGGAGCAGTACATTGCATAGATAAAATAATAAGACCACCACCGGGGGAAGTCCAAAAGCCTGAGGTTTTTTTGGTATCATTCATCTCTTTCTCTGAATACACATACAGTTTTATATATAAAGCACACACTAAAATGATGCTATTAAGGTTATAAAGTCAAGTACTTGAAAGTAACAAAAATAGTATGTAATCATGTAACTAAAGACTATCAATGCATGAGCACAGGAGGCCGAATTAAGATTGCACAGGCAACCTGAATTCTGGGATTTCCTAACTTTTGAGTGCTTGACTTTGCAACCTAAATAACATTCTTTTAAAAAGTGTATGTCATTTCCTAGGGTCTTTTAAAGGAAAAAAGTATGTAAATTATATTTGTTGCACCTCTAACAACCCCATCATGCATCATCAGGGTTTGAACTCTGGACAGCACAGCCTGCGCTATAGGACTAACTACATTCACTCACAGCAGGTTATCATCCGGGGGTGGGGGGGGATTGGCCATTGGGGCTTGTTTGGGGGTTGGGGAGATGGACAGGAAGAGTCCCTCCCAGACTCTCCCTCCCAGAGGGGCTGCTCCCAAGCTTTCCAACACAGTGCGCTGGGCGATGGTTGCAGGAGCATGGTCATGATCTTAGATGAGCTCATATTTAGTTAGAATTTTGGCAGACTCTCAACATTTTATTGACAATGCAAGCAAGAGAAAGGAAAATTAAAATTTTCAATAGGTCATCTTTCATTCAAGCCTGAACAGAAGTTTATGAGACAAACTAAGGGCACTTCCTCTGGCTCCAAGGCTTTCTCCTGACCAAATTCCAAAAGCTTGCTGCAAACAATGGAGATATTAGAGCTTCTAAAAATAAAATACAAATCTCCAGAATCTTTTATACTGGAAAATAACCTCAACTTAGGGCTTGCTTCCCCAATAATGAGGCCTGATCTAAAAGATCAGACAAGGGATTAAAGAAAAGCAGGCTCTCAACAAAAGTGGCTCAAAAGTTTACTCAAACAGCTAAAGGAGATTGCATAAAAGATTAAATGAGACATACATGATGCCAAAATTATATTATTGCTACATAATTAGAGTAATAAACTGGTTAATAAAAATGGTCATTAAAACTCAGTAGTGTTACACTGACTTTTGGCTTTAAATCAAATGTAATGAGAAGGATCGAAGTCCTCTATAACACAGGACATAGAACTTCCCCAAAATCATTCCTAGAGTAGATATTTTTAGAAAAACATCCAATCTTAATTTAAAAGTAGTCAGTGATGGAAAATCTACCACAACCCTTGGTAAATTGTTCCAATGGTTAATTATCCTCACCATTAAAAAATTACACCTTATTTCCAACCTGAATTTGTCCAGTTTCCACTTCTAGCCATTGGATCTTGGTATACCTTTGTCTGCTAGGTTGAAGAGCCCATTATTAAATATTTGTTCCCCATGTAGACATTTACAGGCTCTAATCAAGTCTCCCCCTAACCTCTGCTTTGTTAAACTAAACAGATTGAGCTCCTTGAGTCTATCACTCTCTTCTCTCAATCCTCTCCAATTTATCAACGTCCTTCTTGAATTGTGGCCATCAGAACTGATTGCTGAATTCCAGCATGGCAAATACAGAGGTAAAATAACCTCTCTGCTCCTATTTGAGATTCCCCTGTTTATGCATCCAAGGATTGTATTAGCCGTTTTGGCCACAGCATAACCTTGGGAGCTCACATTCAGCTGATTATCCACCATGACCCCCAAATCTTTTTCAGTCACTGCTTCCCAGAATAGAATCCTTCATCCTGTAAGTATAGCCTGTGTTCTTTGTTCCTAGATGTATATATTTATATTTCATAGAATCATAGAATATCAGGGTTGGAAGGGACCTCAGGAGGTCATCTAGTCCAACCCCCTGCTCAAAGCAGGATCAATCCCCAATTTTTGCCCCAGACCCCTAAATGGCCCCCTCAGGGATTGAACTCACAACCCCGAGTTTAACGGGCCAATGCTCAAACCACTGAGCTATCCTTCCCCCATAGAAAAACACATTGTTTTCTTGCACCCAGTTTACCAAACAATCCAGTTTGCTTTGAATCAGTGGCCTGTCCTCTTCATTGTTTGTTACTCCCCCAATTTTTGTGTCATCTGCAAAATTTTATCAATGATGAATTTATGCTTTCTTCCAGGTTGTTAATAAAAAGGTTAAATAGTGCAGGGCCAACAACCAATCTCTGTGTGCCCCTACTAGAAACACACCAATTCTATGATGATTCCCAGATTACAATTACACTTTGAGACCTATCAGTTGCTGGGATTCCCTCTGAGACCTTTTCCACTCTGCTTATCCAGAACACCTCATCCAGTTCTGGGAGAACACTTTATCCTTGAATCCAAAAACTTGGTTTGAATCAGGATTGTCAACAGGGGAGGGGCTGGGGGCTAGCCTCCCGGGCCGGGAGCTCAAAGACCAGGCAGGACAGTCCCGTAGGCTGGATGTGGCCTGTGGGCCGTAGTTTACCCACCTCTGTTGTAGGGAGTCCAAATTTGCTGCCCTGGGCTACTTCCTACCAGTGTCTGTTCATTTTGGGGCGTGGCAACTCTAGTCCAATTAGTTGGGTGGCCTGCTTCCCATAGGGTCCTCTCACGGGTCGTGAGCAGCACCTTGTCACAGACTCAGTCTCCTTTGGACTGGGCAGCTGCAAGTTGGTCATGCTGAGCCCTACAACATCCCTGGGCTTTGCCCATTCAGCAGCCTCCATAGCTGAAGGCTCCTAGGTCTCCTCCACAGTCTCCCATGGCTGGGGTGACAGTGCTTCCTTCCAGGTGGCTGCCTTGGCGGGCAGGTTAGTGATCCTTCCCCTCACATAGAGAGGTGGCTAGCTCCTGTCATAGCTCCACCAGTCAGCCCCAAAATGAGCCAGGCTCTCTCCTTTTCTCCACTCTACAGGCCTGGAATTGGCTGCAGGTATAATGGGGCAGGGCTAGCTGGCAGTTTCTCTGCTTCATTGTAGACCTATTTTTAATTTTAAATATTAAGATCTTAATGGATTTATTGTAAATGCCCAGAAAATCAAACCTGTCCTTAAAGAGCAAGTGCTATAATTTTGGGGAGAATACACTATATTCTTCCTATGTAACAAAGTAGCTGAATCCCTGCTGTATGACTAAAATTCAACTCAATCTTAACTGTGAAACTGCAATGGCGCTTTCATAATAGGTAAATTAAAGGTATTAAAATGTATACCTTATTCCTACACCAGAAGTATACTAATGCTGTTGAGCAATCCAGTAATAATCTGTGTGTCAGGAGGAGAAACAGAGGATTTGGCCCAGAATGATTAAAAAAGACGGCATTCTGTTAAAGGACTTCTTTAGCAAGGAACCACATTCACATCTTTAGAGTCACTGACATTAAGATATAAGGTAGAACAAATACTACTTTGATTTAGCCAGGGTTAAGATCTGAAGACTTCGTGTTTAGGTAGAGGAGGGTAAAGAAAATGTACAACATACTGGGCTACACTGCTAAAAACAATATAACAGTCTCTGCAAACACTTAGAACCTGATTTTACAGCCAATCATACCATCATTGGTTAAGGTATTCTGAAAAATTCTAATAGGCAACCTGCTCAGGGGGTGTTCTGTTTTTCAAGCTTAATAATGCCTCTGCAGAAACAGTCTTCAAGTCAAAAGTTCTTAGATGTATGTGTATGCACAAAGGATTATGCATGTATTTAAGCTATGCAGACTTCACTGAATGCTACTGCAGCAGCATGTTGCAAGGCAAAACCTCGGATTTGAGCTAAGCTGTTTTGATCAGCTCATGCTTATTCTTGCAGCTAAGAAAAAAGGTATTTTAAATCTACAATGGAACTTCTGAAGCAAAGTATAATTTTTGTATGATCACAAGCTGCTGTAAATTATTCTCAGTCACATGGAAAACAGTCTTCCATCCACACCATTACAATTTAGCTCCCTGAATGAAGGAAACAGGAAGTGCATCTTTGTTTATGGAAGAGCCAGACCTGACATCCCTGATATCTCAGCACATTAGACAGCCTTTAGCTGCAGTTTAAAAGCATTAGAAAAGGCAGTTCATCAAGAAGGGAATAAAAGAGCAGTTGAATCAGTCTCATAACTCACATTTGGGAAAAACCCAGGAAATTCAGAGGAAATTCCCCCTAGCTAAATAGCCAAATTCCTTCTCTGCTCTTGGTGGCTTCCATCTCATAAATGAGCTTCTCACACATATACAGAGAGACACATTAACAGCAGCCACACACACGCACACAGCCTACTGAAGCCAAACATCTGAGGGTTTGGCATGACAACAGCACTCAAAAGTAATGATCTGTTCTGAATGGACAACTCAGTCAGGTAAATGCCGTCTGTGACCGTAACGAATGCTCTGCCTTTGTGGCGATGGCTACACTGCATAGTAAGCTTGTGTCTGTGGGACCCAGGCTTCCAGATTTGGTGTTTTTAAGCCCGTACTTAAACATCCACATTGCACTGTAAGCATGGGCCACCCAACACTGCTGACATCTCCATACTGCATGATGCAGACTCAAGTCAGACCTTCTGTTTCTGGTGGCATAGAATCATAGAATATCAGGGTTGGAAGGGACCCCTGAAGGTCATCTAGTCCAACCCCCTGCTCGAAGCAGGACCAATTCCCAGTTAAATCATCCCAGCCAGGGCTTTGTCAAGCCTGACCTTAAAAACCTCTAAGGAAGGAGATTCTACCACCTCCCTAGGTAACGCATTCCAGTGTTTCACCACCCTCTTAGTGAAAAAGTTTTTCCTAATATCCAATCTAAACCTCCCCCACTGCAACTTGAGACCATTATGCATACCCCAGCTTATCCCATGGTTCCATCCTAGAACCCATACCAGCTATTGCCACTCTAGGGCTTGGTTCATAGTGGACTGTAGGACACCTTGTGTGTCCATACTCCATGAGCCCACTGATACATCCAGCTGAGCCATTTTCAGATATGCATGCTCCCAGCAGCAAGAGTCATCAACATAGATTCCGACCTGGTGGAAGAACTTCTCCAGCTCACTGGGTCAGTCCTATTTCAGGAATCAGGCAGAGCATCTGTGAGACACTGGCAAACCTTTTGGCAGAGATTTTTCAGTTGATGCAATTTTAGACTTGGCTTTGGTAAGGCCATCATAGAAGGGTTGGTTGTAGGAATAACTTTGGATTGAGCGATCACAAGTTGATTCAGTTTAAATTAAATGGAAGGATAATCAAAACCGGGTAATCAACTATGGGTTTTGAGTTCAAAAGGGCAGACTTTGGGAAATAAAGGGAATTAGTTAAAGTCAATTGGACTGAAAAGCTTAAGGATTTAAATGGGGAAAAGGTTTGGAATTTCTTCAAATCAACTATCCAAAACAATCCAAAACAGGAATACCAAGTAAAAGAGAAAAAACTTGTGGAGAAATGCTCCAGACCCAGATGGGTGAACAACCACCTCAAAAAGCTTATTAGGAGTAAGCAGAGAGCCTATTCAGAATGGAAAAAGTTGTTGATCAGCAAAGAAAGCTACATCATGGAGGTTAGAAAATGCAGGAATAAAGTGAGAACTGCTAAAAGTCAAGCTGAATCAGCACTTGCCAAAGACATTAAAATAAATAAAAAGGATTTTTCGTTATATAGATAAAAAGAGAATAAGGATGGATGAAATTTGGCTGCTATGCAGTATGGATAGGAAGGAGATGAAAGGCCAAAAAACTAAATGATACTTTGCCTCAATTTTCAATAAGGATAATAATAAGGAACACAGAGCTTAATGCGTACTCACTGGGAGGACTAAGGAACACAGAGCTTAATGCGTACTCACTGGGAGGACTAAACTTCCATTACAGAATACTGAAAGAACTGGCACATGAGATTGCTAGTCTCGTTAGTAGCAAGGATTTTTAATACATCTATCTATTTGGGGTTAGTAACATGTAACTGGAGAATAGCTAATGTCCTACCTATATATAAGAGGGGGGGAAAAGTGATCTGGGCAATTACAGACCGGTTAGTCTGACCTCAGTAGTATGCAAGGTTTTGGAACAAAAATAACTAAATTCACAGAGCTAAAGGAGCTGGAATGCAACATGGATTTATCAAAAGTAGATCATGCCAGACTAACCTGATTTCTTTCTTAGGGAAAATAACTGATCTTTTAGATAAGTGAAGTGTAGTATCTCTAATATTCTTGGACTTCAGTAAAGCATTTGGAACGGAACCACATGGGAAATTATCAGATAGAGAAGATGGGGATCAGTACACAAATTGGAAAGTGGATAAACTGGCTAAAGGGGAGAAGGCAACAGGTTGTGCTGAAAGCTGAACTATCAGACTGGAGAGAGGTTACTAGTGGAGCTCCTCAAAGATCGGGGTCTTGGGACTAATCTTCATCAATACAGAGGAGGATCCGAATGTTATACAGGAAGAGCTATAAGACTGGAGTGATAGAAATGGGATAAAATAGTACAACTTGCAAGGTCATGCACTTTGTTGGGTCGCCCTCAAAGTTATATAAGTATGATAGAATTCTAATTATGCAGTAGTAGAAATAAAGATAGACAAAAGAGTATATAGGTATTGTAAAAAGGTATGAACATCAGTTCCATGCTGTTGAATTTCACTCTGTAACAAATGCAAGACCAAAGTGCTAATTATTTTGGGCTGATACAGGACAAAGAGTCTGTGTTGGAAAGTGATAAGAACTTTGAGGAAACAATGCTGTTCTTTAAAACACCACCCTGATGCTCTTCCCCCTTGGGGGCCCCTTGTCATGCCTATGTAAATCTTGGTATCCAAAGAGGGAAAAATAGATAGTGGGATAAAACTTGTTAAATGAATCAAGAGTCATAGATTGTGTTGTTAAGTAAAAGAATGATGAGTGCATGGAACTGAGAGCCTAAATCAGGGAAATAATTGGTTAGTAAATGGTGCCAGCCTAATCCTAAGAATTTCAACCTTGATATCGATGGGCCGAAGAATATGCAAAATAGAGATAACTGGATGACCCCAGAGGGGTGAACTGGATTCCACCCAAAACGAAGAACAAGAAGATAACACCTAGCCATCATGGATGTACCACCTGCTGATTGAGCTGATTGATGGTCATCTCAGTTGTAAATTCAGCATGATGAAGCAACTTCCATAGACTTGTATTGAACCAGAGACCTATAAAAATAGGGTCCAGGGACTGTGTTCTTTGAGTCTGGTTCTACGACCACCCTCCAGGAGCATCGGATGCGCATCTGACAACAACTTGGCTCCACTCTCGTGTCCAGGTCAGCTGGCCAGTGACTTGGCACGAGCAACATCTAGGCTGGTAACTATAACAACCTTTATGTAGAACCTGTGTGTGAATGGATCTATATAGAAATTGCATATAGGAATATTTTGTTGTATTTACAATAAACGTGGCAATTTGCCTTGTCTCTCTTACACTAATAAAAATGATACCAACAGGATCTTGTAACAACTTTGGGTCTAAAAATAAGAATTTCTGCTACAAGCTAAGGGTCATCAGTTGCAAGCAACAGAGGAGGAGAGAGACCTGGTTGTGGGGATCAATCACGGGGTGACTGTGAGCCACCAATGTGATGTGACTGTGAAAAAGATAAATGCGATCCTAGGATGTATCAGGCAAGGCATTTCCAGGAGAGAAAGGGAAGTATTAACGCCTTTGTACAAGGCACTGGTAATACTCATTTGAAATAATGTGTCCTAGTCACCCATGTTCAAGAAAGAATCATTCAAACTGGAAGAGGTGCAGAGAAGAGCTATTATGATGATAAGGGGAATGGAGGGCTTATCTTATGAGAAGAGACTAGAAGAGCTTGGCTTCTTTAGTCTTGCAAAAAGAAGGCAGAGAAGGGATATGATTGCTTTCTATAAATGGAGGGGAGAGGGATAGGGAATATCAGGGAGGGTGAAGAGCCATTTAAGCTAAAGGACAATGTTGGCACAAGAACAAATGGATATAAACTGGCTATGAACAAATTCTGGCTGGAAATCAGAAGGTTTCCAACCACCAAAGGAGTAAGGCTCTGGAACAGCCTCCCTACAGGAGTTGTAGGGGCACACAACTTAATTTTCAGAAAGAGCTGGACAAATTTATTAGTGGGACACTATGACAGCATTGCTTGGGATGCTCTTCCTGTTAATGTCTTATGTTCCTAAAAGCTCAGGTTTCAGGGATTCAGCTAGCCATCTGCAAGAGGTAGGAAGGGATTCTTCCCACACAGTGTTTTGGGGTTTTTTTTGGGGGGGGGGTCTTCTTCCTCTGAACCATCAGGAATGGCCCTGGCTGGAGATGGGACATTGGATAGGGTAGGCCAGATTCCAAAGTTGGCATGGAACACACTGTCTCTCTCAGGTGCTTGGCTGACTGGTTCTTGCTTACATGCTCAGGGTCTAACTCAGGAGTGGGCAAACTTTTTGGCCCGAGGGCCACATCCGGGTTGCAAAATGGTATGGAGGGCTGGGTAGGGAAGGCTGTGACTCCGCAAACAGCCTGGCCCCCCACCCACTATCCACCCCCACCCACTTCCTGCCCCGACTGCCTCCCCTCAGAACCCCCAACCCATCCAACCCTCCCTGCTCCTTGTCCCCTGACCACCCCCTCCCAGGACCCCATCTCTAACTTCCACCCCCATCCAACCCCACCTGCTCCCTGTCCCCTGACTGCCCCAACCCCTATCCACACCCCCACCCCCCTGACAGGCCCCCCTGCCCCATCCAACCCCCACCCCACTCCTTGTCTCCTGACTGCCCCCTCCCAGGACCCCCATCCCTATCCACCACCCCCCAACTCCCTGTCTCCTGATAAAGCCAAAGGTAGTAGGCATAAGTGTTCCTGAAATTACTGCTGACTTTGAGAGAATGGGCTTTCCAGACTGCTCAGCGGCCACTGATGGGACTCATATGCCTAGTTTGCTCTCCACAAGGAGCACATGAGAATATAAACCACAAATGGTACTACTCCATTGTTATGCAGGCCCTTGTCAACCACAATGGCAGATGCATGGACACTAATGTGGGATCACTGGCAAGGGGCATGATGCCAGGGTTTTCCAGAGATCAGGATTTTACCTTTGTGGACAAGCTGGGACACTATTTCCACCAAATAACAGTTATAAATGGAATCCCTCTCCCTACTGTTGTTCTAGGGGACCTTGCATACCCCATTTTTCCATGACTTTTGAAACCCTATCCTGTTCACAGAAGCCCTGGTAAAAGAAGGTTCATACTATACACTCAGCAGCTGTACAATGGTGGTTGAATATGCATTTGGAAGATTGAAATATCATTGGCGCTGCCTTCACAACCTTTTGGATGCCAGTCTGCAATGTTGTGGCCTGTTGTGCTGTGCACAGTGTCTGTGGGGACAAGGAAAAATCTTTTTACTAAGAGTGGACTCACACACAGCCAGAAAGTGCATCTGTTACCAGGGCTGGATTCACATGCACAGTGGAAATCAGGGATGCTTCACGCACCCACATGATAGGTTTACATGGTCCTATGCACTGGGAGAGGCGGGGGGCCTGAAATGCTATTTGTAATTATTCTGGTTTTGGGTGTGGAGCAGCTCTGGAAGAATTTTAATTCGGTTTGTAAACACTTTAATGTACCACTACACATAGTGTATTGCTCACTGTGCTGAAATGTATGGAAATGTTTTATGCTTATGGATTACTATGACATTGCATTTTAAAAAAAAATCTTTAGTGAGGCCAGCCATGTACTTGAACCCACAACTTATGGGGTACTGTGATGAAGTTCTACTTCATTACATATAATAAAATTTGCTAAAGAAGCTATGTGTGCAAATTTAATATTTATTTTAAACATGAAAGAAAAGTGTAAAACCCAGACATGCAGACCAGCTGCCATCCAAACATACAACACAATATCCAAACGGTGCAAAAAACAGTGAACAGTGCATGTTTCCAAATAAGACTGACAGCTGTTTCTGGGTGTCTCCTGTTCCTCTGTTCTCCTTGACCTTTCCAGTGTATTTTGCACATGCAGGCTGCAACTGGACTGGAAAGGAGGAAAACACAGGGTACATTTAAACATTCCCTTTAATAGTATTCATTGGCTATGAGATGGTCCAGCCAACCCCTGAACTGTCCTAAGTCTGTATAGTCTGCAAGACATGATAACGTGGAGGGGACTCAGGACATAGGGATGGAGCAGGAAGTGAATGTGGGAGTGGAGCGGATGCTGCAACCTACACTCTGGTGGCCACAAGCATAAGCAAATATTCAAACAGCTCCTTCTGCTGCGGTCTCCTTTCCTTCCTCAACCTGAGGTAATGCTCCAAGAACAGTGCCACCAATCGCTCCTCATGCTATGCATCCTCTCTCTCTTTCCACCTTTCTTGCATCCTTATCTTTCTGGTACTCAATCTGGTCCTTCTGTTAAAGTCTGCTGACCGGTTTTATCGAGAATCCCATCAACACATCTTGAACTCTTTCTCCCTGCATGTAGTTGGAGGCATCTACTCCCCCAGGCTCCTGGGTCCGTGCACTTGCCCTACAGAGGTGAAATGGCCTTGAAAGGAAAATGGAAGAACACATTATCATCTGACCATGATAAAAAAAATTACATTTCTACTCTTTCAAGGGAGCTGCTTTACTTCAAGGTCAAAAGACTACACATTTTAATCAATGGGCTTTATTTTATTCACACAAAATAGCGGCTACTCCAGATGGAGCAGCATCAAAAGCCATCACACATAAGGGTAAGATACACATACAAAAATTCAGTTACAGTGATTTATAAATCCTCACTACTTTTCCCAGGGGAAGAGGAGGTTGTCACTAGCTATGGATTTTACAATCCTTTCAGGCAGGGCAAGCTCTGGAGGACATTGATATTCTAGAGGTCCCTAGGTGGAAGTATGAACTTCTGTTCCAGGCCAGTGGAGGACAGCCATTCGTGGGCTAAGGAGATTTTAAAGCATCTGGTGACTGACTAGCAGGCATCCAAATGGAGGGGACTTATGAACTACAGAGGTGGCCCTAATAAGTATGCCCTGCTCCAGAAGGTAAGCAATGGCCCAGAGTTCCTAACTCCATGAGAGATTTGCTTTCTTCAACAAGCAGCAATGGGTGAAAATCCATGCTAAAAATCGACAAGATGCTGATGTAGCATAAAGGTGTAGTACAGCCTCCTTGTAAGCACCCTGCATTCATGGACAGACCTGACTGACTGCCAGCCATGGGGACTCCTAACACAGATATGCACCCACCCTGCACTGTAATTTGGATTTAGCTAGCTATGGACCAAACACAGACTCTGGTTTCATTTGGTCTCATTATAGCCAACTTTTTTTTTTACTCAGTTAACCGGCGATCTGAAAGAGTGCAGGTACAGCTGATTTATAAGGTGCCGCAGTATTAGCAGGCAGGTGTATGTGAGGCTCCTCATTGTAGTGCCCTAAGCCATATTTCGATCAATTAGTGAATAACTAGTAAAAATATCGTAACACCTTAGCTGTGTTTTCTCAGCTCCCAGTGTCCATTCTGAATCCCATGTGGTGGCTGGGGAGGGAGGAGGGCACTACAGAAATGATGTGGATTCCACCCTGAACAGAAGCACACTATAAACCCGGCTTGTACTAATAACTCAATATGGCTATAAGCCAGAAATCCCTCTCATCCATATGTTAACAACAAAAATGGCATCAGAAACTTACCAGCCTCTTCTGCAGGTTCCACTGCAGGCTGTCCCCCAGAACCACTCTGCTCCTCTGAATACAGACCCAGGGTGCGCTGCACTCACCTCAGCACCTGGGCCACTTCTTGCCCATCATCCCTCAGTGCCTGTGACTGGGGGGTTATAAGAGTCACATCCCTGCTCAGCAGACTGTTGTGCACAGAGTGGGCCCTGTGCTTGCAGAAGTTCCCAGGAGGCAGTTGAATTCCTTGTAAAAATGGCAGGAAGATGGGGAGTTTCCAGAGGTGCTGTTAGCATCCTTGACTTTGTGGCAGTCCGTCTTGAGCTGATTGATTCGCTCTCTCCATTGATAGCTGGTTGAATCGATTCCCAAAGCCATGAGCCACTCAAATGTAGCTTTGCAGACATAATCATTTCTTGTGCTCTTGCTAAAGTTGAACCTCTTGCTTGCCTCAAACCAGAGGTTAACCAGAATCCGGCTGTTCCTCTGACTAGCTAGCAGCACACTTGATCAAGGACTTCTTGTTAGTGCTGGGATGACCTTAACCCTTATGTGTGCGAGCCAACTGTGTTTCCAGTTGAGCAGTCCAAGTGGAAGTGAAGGGTTAAATGCCAAGCAGTGGTATTTGAACCAGAAGGTTTGCTTCCAGTTCCTGGGAACTGAGTGGGCCTGATACAGCTCCCACTGTACTTAATGAGACTCTTTCCATTCACTTTAATGGGAGTTAGATTGGGTCCTAAATCACCTACTAATGCAAGCATCTTTTACAGGGAGCAGTTTATGAAATACAAAGTAGAACCACACCACACTACACTACACATATATATGCCCCCCCTGACACTTTCTAGGTATTTTTGAATCTGTTAAAATTGTACTTTTTTTCCCCCCACCAGGACTTTGCATTCCCATTGTCCTACAACCGCATAACACAATGCTATAGAAAACAAATGATGTTGCATAATGATTTTTACACTTACTATGGTCCTAAAATACAACCAACAGAAACATCATCTTCTAAAATATCTCTTTGGGAGAAGGGGTCATCTCTGATGACAGAAGAATGTTTGTTCCTGTTTCATACCACTTCCTGCTTTTGGAAGCTGGGTTGGACCAAAATTTAGGACTGACCATTAGTCTCTTTCTCTCCCTTGTCTACTCATCTTTTCTCAGCTGTCTCCGTATTATGAAAAACCCTTTAATTCCCTAGCATGGACTTGGATATGCTGCTGGCTCTACTACTTTCCCCCTTTCTCTCCCACCCTACAGAAATTTGCCCTTTTCCCCTTAAAACCTGATTTAAGACCAAGAGTACTGAATGCAAAAAAAAGTTATTGCATCGTTTAAATGGAAATAGTTTACAACCACAAAAGCCAGAAAACATTCACAGTCGCTACTACATCAACATTAACTGTCCCAGGGTGGTGCTGTTGCATTAAGACGTGTGATCATGTAATGAGACTCCAGCACTAGCCAATGGGATATACTTTTTAGCAGTTTCCCTGCCTGTAATAACTGTGATGAACACTATATCTTCCTCACAGGGGAATTGTAAGGATTAATTCATGTCTGTCAGGGCTTTGAAGATGGACAGCACTATAAAATGCTATTATTTTCAGGAACCCCAATGAATGAATCAAGGAATCTGAATTCAGTTTGATCTCTTTTGACCCATTTGATATAATTTTATATTTTAATTTCCATGGAAGAGAAGTCTAGGCAGTCACAAGCCTGCCACGTCCCTTTGGGTGCATAGTTATTTTCTACATGCTTTGAAAGACAGAACGATGCATGGATTCCCTCCTCCCCAACACACCCTTTCTTGCTTTTGAACTTTAATACCTACATGATACAAGAGCTACTCTTTGGGAGTATATATTTACTCTATAGTTTCACTGGGGAAAAAGAGAGATGAGACATTTAATTGAAATGCTGTCTAATAAGAACCAAACTTTTAAACAGGCCTCCAACTATTAGTTCAGGGGAAAAGCCCCAGTTCACAGGGACCCAATCGTCCTGGTGTGCACGTAACTTTCACTGAGTTTAGTGGGAGCTGCACAGGTGAATCTCCAGAAAGATCAGGCCACAGGTATACATGGCAGCTGCGCATGAAAATTTGAGTATTTACATGTCTACTTTTTGGGTGTATGCAAATGTGGGTTTTTAGAGGTGCAAATTAGTGACACTCAAAACTGTAGACCCCAGTGTAGAGTCTCTCTTGAAAATCTGGCCAGGGTGTTTTACTGATCTTGCAATAATCCATCATTGATTCATTAAGAGGCATAAGTTAATGACAGCAGGGACTTAAAACAAAACATCTTTTTCAGGTTCCTGTCAGAGGCCTGCACTGGGAATCAGGAGACCTGGTTTTTAAACTCCTGGTTCAGCCACTGAACTGCTGTGAGACCTTGATCAAGTCATTTCACTACAGTTTCTCTATGGCAATGAAATGAGGATAAATACACTTCTCTCATATGTAACTTGCTTTTAGATCTGTCAATAAAGAGCCCTATAAGAGGTGCATTTATTATAAATAAACATCCAGAGAACCAGAAAGGGCGAGAAACTCATCTCTATTTTCTCACAGCTCATGCATTAAGTATATATTTTCTCTTGTGGAATATTAAGTCAATCTATGTGTAAGCAGGGTCCAAATGCGCTCTCCTCTGACATCTAGTGATGAGCCAGGGGGAGGAGAGGGGAGACGAGAAGACTTCAGGAGCAGACTGTTTGCATAAAACACACCCACTCTGGTTAGGTGCACAGCAGATGGAGCTGCTTTGCCCAAATGATCAAGTTTGGCTGGTTTGGGGTTACAAATCACTAGCATTGAAAGCAAAGGGGTAACTAAACATTGTTATCCCATTTTACGAGTAAAGGGCAGCAGAACTGTGCTTAGCATGCTCTGACTGAGGGGGTCACCCGAAGCTGGACCTCATTTGCTAAGCAGGAGGTAGGGATGCCAAATGCCAGTGAAGATGAGAGTGCTTGGTGACAGATATACCTATGTGATGATGTGGACTCTCCTTAAAGAGTCCCAAACACCATTTGACCTGCCCCTCTCCAGCATTTAAAGAGAGAGCTGATTAGACTCAGTTGAGAGCCACAAGTCCTCCTTTTCTTTTTGCGAATACAGACTAACACGGCTGTTACTCTGAAACCTGTTTCTGTTTGGTAATTCCTGGAGCTGACATCACCGCTGAGCGGGTCTAGGGGCTAAGCTTACACCTTGGGTACAGACAGTGTTGCTGTGAAAGCCAACACAGAAACTGCCCTGTCAGTGAGGTTCCCCATGACCTGCTGAAATAACTCAGAGCTGATATCACAAAGAGCTGCTTTGAATTTGTATTCCCTTGTGATAGCCCTCACTTTGACACAGTAGTAAAGCTATAAAGGGTTCTGGAGTAGAAACAGAAGAGCCTCTTGGAGCTTGGGTGATGGTGTCTCACATTAACACAATGTCTTCCTCTCATAACTTAGGCTGTGTCTACACTACAGACCTTACAGTGGCGTCGCTGTACCAATGCAGCTGCACCGCTGTAACATCTCTCATGTAGCTGCTGTATGCCAATGGGAAAGAGCTCTCCTGTTGACATAATTAAACCACCCCCAAAGAGCAGCGGTAGCTATGTCGGCAGGAGAAGCTCTCCTGTCGACATAGCACCATACACACTTCCACTTATGCCAGCAAAACTTAGGTCACTCAGGGGTGTGTTTTTTTCACACCCTTAAGAGAAATATGTTTTGCTGACATAAGTGGTAGTGTAGATATGGCCTAATGCAACAAAAATCACCCTCTGCCACACCACAGAAAATGAGCATTAATGAGGAAGACAAGCTGTGCGCCAAATTATTGCTCATTCAGTATCCAGTCTATACCCTGTGTTTCTCCTAATTAGCCTGCTATCCAGCAGATCTCTGCATGTCAGTGGCGTAATGTGCTGGACAGCCTATGCTGGAATTCTGTAAATGAAGGGCTTGGGCTTCAGCACAAGGTGGGATGGGGTAAAGATCATCGTCTCAGTGGCTCTTGCTAGCCTTTGAACTGGGACTATTCTCAGATGAATTCATTCACATGCCTAACCTCAGTTCTGGGGCAGACATTAAGTAATGATGCACTGGGCATTTAAAAGCTATATAATTGCTAAGTATTACAACTATTAAACAGCTATACAAATGCAAATGGCTATTACTGGATTGTGTGTAATCCCATGGGATCTGGTTACAGGAGAGGGTATATGGGTACACAGAGAAAACAGCAGCATCCAATAGAAGGGAACACTTAAGGACTCCATCTGGATGTAATTTACCATAATAATACTCAGCGCTTACTAGCATTTTACATTTTAATCACCACAACAGACCTGCAAGGAAGGACAGAATAATTTCCTGATGTGAACATGGACACAGTGACTTCTTTAGTACCCTATACCGAGACAGTATCAAACATGGGATTAAAATTTGGGACACGCTGGTTTTCAGTCCTATGCTTAATCCACTAGGACATGCTGTCACCATATAGGGTGCAAGTCAACGCAAAGCAGAGAAAGAGAGAGTTTCAGAGATTGTAAGGCCAGAAATGAGACCTTCTAAATCATCCAGCCTGATCTCCTGCATTAGCCAGACCATACAACATCCTGGACGAGAACCTCTAAGAATATTAGTTCCTCCTTGGCCCATCCCTAATATTTACATTTTGGCTGTTGCTGCCAACCCATGCTGTGATGGAAAGGGCTATGTAAGAGCTAAGCATTATTATTACTGTGATTGCACCGCGTTCCATACATAAGGAAAGAATTCTCACTCCAATCGGCTATGCAAGCTCCTGCTCCTTCCCCCTCCCCCATCTAAGCTCACCTTATGCTTACCTTCCAACACCAAGCTGGCAGCTGTTGACAAGAGAGTAGAAGGATCAGATTCGACAATTCAAACAAATTACAGTTTTACTGGAGATGGTGATATCAAAATATAGTAGAGACATGTCTTGACCATTCAAATTGAAGAGCTCACTTTTAAGCCACTACATTTTTACAAATAGCCGTTCCCAAATTTGGTATTTTGATTTAAAGTGAAATTCCACTCTGAAGAGGATAGGAGTGGCACCTTTTTCCACAGCAGACCTGCTCAGTGTGTCACATCTCCTTATTATGACGACGAAAAAATATCTACTCCTGTTCCGCTCTGCATAGCCATGTAGAGAATTCTTTATAAAGTTCCAGTTAGCTACAACTGTGAAAACCCACTGACAGCAATGAAGAGCATGAATGTCACTAAGGCTTTGTCTGCAGTGCCTGGGTGTGTGCCTCTCAGCCTGGGTAGACAGACGCGCTAGCTCTGCTTAAGCTAGCATGCTAAAAATAGCGGTGTGGCCTCAGCTGTACAGGCAGCAGGTTGAGCTAGCCACTGGAGGTGCATGCCCCAGGGTTTGGGCGAGTTTGTACTCTGATAGCTAGCCTGAGCCGCTGCCTAGGCCACACTACTATTTTTAGCACAGTAGCCTGAGCAGAGCTAGCATGTGTTTGTCTACCTACACTGGGATGCATGCTCCCAGCTGCAGTGTAGACACAAGCATTTAACATGTTCTGCAAGAGCTTTATTACCAGAAATGATGTGAGAAATGGAAAGAACCCAGCTTGACTTTACACTCCCAAGAGGAGTTTGTATGGCTGACAATAAACCCATCTTTTCACTTATACAGTGTTTGTACTTCAAGAGTTTCTTTTACATTGTAAGAGTCCACCATTTCAAAGCATTCCATATGCCTAAGAAGAGAATACCCCCAGAACTTGTGAGAACCCCCAGAACTCTCACCAAACTGAACAAACCCTTGAGCTCTGATCACTGTGAACTTAGCACATTTGCTATGGAAATCACTGAGATGCAAACATGGAATGCCACAATCCATTTTCACATTGTTCCTCTCTAGAATAGAACCACACTTTAAACTGTATGGTTTAACCAATGAAATATACTTTAGCTATATAGTGTTTACCAATAAATAATTCCTAAATTTTCCAGGCCACTGGAGACAAACATAGGACCATAGGACTTGCCAACTCATTTAAATAGAGAGCAAAAATAGAAAAGTAAGACACATGAATTTGAGAGAAAAGACAGAAAAACGCAAATTCTGAAAACAATTTTCAGCTGTAGGTGTGGTTGCCTAAATTTTAAGAGTGTCTCACACCCATTTGATGCTATAAATAATAATTTAATAATTCTAGTCATTAAATTGAAAATTAATCAGAACAGTGACAAGTTGAAGTATACTAGGCCAGTATGAGACAAAGGAAAATCTAAACCAAAGATTATCCCAGATCAGGCCTTTTATCTGATCTAACCTATGAAGTCCAACGTGGAATATAAAATGAACCATCAGAAGTGAGATGAACAACCCCCCCCCCAATTAAGTCCAAACAGTCAAGAACTAAAAAAGCCTACCAACTCTCAAATTGGGATGTATTGTCCACTGATATTTTGAAAAGACAGATGCATACAGATCCAAGAGGATTTCCTGGCTCTCTTTGAAAGTTTCCTAGATTATGAACAAAGCTACCATCAAAACAAAGATTAGCTTAATTCCCTAACTTTTCAACAACTGTAACCTGTCAACAGTGTAGGACATCCCAGGCGGAGTGACTGTAGTGTGTATGGACAGAATGTGTTTGCAAAACGTAGCTGACAATGCTCTTACCTATTTTACTCATTTTATGTTCACCACAGTCAGATGTTCTCATTTTGATCTGTCATTTCAGGAAAATAATAAAACACTTTCCTTCAGCTTTCCCCGACACCATAAGGACCAATCACAGCTAATGTTAGCTTGTCCAAAAGGTATGGCTCTGACACTGCCTTCTTCAAATTAAAAATTCAGGTATTCACCTTACCCACTGATTTAAAAAATTACAAGCCAGACTGTTGATTTCCTTACTCACAGTGAGTAGTTCCTTACCACAAATGAAGTCCCATTGACTTCAGTGGGATTATTCATAATACGAAGCACTATTCAACGTGAGCAAGAGTATCACAGTCTAGCCCTCAGTGATTCCCACCACTGACTGCAATGGGACTACTCCCAAATGAGGTTCTATGCAATTTAAGAATGAAAGAATCTGACCATAAGTATGTCCAGAACAAGAAAAACAGTTAAAAGCTTCTATTTAAAAGGACAAAATTATAGACAAAATATTCACCATGTTATACAGTTTGCCTTATCCTCTGAAAAAGTACCTTAAATGATCCATTTCTATAACAACAACAAGAAAGCAAAACTGCTGAATAGCCAGCTGAGAGGAAAGATTACACTTGCCCAGCAGGTAAAAAGCCAGCTTTGCTTTTCCTATTCTGCCTCCAGTAATTCTTCTGTTGTTGTTCCTTGAATACCCTGATATCTGTCATTTCATACGGCCACCCCACGCTGACATTCATTCCCTCCCCCTTTAAAAGGCAGGCACAGGAAGCACTAAGGGATAACGTACAAGATTGTAAATGAAAAATGTCCGTATCTACCATGCAGACAAGCAAAAGGAAAACCAGCTGTCGACTTCAGACACACTCTTGGCTAAATTATGGTTTCAGATTTCTCTCTCTGCCCCTCCCTCAGCATCATTTTTTCAGTCTCTCCACATCACAAATGCACCATCCATCTGCCCCTCTCAAATAAATGATGAGACAGTAACACTTGCATTACACACACCCCTCTACAAGCATTTGGTGAAATACTCACAAGGATGGAGAATTCCTACACATGATTGTCCATTTTCTTGGTTTAAAAAGATAGAAGGTTAAAAAAAAAAAAAGCTTAGAAAAATAAAAGGAAATTCCACCCACACAATCCTGCAGCCTGCTGCAAAAGGAGCACAGAAGCTTGCTGACGTCACGGATTCATGAATGGATGTAAATTGGGCTGTGTTAGGATTCAGCACAGAGCTTTCTGTGGCGTGTGCTCTGAAAGGGAAATGGGAGAAGTCAGAGGGGGACAGCCAATCAGCATCAGACAGCTATGGCCTGCCTTCTTTTAGAAGAATCTGGTCACAGAATAAACAGAACCCACCAATCAGACCTCTGTAACAGAGCCTCTCAGGATTATGACACAGAGCCTAGCAGCTGGGAGGGACGCAGAGAGAGAGGTGTGAGTGTGTGAGTGTGTGTGTGAGAGAGAATGAAAATGTCATTGTTAATGACGGAGGTGCACAGAGGAATTTTGATAAAAATACATCACTGCTGCCATTCTGCTGAAAGGAACAGAAGCTATAATTCCATTTAGTGACTTCTCTTATGAGTTTCTGTCCAGCCATATGCCCTGTATGATAAAAGCATATCCAAATAACCCCCATCTGTTACATGAACAAAATGTATTTGGTAAGCAGAAAAAGGACTTGCTATCTGTGCATTTTCTTTTAGAATTACAGTTCCTGGGTATTATAAGTTAATAATAAATCAAAATATAAGCATATATTGGAAGGCAGCTGCAAGCAGAATACAGTGGGGTTTTATGTCAGATCAATAATGCAAAAGCACTAATACAACAAAAAGAAAACCATCCCCACAAATCAATATTAGAGCAATACAAAAAGGATTGACTGAAATCTGTAATATCAAGAAATTCAGAGACTGAAAATCTAAGTGAGCAGGATTCTAAATTTGCAGCCACATCCTGAACTCCAGGCACAATGGACACTCCATCTACACATCACAACAAATGAGCCAAGCACCTGTGCCAAAGGCACACCCATTTCTGAACACCAGGGCAAAATCCCCTCCATCCTGGACTCCCAATTAGATAGCCACAGCAGTTGCTGTTTACATTAATTTTACAGAGAGAATAATTTCCATCTTGAATTCACACTACTGGCAAAAAATACCAAACAAAAACCACCCTGATCTGGAGTTAAGGCATACAGGCAGACAGACACACAATACAGCACAAGTTGTGAAGAGTAAACTAGAAATGTGAAGAAATTTTTAGATAGAAAATGGGAACAAAAGTTTAGAGTTCTTTAAGCAGATTTTATTAGATGGCCCAAAAGCCGCAATTCCACAGTGAAGAAAGAGGATAACTTTGGTTAAAAGAATCCTGGTTCAGTGGCAAAGTGAAGGCAACAACTAGAAATTTAAAATGCAATATACAAAACACAAGGAAAAAAGAGGAAAGAGATAGCAATTAATATAAATAAGTTATGAAGTATGGAAAATTGATAAGGGAAGCTAAAGACATCAGGGAACAATTCATGGCTGGCAGGGTTAGCACAATAAGGAGGAGAGTTTTTTTAAGTATATTAGGAACAAATGGAATCCTAGCAATGGTATGCTCCATTACTAGATGAATATGATAAAATTGTTAATGATGACTCAGTAAACACAGGGTACAATGAATACTTCTTTTCTGTATTTGGAAAGGAGCAGGATCATCATCCCTCGTGTGATACAGGTACATTAAATACTTTCCAGTCATTTACTAACCAATGAGGATGTTAAACAACATCCATTAGGCATAAACATTTTAAAGTCAGCAGACCCGGATAACTTGCACCCAACAGTCCTAAAAGAGTTGGCTGAGGAGATGTCCGACTCACTTGTGTTAATAAATCTTAGAATACCATGGAAATTCCAGAAGAGTACTAATGTCATGCTAAAAAAGGGCAAGCAGGATGAGGTAAATATAGGCTGCTTAGCCTTACATCAATCCCAGACAAAACAATAGAAAAGCTGATATGAAATTCCATTGATAAAAAGAATTAAAAGACAGGAATATAATTAATGCCAGTAAACATGGCTTTATGGAAAATGGGTCTGGTCAAATAAACCTGATTTCATTCCTGGATGAGATTACACGTTTGGTTGATAAAGGTAACTGCACGGATAGATTTAGGATTTTTTAAGGCATTTTTGACTTATTACAACATGACATTCTAATTACAAATTTAACATTATACAATATCAATAAAGCACAGAAATGGATTAAGAACTTGCTAGTTAACCGACCTCAAAAAGTAGTTGTCAATCAGGAATCACGGTGGGGTGTCCAAGAGAATTCCACAGGGATGGATAGACAGGCCTGATTTAAGTCCCCTGTAATCTGTGTAGCTGCAGAGCAGCCTATTTAGCACCACACAGGCACTCAAGGAACCTGCCCTGGGACCTGCCGCAGCCAGGGGAGGGACATCCTTCCCCCAGCTCCAACTCTGCTGCGGCCCAGCCTGGCGCGGCCCCAGGCACAGACCTGCTGGGGCACCTATCCTGGAGCCCCAACTCCAGAGCTGCCACAGTGGGAAGAGACACCTCTCCCCCACAGCACAGGTGCTGCTGCGGGAAGAGAGAGCTGGGGGGGGGGGGGAGGGGGACGGGATTCCTCTCTCCACGCCGTAGCATCTGAGCACCCTCCTACACCCCAAACCCCTCATCCCTGTCCTGACCCCAGAGCCCACATCCCCCCAGCCGGAGCCCTCACACCCCTGGCACCCCAACCCTCTGCCCCAGCCCTGAGCCTTCTCCCATACTCCAAACCCATCGGCCCCACCCCCACCACATGAATTTTGTTATGTGCACAGATATGAAGGTGACGTGTCATACATCACCTCCATATTGGTGCAGATAACAAAATTCATTCTGCACATGGGTGGGAAAAATTAGAGGGAACACTGGGCCTGATGCTATTCAACATTGCCATCAATGATCTAGAACTAAATATAAAATCACTGCCGAGAAAATTTGTGGATGACAAAGACTGGTGGAGTGGTAAAGAATAATGAGGCAGGGCAGTCATACAGAGCCATCTGCATTGTTTGGAAACCTGTACCAATTCAAACAAAATGCATGTTAACATACCAAATGCAGAGTTATACATCTAGGAACAAGAAATGCTGGCCATGACAAAAGAATGGGGAACTGTATCCTTGAAAGC
This sequence comes from Lepidochelys kempii, assembly GCF_965140285.1. Classification (NCBI taxonomy): domain Eukaryota; kingdom Metazoa; phylum Chordata; order Testudines; family Cheloniidae; genus Lepidochelys; species Lepidochelys kempii. The sequence goes on along the minus strand of NC_136388.1, from coordinate 49,676,342 downwards.
AGTGACTCCAAAAAGGATCAAAGGGTCGTAATGGACTGTCATGGAGTCCTCGGGCAATGCTCTGGAACTGCTCCCTACGAAGCCAGTCAGGACTCTGTGAGCAGACTGTCTTCAGGGCAAAAAGTTCACACAGCTTCCACCTTCCTGGGTCTGACCTCAGAGCATTCAGCATCCTCTGCCCTTCCGTGCGCTTCCCACAGTGAGTCTGCCCAGGCAGGGTCCTGGGGAAGCCAGAGGGTCCTGCACCCCGTGACTCTTAGCCAGCCAGTAAAACAGAGGTTTATTAGATGACAGGAACACGGTCTAAAACAGAGCTTATAGGTACAGAGAACAGGACCCCTCAGCCGGGTCCATTATGGGGGGAGTGAGCCAGACAACCACCTCTGCTCTTCACTCCAGGTCCCCAGCCAGCCCAAACTGACTCACTCTCCACCCCCTCCTCCTCTGGGCTTTGTCCCTTTCCCAGGCCAGGAGGTCACTCAATTCCTTTGTTCTCCAGCCCCTTTAGCTATCACCTTGCAGTGGGGAAGGGCCCAGGCCATCAGTTGCCAGGAGACAGAGTGCCAACCATTTATGTACACTGGCCCTTTGCTCTGCAACAATTACACCCCCTTATCTCACCACCTAGAAATGCATAGGGGAAACTGTACCCCTACAGTATTCAGAGGAAACATTAAGAACAGTTCCACTTCGTCACATGGACCAAAAAAAAAAAAAATCAACATGAGCTTCCAGTGCTAAGCTGTGGCAAGAAAGGCTACATGCAGTCCATGGATGTAGAAAGAAGAGAGTGGTGATCAGGAGCAGGGAGGTGATTTTTCCTCAGTACACTGAATACTGCATCCAGTCTGGTGCCAAAATTTAAAAAGAAGTTGAAAAATTGGAGAAGGTACAGAAAAGAGCACCAAAAATGACTTGAGGGCTACAGAAAATGTCTTGCAGTCTGTTTACCCTATCAAATAGAAGATCAAGAGGTGACTATTACAGTGTATAGGTACCTTGACATGGAGAAAATACTGAGAACTAAAGGGCTCTTTAGAGAAAAGCAGAACAAGAACCAAAGGCTTGAAACTAAAGCCGGACCAATTCAAACTAGAAATGTTAATACTGCACACATTTTTGACAATGATTAACCATTCAAACTACTACTAGGGGAAGTAGAGGATTTTCTTGATGTCTTCAAATCAAACCTAGAGTTTCTGGAAGATGCTTTAGCCAAACACAATTTATTGGGCTCAAAAGTGAGATAACTGGGTAAAATGTGAGGCTCGTATTACAGAGGTCAGACTAGATGATCTAATGGTCCCTTCCCTTAAACTGCAGGAATTTGTGACAGAGCTGTCAATTACTAGAACTGGCTTGGCTCTATCTACTTGAGGGAAGCCCCTAACACAGTGGAACCTCCTTCCCAGGTAACTGGGATGTAGCCAGGGCCTCCCTTCTTTTTAACAAAACAGGGTGGTCTTGATCCCCTGATATCTGTTCCCAACCCTCAGGTTGGGAACGCCTGCCTTAGTGAGATGGATTCCATAAGCTGAAATCAGAATTTATATCTACAAATGTACTGTGGTATAATAACTCCAACAGTTCCCACCATAAACTTTCTACTTAGCAAAAGGAAAGTCTGTGGAAGGCTATAGTAAATTAAGGCCTGTGGGGGCCCCCCCCCCATATTGGAGGGAGATGACAAACCTGGCTTCTAGGAGAAAAAAAAAAAATCTCAGGTGAAGGAAAATTCCTTCTCTCCCCCATGTATTTCAGCTCACCATTCCAACAATAGGATTTTCAACAACAATTAAACCCCGAGAAAGAGCTTCAGAATAGCTGCACACAACATTATATAACAAGTGATTTGTGAGGGAGTAACTGCTTGCGGCATTCTGCCAAAGGCTGCATCCACCGCTGCTTTTATAGGGAGTTTGTAATGCCAGGAGAAAATATGCCTAGATTACCATGTAGTAGCCTTGCAATTTTTATCAGATTCAAAGGACTTTTCTGTCCACAAAAAATGAAAATGCCTCTCATCGGATAGCTCTAAGGAATCCCAAAGGATTCATACCTTTAACCTGGTACGTTGCTCTTGCACAAAGTTTCAGCAACTGAGGTTTTAGATGCTTTCTATCCTGTAATTGTAGGACGGTAGGGGACAAATATATGTTTTTGGTTTTCTGAATGATTCTGTCCTTATCACATATTTTGATAGCTCAGACATTAAGGAGGTGCCAATCCTTCCTTTTAAATTCTTGGGGTTTGGATTTAAAAAAAAAAAAAAAAAAAGAAGCAAAATTTCCTGGGAGTTGTAAGACACAGAATTTAAATTGACTTCAGCAATAAAAGCTAGCTCTAACTAGCCTACAACTTTACCTGTGGGGAAAAATACCTCACAGACAAGGCTTCCAGCTCTGAAATCCAACCTGCAGGCATGTTAGAGATCATGAAGTACATTTAATGGAGACAAAGAAGAGAGAGATACAGATGGAAGTACCTTGAAGGGTGATTTCATAACAGCATCTGAAACTACCAGTAGTTTCCATGAAACCATTTTATGTATTTCTTGGAAATTCAGAAGGGATGCAGCTTTGAGAAATAATCTAATATAAGGAGTACTTGTGGCACCTTAGAGACTAACATTTATTTGAGCATAAGCTTTCGTGAGCTACAGCTTATGCTCAAATAAATTGGTTAGTCTCTAAGGTGCCACAAGTACTCCTTTTCTTTTTGCAAATACAGACTAACACGGCTGCTACTCTGAAACCTAATATAAGGGTGAGTAAATAGAGCTTTCTCCCACAGTTTACTTGTTCCTAGGATCGAACATATATCTCCGATTTTGTCTTACAGAAAGTTTGGTCACTACAAGCCACATAAATAAACCATTCTGCTGAAGTTCTAGAATCTGAAATTTTGGATTCAGCTTTTCAGTCTTGCACCAGGTATAGAAAAAGTGTTCCAAATCCATGGAGTATTCTTTGACAGTGGATTATTTCCTTGTTGATTATAATTTAAAGATGTTTAATCTCCTGAGAAAGATTTAGCTGGCTCATCTGGAAATTTACTAAAAAATGGTGACAGTGAAGAAGCAAGTGTCCCTGGGTCACTTTAACAACAGGGGTCATCAGCTCACTTGTTGCTGGGACTTGGCCTCTGAAGCAAAGGAATTCTGGGAGATGTAGTCACCATCGGTACCCTGACATTTGTAGTCTGCTGTAAGGCATGTTGGAAAGAACAGAAGGACTACACAAAGACCGGTTTGAGGCTCAGAACAGAAAAGAACTGCCGGGAGTAGGAAGAGGCAGATGAAGGAGTAAGTAGAAGGAAGAGAGCTTTTTGGGTTTGATGCTTTGAGTTTGCACTTGTGCTTATTTAGGGACCCCTAGGTTTTCCAGTGAAGGTCAGAGGAAGCTCCATCCTTCAAGTACTGCATTAACATGCTTAGTCCTGGTGGAAGGGCAACTACTACAGATATAAAGAACACTGCATCAGTGAGTCTGAGGGAAAAGTGAATGCCTACTCAGCTACTTTTGTATGCCCTGGAAAGGGAGGATTTTATTGTTTGGGTGGAAGCCAAACTCCTCTACCATAAGGGAAAGCACTAAAAATACGCCAAGACATTCCAATCTCTAGGTAAGAGCACCTGCTATACTGGTGTTCTGAAGGGCTTGTTCTGAGCGACCCCAAGAGAGAACATTGTCCAGAAAGGGATTTATTTCTATGAGGCCATATTTTGCCTAAGGGTCAATACTAGAACCTAGCTGGAAGAGCAGTCTGATATGGTCTGAATCACTAGTGTTTTCTCAAGAGGAGTCTTTAGATTCCTGCTAAGAGTATCGGTTCCATGGGGACCTGTGCTTTTGTCCCCTCATTGCTGAAAAGAGGATGCCAACATTACTGAAACAGATATTGGGGTAGCAGGTTTGAGCCGAGTCTTTCACTGCTGTTACTGTACTTACTCCTCGTAAGACAGTGATCTGAAGAAAAGAAGGGGAGGTCTCTCCTGTTGACAGGAGATGCAGAGGAGCCCCTCAAACCAGCATCAGCAGGAGTGAACAGAGGCACTTCATGGATTTCATAATCTTCTTGGCCAGCTGGTATAGCACATTGAGGGGAACTATTGAGGAGACCCATGGAGCAGAAAGTCCCTGCAGACACACGGTCTTTCCCAACATTTAACCCAAAGGAAGAGGAAGGTCAATGCCAAGGAAAAAACAGTTCTTCCCCAATTTCAGAGAATTTTCCTGGGCTCTGCAGGGCAGGTAGCACAGCAAGTTGGGAGGCTTCCTGAGAGGCAAAGAGAATGGAGGATTTTCTTCAGGTAGATGGGAGCCAATCTAGTTTCCATGACTCAGTTTTGTCCTGCCTGCGTGCTACACAAGCAGAGGGAAAGCTCCCGGTTAGAACAAGTGCAGGAGAGATAAACAACCAAGTGGCAGCACAGTGAGAAAAATGAACTGGAAGGAAGGGGAGGGGAGAAAAAAGTTTGAGCTTTGTTTTAAAGACAGATCTGGAGAAAGTTGAGTCCATAAACAAAGGGAAGGAGGGAACCTACAGTATGAACAAAGCACAGAGAAAGTCTGTGTGAGGGAACTGAAGAAATCCCTCTAGTCAGAGCAGAAAACACACAAGTTGTTTGGAGGATGGCAGGGGGAGAGAAAAGAAAAGAAATGTCTCTTAATTCACTAGTTTCTCTTCATAGAGATCCCCTCCAGCAATTCTCCATAGGAGGGTTCTCTCTGCCCTTGTGGGTCCAGAGGCAGAAGCAGAGCTATTTGTCAGGGGAAATATAGCTATAAATCCCAAACCCAAGGGATCTCTCCAGAATATCGTCTTCCACAGCTGTAATTAATACTAATTACAAAATGCCAATGGCATTTTGGCATGTATAAGTAGGGGCATAGCGAGCAGATCGAGGGACGTGATCGTTCCCCTCTATTCGACATTGGTGAGGCCGCATCTGGAGTACTGTGTCCAGTTTTGGGCCCCACACTACAAGAAGGATGTGGATAAATTGGAGAGAGTCCAGCGAAGGGCAACAAAAATGATTAGGGGTCTGGAACACATGACTTATGAGGAGAGGTTGAGGGAACTGGGATTGTTTAGTCTGCAGAAGAGAAGAATGAGGGGGGATTTGATAGCTGCTTTCAACTACCTGAGAGGTGGTTCCAGAGAGGATGGTTCTAGACTATTCTCAGTGGTAGAAGAGGACAGGACAAGGAGTAATGGTCTCAAGTTGCAGTGGGGGAGGTTTAGGTTGGATATTAGGAAAAACTTTTTCACTAGGAGGGTGGTGAAACACTGGAATGCGTTACCTAGGGAGGTGGCAGAATCTCCTTCCTTAGAAGTTTTTAAGATCAGGCTTGACAAAGCCCTGGCTGGGATGATTTAATTGGGGATTGGTCCTGCTTTGAGCAAGGGGTTGGACTAGATGACCTCCTGAGGTCCCTTCCAACCCTGATATTCTATGATTCTATGAATTTTAACAGTGAGGGTGGGGGAGAAAAGGTTCTACATTAAAGATTCAGCAGAAAGAACAGAGAAGCCCTCTCACTGTTTTAAACACAAGAGGATATTTGTACTGTTGGCTGTGCTTCCTGCGATGGGAAATTAGCAGATATACACATCCTCTTTCCCTTTCTCAGGTAAGAAAGCCTGCCCATCAACCACTGCTAGAAGGGAATAGGCAGAGTGAGTAGAATATGAAGGGATGGGCAAAAGTTAAATTGTAAACTCCAAATCTTTAAACCAAAACTCCTAGCACAGCAGCCCCCACCACAGCACGTGAGACTCAACTGCCTAATGCTGTTTCTAAGGGAGGAATGATCTCAAATTCATGACACCTGGTAAAGCTGTAAATGTTCAGCCATCTAGCAGCACAGCATTTCTTCTGTGGGTACCTGTGCCTTTCTAGCAGAGAATGAGGTTACGTATCCTGAAAGAGTGTTAATGACCTCAGAAAGGGAAGGGCTTTTGCATACTTCTCCAATAATGGCCCTGATCTGCCAATACATAAATGAGGCATCTGAAACTTTTCAGACTTAACAGCAAGGCAGGGAGGCAACAAACAGTGAATTTGACCTTCTGAAGTTTGATGTCCAGCTAGGTTAAATCTTCAGTCTAAGCAACAAGTCAACCTTTCAACAATGTTTAGGGTAGTTGTAGATACCTATCATCCAGGTATCAATTGTTTTATCTTTACTGGTCAATGCTTCTACTTGCTTTACACATGAAGGTAAATGAAATTATCCCCATTTTATTGATAGGGAAACAGAGGCAGAAAGAAATTAAATGACTTGCCTAAGATAACAGCAGGGCAATGGCAGAGCTGGGAATAGAACCCAGCACTCCTGATTTCAGTCCAATTTCCTACTCAATGGATCATGCTGTTCAAAAAAATATACCAAGCTATCGCCGCCTCAGAATTATTCAAGTGAATGTTAAATTTTATTTATTTATTTATTTTTTGTTTAAAGCAGTGCAACATTTGTTCAAATGCTTTTTGGATTCAAAACATCCAACTCTGTACCAAATGCATTAGGGGTCTGCGACAGCATGGAAACCAAGCAGAAGCACTCTGAAGCATTCTGTGCAAGGCATACACAGGCAGAATGCCTCAGAGAATGCTGCATGGCATTTTAAATGCCTACTTTTTGAAGAAGCCATGCAGGCTCACTCTAATGTCTACTGCCAGATACTACCAGGCATTCACTGCAGGGATAGAGAGCAGCTGGCCACTACTAGGGGACTGCTAGGTCTGACTAGCTCCAGGGAGCACCAGTTTTATATCACACCTGGGGTTTTGGAAAAATGAGCTGTGTTAGAAAATATTAACTAACATGGTGTTATATTCAAGTAGAGGTTATTGTCCTGTAGCTGGAGCTTCTTCAAGATGTGTGATCTTATCTGTATTCCACACATGGTTACGCATGCATTCCAGGTGCCTGAGACCAGAGATTTGTAGCAAGGAGCAGTCGTCGATCCACACCGTGAAGTTGCTTCCCTATGCTCTGAGCAAAGAGCATAAGGGGCAATGCGGACCAACATCTCTTCAGTTCCTCTTCATGTGAAATCAGACTAAAGCCAAAGCACAGGGGAAGGAGGGTGGGTAGTGGAATACAGATAGGGACCATATATCTTGAAATAACCTCCATTTCTTCTTTGAATGCTGGTCCCTATGTGTATTTCACATGTGGGTGACTGGTAAGCAATATTCAAACAGGAAAAGGGCGTGAGGATGCAGATGGTATATAGATGCCTGTAATAATGCTGTCCCAACAGTTGTATCTGCAGAAGAGGCATAACTTTTCATAAAGGCGTGGATGGAACTCCAGGTAGCTACCTTACAAAAGTTCAGTATAGATACTTCTCGAAGAGATGCTGTTGAAGTTGCTTGTGCCCTCATCCTGTCTGTGGGAAGAGTATTTGCCTGTTGATAACAGAGAATGATGCAGCCAGTTAAAGAATCTCTGAGCAGAAAGTGCTTGTCCTCTTGATTGCTTGGCATAGCAACAAATAATCTTGCTGTTTTCCTAATGGGTTTCATTCTTTGCAGACAGATCTGATTTAGCATTCTGATGTTGAGAGAGAGTGCAGTCTCCTCTCCTCATTGGTAGCATGAAGTTTTGGAAAGAATACTAGTAACTGAATAGGTTGGTTCACATGAAACTCAAATTACCTTGGGGGTGAATTTTGGGAGAAGACAAAGGGAACCTTCTCCTTATGAAATATACTGCATAGCAGGTCAACCATGAGTGCTCCCAGTTCACTCACCCACTACCCAATCTGAAGGTGACTAAAAAGTGGACCTTCATGAATAGATGGTTACATGGTCCATGTCCTATCAGTTGAAACATATTCCAGTAAGTACTGAGAGTTCCAGGTTGAGGTCCCATTGTGGTGTGGGTTTCACCACTGGTGGAAAGGTCCTAACAAGACCTTTCAGGAACTGAACTATGGTAGGGTGAATAAAGAGAGAGAGTGGCCTTCTATTGGAGAAGGAAGGCACTGATTTCTGCTAGGTGGACCTGCAGCAAGTTGATGGAAAGTCTTGACATTTTGAGGGATGGGAGATGGTCTAAAATAGCAGGGATGCCTGTTGATTCTAAGGATAACTGGCTCTACAGAAACACCTTGTCAGGGTTCCCTCCCCACTCTGAACTCTGGGGTAGAGATGTGGGGACCCGCATGAAAGACCCCCTGTAACAAGGCTGGTTCTGGGGGGACCCAACTGAGAGTGCCAATTCAGGACAAATTGCTTCAAGCAGGGCAGTTACAGCCCAAGGCTGGGGTTTCTATGCACACCAAGGCAAACCAAACCAGCCAAACAGAGAAGACTTTGGTTTTACCCCACTGGCTAACCACAAGTCACACAAGCAATTCCCTTAGACACTCCAGTTTCCCAGTATCACCACCAGTGCCACTCGTTATGGGGACAAATGATTATGAAAACCAAATACCCCGGTAAAAGAAAAAAGGTTCTCTCGATCCCAAAGGACCAAGCCCCACACCCAGGTCAATATACAAATCAGAACTTATCCACAAATCACACTGTTGCCAATCCTTTAGAATCTAAAATCTAAAGGTTTATTCATAAAAGGAAAGAAATATAGAAGAGAGTTAGAATTGGTGAAATGGAATCAGTGACATACAGCAATGGCAAAGTTCTTGGTTCAGGCTTGCAGCAGTGATAGAATAAACTGCAGGTTCAAATCAAGTCTCTGGAGAACATCCACAGCTGGGATGGGTCTTTCAGTCCTTGGTTCAAAGCTTCAGTGTAGCAAAGTTCCTCCAGAAGTATGAAGCAGGATTGAAGACAAGATGGAGGAGCTGCAGCAGTTTTTTATATTCTCTTGCCATGTGGTCTGTCCAAAGACAAGCTGTCCATCACATGGCCTGGAAAAACCTCAGAGTTCTGTCCATAGGCATGTTCCTGCATACCTTGCTGAGTCCCAAGGCATGTCTGCCTTCTCTCAATGGGTCAGTTGTATGGCTGATGGTCCTTAATGGGCCATCAAGCAGGCAAGGCAGAGCTGACACCAACTTGTCTGGGGTGTCACCCAGAAGCATAGCATAAGTTTGAAATACAGACATTATAGAGCCAATATTCATAACTTCAACTATAAAAATGATACACATATACAGATAGCATAATCATAACCAGCAAACCATAACCTTGTCTTGGACACCTCATTTGACCCCCTTTATATAAGATTTGGTGCCACTACAGGACCTTGGTTGCAACAATGATCTATATGGTCCCAGTTCAAGTCAATAACGTCACACCCCCTAAACTTATATTTTACCAGCTTAGGTTAAAAACTTCCCCAAGGCACAAATTCCTTTCCTTGTCCTTGGATGGTATTGCTGCCACCACCAAGTGATTCACACAAAAATTCAGGAAAGGGTCACTTGGAGTTCCTATTACCCCAAAATATCCCCCCAAGCCCCTTCACCCCCTTTCCTGGAGAGGCTTGAGAATAATACACTAACCAATTGGTTACAATGTGAACACAGACCAAACCCTTTGGTTTTTAAGACACTGAAAATCAACCAGATTCTTAAAAGAAGAATTTTATTTATAAAATTAAGGAAGAGAATCACACCTGCAAAATCAGGATGGAAGGTAACTTTACAGGGTAAATAAAAAGATTTAAAACACAGAGGATTCCCCTCTGACTCTGCTTCCCAGTTACAAAACAGGAATGAAACTACCTCTTAGCATAGGGAAAATTCACAAGCTAGACCAAAAAGATAATCTAACGCATTTCCTTGCCCTTACTTACAATTTTTGTAACCTTAGATGGATCGTTTCAATTATGTTTTCAGGAGATGTTTCACCTGCCTGGTCTCCCTCTCTGGACAGAGAGAGAGAGAGAGAAACAAAGAGAGCACACAAAAACCCTCCCCCCGCCCCGATTTGAAAGTATCTTCTTTCCTCATTGGCCTGTCTGGTCAGGTGCTAACTAGGTTATTTGAGCTTCTTAACCCCTTACAGGTAAAGTGATTTAGAACAGCTTCCCAGAAGGGATTTTATATTATCCTTATCTCTATGTTTATGACACCTCCATGTAGCTAGATAGCATTATATGGTGGAGCGTTTTCTGTTGTGATTGAGAACAGTTCAAATGGGTTCTGCACATGAAAGCTCTAGGTCTGACACCCATCCAAATACTGTGAGATGAGGAGGGTCTGGATTGGGATGTCCGATCCTGCAGGTCTCCTGAGTTAACAGATCTAGAAAGGGTCAGATACTGATAGGAGGATGGGCTGATGTCTGGAGGAGATCTAGAAACCAGAATAGTCTGGGCCACCTGGGTGCAATCAAAATGACCTGGGCTCTGTTATGAAGAATTTTTCAAGAACCTGAGGAAGCAGGGGGGAAACAGGAGGGAGGAGAGAAAAACTATGTATCAGATGGTCTGTACGGCATAACAGAAGGGCATCACCCCGGAAGTCCTGCTCTAGAACAGCATAGACAACATTTCTTTTTCGTCTGTGAGGCGAACAGATCCCAAGACACCATTCCCCACTGGGTGAAGATATCGTTCAGAAGAGAGCTATGTATCTCCAATTCGGGGTCTGTGGAGAAATGCCTGCTGAGATTGTTGGCCAGAGAATTCTGTGCACCTGACAGGTATGTTGCTGAGCGCATGATGCGGTTGCTTATGCACCAGTTCCATAAACTCCGTGACTCTGTACAGAGAGGAAGAGATTTTGCGCCGCCTTGTTTACGTAGAATACTTTCATCACATTATCTGACATTCTCTGGATATGACAAAACAGTGGAAGGAATGCAATGCATCCTAGGCAGACTACGCTCAGCTTCAGGAAACTGATATGCATTCTGGCCTCCCAAGGAGACCATGTGCCTTGCGCAGTGCGACGGTCCATGTGGGCTCCCCATCTTTTCAGGAATGCATCTGTGATTATGGTCGCATCAGGTGTAGGTGGAAGGAAAGGCACTCCTGCACGCACATCTCCCGAGTTCGTCAGTCATACAAGAGAAGCTGTGACCTTGAGAGGGACTGTCACTTTGGTATTCATGCTGTCTCTGTCCGGTGAGTAAACAGATTAGAGCCAGGGCTGCAAGTAACAGCGGTGAAGCCCAGCAAATAGTGTTACACAGGTACATCCAGCCTTGTGGCCTAGTAGGTAAAGACAGTCCCTGACTGTGGTGCAGGGTCTGATAGTGAACGGTCTTATCAGTCTGTCCGTGGTCTGAAATCTGTTCATAGGATGGTGGGCCTTCACTGAGGTTGAGTCCAGGGTTGCTCCAATAAAGTTTATGGTTTTCACAGGAGCCAAAGTGGACATTTCATTGTTTACACAGACACTTAAGGATGCCAGAAGACAAAGCAAGAATCATGTCAACGACTGGACCTCCTTGCTAGATCCACCCATCAGGAACCACTCATCCAGATACAGTAAGATGGTGTAGCCATTTCATTTCATCTGGGCCGCCACCACTGGGTGCTCTTGTCAGTCCAAGAGGGAGCACTCTGAACTGGTAGTGCTCCTCTCAGGAATCTGAGGAGGTTTCTGGGAGATGGGTGAATGTCCACATGAAAGCAAGCATCTTTAATGTTGAGTTCCATGAACCATTTGCCTTCCCCCAGGGAGGGGATTATCAATGCCAATGTGATCATGCAGAATTTTGATTTTCAAATAAAGACATTCAGCTGCTGTAGATCAAGAATAAGTCTCCATCCTTCTGTGGTACTAAAAGCTATGGAGAGTAGAACTCTTCTCCTTGGTGTTGAGGTGGCACTTCTATAGCCCCTTCCTGAAGACAAGAGCCCACTTCCTGATATAGAATCTCCGTATGAGAGTGGTCCCTGAAGAGAGGTGGGGAAGGGGGCTTGTGACGGGGATGTGCAAAACTCAATCAGCTAGCCAGAGTGGATGATCTCTAGCACCCACATGTCTGTTACTGCCCTTCACTTGTGGGCAAAGTAGGTGAGGCAGCCATCAAAAGTTAGGGGGACAGTATAGAAGGGCATCTAATTCAGGTATGCAGTTCTTGAGTGCCCTGTTGAGTGGTGACAGCTGAAGTGAGGAAGCCACATATCTGAGTCTTTGCACCCTTTGATATTTGTCTGGTGGTTTGTAAGGGCACCGATGGTAAAATGGTTGAGGGAGAGGGCCTGGATTTATAAGCTTGTTTGTGAGGTTCTCTCTTCGGGGCCAGGCTGTAGATGCCCAGGGTGTGGAGGGCTGTCCTGGAGTCTTTAAGCAAGAGTAGTGAGTGATCAGTCGTCTCAATCAAGCAATTAGACCAAAGGGCAAGTCATAGATGATATTTTGGACCTCCCTAGAGAACGCCAAAGAGTGAAGCCAGGATTCTCACCTCATGAGGACAACTCTGGCAATAATTCTAGATGCAGTGCGCCAGCTGCATCCACGGCTGCTTGGAGCTAATTTTTAGCCACCAGTCTGCTCTCATTGATGAGGGCTTGAAATTGAGCCCTGTCTGCCTAGGGAAGTTTGTCTTTGAATTCTACCTATTTAGAATAATTTGTGAAATAGTATTTTGCTTACAGGGCTTGGTAGTTAACAATTTTGAATAGGAGGCTGGTTGATGAAAATACCTTCTTCCCAAAAGGTCAAGGCATTTAGTGTCTTTTTCAGCTGAAGCTGATTTAGGGTGTTGTAGCCTGGATCTCTCCATGGGTCCCTGCACTACTAAGGAGTTGAATGCTGGGTGGGTATGACCTTAAGAACATCCCTATGCCAGAAGGCAAAGGGCTCTCCCAAGGTATCTAGCAGTGAGTTCCACCTAGTCCAACCAGATCAATGTACCCCAACTCACTACTGTTATAATCTGCATCTAAAAGGTGTCATGTAATGTGCTGCTGGAAAACTGGTAAGTCCTTGATCACTGATATTCTTGCATGATGTATGTATGGTCAGCCCACAAAGGATGATACAGTTATGCTGGAATTATGACTAAAATGTGTTAAACCAGGCATGTCAAGGGAAAATTATAAACAAGTTTTTTCCAGATAAAGGAATGAGGTTCTGCCTGTTTGAATGTGTCCCCCATGTAAATTGAGCAAGGTGTGACCAAAGACAAAGAAAAGTACATTTGCATGACAGGCAAACAAAGTCATCAGGAGAACAAGCAGAAAAAATGTGATCACTTAATCTCAATGAGGGATGGACACTGCACCCCCAGGAAGACTTCCTGTCACTTGAAGCAGGGTCAATGAACTTTGAGAGTGATACTTTTCAAAGGTTTACTGGACTATAAAGAGAGGGCAGAGAACCCCAAAGTTATCCTTCACCCAAGGAGACAAGCAAAACCAGCGACTTGGACTCTGTGAGGACCCTAAGAGCTAGTCAGCCACTGCTGGAAAAGGAAGACTGGTGAGGAAACTACCTTGAACAAAGCCAACAGCTTGATAAGTTAGGCCTTAGCCATTATAAAGAATATTTTTACTTTGGGTTGTTTATAAACCTTCTGATCTTTATCCCATATACTTGAACTCACTTAAAGCCTCTCTCTTTTTGCTTAAATAACCTTGTTTTACTTTTTATCTAAACCAACTAAGTGCTTTGATTGAACTGAAGTGATTGTTAACTCCAGTCAAGATAACAAGCTGCTGTTTCCATCTCTTTAAAGGAGCCGGAAACTTAATAACTTCTATGAGAGTGTTCCAGGAGTGGGCTGGACATTGCAGGGAGATGGTATTGGGGAATTTTGGGGCTGGGGGGTGGGTGTTGGTGTCACTCTGCGAACAGTAACTGGGTGGTGGAAGCCAAGTGTGATCTGCATGTTTGTAGCCTGGCTGTTGATGTCTGGACTGTGAGACACAGCAACATAGCATTTAAGGCACCGAGAGTTGCTAGGCAGGCAGTGACACAACCCCTCACTGGTCTGGGTTGAACCCCAAAATGCAACAGGGATAAAAAGGAACTCTGCCCATTTAGTTAGTATGAAGTAACATTGTTCAGCCCTTTTGGGGTGGGGGCACAGGAGACAGGGGTATGCCACATTGTCCTGGCAAGTTCCAAAATGGCCTCGTTCACTGGGTGTCCAGAAGTCTATTTTGCATGTCACGTGCCTCTTCAAGAGGGATCTGGAGTTCAGTCACCACCCTCTGCAAATGCTCCTGGCATTGCCTGTAGTTGTCAAGCAGTGATGGAAATAATGGAGCAATTGCTTCATCAGCTGAGGAAGAGGATGTGCCCACTGGAACCATCAGCACTGGTGGATCCAGTTCAATTTCTTCCTCTAGGTACTCAAGAAGCACATGCTCTACTAACTGAAAATATTAAGACATGAAACCATCGTGGATGAATGAAAGTAACATTGGACAGATGAACAAACGAAGACCAGTTTTGTGTAGGTCTGGGCCTCTCATTTGAATACCTGATTGCTTTCACCAGGATAAAGTCAGTTTCAACTCAAAAAGCAATTCTAATTCCCCTGTGAAAAGATTCCACCTTAACCACAAACCTTAATTAATTACAGAATGCTAAATGAAAGGAATAGTATTCTCTTCATGAAGTAACATTTCCTCAAGAATTTCATGTTGAAATTTAAATGAGAATATTTATTAGTAAAACCATTTTGCAGACCGATTCCCAGAAGAAATGGAAGTTTTCCATATTATGCTGATTCCTGAGCACTAACCAAAACAGTAAAACTGTTTAGATAATAACTCACAATTAAAAGACAAGGACAGGAGACATTTCAATGAACATATGTACAGAAAACGGTGATGCCTGGCTCTCATGAAAGCATTCCCCTGTTCTTCATTCCTAAAGTATACACATTTCCTTTCTACAACATCTGCAAGGAACCTGTGCCTGCAATTCAAATTGCTAGATGGCTAACCTCCCTTTAATAAAATTGAATGATTTATAATGGAACTTCAAGCAGACAGAAATTGGGTAATCATGAAGTACTCTTTCAAAAATCTGTACTTTTGAAGTTAACCTGTTCTCCATTTGGTTGAATAAAACAAGTCTGTTACCTAAAGCAATTAAAACTCAAATATTTTGTATAATAATCAAACCGGTGTTATTCTATTGCTATATATATCAAGTATCTCCTACTTTAAAAATTGGGAACTGACAATAGAATCAGATGTCACCAGATAAAGATGTATTGCTACACAAATGCTTAGGTAAAGTTGCTATTTATTTTCATTTATTTTAAACAATTATTTTATTTAGTTTTCAGAATATAAAATAGACAAAGCTAAACAGTAAAGACTACTGCTATGATCTAGCAACAGCTAGATACACTTATACAATATCATTACCTAATCTACATATAGTATTGCAGAGATGCTGAAGACCACATATGTATTCCGAAATACCAGAGGCACATGCAGGCACATCTGAAAAATTTTAGACTATAGAATTCTTCTTTCCTTTGGGAAAAGAGACAGAGAGCAAAACTACTTATTCCAAATGCCAAAACCAAAAGCAGACTACACAGATTCAATCTGCAGACCAACAAGACAAAAGCCAATTAACAGATTTTAAGGTCAGAAGAAGCCATTAACATCATCTAGTCTGACCTCCTGCTAACCACAGGCCAGAGAATTTCACCCAGTGATTCCTGCATTGAGCACAATTTGTGATTGCACTATGTGACGTCTTTATAAAAGACGGTCAGTCTTGATTTAAAAGTTATAAGTGATGGAGTATTTATCCCATCAGTTGGTAATCTGTTCCAGTGTGTCAGACATGAAATGATCACAATATTGTCACTGTAAAGAAGTTTTACAGATTAAGTAATAATTGATCCATTTGTTGTTGCGCGCAAAAGGGATTCCCACGTTTAGCCATCACCTTGCAAATTTAATTTGCAGTCAACCAATAGTACAAGAGCATTCAAACGAATGTTCAGATATAGCATATTCAGGCACTCACTGATGCCCACAACCACATCATCGTGGCCTCTTACATCCAGAAAAACAATTGTAAATCTGCTTGCTAATAAATACCCCCACCCATAAAGAAATGAGCCACTAGCGTAGCCAAACAAATAGGCCTCACATCACACCTGAAGTTTACCAAACGGGAATGCTGGAGGCAGGAAGTTCCAGATACACCGCAGGCCCTCCACAGACCATTCAACCTGCAGAAACTCAAGGTGGGGAGCTTTGTCTGGACTGGTGGGGAAAAAAGGGAAGTGATTCCTTTAAGGGTCTCTTTTCCCTCAGATGGTGAAGAGAGTGACTGGGGGGAGGGAGGGAGGAAGGGAAGGGAAGGCATCACCTGAGCTAATGGACAGGCCAGTGGGAATCAAGTAACCCATTGGCCCTGCACATATATGGAAGGATATATAAAAACTCTGTCCCTCCAGACTGAGCCTGCTCTCAAACCCCATTAGTGTCTCCCGCCGTCCTGTTCCTGGGATTAGCAATAGGACCAGGTTTTCTGGTATGTTGCAAGGATTGCAGGAGATCTCAAACTTAATTGCACACCACCCCCTTCTAAAAACAAAAATTACTAGACAACCCCAGGATGGGGGACCGAAGCCTGAGCCCGCCTGAGTCCCGCCAAAGCCAGAGCCCCACCACCTCAGATATGGGGGAACAAATCCAAAGCCCAAGGGCTTCAGCCCCAGGCAGAGGGCCTGTAACCTGTGCCCCACCACTCAGGGCTAAAGCCCTCAGGCTTGGGCTTTGGCCCTGGGCAATGGGGCTCAAGCTTCGACTTCCATCCCAGCAAGTCTAATGCCACCCCAGCAACCCCATTAAAACAGGTCATGACCCACTTTGGGGTCCTGACCCACAGTTGGAGAACCGCTGAGCTATTGCATTAATCGCCTCTTTGGGGACTGGGAAGAAATTTTTCCCTCACCACCAGTCTGGCCAGCACAGGGTGGGTTTGTTTATTTTTGGTTTCGCCTTCCCCACAGCAGCTCAGGGACTCGGTGGGGTAGGTCAGGATGTAAGGTTCAAGTTGTTGCAATTTACCAGGTGACAGGCATCCAGTGGAAGTTCACGTTCCGTAGATAGTCCAGTTCCTTGATGAATTGGAAAGGAACTTAGGAGGAATGCATCTCCTAAAGAAGCTGGGGAACGGGATTGGGGTTCCTAATGTCTGGCACAGTGAGGAGATAACCCCATTTCCTCAGCCCCTTAACCCTTATATGAGAGGAAGGTGCTGGGGTATCAGCACCAGGCTAGGACTAGCTGTGGAGGAATGGGGGGCTGACGGCAGCTCTCCACCAGGTAGAAATGATTAAGGAAGGAATCACTGTACAAACTATTGCCATTTAGTTCCCAGATGAGTTAAGAAATAAAGCTGCAGCCTAATAAATCCACATCCGTTGCATTTTCTCTTTCCATGTGACTAGGACAATGCATTTCCACTGGCTGTGGCATGCTTCAACTCTGAAACAGACAGCCAGAATGACCCAGAAGATCTCAATACCTGTGGCAGAACAGCTCTCTCCAGTAATTGCATATGAGGCCATTTAGGACTTTACAGATTATAAACAAACACCTTGAGCTGCTCCAGAAACAAATAGCCAATGTAAATCACAGAGCACTGGTGTTATTTGCTCATCTCAAGAAATGAGCCACTATATTCTACACTAGCTGAAGATTCAGAGTCCTCTTCACCAGTAACCATATTTCTGAAGTTAAAAAGGCATGACTATTTGTTCTTATGACTTAGCCCTGATCTACGCTACAAGCTTAGGTTGAATTTAGCAGCGTTAGATCAATTTAACCCTGCACCCGTCCACATGATGAAGCCATTTTTGTTGACTTAAAGGGCTCTTAAAATCGATTTCTGTACTCCTCCCTGATGAGGGGATTAGCGCTGAAATCAACATCGCCGGGTCGAATTTGGGGTAGTATGAATGCAATTCGACGGTATTGGCCTCTGGGAGCTATCCCAGAGTGCTTCATTGGGACCACTCTGGACAGCACTCTCAACTCAGATGCTCTAACCAGGTAGACAGGAAAGCCCCGGGGACTTTAGAATTTCATTTCCTGTTTGGCCACTGGAGAATCAAACTGATATGCTCCGGCGTATGGTTGAGCTGCAGAAAAGGCACCAGGAGCATAGACTGCCACTGCAGCCCCTGTGTAACCGCCCGCCCTCCTCACCCAGATGCCCAAGAATGTGGCGGGGGCCCTCTGGGCACCCAACCACTCCACCCCAGAAGACTGCCCAAGCAACAGAAGGCTGGCATTCAATAAGTTTTGAAGTGCAGTGTGGCCTTGTCCTTCCCTCCTCCACTACCCCACCCGGTTCCTTCCTCCCCCACCCCTCCCAGGCTACCTTGGCAGTTATCCCCCTATTGGTGTGATGAATTAATAGAGAATGCATGAATTTGAAACAACAATGATTTTATTGCCTCTGCAAGCGGTGATCGAGGGGGGAAGGCAGTTGGCTTACAAGGAAGTAGAATGAACCAAGGGGGCGGGTTTTCATCAAGGAGAAACAAACAGAACTGTCACACCATAGCCTGGCCAGTCATGAAACTGGTTTTCAAAAGTTTCTCTGATTCGCAGTGTACCCTGCTGTGCTCTTCTAATCACCGTGGTGTATGGCTGCGCGTAATCAGCGGCCAGGCGACTTGCCTCAACCTCCCACCCCACCATAAACGTCTCCCCCTTACTCTCACAGAGATCATGAAGCACACAGCAAGCAGCAATAACAATGGGAATATTGGTTTCGCTGATGTCTAACCGAGTCAATAAACTGCACCAGCGCACTTTTAAACTTCCAAATGTACATTCTACCACCATTCTGCACTTGCTCAGCCTATAGCTGAACAGCTTCTGACTACTCTCTAGGGTGCCTGTGTATGGCTTCATGAGCCATGGCATTAAGGGGTAGGCTGGGTCCCCAAGGATAACTATAGGAATTTCAACATCCCCAACGGTTATTTTCTGGTCTGGTAAGTAAGTCCCTTGTTGCAGCTGTTCAGACAGACCAGAGTTCCTGAAGATGCAAGCGTCATGTACCTTTCCTGGCCATCCCACGTTGATGTTGGTGAAACGTCCCTTGTGATCCACCAGTGCTTGCAGCACCATTGAAAAGTACCCCTTGCGGTTTACGTTCTGGCTGCCAAGGTGGTCCGGTCCCAAGATAGGGATATGCGTTCTGTCTATTGCCCTACCACAGTTAGGGAATCCCATTACAGCAAAACCATTCACTATGACCTGCACATTTCCCAGAGTTACTACCCTTGATAGCAGCAGCTCAGTGATTCTGCTGGCTACTTGGATCTCAGCAGCCCCCACAGTAGATTTGTCCACTCCAAATTGATTCCCAACTGACCGGTAGCTGTCGGGCGTTGCAAGCTTCCAGAGGGCTATCGCCACTCGCTTGTGAACTGTGAGGGCGGCTTTCATCTTGGTATTCTTGCGCTTCAGGGCAGAGGAAAGCGAGTCACAAAGTTCCATGAAAGTGCCCTTACGCATGCGAAAGTTTTGCAGCCACTGGGAATCATCCCAGACCTGCAACACTATGCGGTCCCACCAGTCTGTGCTTGTTTTCCGGGCCCCAAATCGGCATTCCACGGCATGAGCCTGCCCCATTGCCACCACGATGTCCAAATTGCCAGGGCCCGTACTTTGAGAGAAGTCTATGTCCATGTCCTCATCGCTCTTGTCACCGCGCTGCTGTCGCCTCCTCGCCTGCCTTTGCAGGTTCTGGTTCTGAACATACTGCAGGATAATGCACGAGGTGTTTACAATGCTCATAATTGCCGCGATGATCTGAGCGGGCTCCATGCTTGCCACGAGATGGTGTCTGCAGGAGAGCAGAGTTGCAGCGGAAGTAGTGGCTGACGACGGATGCCACGAGAGTAGATATTTATAGAGAACGATGAGAGGACCTGCGAGGTGGATTCAGGAGAGCAGAGTTGCAGCAGAAGCGGGAGCCCATGACATCCAATATGGAGAAATTTGCTATCAAGACAAGAGCAGGAGAGCAGAGTTGCAGCAGAAGCGGTGGATGACGACGGTCATATAGAGGACCTGCGAGGTGGATTCATGGGACCAGGAGAGCAGAGTTGCAGCAGATGCGGTGGTTCAATGACAGTTAGCAGTCCTACTGCACCGTCTGCTGAAAGCAGTATGGCATCCGCATGAAAAAAAGGCACGAAATGATTGTCTGCTGTTGCTTTCACGGAGGGAGGGGCGACTGACGACATGTACCCAAAACCACCCGCGACAAAGTTTTGGTCCCATCAGGCATTGGGAGCTTAACCCAGAATTCCAATGGGCAGCGGAGACTGCGGGAACTATAGGATAGCTACCTACAGTGCAATGCTCCGAAAGTTGACGCTAGCCACCGTACTATGGATGCACTCCGCCAACTTAATGGGGACACACACAATCGACTGTATAAAACTGCTTCCTAAAAAAGTCGACTTCTATAAATTCGACCTAATTCCGTAGTGTAGACATACCCTTACTGTGACAAAGAATGGTTAGAGAAAAGTAGTCAGCTTCCAGGAAAAGTGAAAACGAAAAATGAACGACATCCCAAAGCTGTCCCATGAGAATCCATGATCAGTGATGGATCAAAATGGCCCAGAAAGTTCAAGTTATATTTGAAAAGACCAGACAAAAACCTTCAGTTGAAAGTGTACCCATAGGCTTTGGGCACCCTTTAAATTCTTGTCCCTCCCTATCCACACCAAATGAGTCCCATCAGAACTGAGCCCCAGCAAGGTGCACTATAGCTCATAGTAACACAAGTATGCAATTTACATATTAGACATGTCTATGTACAGGAGGAATGGGAGGTGGCCATTATTTAAGAAGGAGAAGATGATATACCTGGTAATTAAAGACTGCACTTGCAGAAAATTACGCTCTTTGAATTTATATCTGTTGAAGTTATTCACATTCTTACCACAAGTTAGATACAAACCAGTTCTGATGCCTGATCATTTTTCCAAGTGCACTGCAAGCCCATGTCCTCTTGGCTTGTTGTCCATATGCTTCCTCTTCAGGTTAGATAAACCAGACTGCTCTCTGAAGCTGCACTGAGCGTGTCTAAGATGGTCCAATATTGGATTCTTCTCTCTAAAACCAATAGAAATAAAAGAAAACTCAGTGTTGTGTTTAAACAAGAATGGACCTGAATAAACTGTCTCTAAGAGCTGTCCAAAATAAAACAGTGTATCAGTAATGCCAAGAGGAAAACTTCATTCTTGTAGGATGAAGACATGGCCTCTACAATTATGCTCTACAACTCTACCTACATACAGGCGAGCATATCCAATATTAGCTATTCTTCTTTCACTCTTAAGTAGAAGCATACAAGTCCAAGGTAGAAAAGATCTATTAGATCATCTAGTCCAATACCTGATAGCACAGAATTGTTCTCCACAATATATTTTGTTCTACATTTTCCAGTCCAATATAAATAATCACTGGTAAGGTTGGACAGGACACAAAAATTGGGGAGGTGGTAAATAATGAAGAGGACAGGTCACTAATACAGAGTGATTGTTTGCTTGAGCCCAATTCACCAATCTGTGTTTCAAAATGGCTAAAATATAAATGTATACATTTAGGAAGAAAGAATGTAGGCCAGAATTACATGATGGGGCACTCTATCCTGTGAAGCAGTGACTCTGAAAAAGATTTGGGGGTCATGGTGAATGATCAGCTGCACAGGAAGTCCCAGTGCAATGTTGTTGCCAAAAGAGCTAATGCTATCCCAGAATGCATAAACAGGGAAACCTCAAGTTGAGAAGAGAGTTTATACCTTTGTATTCAGAACCGTTGTGACTGCTGCTAGAACAGTGGTTTTCAAAATGCGGGTCGTGACCCAGTACTGGGTCATGGAATGTAAGGCACTGGGTGGCGGCAGCTCTGGTCAGCACCACCAACCGGGCCATTAAAAGTCCTGTCGCCAATGCTGCCCATCGAAGGCAGGCTAGTCCCTACCAGTTCTGAAACCACGCTGCGCCCTGGAAGCGGCCAGCAGCAGGTCTGGCTCCTAGGTGGGAGGGCCATGGTGCTCCGTGCGCTGCCCCCATCCTGACCACTGGCTCCGCACTCCCATTGGCCAGGAACCAGTCAATGGGAGCTGGGGGTGGGTGGTGCCTGCAGGCAAGAGCCGCGCAGAGCCTCTTGCACGCCTCCGCTTAGGAGCCAGACCTGCTGCTGGCTGCTTCTGCTTCCTTGGCGGCCCCACTGCACCACTGACTGGGAGCCGCTGGAGGTAAGCCAGTGCCCCAATCCCCTGCAGCCCCCCCAAACCTGGAGCCCCTTCCTGCACCCTAAACCCCTCATCCCCAGCACCACCCCAGAGCCTGCACCCCCAGCCCAGAGCCCTGACCCCCTCCCACACCCCAACCCCCTGCCTCAACCCAGAGCCCCCCCCCAACCCTGAACCTCTCATTCCCAGCCGCAGCCCTCACCCCTGCACCTCAAATCCTCTGCCACAGCCCATAGCCCCTTCCACACCCCAAAACCCTCATCCCCAGCTCCATTGCGTCGCAGGCGTCAACAATTTTCTTCAACTAGGTCGCCAGAAAAAAAAGTTTGAAAACTTCTGTGCTAGAATACTGCATCCAGTTTTGGTACCCAAAATTCAGTAAGGGTACGGATAAATTGGAGAGGGTTCAGAGAACATCAACAAGAATGATTAAAGATGTTTTCTGATCCTTATAATGATAGTCAAGGAGCTCATTATATCTACCTTACAGTCAATAAGTTTAAGGCCAGAAGGGACCACTAGATCATCTACTTGGTATAACACAGGCCACTAGCACCCACACATTAAGCCCAACAACTTAAATTAGAGCCAAGTATTACTAGCCACAGATGGGTCAGGTGTTCTGTGGGGGGCAGTCAGGGGGCGGGAAGTGGGAGGGGGAAGATGGGGGCGGGGGTCAGGCTGTTTGGGGAGGCACAGCCTTCCCTACCCGGCCCTCCATACAGTTTTGGAACCCCGATGTGGCCCTCAGGCCAAAAAGTTTGCCACCCCCCCTGAGTTAGACCCTGAGCATGTGAGCAAGAACCAGCCAGGCAAGGACCTGAGAGAGAATTCTCTGTACCACCTCAGCAGTCTATCCTACTCCATGCAATGTCCCATATACAGCCGTGGCCATCCGTGATGCTTCTGAGGAAGGAGATTAAAAAAAAAAAAACAGAATGGGGCAGGGGAAGGGGGAATTCCTTCCTGACCCCTGCAAGAAGCCAGCTAAAACCCTGAAGTATGAGCTTTTAGGAACACAAGACAAACAGGAAGTGAACCACATGGCTGTGGAGCTCAGCTCAGTTCCCCCTAAGCTGCGTGGCCATGTGCACAGTAGCCTATTAAGCATGGCACAGGCACTCAGGTTGCGGGGGGGGAAAGGCGTGTCTCCCTCATCCCCGGACCTGCTGCAGCCGGGGGAGAGGCGCCTCTCCCTGCTGGCCCCAGCCCAGCCCTGGAGCTGCTGTGGGCAGAAAATAGGTGTCCCTCCACCAGCCCGAGCCCAACCTGGACCTGCCGCGGCCAGGGGAGAGGCGCCCCTCCCCTGGCCCCAACCCAGCCCCAGCCTAGACCTGCCGTGGCACCACCATAGCCCCAGGGCAGCCTGCACCACAAACCCCTCATTCCTGGCCCCACCACCAGCCAGAGCCCTCACCCCACGCACCACAACCCTCTGCCCCAGCGCTGAGCCTCTTCCCATACTCCGAACCCCTTGGCCCCATCCCTTTACATTAATTTTGTTATGTGCATCAATATGGAGGTGATGTGGCACACATAACCTTTATATTGGTGCACATAAAATTCATTTCACACATGTGAGAAAAATTAAAGGGAACACTGCTTCTGAACCCTGCCCCCTGCCATCACAAGCAATCCCATCATACAATCCCACTCAAATTTGTCTAGCTCTCTGAAAACTAATTAAGTTGTTTGCCCACATAACTCCTTTTGGGAGGCTGACCCAGAACCGAACAAATTTGATGGTTAGACAGCTTTTTCTGGTTTCCAGTCTGAATTTATTCATTGCCAGTTTATATCCATTTTTTCTTGTGCCAACATTGTCTTTTAGCTTAAATAGCTCCTCACCATCCCTGGTATTTACTCCCTGATATATTTACAGAGAGCAATTATATCTTTTCTCAGCCTTCTTTTGGCTAGATTAAACAAGCTCGTCCAGCCTCTTCCCATAAAATGAGCCCTTCGTTCCCATCATCCTACTCGCTCTCCTCTGCACCTGTTCCAGTTTAAATTAATCTTTCTAGAACATTGGAATACTATATACAATTCTAGTTACCAAACAAGGTCTTACCAGTGCCTTGTACAATGGCACTAATAGCTTAACAAAGCAAAGGTTTAGGAGTGACTTGATTATAGTCTGTAAGTACCTACACAGGGAACAAATATTTACTAATGGGCTCTTCAATCTAGCGGACAAAGGAACAACATGATCTAATGGCTGGAAATTGAAGCTAGACAAGTTCAGGCTGGAAATAAGATCAATTGTTGATGGTAAAAGTAATTAACCACTGGCACAATTTACCAATGGTCATGGTAGATTCTCCACCACTAACAATTTTTAAATCAAGATTGGATGTTTTTCCAAAAGATATGCTGGAGGAATTTTTTTTTTGGGGGGGGGGTGTTGGGGGGAATCCTATGGCCTGGGTTATACCAGAGCTCAGAGTCACAATGATCCCTTCTGGCCTTGGAATATATGAATACGTGTCCTAGGTAATGGAGCTTACAGCACTTTCCTTGAAAGAATATGCCACATCAAATAGATTTTAGAAATTACATTTTTTCCATTCATTCATTACTAAATTTTCTCTTTCTTAATTATATTCTATCGCACCTGGTTATATCCCAGTGTACAACCCTAAACTATTAGTCTCCTTCCTTTGTGTTTACACCTTTCAAACACTTGTAGAAAACTATCATGTTCCCATTATCTACAGATGGCACTAGTTCCTAGAAAAAAGTCAAAGTTCCTCCAAGCCAATGGCTCATCTGGCTGATGCAGTTAAGGCATGACAGTTTCAGAACATAATAAATTTTGGATACAATCATCTCAAAAATGGACTGTTCTTACTGCTACAAACACACATCAGACAAAGACCTCTTCACAGTAGACCTAGTACTAATAATTAAGGTCCTCCAACCCTTAGTTGCTCCCCCGCACGCACACTCAGATGTGTGGGGAAATGATTTTTTTGTTTGTGTAAAAATAAAACTATGTTATAAAAGGAAAAAAAGCCTTCTTTCAGAACAGCTTTAATTACCAAAATCTCTGCACTGGGTATAGATATAGAAGATGGGATTCAGTGACTCTAGCACAATTTTGTTGCTATGGTCAGAGACTTTATTTCTAAAAGACAAGTGCCTATGGCCCTTATCCTGCAAAGACATGGGGATCTGCTTAACTTTATGCATTGTGCATATCCCCATTGAAATCAAACTACTCCCACAGTATGTCAAGTCATTGGAGAATCAGATCACAGGTATGTTTACATATTTTGAAACTGAAAATATTATATCGTACTAAACCTACTTCAAGTCTGAATACTTGGATTTACACTGAAATTGACTTTATAGGACTTTAAATCTTTCTAACAAACAGACTTTATATAACAAATCATAAGGTATTTGGAGGTTTGTAACAACATTATTATTTTAAGAGAAAATATAAAACCGGAACAAACACCTTTAATTATGACTTGGGAGAGACTGAAATCTGTTCAGTCAGAAGCAAAAACTTTACTTGCAGAACAATTTCCATTCCCGCACCCCTTCGTGTGTTAGCTTTCTGTGACTATTCTACAAAGTTAATACACTGACAGGAATGTTTTCTGAAACAGGCAGCTTTAAAATGAATATTGCAAAATATTCACAGAATGTGAACTGTGAATTTGTAATTGTGAACATTCACACTAGAATCCTGGTTCTAAGTGTTACATTCCGCTAAGACTGAGAACAGAAACACACAACATGAGCTGTGTTTATGTAAAACAGTTCAAATTACAAAAAAAACAAACGAGGAGTACTTGTGGGATCTTAGAGACTAACAAATTTATTTGGGCATAAGCTTTCGTGGGCTAAAACCCACTTCATCGGATGCACGCAGTGGAAAATACAGTAGGAAGATACATACACACACACACACACACACACACACACACACACCATGAAAAAATGGGTGTTGCCATACCAACTGTAACAAGTCGCAATTCTCCAACATAAAAAACTTCAAAAAACAGACTCCAATGAGAAACTGCAGAATTGGAAGAGTCATTACACAAAGTACAATGTATTTCACCATGCTAATTTTCCCCCCTACTGTTACTCACACCTTCTTGTCAACTGTTTGAAATGGGCCATCCTGATTATCACTACAAAAAGTTTTTCTTCTCCTGCTGATAATAGCCCACCTTAATTAATTGGTCTCATTAGAGTTGGTATGGCAACACCCATTTTTTCCATGTTCTCTATGTATATATATATTCCTACTGTATTTTCCACTGCATGCATCCGATGAAGTGGGTTTTAGCCCAAGAAAGCTTATGCCCAAATAAATTTGTTAGTCTCTAAGGTGCCACAAGTACTCGTTTTTTTTCTGATACAGACTAACACGGCTATCACTCTGAAACCAGTTCAAATAATAAATACTGAATACTCACAATGAACTGTTCATAAACAAGCTACAGATCAAGTTTTATTTGAAGAAATAGTTCACCATATAATTGTGAACTATGAATGTCTCCATTCACCTGCAGACAATTGAAATAAATGTATTCATTACAATTTTTTTGATCTTCACTAATTATGAAAATGGAAAATTAAAAATATAATAAGAAAAGCAATTTCTTAATTCCCTTGTCAACTTAAAGTTGTTTAAATCTCTCCCCTCAGGACACAGCAAACAGTAAGAAGCCAGGAAACCATAAATTAAAGAGAAACTTCATATCTGACACAGAAAAAAGCAACATAAGAAAGCGATTTAAAAACAAAACAAAACCAGGTCACTTTGGAGAGTACTTTATCTCAGGAACAGCTTGACCTAATGTCCCCAAATTTACATCACCTCAAGACCTCAACTGGCACTCAATTTTCATGTCCTATGCCAGCATTGCACTAATGTACAATAATACTTTCTCTAATACTGTCATAACCATACAGCTAAGGGTAGCCTAGAATTCCTCCTTACCTGTAAGGGGTTAAGAAGCTCAAATAACTTGGTTGGCACCTGACCAAAAGGACCAATGGGGAAAGAAGATACTTTCAAATCCAAGGCGGGGTTGTGTGTTCTCTTGGTAAGCAGAGAAGCATCAGGTCAGAAAACTCCTCCTATAAACCATCCTAAAATGAGTCTCAATATTGCAAAAAGTGTAAGTAAATAAGACAAGGCACGTTAGATTAGGTTTTGTTTTAGCTTGTGACTTTTTCCTGTGCTAAGAGGGAGGTTTATCCCTGTTTTTTGTAACTTTAAAGTTTTGCCTAGAGGGGAATCCTGTGTTTTGAATCTGATTACCCTGTAAAGTTACCTTCCATCCTGATTTTACAGAGGTGCTTCTTTTACTTTTTTTTTTCTTTCTAATAAAGTTCTGTTTTTTAAGAATCTGGTTTACCTATTTGGTTGGTATATTATTCTCAAGCCTTCCCAAAAAGGGGGTGTAGGGCTTGGGGGGATATTTTGGGGGAATAGGAATTCCAAGTGGTCCTTTCCCTGATTCTTTGTCTAAATCACTTGGTGGTGGCAGCATACTGTCCAAGGACAAAAGGATTTAGGGAAGTTTTTAACCTAAGCTAGTAGAAATAAGCTTAGGGGGCTTTCATGCGGTCCCCACATCTGCACCCCAGAGTTCAGAGTGGGGAGGAAACCCTGACAAATATTTTTCAAACAATACTACCCTCAACACACTCATCCAAGAACTAACTGATTCTACCTTCATTGCATTCATGACAGAACAGCACAAAATGTCTCTCTACATCTATTGTATAAAGCATAGTTGTAGTCATGTTGGTCCCCAGGATATTAGAGACACAAGGCACGTGAGTAATATCTTTTAATGGACCAACTTCTGTTGGTGAAAGAGACAAGCTTTTGAGCTACAAAGAGCTTCTTCTTTAGGTCTGGGAAATGTATTCAGAGTGTCACAGCTAAACAAAGGTGGAACAGCTTATTTAGCATAAGTAGTTAGCACATATTTCAAGGGACCATTCAAGGTGACCATTCAAGACCTCTCCAGACATGGTGGGGTGAAGATAAGTGGGTTATAGATTGTTGTAATAAACCACAAATACAAAGAGTCTCTGCTCAGTCCATGATTTTTAGTATCTAGCAATGTTATGAATTTAAGCTTCCAGGCTTGTCTTTTTAATATTTGGTGCAGGTTTCCTTTCAGCTTAAGGACAGAGGTCAGATTTAGCATGATCGCTTTGTGAAAAGCATTCAACCACAGGTGATGAGGTGTTTTTGTTGTTTATCATTTTTCTGTGTGAGTTCATTCAAGAGCATAGTGATTGTCTAGTTTCACCCACACATATTTGTTATAGGGTCATTCAATGCACTGGATGAGGTATACCACTTGTGATAGGGATATGTAGAACTGTAGCAGACTGCCGACTCACTGGCGTGGTGCCTCCTGCTGGTCAGTCCGAGAATTAGCTCATCCAGCTCAGGAGCGCCCTCCTCTGGCTGATTTCTCGCCCTTGCTTACATGCCCTGTTGTCTCCACCATCTCCGGCCCCGTGTCCTTCCCCGACCCTGGTGCCCCTTACCTTGGGGTGCTGCCCCACAGCAGTGCCCCACACTCTGGGTCTCCCCTCCCAGGGGAACCCCAACCCCCCTATAACCACCTTGCCTCAGTGGCTACTGCCAGTTGTCATCTAGCCCCTTCTCTCAAGGGCAAACTGCAGTCTGAAATGGCCACTCATCACTGGCGAGGGGGTTTGACCTGCTGCCTTTTCTCGGCCTGGCTGCCTCCCTGCAGCCCTAGGACCTCCTGAGGCCTTTACTGCAAGGCCTCAGCCTGGGAGGTCACCAGGCCAGAGCTCCCCAACTCAGCCTGCCCTTTCCCAGTACTGCTCTGTCCAAGGTACCCCTGTCTCTGCCAGGCAGCTCGGCCCTTCTTGCTCCACTGCTTGAGCAAGACTCACTTCCTTTTCCCCAGGAGCCCTTCCTATACTGGCCCTGCTGGGCCCTAATTGGCTGCTTCAAGCCCATTCGTGATTGGCTCCCTGGGGCAGCCCTTTCCCAGGGCCGTTTTTAACCTCTTCCAAACCGGAGGGGGTGACTGCCCCGCTACAAGGACCCATAGATCTTGAAAGGTGTATTGATCATCATAGCAGTGGAGTCTCAAATACAGTATTTACAAGATAATGGACAACACTCAGGAATCCAACCCAAAGATCGTCAAACTCATCCATTGCATCCTTTATCATTTTACATTCAGTGACGAACACTTTTTCCAAACCATGGGAACAGCCATGGGTACAAGGATGGCTCCCCAATATGCCAACTTCTTCATGGGCCACCTTGAAGAATTTCTGGACAAATGCACCATAAATCAATGATATGCCTTAGATATATCAAGGATATTTTCATCCTCTGGACACAGGATTTAAACAACCCCAGCCATCCACTAAACCCTTTTTAGAACACTCCCACACTAGCATTAACTTCCTGGACACCATGATCAGCTTCAACAATGGAGCCCTACAGACAACTATATAAAAGAAATCCAACGATCACCAGACCTACCCTCATGGGTCCAGTATCCACCCCTAACACACCAAGAAATCTGTTCACTACAGCCAGGTACTCAGATACTACAGAACATAATCCAAGGAGAAAGTCCAGGATAAATACCTTAATAAACTTAAAACCACCTCCATTAAATAAGGACACTCAACCAGAGAAAGAAAAGGAGTACTTGTGGCACCTTAGAGACTAACAAATTTATTTGAGCATAATAAATTTGTTAGTCTTTAAGGTGCCACAAGTACTCCTTTTCTTTTTGCGGATACAGACTAACACGGCTGCTACTCTCAACCAGAGAAGTAGATTGCATCATGGAATAAGCCACCGAAATATCGCAAGAGAACTTGATTCAACACAGAAATAAACCCCCTCCAACCACACGCCTCTACTTGTCACCTACCACCTCACGCTAGACCCCATACGGGGTAGCATCCAACAATTACACCCATATTCGATAGGGACCACATCCTGAAAGAAATCTTTCCTAAATCTCCTCTTCTGGCTTTCAAACAACCCCCACTCCAACCTCATTATCAGAAGCAAACTCACCACAGACAAGGATACACCAATTCAAAGTGGCACCAGACCCTGCCAGAACAGATGCAAAAAATTCCACTGCTGCGATGAGCCACACCTTCACAACACACCTTTCAAGATTCATGGTCCCACACATGGCCTGACATAACAAAAGGTACGATTAAAATGTAATTATTTTGGTGCAAGTCTGTGTATGGATACTCCTATTTTGGAATAAAATTGGCTGCAGTCAGCAATAAACTGACTTAAATTGAGTGATCACACACAGACTTGCACCAAAATAACTATATCCGTTTTAATTCACACAAGTATAAAATGAGTGACAAAGAGTGGGTAAAACAAGCAGATGAGGGAAGCACAAGTTAATGAGACAATAGTATGTGAGCTCCTTGAAAATGTGGACAATTTGCCACTCAAAGGAGATTATCAACCAAAGAGGTCATTATGATCTTTGACTCATACTAATGGTTAAAAAAAAAAAAAAACACTCGTAGAAAGACAGAAGAGGCATTACTGAGGGCATGTCTACACTTGCAAAGTTACAGCGCCGGCAGTTACAGCACCACTCAGAGAGCGCCAAAGGAAAACTGCTGTTGTGTGTTCCCACTGACAGCTGCCTGTGCAATAGCATGTTCACACTTGTGGCACTATTCGGAGCAGTGCACTCTGGGCAGCTATCCCACAGAGCACCTCTTTCTCTTTTGCCGTTAAGACTTGTGGGAAGGCGGAAGGGGTCATGGGGCATCCTGGGTCCTGTCCCAATGCCCCGTGATGCATTGCTTCAGATCCCAGAAAACCCTCTGATTCCGTCTGCATTTGGTGCCATCTTTTAATGGTTTCTGTACTGCGCGCCCTGCCCCTTTCGGGCTGCAGGAATGGATCCCGACCTGTTGGTCAGTGCAAGCAACT
This sequence comes from Lepidochelys kempii, assembly GCF_965140285.1. NCBI lineage: Eukaryota > Metazoa > Chordata > Testudines > Cheloniidae > Lepidochelys > Lepidochelys kempii. The sequence goes on along the minus strand of NC_136388.1, from coordinate 49,645,222 downwards.
TACTGGTCAACACGTCACTAGTGGCCGTGGAATTACTCCTTAAACTACAAAGGCAAGAGGAGTGCAACATCGATCTCAACATGCATACTAGCATGAGATTGCTTGTAGCATTCACAGAGGTGCTGACCACAGTGGAATGCTGCTTTTAGGCTCGGGAAACAAGCACCGAGTGGTGGGATCACATCGTGATGCATGTCTGGGATGACGAGGAGTGGCTGCAGAACTTTCGCATGAGGAAGCCACATTCATGGGACCGTGTGATGAGTTTGCCCCAGCCCTGGAGTGCAAGGACACGAGAATGAAAGCTGTCCTGCCGTTGGAGATGCACATGGCAATTGCACTGTGAAAGCTGGCTACTCAGGACTGCTACCAATCGGTCACTAACCAGTTTGGAGTGGGAAAGTCGACCGTTGGAGTCGTGTTGATGGAAGTGTGCAGGGCCATTAATTGCATCCTGCTCCAAAAGACAGTGACTCTGGGCAATGTGCGTGAATTGTGGATGGCTTTGCACAAATGGGCTTCTTGAACTGCAGAGGAGCAACCAACGACATGCACATTCCAATTCTGGCACCACACCACCTAGCCACAGAGTACATTAATCGCAAGGGGTATTTCTCAATGGTTCTCCAGGAACTTGTGCATCACCGTGGGCGTTTCACAGTAATTAACGCAGGCTGGTCCGGAAAGGTGCATGATGCACTCATGTTTTGGAGCACAAACCTGTTCAAGAAGCTGCAAGCAGGGACTTTCTTCCCTGACCAGAAGATCACCATAGGGGAAGTCAAAATGCCCATTGTGGCCTTGGGAGACCCCGCCTATCCCTTAATGCCGTGGCTTATGAAGCTATACACAGAGCAACTTGACAGCAGCAAGGAGCAGTTCAACAGGCTGAGCAAGTGCAGAATGACTATGGAGTGTGCATTTGGCCATTTAAAAGCCCACTAGCGATGCCTGTATGGGAAGCTGGACATGGCCGATGACAATATATTCCTATGCTTATAGCCGCCTGCTGTACACTCCATAATATTTGTGAAGGGAGGGGTGAAAGCTTCATTCAGGGCTGGACCGCAGAGGCTCAGTGCCTGGAAGCTGAGTTTGAACAGCCACAGACCAGGGCTATTAGAGGGGCACAGCGTGGGGCCATAAGGTTCAGGGATGCTTTGAGGCAGCAATTTGAAGCTGAAAGCCACTAATATTTGTTGCTATGCTCGGGACTGCAGTGCTTGTAATGCTTGGAGGTGATTGGTGTACATGATGCAAGAAGGGACCTTAACATAATTGTATGTTGCTTTGCAGTGCTCTTTTTGCTTTCACTTAATAGAATAAAGATTGCTTTCAAACCAACACAGTTCTTTTATTGAAAAACAACCAGAGAGTCTCAAACAAAAAAAAAATCAGCAGCAGGGAGGGGGATGGAGGAAGGGAGGTCTCAAGAGGAGGAGGGGTCCCGGGATGGCTACAGATTTGTGTATGTCCAGGGATCATACCCAACCTTCTCCTTTGGAGTACGATGTAGCGCGTGCTGTACTTCAGCAGGGCCAAACTGCAGAGGGATGGGTGTTGAGTGCAGTGGGAGTCCACAGTGCTGGACTGTGAGGAGGGAGCAGTGGAATGCTGTGGGTAGAGAGTGGAGCCAGGAGGTTGATAACAGTGTGTTGGAGATGTGTGTGGGGGCACATGGGAAAGAGTTTTGCAACAGAGGCTGCAGGGGAGGGTGGGCACGGAGCTGCTTGGTTTGAAGAGCTAGTATCACCTGGAGTGTGTCTGCTTGGCACTCCATAACTGTTAAGAGCCGCTCCGTGGCTTCTTTCTGGTGTGCCGCATTCTCCTTTAGGTCCCCTCTTCTCGCTGTCCCGCCACTCCTTCAATTCTTTTTTCTTGGCGGCAGACTGCATCATAACCTCACGCAGAAAGTCCTCTTTAGTTCTTCTTGGACGCTTTCTAATTCTGCACAGTTGTTCTGCCGCCGATAATATAGAGAGAGGCTGTGCTCCCAAGGTCAACTCTGTGAAGTTTAAATGCAACATTTTACAGAAGCAGTATTGTTTCCAACACAGAAAACACTGTTTCAGTGCTTTAAAATGCAGCCAGTACTCGCATACCTGTCATTAACTGGCTGACCTCAGGCAAGCACACATGAGCCACAAGACCCCCAAAATGGTGAGTAGCCACAGGGGCAGGGTAAATCACTGTTCCCAGACCCTGCTATACAATGGGCTCTTGGGAACCTGGAGAGAGTCAGCACTGTAGGGTGGGCCTGATTATGATCCCCTCCTGTGGAAAGTGTGGTGACAGGAATAATTATGAACAATATCTCGCTGCTGAGGGTGAGCAGGGAATCAAGGGAGGGTCTTCTCCAAGCCTGCGGCTTCCACCCTAGCGCCTAGCCTGTGTGAAGCAATAATCCCCCCACCTGTCAAGGCAAAGTGGCACGGGAAAGTTACTGTTAATGGGGCATGAAACAAAGCAGCTCTGCCGAGGAACCTGCGGCAGCGGATTGCCCAGTATCTCCACGAGATTTTCCTGGAGATCTCTGAAGGAGATTCCCATGAAGTGAGGGAGTGTATCAACAGCCTGTTCCACCACTCAGGCTAGGCATGAGGTGGGAGACAAGCCTGCTTTCTGCAAAGCTCCTGCCCCCAACAACTCGCTTCAGCAATTCCCAAAATCAGATCCACTTACCAGGGGCCTTCTCTCCTCTTTGCACTTCACCAAGCTCTGACTGCTGTGACTCCTAGGCTCCTCCAGGGTAGAAAAGAAAACCTGACTGCATGTATCTCTGGCCTCCGAGTCATCCTCTGCCTCTGGGTCCCTCTCCCCCTCTTTGTCCAAGATTGCCCCCTCCTGGCTCGGTCCACTCTCGACTGGCACGCAAGCCAATGAAGTATCCACAGGGTCCTCCACAGTGGAGGTGGGGTCACCACCGAGTATCGCATCCAGCTCCTTGTAGAGCCAGCAGCTCATGGGCACAGCACTGGAGCGGCGGTTTGCCTCCCGCGCCTTGTGGTAGGTGTTCCGCAGCTCCTTCACTTTGACCCTGCACTGCAGTGTGTCCCGGTCATGGCTCCTTTCTGTCATACATCTAGAAATCTGTCCGTAGGTATCATAATTCTGACGGCTGAAGCGCAGCTAGGACTGCGCAGCCTCCTCTCCCCAAATACTGATGAGGTCCAGCACTCAGCATTGCTCCAAGCGGGGGATCACCTGGTGCATGGAGCAGGCATGGCCACCTAGAAAGATGTGCTGAGACCACTGCATGCATCACAGAGCAAACAGGAAGGGGACTTTCAAATTTGCAAAGGAATGTATGGGGTGAGGCCGACAGTTGGTCAACCTGAGGGCAGGGCAGTAGAGCTCAAACCAATGGCCAGAGAGGTGAGAAGAGGCATTGTGGGACACCTCCCGGAGGCCAATCGCAGCGCTGGAATCACCACGGTGTCTACACTGGCACCGCAGCGCTGTAGCCCCGGTGCAGAAAGCTCCAAGCCTCTCCAAGTGTTTTGTTTTGTTTTTTAAGAACGCTGCTCTGCGCAGTTTCTGCGCACTAAGTGGCTTGGCAGCGTCTACATCTTGGGAGTTACAGTGCTCAAAGCTGCTTTACTGTGCACAAACTTGACAGTGTAGACAGGGCCTGAGATAAACCTGATTATACTTCCTACAGTAGTGTACCTACTCTAGCTGGAAGGAATTTTACTTAAGAATTATAAAAAGTTATGAGATGGTATCACTATAATTTGGGTTACTGCATTAACTGCAACAAGGAGATGGCAAATGGAGTTTCTTGAAAATGAAATTAGAATCAGAATAAAATACTCAGAATGTATACTACTATATTTTAACGGGCTCATTTGGATTAGATGGAACTTGAGAAAGGTCTGTAACAAATTATTTTAAATATAAATATCAACATAGGTTTTTATCTAAAAATGTCAAGAATCTGAATAGCCCAATGAAAAAGAAAAGTTGTTAATCAAGGGAAAGAACAGGTGATTACAGTACACCACACCCTTAAGTGTCTCAAGAGGGAAAATGGAGTATAAAGATCAAGCTTTATTTTCCTGTTCCACAAAACGTAAACCCTCAGAGATTAAACAAAAATACAAAGACAAGATTAATGTTAAATTAAATAAAAGCATTATAATAATAAGGAACATATGATGGATAGTTTCAATATAGTTCTAAATACAGTTAAAAGATGGCCCAGGCACATAGAAAATTAAGAGCAGTAGACTGTAAAGAGATTCTTAAAAACACTGGAGGATATAAATGCTGGAAAGTGGCAACATGCCATTAGAATTTTTTTACATAAACACCAATGCTTTTCTAGAACAGATTTTAAACAGTCAGTCCAGAACTGGCCTGATTCTTAGTTAAGAACCACAGGCACCCTACAACAGAGAAGATATCAGGGTCTTTATCACTTGTACCAGTATGTCAGTTAAACCTGCACCCTAGTCTACCAATGCTTCTGTTTTATGGTTTACCCTTTATTCTATACCTGCCTCTTTTAGACCTCATTCCAGCAAGGAGCTGAGAATCTCCAATGCCCATTCAAGCTAGTGGGAGTTAAGGGCACTCAACAACTCATAGGATTCAGTTAAGCACAAATGCATACACTTTATTAAGATATTTAATAAACAAAATTGTTTACAATGTGCATATATAGTAACCAATATTATGAACTAACATTTGGGTTAATTCCAAGCTCTACAGACTGGAACCAAAAAAACCTAAAACACATTCTATAGAGGCCAATGCAAAATGCTTGCTGACTGACTGCATTTTTTTAATTCCCTTTTGGAATTAAGAGAAATTCTTTCACTCTAGCATTTCTTGCCCTAATAAAATCTTCAGAACTGTTATTACTGTCTGGGTTAAAATACTGTCCCCTGAAAACATGACTTAAAGGAATGGGAAATCAAGAGAGTCACAGAGACAAATAATCTTTGGTGAAATCCTGGCCCTACTGCTGCCAATGACTTCTACCAGGGCATGATTTCTCCCATGTCCAGTTTTAGATCCCTTAATAATTCTATCTTTCTAACAAGACTACGAACATAATTTCATATTCACAATACCACACCCAGTTCCAAACAAAATATTCTATGTAAAAAGAAATACTTACAATACAGGGACAGGCTGCATAAACAGTGAAACTACCAGTTGCGGTTGATTTCTTCACACAGTAAACTTTGTCCTCAGCCAGGCTGTCGTGCCTGGATTGGTATAACATTTGTACACATTAATTTGGCCTGGGGAGTTTCTATCTAATTGAGTAAGGTGGGAGGGTTTGTTATTTTAACTCGTGGCTGATAACAGCTTATCAGTAACTTCTCAAAGGTCGAGTTCAACACATTTGAAGAGCGAGAGATGCAAAGAAAATACCGAGTAAGCCTGTGAATCCCAGAATTCTTTCTTCCCCTTAGGGTGGGGCCTTATGAGTCTCCAGGATCCCCCGCTTTTCCCCACACTCCAAGAACTTATTCTGCAGTCACAGTCCTTCTGAGAAAGGCAATATGCAGCTCTCTTCAAAGGCAACGAGCCCCACCCTTGAAGATGGCTTTAACTGCCATTAGGAGGAAGCAACATGAAATGCTTCCTTCCGAAGGAGGAGCTTGTTGTGTTTGCTGCATTCCCAGCTTCTGCCAATCCAGGTACTAAAATGAAATCCTGAACTCTGACTCAGCATGGCAATGTAACTGTGTCACCACCACCAGTCTTACAACCAGAGTTCCATGCCAGCCCCGTTTTTTTTTGTTTTATTTTAAATGATGCATTTAATGCCTAATACAGCTCTCACTGAAATTAATGGGAGTTCTTCCACTGATGTCAGTGCATGCTGAACTAGGTCCTTAAGCAGAGTTCATTATCCACTACATTTTAGGGTGCCTAACTGATGTAAAGGTATTTTTTAGCCATATACAATTGATGAATAGAAAGGTTCTGCTGAAATTGCCTGGATAGGAACACTTGGGTTCTCAGGGATAGCATCTGCAGAACCTACTGTCTCCAGCAGTCCACCCAACTTTGACTTTGTTGACCTTTAGGGTGTGGACCAAGACACATCCTCTTGGTGAAGCATTCTGTTGATTTTAGACCATCAGCTGGTTGAAGACTATAGAGAGGTATTTAAATTGCTTTTAATATTAAACTATAGTAGATGTCACATCCAGTTGAATTTAAATTTTCATTGTATGCCCAGATGCCACAGCAATGGGTGCACAAATGATTAAACAAGCCAAGAGGAGGGGGAAAAAAAAAAAAAGGCCACAGATAACCCCCTTTGCCCTCTTTCTCCTCCACCTCCTGTTCTTGTGATCTAATTCTTAGTAGCTGGGTTTGAGTCCTGCTCAAGACCCCATATCAAAGCAGCCTTGGATGATTTTCAGCATATTAACAGATGAACGCATTACTACACAAGATACCCACCCGAAATGGACTGACACCATCAGAATTCATTTCATGCTGGTGTATCTGTCAGAAAACAGGCTAAACTCATGAGAATTCATTTCCTAATGAATCAATTCCTGCTTGGGACACCTATATGAACTGTGGAGTGGTGCTTCAAAGCCAGTTTTGTTGCAGATGAATATTTTTGCACCACAAGCTTCACACCAAAAATTTTTTTTGTAAATTATCAAACTGATAATCAGTTCACGGTCATCAAAAGTTTGTTTTGCAACTTGTCTGCATCACAAAATAATGCTGTATACATATGAATCCCTTTCATAAGTAATCTGCAAAGATCTCTTATTTGACCTAACTGGTGGCTAAACCCTTGAAGGGTGCTACATCTTGCCTCTCTCAGGTGGACTTTAATGAGGTTTGCTGGATCTATTCATGTCACTCTTACAAGAACAAAAGGATTTTTCAAATTATTTTAATTTTATTAAAGGACTATCATTAGAAAAATATTGCAACAAACCTGGTTTAAATTGACATTCTTGTACTTTATTTTTAAAAGTAAAAAAAACTACTAAGGTCTGTTTATAATTTAAATAAATAAAAAAATAGGTTAATTTACCAACTCCTTGGGATTCATAACACATCTAGCAAGCCAACCTTAATCAAACCATCATGTCTTTCTACCTGTCACAGGTAGGAAGCAGCATTTCATCATCCCACATGGCTTGGAAAATATCTGCAGTCTTAATCCCAGGTAACTGCTGAGCTTCAAAAGGCTGGTGGCAACTTTAAACCAGAGAGAGAACTACAGACTTATTACTAATTCATCCTGGGTGCAGCTGCTCACCAACAACTGCTGGGTCTCTCAATTGACAAATGTTAGGCATTATTGTCACTTAATGGTATTTAGTACCTACAGCCCTATCTACTGACACATTTCCAAAATGTTCTGGCACCGTTTAACTATCAACATGAATTAAGAAAGTTTAGTTTAAGCCCTGAGTTGTCAAAGGACTCAGGAGCACAGAATAAGCTTTACTAGCCTGACACAGAAAAACAAAACTTATTACATGTCTGGAGAAAGCTGAAGCCCAAGGACAGAGGTCTGACAACCCACTGTAATTCACAGGCCAACAAGGCAGTGACTTAATTATAGGTCTAGGTATGACTGTGAAGAGAGTGAGAACGCATGTGTGTGCACAAACTTCCATGATTGCAGCCCTCTTGGATAGAGGGAACACTTTGTATATAAAGCCTGAAAAACATCCAATGGAAGAAAATAAATTATTTTATTCTGTAGAAGTCAAAGACAAACGTTGCTTATTTTGCCTCTGCTGACAATAGATTAGTCCTGTTTTAGAGAATAATTACAGCACAAGCCACACCACCACAAGGAAAACAATACCTTCCATCCCTCCTCCTCAAAGGCTTTACTTAAGGAAATCTAATGTGCCAACACATTCCCCCTCCAGCATCATGCCTGCAACGTACAACAATGCTCCCAACAGCGCACAAGCAACCACGGTATCTTTTTGATTAGACTGGCTCAAGGCTAACTGTTACGTGGACCTGCACTGTGCCAGTTTCCACTGGTGCAGCACAGTACTAGTGTAGATGAGGATCACGGGCATAAAAGCCCCAACAGTGCAAGTATTTCCCCCATTACCACCTCACCTGTTACAGCTTACATGGCCTATCTGGTCTACCTTCTCTACTCCACTGACCAGGGGTCATGTTTGCTGGAAGCCAGTTATATGTACAAACATCATTGCATACATTGGAGCTCCTTTGCACAATGTTTTATCAGCAATCAACTTGGATAGGTCATCTAGCCCAGTCCTCTGCATTGGGGTAGGACCAAGTATTTTCTAGCTCATCCCTGACAGGTGTTTGTCTAACCTGTTCTTTAAAATCTAAAATGATGGAGTTTCCACAACCTCCCTAGATAATTTGTTCCAGTGCTTAACTACCCTTACAGTTAGGAAGCTTTTCCTAAGGTCTAACCTAAATCTCCCTTCCTGTAATTAAAGCCCACTACTTCTTGTCCTGTACTCAATGGATAAGAAGAACAATTTATTAACCTCCTCTTTACAACAACCTTTTATGTCTTGAAGACTTACATCCCCCCTCAGTCTTCTCCAGACTAAACAAACCCGATTTTTTTAATCTTTCCTCATAAGTAATGTTTTCTAGACCTTTAAATCATTTTTGTTGCTGTCCTCTGGACTTTCTCCAATTTGACCACATCTTTCTTGAAGTGTGATGCACAGAATGGGACACAGTACTCCAGTTGAGGCCTTATCAGTGATGAGTAGAGTGGAAGAGTTATGTCTCGTGTATGGCTCAGACTCCAAAAAATGATGTTCATTTTTTTGCAACAGTACTATATCATGGACTCATATTTAGTTTGTGATCCACTATAACCCCCAGATCCTTTTCTGCAGTACTTCTTCCTGGTCCGTCATTTCCGATTTTAAGAACATAAGAATATACGACTGGCCAGACCAATGGTCCATCTAGCCCACTATCCTGTCTTCTGACAGTGACCAAGACAAAATACTTCAGAGGGAATGAACAAACAGGGCAATTATCAAGAGATCCATCCACTGCCGTCCAGTTCCAGCATCTGGCAGTCAGAGGCTTTGGAACACCCAGAGCAAGCAGTTGCATCCCTGACCATCTTAGCTGATGGCCATATCCTCCATTAACTTACCTAAATTATTTTTTAAACCCAGTTATACTTTTATCCTTCACAACATCCCCTGGCAACAAGTCCCATAGGTTGACTCTGCAGTGTGTGAAAAAGTACTTCCTTTTGTTTGTTTTAAACCTGCTGCCTATTAATTTCATTGGGTGATCCCTGGTTCACTCTCAGGAATGTTTTCTAATCCTTTCTTCATTCTTGTGATTCTTCTCTAAACCCTCTACAATTTATCAATATCCTTCTTGACTTGTGGACACCAGAACTGGACACAGGATTCCAGCAACAGTCACCCCAGTGCCAAATACAGAGGCAAATTAACCGCTCTACTCCTACTCAAGATTTCTTTGTTTATGCATCCCAGGATTGCATTAGCACTTTTGGCCACAGCACTGAATGAGGAGCTCCTGTTCACCGTGACCCTAAATCTTTTTCAGAGTCATTGATTCCCAGGATAGAGTTACCCATCCTGGAAGAATGGCCTACATTCTTTTGTTCCTAGATGTATATTGTTATAGTTAGCCATATTGAAACATATATTGTTCGCTTGCACCCAGTTTACCAAGCAATCCAATTGCTCTGTATCAGTGACCTATCCTTTTCTTTATTTACCTCTCCCCCAATTTGTGTGTCATCTGCAAACTTTATCAGTGATGATTTTTATGTTTTCTTCCAGTTCATTAATAAAATTTTAATTAGCATTAGACCAAGGACAGATTCCTGCAGGACCCCACTAGAAACACACTCACTCAATGATGTTTCCCCACTTACAACTATATTTTGAGACCTATCACTTAGCTAGTGTCATTGTTTTGTGTAGAGATTCATAAGGCCTTGCTGGAGCCTCAGGATCTGTTTATGGAGCCCTAATACCAAGATGTGGCAGCACAGATGGTGCTCATGCTGGTTCCTCAGGAGGAGGAGGGACTCTCTCCACCAGGTACGCTGGGGTGGGGGTGGGGGGGTTTGTTTTTTTAACAGGTACTGACAAGAGCTGATTTGCAGGCTGGGAGCATAGAGGAAGAATTTTCTAGGTTTGTATGTTAGCAGTTTTTAGAAGGGCAGATATAACTTCATCCAAGGGCACAAATGTTCTTCCCAATCCATAGTCTGCCATGGTCCCTCCCCTCCCCCACACTTTTTTGTTTATTGGGGGGTTTTAAAAAGGTCAACACTTCTCTGTGTTTATATTATGGAAGGCAGGTCAAGGAAGTGCACCTTGCACTTGGAGTGAAAAGTGGGGAGGTTTGAGATGGTTCTTACTTTCTGAAAGAATGTGTCCCACAGTCTGGAACCAGACCCTTAAAAAGCTTTCTGCTGCACAGAGGAGCACAACGTGCCATTGCGCCTGAGGAGCAGAAATATCAACCACAGTCTTTATCCCAGAGCTTTAGGCCCTTTTAAATATCCTGGCTCCCCTTTTAAATATCCTGAGTGTCTTGAAAATAAGGACCAAGGCCTTAAACTTGACTCTATATTCTATGGGGAGCCAGTACACAGAGGGAGGGATGGATTTGATGTGCTCAGAGTAACCCATGTAGCTGAAGAGATGTGTTGCAGCATTCTGTACTAGTTGGAGTTTCCTAAATGCTGAAGTCTTCATGCTTGGGTATATCACACTGCTGTAGTCAAAGGTGACAAAGGCATGAATATCTGAGATCAGGTAACCATCAACGAGGATGGGACAGAGTTTCCTATCTGATAGAAAACATTACTTGCAGATAAGGATCATAAAAGCCCCTCACCAGGCCACTCAGTTCAGTTTCTTCATAATCACTCCAGGAGAGAGAGTAAAATTGCCATAAAAAAAAATCAAGGGGAAATTCATTTAACTAAGAAAGGATTCCTTGCAGGAGTTCTGTCAAAGTACAGAGGAGGAAACATCTGCTCTATTCTGAGGAGGCAGAAAGACTGGAAAAGAAGCTACTGGTTCAAATATACCCAATAAGGAAGGTCTGTCCCCATGAGTTAAAATTGTTCAACACAGAAGATCCATAGCAGGATAAATATATTTATCATTACACTGTGTGTTCCCGCCTTGAAGCTCTTCAGCTGATGGGATGAAATGATGTGAAAGAACACGGGCAAAACTAAAAGAACTTAGGAAAACACACTGTTGCATAAGGCATCCTTATCATCTTAAATGACAGATTTAAGACACAAGAAGAAAGTATATTAACTTTTAATATACCTGTTAACTGTTCATTTCCTTTTAAGAGGCTGCTATAGCACACTAGACAACATAGCAGGATGAAGGCTGTATACCCGCAAACAGAGTTCAAAAGATGGTGCCTCAAATACAGGCTCAACCAGCTTAGAAAAACACTGAAGAATAAGATCATCCTAGGACTGGAAAGAGAAGAGGAGGCGAGTGGAGGAACTGGAGGATGAGTAAGGAGAAGAGTGAGTGCTGCCAGCCACTTGCTGATCAAGAGCAGCATGGCAGGCACATACAAGGAAGGGCAATGCCCATGGAGAACCATAGGAGAAGAATGTATATAGAAATGAGATGGGAAATAAAACAGCATTCAAAGGCTGCTGGTGTGCAAGGGCCTGTGACCCGAGTGTGATGTGTCATTCCATATTCTTTATGAAAATATGCTTATGACATGAATATGACATAACTGAGATGTGCTTTATGCAAGATGGCTCATGTGAGATATCATTGGAAAGGTGATGATTTACTGAATGTGATTATCCAATTTGTATGCCTGTATCAAAGTTAGGAATATTGACAATGTATCTGTATTTCAACTACACTACTTTGGGCGACGTCCACTGCCAACACTTCTGGTAGAACAATGGAAAACCCAGACACATCGGATGGTCCATCATCAAGGACAATAGACTATGAAATGGACTTGGCCTTCCTGTGGACGCTCCATACTGCCACCGACTCATGGGATGATGTGATACTACAGAGTCAGGTAGTCTTGTCACCTGACACTAAAACATTACTTGGGACTTCTTGTAACTTTCCACTATAAGGGGGTCAAGTTTGGGAAACAAAGGAATCCCACCTTATGTAAATCCTATTTAAGGATGAAGAGGAAGGCAAGCAGGACTCCTCCTCTCCATGGCTGTCTGCCCAAGAAGAAAGATTGCAAAAGCCACCTGAAGGAAAGGCAAACGGGGAATCCAGACTGAAACAGGGGTCTAGTCTGAAAAGCAATATAACTGTAACTCTGAACCACAGAAACTTTGCAACCTGGCTGCAATATCTAGGGTGAGAAATACTATTTGTAACCAATTTCTTTAGTGAAACTAGTTTAGTTTGCGTGCTTGATTTCATTTGTTTAGTAATCTGCTTTGTTCTGTTTGTTACCCCTTTTACCACGTAAAATCTGCCTTTCATAGTTAATAAAACTTGTTTTGTTTATTATTAAACCCAGTTTCTGTCATTTCTAACTGTGGGGGCAATAAGCATGCACACTTCTCTCCACATTGAGGGAGTGGGTGAATTTCATAATATATTTTTGAGTCTGCACTCCAAGGGAGGTGTACATCTGAGGGCTGGAGCAAGTTCCTTCAACTGAGTCTTCCCAGAGCTGATCTGCAGCTGGGTGTGGTCCTGCCTGTATGTGTTAGAGGAGATTTTAAGAGCTTGGCTCAGCAAGACAGGTTAAAGGGGGCCCATGCTGGCAGAACAGGTAGACTCAGTGGTATCTCAGCACATCGGGTGGCTTCCCAAGGGGTCCAGCCCGTCACACTGAGTTGTTAAAAACAGATGAAAGTTCAGTTGACCTTTTATATAAAACCATTGATAAAGTAAGTGAAAGATGGAGCCAAAGAAATTAGTACAAACAAAACATGTTTAAACTAAAATAACAGATTAGGGGTTTGCAGGGATTCTGGTAAGGTCACAAAATTGCTTATGGCAACAAATCAAAATGGCAGTAAAATGACAGGAGAAGGTGGTGCACTGTTGGAGCATCTCTGGCGGAAATCCCACCTCCAGGCTGACTTACTCCATTATAATTTTGTTCACTCCTCTTTCACTTCTACCATCTTCCTAGCTAAAAACTCTTCTTCTCCACCTTAATTGAATCCCATGTCTTCAATCCCAGCCACCTTTTGGCCATCTTTGATTCACTCCTCAAATCCTCCTTCTCTCCTGCCTCCACATTTTTCTTTGCATAGGCTCTAACCAATTTCTTCCAAGAGAAAAGTGACTAAATATCACATGATCTTTCTCCCTTGGCACAGCTACCATTCCCCCTCCTCGTCTTACTTCCTTGTCACACATGCAGAAATTTCTCATCTGCTGTCTTCTTCTAATTCCTCTCTTTGCGGCAGTGACCCCATCCATCTTCTAATCTCCCTTACACCCAGTCTCATACCCTCACTTACTCCTCTCCTTAACTGCTCACTCTCCTCTTGCTCTTTCCCCTCATAATGCAAGCATGCTTTAGTGTCTCCTATCTTAAAAAATAACCACCCTGGACCCCATTTGCCTCTCCAGCTATCACCGTATCTCCCTTCCATCTCTAGGCTCATTGAATACGTTGTCTACATCTCTGTTTGGAGTTCTGTTTGTACAATCCGTCACACATCCCTTGCACTCCACTGAAACTGCTCTCGCCAAAATTTCTAATTACCTCTTCATAGACAAAGCTCAGACCCAGTACTCCATTCTCATTTTCTGTGACCTGACAGCCACCTTCAATACCACTGACTATGCTCCTCCTCTTGAAATTTTGTCTTCCACTTGGCTTCCATTAACCTGTCCTCTCCATGTTCTCCTCTTGCCTTCTCACTTTCTGAGGGGGTTCCACAGGGTTCTGTCCTTGGTCACCTTCTCTTCTCCCTCTATACCTTATCTCTGGATAATGTCATTCACAAAACACAGATTCAACTACCATCAGATCTACCTCTCTACTCCTGACTTGTCTCCCATAAAAAACTAAAATCTCAGCCTGTTTCTCTGACATCTCCTCATGGATAATTAGCTATCAGATCAAGATCAATCTTCCCCCTAAGTCCTCCCTGCTACCTCCTTTCTTGATTACTGTGGACAACACCACTCTCCTGCCTATCATGCAGGCCCATATAACCTGGGCATCATCTTTCACTTGGAAGTCTCTCTAGGTCCTCACATCCAGGGTAAATCTAATGTTTGCAGATTCTTTCTGAATAACATCTCTAAGATGCAGCCTTCCTTATCCCGCCACACAGCTAAAACTCGTCCAGGCTCTCATCATCTCACAGCTCAGTTAGTACAGCAATATTCTCTCTGGCCTTGACAAATGCAATCTTGCCTGCTCATATCCATTCAGAATGTTTGTGCAAGGATCATTTTCCTAGCCCATCACTTTGGCCATGTCACCCCGTCCTTGCATCCCTGCACTGGCTCCCTCTTCTCTACTGCATCAAACACAAGCTATTTGTCCTCACTAGCAAGGCTTTTCATGGTCAAACCACACCTTACTTATCACTCACTATCAAGATGTTGACTTCCCCATCAAATCAGCCAACGATGCCAGCTTATTATCATCATGCAGGCTTGAAAGAAGCTCCCTGTAAACATCTGCAAATCCACCTCAGTATTTTTCTTCAGTTGCCTCCAAAAAACTTGAGAATGGTTAGGCTGCTGATGTGCTGAGAGACAGCCTGTCATGCTAACAAATAGTCTTGTCACTGTTTTCTACTCCCCGTCTGTCTGTATCCATCTGTTGTCTCTTGCCTTATACTTAGAATGTAAATTCTTTTGCATTCTTTGGCAAATTCTTTTTGTTCTGTGTTTGCACAATGGGGTCTTGGTCCATGTCTAGGGCTCCTGGGGACTATGACAATACAAATAATAAATATTAATTTTGATAGGTGATGTTGCCACCCCTTTCTAGACATGGCTTTTCCTGAATTGGGGGGGGGGGGGAGGGAGGAGCATTACTTAGCAACTTGATTGTGGACTGGATAGTTTAAAGGAGCTAAACTGAAGGAGAGGAAGTGAACTTCATCATCACAGCTATCAACACCGACTGCTGTGACCAAGGAATGTACCATCACACCACTGGGCGTGATCCTGAAAGATGTCCTGAATAGAGGAGGAGAAGGAGCCAGATGATAATCACCCCATCTATTAGGTTTGCATGAATCCTGACCACCAGCTGGCATGGGAAACTGCTGCCACCCCTTCCCTACGGTGATTTTTACTTCCCTATTGTACTACTTCTGTTTCTTTTTTGCTTTCTATCTAGTAAAAGTCGGTCTTAAGATAAACCCATCCTTGTAACACTGCTGTAATGAAAAAGAAAGCTCTGAATAATGCCTTAAGCAGCCTGATACTGGTAAAAGTTTTACCAAGTGCTGAAGGGCTAATAAGATCATATGCTGTGCTTGTTGTTTCCCAGCAGCTGAACTAGAAACAGACATCTGTTGCACTTTCTTTCCTCTCCTCCTGTTTTGCCTTATCTTAAAAAATAAACTCACAAGGAACAGGATTCAACTGTATCAAGAGTCACCCAAAAATGACAGTCTAAACATTCTTCCCCCTGCTACTCCCCACACAATAAGGAAAGTTAACACCTTGATTAATACCATCTCAGGAACTGTATAGGAGGGAATTTCCCTCTAAAAGACTATACGCTTACAGAGAATAAGGGAAATTCTTATAAGAAAGTTTTACATTTCAGATACTTTGACAGTTTGCCCTTTGTGTTGCTCCAACAGGAGTGAGCCAGTGAACATAAGAATGGCCATTCTGGGTCAGACCAAAGATCCATCTAGCCCAGTATCCTGTCTTCCGACAGTGGCCAATGCCAGGTGCTTCAGAGGGAATGAACAGAACAAGTAATCATCAAATGATCCATCCCCAGTCATCCATTCCCAGCTTCTAGCACACAACAGCTAGGGACAATTCAGAGCATGGTTTTGCATCCCTGCCCATCATGGCTAGTAGTCATTGATGGTCCTATCCTCCATGAGCTTATCTAGTTCTTTTTTTAACCCTGTTATAGTTTTGGCCTTCACAACATCCTCTGGCAAAGAGTTCCACAGGTTGACTGTGCATTGCATGAAGAAATACTTCCTTTTGTTTGTTTTAAACCTGCTGCCTATTAATTTCATTTGGTGACCCCTAGTTCTTGTGTTACAAGGATTAAATAACACTTCCTTATTTACTTTCTTCACACCTGTCATGATTTTATAGACTTCTGTCACACTCTATGTGAACCCCAGGGTTTAATATGTAACAAGGGTTTTTGAACTAACTCCTGCAAGGCCTCCCAGATGCTTTCCCTTTAATGGAAGGGGCAGAGTGAGATGCTGAAGCTTGCAGAGTCAGGGAGTCCTGTGACATTTATCAGAAATCAGTTCCACAGACAACATTTTTGGGGTCCACACAAGCGATTGTGCATTAACAGCAGTCTTAAAGGGGCTTTAAACAGGAAAACAAAGACAATTTATGTGCCCAGAAACTAACACATTGCCCCGATCTAAAACAAATGTACCTGAAGACAGAGCAGAAGCCCACTTGGAGCAGCTCTCCCTCTTGCACTCCCTCTTGCTCTGCCACTAGAAGGGGGACAACTCTGCATTTAAAAGCCCCTAGCCTTTCTCCTCCCCATGTCACTTCCTGTTTAAGTAATACTTGCCAATCAGCTGATTAAAGGGAAGGGTTACACTCTCTCCCTCCCTCTTGACTTTAAATAAATCTCAAGCAGCTCTAACTCACCTATTCTTGCTATAGCTATAGTTGTATTAATCTATTAGGATACTGGCTTCTAGTTCACTCAGTGCTACAACTATTGAACTGACAAGCAAGTGTCAGAACAAACTGGGAAAGCATAGGTTAGCTCACAATGCAAGAGCCTAATAAAGAGGAATGTCTTAGCAATTTTCAAAGTGACTGGCTACAAACTACTGAGACTATTTAAACCTGTCCAGCCTACTAGAAACCCCCCACATAACAGCTTTAACTCATTAAGGGGCTTAGCTTTTAACTCACGTAAAGAACAACCTGGCAGATTGTGAAGTACATACAAGTACATTGTGATGTGCTTGCTAAGAAGCAGGGAGTGCACTGACTATATGCCATCAAGTATAAGAAGTAATGGTAATACTGATCTCCCCTCAGAACACTATATGGAGATTGCGCAAATGTGATAACACAACCTCAATCAATCCTCAAAAAGGCAATTAAATGGTTAATTTGGCCATTAAACACGCCTATCTAGAAGCTTTGGTTTAGATTTCTTTTCAGCACTGATGGTTGGTGACGAGAACCATTTGCAGAGCCCATGTACCTATCACCGCCAATGCAGCTGGATGCTAGTCTTCTGTGAAGCAGCTCTGACTTTTCCAACAGGGTCAAAAAATATAGTGTTTTGATTTCCTAGCACTCTTGGTGTCACGTGGTAACTTTCTTTATACAATCTGTTGATAATCACAGCCCTACAGAGAAAGATGGCAGATGAGGAAAGCAGGTGTCTAGAGAGGAGCAGCTGACAAATCATGCTACCCAATAGACAGGAAATACCAAGTTAATCGGGATATTAATGTTCACCTCTGCCCTGTACACATATGCATTACAACAGAGTCTCAAAATACATGAGCACATGCCATTTTCCCCACAGGAACCATGTCTTATTCATTGCATAGGTAGGATTAGGATAGGAGACTCAGTGAATGTAGTGCCTGTTCAATATTTTATCATCACTGACCAATATGTGGTCCTTGCATCACTCACAGCATGCCAATCAACTCTGCTGAATGAAGACAGGATTTATGAGATACATAAGCCAGTTTCATTCACTGTCCAAGCAGCTCAAAGAGGCCGGCATCCTGTGGGGAAAAATGGTATGGAATCATGTCTTTAGAGACTGTATAATAATTCATATGCACAGTGGGTCAGTTATGCCTATGCCATTAAGATTGACATTTCCAAAACAGTGCACACTTACTCGGCAACTTAACTGTTCTTCTAGCAAAGAATTTTAATAAAAATACACAGATATGAACTTCTAGCTGGAGTGTGTAATGGCAGTTATAAAGAGGCCTAAATGCTTCCATTATAACCTCCCTTCAGTGCTCTCAATCAGCATCCTGTCCAGTTCCATGAACACCCTCACAGCTCATACTCCATACCCATGGTCATGCACAATTAAAAGAATTAAATAGATACCTGTTATGAATAGAAATCATGGCATGTGCACTGTGGATGTCTTCTAAATCCTTACAAAGTTCAGCCAAATCAAAATAGATTGTCACCCAAAACCAAAAGGCACAGTGCACAGGGAGGCTGGCCTCTTTCAGGGGAGAAGAGTCCAGCCCTACCTGTAACACAATTACAGGCAGAGAGAATAAGCTAAGTCATGTTACAAGAATTTCATGTGGCTAAATCAGGCCTTTTGAGGTGAAAATAAGACAGAAGCCTGTGGAGAGCCAGAGCTAAGAGAAGGGAGACTCCAGGAAGAAAGCCCTGTTAGGAACTGCTACTTGATAGAGAGTGAGTCTGCTTAGTGGAAAGCCTCAGCAGCGATAGGACTAAGAACCTTGCACCAAGGGTTGTGAGCCCGCTAGGAAGGCTGGGGGGAGTTCTTGTGTTTTCTTTTGAACTTTGTTAATAAACCCAGCCCCCACAAAAGGGTGTCACTCAACACATTAAAGACAATGCTGAAGTTATCAGGAGTCCAAGAAGGGGAAACTGAGGCAGTGGCTAGTCCAAACCCATCAGGTAAGCAGTGGTGCTCCACACAGGCTGAGAGCAAACATGGCCAATTTTAAACACAAATGATAAAACTTTTGAAAGTTACACACAAATGAAAGACACTTTTAAAATGGGAACACTTATGCAACTTTAACTACTGGCATTGCTGTGTTGGGAACAATGCATTTTATGTTTTGTTTCCCCACAACTCTGAGAACTAAAATACCTCTTATTTATCTGAACACACTCTTTACAGGAGTGGAGACAATACAAGAAGTAGTTGGCCATTTTTTCATTCAGAGAACTCAAAAACACTATAGTCAGCAATAGATACAGTTTTATTTCCAGTTCTTCACCACAAGCTCTCCCTACAAAAATATATCCATACAAAGACTTTTCTGTAAACATGATTCAATCTCATTTTTTAAATACTTGCTTTTTTCATGCTGTGAGTTACTGTATTTGTGCATCCCCCTGGCACAAACCCAAAGGTCAAGGTACACAGATACATAGTGGCTGATATGCCTCAATGATTATGTCACATGAAACCAGGTTCTATCGAAACTCCACAAATAGATATTTCTGAAATAACAGGGGAATTCCAGCAGAGGCAAAGCTCAAGGGTAACAATACTGCACTTAAGTATACACTGCTTTGCTTCTGTTTCTATGGTAATACAACATACCATGGTGGGTGGGGGGGAGCGGAGGGGACCAAAAAGGTTACTTATACTTAAGGCTACAATTTAATCATGAGTATTTTTAGTAAAAAAAGTCATGGCTAGGTCACAGGCAAAAACCAAAAAAAATCCAGGGCCCCATGACCTGTCCATGGACTTTTACGCCGTTGAGGCATGCTGCAGGGGGAAAGCCGGGGCCCCGCTGCGGGGAAGGGACCCCATGGGGGCCCATTGCTGCTCCGGCCCTGCCAAAGGGGGAGCCCCATGGTGGGCTGCCAGTGCTCCAACCACCACTGCGTGGAGGAGAGTGCCCCGGGGGTGGGAGCCACATCCATGCGGGAAGGGGGGTTGTCCTGGGGCCAACCCCATTGGCAGCTGCTTGGGTGGTCCCTGTGGCCAGCTGCCCGGGGCCACCAGAGCAGCAGCCTGTGTGGCTGGCTGCAGAGCCGCTTGGCCAGCCTTGGGTTCAGCCACACTGGCCGCTGCAGAAGTCACGGAATCCATGACCTCCATGACAGACACAGAGCCCTACTTATACTACAGTAAAACTGTGCTTCTTTGAGATGCTGTCACCAGTGTGGTTCCCACTACAGGTGCATGTAACGGCAGGGCACCTGTGACCCTCCCTCACTTCCCTCGCAATTTAAAGCCCATGGTAGCCGAGGACTCAATAGGGATAGAGCTGGGTCATGGGATCTACACTGACTACAATATCTCTAAGAACCACAGTTATTGCAGAGGGTAAGTCAACATTTTTTTCCTCTTTCAGCATGAGTCACTGGATCCCACTGTAAGTGACTGGCAGGCAGCATCCTCTCAGGATGGCAGGAAACGAAGAGTTCCAGCTACATCAAACAGTAACCGAAGTACGGCTCTCATGAACGTGGCATCTGAGCTAGTAGCCAAGTCTAAGGCATGGTGTTTGACAAATGTCAGTGGGTTTCTCCACATTACAGATTTCTGATATTGGCACATTCCTGAAACAGGAAGAGGATGTTGCTTGAGCTCTGGTGGAGCGATGTTCAGTGGAAGCAGCATGCCAGGCACATAGCGAGATATGCTGCGTTACCCATTTCCATGTTCTCTATGGAGAGATGGATGGACCTTTAGAACATCTAGCTGTGGCAATAAACAGAAGGGACAACGTTCTAACCGGTTTGGTCCTGTCAATATAATAAAGCAAAGTCCTGGTAACACCAAGAGCTATAGCTTCTCTTCCCCCCAGCATCTAGTGTGGTTTCAGTAACAAGACAGGTGGACTGACTGGCTCAAATGAAATTACAAGACCACCTTAGTAGTGACCTTGTCCTGTCATATGGAGGATTGGGCCATAAGCACCAGAAGTTCACTCACTCTTGTGGCTGAAGTGTCAGCCACCAGGAAGACCAACTTCAGAGTGAGATGGGGAAAGGAACATCTGAAAGAGCCTCAAACAGAGGCTCCAAGAGCTTCAGGAGGACCAAGTCCCCAGCAGGAGCAGGTTCTCTGACTGGTGGGCAAGTGTGTAAAACCCCTTGAGGAACTTCAATACCATGAGGTGAAAAAAAGATCAGGAATTCCAGGCTGGGCAATGGAATGGAGCACTGGCACTCAGCTCGCTCTATCGGGCCAGGAAATGCTGAGCTGTGAACTTAGCATTGGGTCTAAATACATCCAAAGGCCTCTCAGACCAGACAGAGCTACAGGGCACTAGTGAGATGGCTCCCTCCCCCCTCAACTGAGACCCAGTGACATTTGAAACATCCATCACTCACAAGGACTCTGCAGGGAAAAACACCACCACCCCGGCCTCTGCAGAAGGTAGGGCAGAGAGAGAAGCAGCAAGCCCCAATCAACTCCCTCTGATTTATGTGGCAATGAAGGTCCAACTCCTATGACTCCCAGAATGGGGAGTGATGTTCCTAGCCTTGCTTTCCCTTACACTACATGGGGGAGAATGAGGATGTGGCCATGGCTCAATGTGACCTGAAAGGACAAGTACATCAGGGGCAAGGAAGCAAAGAAGCTAGCACTGTTCCTGGTCCCATCCTCAGACAATGAAAATAGCCTCAACAGAGACAAGAATTAAATAATATATGGACATGCTTAGCACTTATATAGTATTTTTCATCAGCAGAGCTTAAAGCCCTTCATAATACTACACGACTACAGGATGGGGGACTGAAGCCCTGCTGTCCCGGGGCCAAAGCCCAAGGGCTTCAGCCCTGGACAGGGAGTCTGTAGCCTGAGCCCACCACCTAGGGCTGAAGCCGAAGCCTGAGCCTCGCTGACCAGTTTGAGAACCCTTGTACTATTTCCTTCTCTTTTGTTTACACCTTTCAAACATATATGTACTCTTCAACCCACCTGTAATCATCTTTTAACCTCTCCTCATAAATCAATCTCTTCAGCCCCCTGATCACTTCTGTTGCTGTTTGAAAACTCTCTCTAGTTTATAAGTCTATTTCTTGCAGTGTACAAAGCAGTATTACCAATGTGTTCGCACTGGAGCCAGGAAGGACTAATTTGTCTTGCTCTGTGATGTGATGCCCTCATGCATGGCAGCCCAAAAATTGAATCTGCCTTTTGACTACCATAGATTGCCACAAACTCATATATAATTTGCTCTCCATTAGCCCCCCTACATCTCTTTCAACATTACCATTTTAAAGATTTTTCCTTCTCATTTAACTTCAGTATTTATCATTATTTACTGTTTCCCCAGAAGGATTTTTCCAAGTTGAATCTCATTTTGGGGGGGTGGGAGAGTTATGCTGCTCACATTTCTGATCTCTCGAGATGCTTTTATAGCATTTCTGTATCCCCACTGGTATTTGAAGCCTCTCACAATTTACTTCTCCAATGCCAAACTCTGCCTTACTGGTGCACTTATGCAGACTGCCCCTCCTTTCCCTCTCATCAGACTGACACTTCCCTTACCCTTTTGTCTACCTTCTTGTGATCTTATTACTACTGTTATAATAGTTCTTGACTTAACTGGGACAAAGAAAATTATTCTGAGATCTTTCTGTCCTAGCTGCTAACCTGCTCTGTATTAACTATCCAGGGTGCTGAGAGATCATACTGAATCCCCAGACAAACATTTAACAACGCTTTCAAATCTATGTTTTACCAATCATCCACATTTACTTCAGAAGTCCATGAATTACTAGTTTTGCTGCTACAATTGCCTAATTTCCTTTAGGGTGAAAACTACTTAAAAAAGCCCTAATATTAGAAAATTGTTCTATGCCATGTCTATAACAATATAATAGCAATATATAATAATAATACTACATTTATTACAGCATTCAGTCTGAAAGATCCTGTAATGGGGAGCCCGTTGCGCCCCTGAGTATTCAGACCCTTGACCCTGCTCCTCCCAAACTCAGGGAGGCTCCAAGCTGGTGCAACATCCATGCTCTTTATTTGTGTCCATTTCCCACCACCAGTTTCCTACTATATACAGACTATTTACAATGGCTTGGCCTAACCCAGGCCTGGTCAGCAACAGAGTAGCAGGCTCCTACCTCTCCCTGAGCCTCACTTCCTCCCAGCCTTATAGCTTCTTCCTTAAGAGGCTGGCAGGTACAGTCAGTGATTATCCAAACCTAGCAATCCATTTCCCCTGATTGGGGCTGGAGTGGTGGGAGCTGATTGAGGCTCCCCCAGCAGCGACCTGCCACAGATCCCAGTGAGCTGTAAGTCTTTATCATAGAATCATAAAATATCAGGGTTGGAAGGGACCTCAGGAGGTCATCTAGTCCAACCCCCTGCTCAAAGCAGGACCAATCCCCAACTAAATCATCCCAGCCAGGGCTTTGTCAAGCCTGACCTTAAAAACCTCTAAGGAAGGAGATTCCACCACATCCCTAGGTAACCCATTCCAGTGCTTTACCACCCTCCTAGTGAAAAAGTTTTTCCTAATATCCAACCTAAACCTCCCTCACTGCAACTTGAGACCACTACTCCTTGTTCTGTCATCTGGTACCACTGAGAACAGTCTAGATCCATCCCCTTTGAAAGCCCCTTTCAGGTAGTTGAAAGCAGCGCTCAAATCACACCTCATTCTTCTCTTCTGCAGACCAAATAATCCCAGTTCCCTCAGCCTCTCCTCATAAATCATGTGCTCCAGCCCCCTAATAATTTTTGTTGCCCTCCGCTGGACTCTCTCCAATTTTTCCACATCCTTCTTGTAGTGTGGGGCCCAAAACTGGACACAGTACTTCAGATGGGGCCTCTACAATGCCGAATCATCACTAACACACAGCTAGTTGTTAGGCAAGATGTTGCCACTGTTTAAATAGCATGCAAACATTTAGAAGAGTTTAGGACAGGAAGTGAAGAATGCTGGCTAAGATTTTCAAAATATGGGATCCTAAATCCATATTTGTCTTCAGCCTGCACTTCTTCAGAAAGCCAAAGGCATTCTGAACTGATGTAAAGGTCTACCTACCCTAATCACTCTGCATAATCAGGACCCTAAGATGTTGAAGAGCTCACCTGCCATAGAGAGCAACCAAAAATAACCCCTTACCTTTTTCAAGACACTGTGGGTTCCAGTAGAAAAGTATGAATTTGCTCATTTTTGAAAGACTTAGTGGTCCATGTGTTTCTGTTAATTTGATCCGTTTGGTGCTCTTCACAGAAATTGGTATTCTGGAGATCTGAAAAGAATGCCAATTTAATGTATATATCTCCAATAAAGCGCACACTGTTACATACATACTGCACTTTTCCTGTTTTCTGATGTCTCCATAAAAGTTCATCTCAAATCCAATCAAAGTGGACAATTATTCTGCTCAGAACCACAGTTCTGCTTGGGCAAGGAGAGGTTGTCTGTTAACATCATGATACTGTAACAGCAACCGAGCTCAGGGACCCATTGCATTAGGTGCTGTACGAACTATTAGTAAAAGACCGGTGAAGGCACTTCCCCAAGGTCACACAGCAGTTTAGTGGCAAAGCCATGAACAGAACATTAGTCTCAAGACTCCTAGCCTATGCTGTTCACACTTTATTCATTTACATGGCTTTCAGTTTTTAATTTTGGACACTGCGATTTCATATGTGGCTGAAAAACTGTAGTGTAGTTCTGTGGTATTTGATTTTCCCAGGGTCTCGGAGACTATTCTAACCATGCCAGCACTTAAACCTAGACCATGCTAATTCCATCCATGCTACACGGTGATTGCCTTTTGTTTGTAGCATGAATGGGACAACAAAGTTATAGCATATATAGCGCTAAGAAGCTATGACAAGGCTCTCAATAGCAAAACAACCTCCACTCACACTAAGAGTACTGAATGTCACTGTAGGCCCATTTTGCAGGCAGAATAACCTAGTTTGACAGTAATTTAATTTGGCTGTGCCCAAACCAAGTTATAGCATGGCATGTGTGTGGAGGCGGCCAAACTGTGAAACAGACAATTGTTTAAAAAGCTATACACCATGATTCAGACTAGGTCTTCACCAGGGCTACTGCATTCATAGAATCATAGAATATCAGAGTTGGAAGGGACCTCAGGAGGTCATCTAGTTCAACCCCCTGCTCAAAGCAGGGCCGATCCCCGACTAAATCATCCCAGCCAGGGCTTTGTCAAGCCTGACCTTAAAAAAATATGTTTTAATATGGTAATAACATTTGTCCCTATCTGCACAAACTGAACCAAACCCTGCTATAGCCTAGCCAGTCACAGCTACTCAATGCAAGACCTCATTCACTTCACAGTAAACGGATCTACACTCTAAAGTAAGGTCCCTACATTCTGCAGTTGCTGCTGCTGGGAGTTCTGAGGAAGATTCAGATACATATTTAATGGAGAATCTTAATGCATTAAATATAAAAAAAATTAATCTAGTCAGTGCAGCAACCTCTGTGATATACAGTTGGATATTACATTCATTTTATACTGTCCCCACAATTTCAGTTTTCAACATGCAGCTGTCATTTTTAGGTTTCAGAGATAACAACCCATTAAATGAAAAGGGCAGTTGACGCCTGTTGTAAAGAATATTTCTGAAACATTTAAAGTGGAAATTCTAGAGCATAATTCTGCAGCAATGGCAGAATCATGGAATACACAGGGCCCTGATTAAAGGTGATCTACAAAGGAAGCAATTGTGTTTCCTTGTTTATTATGCATAAAGGAGACTAAGAGGCTATTTCCACACCCTTCCCCCACACTACCACAGACCATTTTTCCTCCCTTTTGTTTGTATTTTTACACTAGAAATTCAGCTCATGCTACCCTGACTTTCCTGGAGGACTCTAAAGGTAACAGAAAAACTAGCATTATCACATCACAAGTACCAAAAGTGCATATAACCTTATAAGTGTGACTGAGAAGGGAAGGGATTTTTAGTCAGACCGTTTAAAATTGTTTTTATTCTGTGATATGGAGGTGATCAGTCTAGCTCGGGTTCCCAAACTGGGGATTGCAACCCCCCAGGGGGTCACAAGGTTATTACCTGGGAGTCACAAAGTGTCAATCCTGCCAGGAGTGGGGCTGGGAGCCTGAGTCCCTGTTAAATTAAGTATAAACTAAAAACAGGGGGGGTTTAATTTTAAAGGGGGGCTGCATTCAGAAGCTTGCTATATGAAAGGTGTCGCCAATACAAGAACTTTGAGAACCACAGGACTAGATAATTGGAAAATGGTCTTAAAATACAGGTATTTATATGTTTTTAATTCAAATCCCTGACCAACAGTTCAGGAAATTCTCTGGACGGTTTCAGTCCCTGTACTTATTCAATTAAGGGCTGAGAAAGTGCACACGTCAGTTCTCACATGTTTTTGCAGGTTACTTTTAAACTTGGTAGCTTTATAGTTTAAATGGGCCTTCAACAGCAGGCCATCAGCATTACACAAAGAAGCCAAGAAAAACTCTCAGATTAAGCCCCTGAACTCTAAGAAGAAGTCACAATCCAAGTGCTAAATCCGGATCTCAGACACCTAAACAAAACTCACAAATTTCAACTAGAGCTGTGCCTGCATATCTGAGAGCAGAATTCTGCCATAAAGATATATGGAAATGAGTACCACATTACGGTACTGAGCTCATAAATCAGACCGCTAATAAATGGGAAGGGTGGTGAAGTGGACTGGAAAACAAAAAACGTAACCCACCACCACCACACAGCCCTTCTACACAGCAACAAAGCATTTTCTAAACATTAATGAATTAAGCCTCTTTAGGTCATTTATCTCCATTTTACAGATGGAAAAAACTGAGAAATAGAGATTAAAATGGTTTCAAGATCCCAGGAAGTTCGTGGAAGTGACTGAATAAAATCCAGACCTCACAACGCACAGTCTTATGCTTAAAACAAGACCACCCATCTGCCATAAACTGGACGCATCAATTTGTAACAGATGAGGGTGACCCATTGTACCCAGAACCACCTTCTAATTATAAATACATGAGACTCAAAAGAGGAAACCCAGCTGTAAAACACTTCTGAGTGAGCCAGAGCTTGATTAATTTTTTTTGCCTGGATGTAAAGGACACAAAATAAATATCAATGCAATCTGTCATAAAATATCGTTTCTCTCAGTTCCTCCAAACTAGGCACTAGGGTACTGCCACTGGACCTTAATCAGGATGTCCACCTTTTTGTCAGCATAAATAAATATAAAGTGAGCACAGTACACTTCATATTCTGTGTTGTAATTGAAATGAATATATTTGAAAATGTAGAAAACATCAAAAATATTTAAATTAGGGCTGTCAAGCAATTAAATAAATGGTATTCTATTATTGTTTAACGGCACGATTAATTGCAATCAATTTTTTTAAACATTTTTGGACACTTTCTACATTTTCAAATATATTCATTTCAATTACAACACAGAACACAAAGTGTTCAGTGCTCACTTTATTTTGATTACAAATATTTTCATTGTAAAAAACAAAAGAAATAGTATTTTTCAACTCACCTAATACAAGTATTGAAGTTCAATCTCTATCATAAAAGTTGAACTTACAAACATAGAATTATGTTCAAAAAATCCTGCATTCAAAAATAAAATATAAAACTTTAGCACCTACAAGTCCAACCAGTCCTACGTCTTGTTCAGCCAATCACTCAGACAAAAAAGTTTGTTTACATTTGCAGAAGATAATGCTGCCTGCTTCTTGTTTACGTCACCCAAAAGTGAGAACAGGCATTTGCATGGCACTGTTGTAGCTAGGGTCGCAAGATATTTACATGCCAGATTCATATGTCCCTTCATGCTTCAGCTATCATTCCAGGGGACATGTGTCCATGCTGATGATGGGTTCTGCTTGATAACCATCTAAAACAGTGTAGACCGACATGTTCATTTTCATCATCATGATTCAGCTGCCACCAGCAGAAGGTTGATTTTCTTTTTTGGTGGTTTGGGTTTCATAGTTTCCACATCAGAGTGTTGTTCTTTTAAGACTTCTGAAAGCATGCTCCATACCTCATCCCTCTCAGCTTTTGGAAGGCACTTCAGATTCTTAAATCTTGGGTTGAGTACTGCAGCTTTCTTTAGAAATTTCACACTGGCACCTTATTTGCATTTTATCAAATTTGCAGTGAAAGTGTTCTTAAAATGAACAACATGTGCTGGGTCATCATCTGAGATGGCTAGAACATGAAACGCACTGTGGGATGGAAGAATTCTATGCACTGCTACAGAATAGGGACCGAGCAGCTAGGCAGCAGTTCTGCAGAAAAGTATCTACGGCTTATAGTGGACAAGAAGCTGGATGAGACTCAACAGTGTGCCCTTGTTGCCAAGAAGGCTAATGGCATTTTGGGCTGTATAAGTAGGAGCACTGCCAGCAGATCGAGGCACGTCATCATTCCGCTATATTTGGCATTGGTGAGGCCTCATCTGGCTTACTGTGTCCAGTTTTGGGCACCACACTACAAGAAGGATGTGGAAAAATTGGAAAGAGTCCAGCGGAGGGCAAAAAAAAAAAAAAAAAAAAAAAAGATTAGCGGGCTGGAGCACATGATTTATGAGGAGAGGTTGAGGGAACTGGGATTATTTAGTCTGCAGAAGAGAAGAATGAGGGGGGATTTGATAGCTGCTTTCAACTACCTGAAAGGGGGTTCCAAAGAGGACAGATCTAGACTGTTCTCAGTGGTAGCAGATGACAGAACGAGGAGTAATGATCTCAAGTTGCAGTGGAGGAGGTGTAGGTTGGATATTAGGAAAAACTTTTTCACTAGGAGGGTGGTGAAGTACTGGAATGGGTTACCTAGGGATGTGGTGGAATCTCCTTCCTTAGAGGTTTTTAAGGTCAGGCTTGACAAAGCCCTGGCTGGGATGGTTTAGTTGGGGATTGGTCCTGCTTTGAGCAGGGGGTTGGACTAGATGACCTCCTGAGGTCCCTTCCAACCCCGAGATTCTATGAAATATATGGCAGAACGCGGGTAAAACAGAACAGAAGGCATACAAGCATATCCTCTGGAACGATGGCTGAAGCATGAAGAGACATATGAATCTTTAGCAGATCTGGCACATAAATATCTTGTGACGCCAGCTACAACAGTGCCATGCAAATGCCTGTTCTCACTTTCAGGTGACATTGTAATTAAGAAGTGGGCAGCATTATCTCCCGTAAATATAAACAAACTTATTTCTCTTAGTTATAGGCTGAACAAGAAGTAGGACTGAGTGGACTTGTAAGCTCTAAAGTTTTACATTGTTTTGTTTTTGACTGCAGTTATGTAACAAACTATTTCTTATATTTATCATTTTTACAGTGCAAATATTTGTAATCAAAATAATATGAGCACTGTACATTTTGTATTCTGTGTTGTAATTTAAATAGATATATTTGAAAATATAGAAAAACATCCAAAATATTTAATAAATTTCAGTTGATATTCTAATGTTTAACAGTGCAATTAATTTTTGAGTTAATCACGTGAACTAACTACCATTAATCAATAGACCTAGTACAAATAAATGTTCCAAGAGTTGACAAGGAAATCTTAGTTTATGAATTATTAATTAAAAGATGGGCTCCTTGACAAATTTAGCATACTGCATCAGGATTTTCTTTGTCCCAAATATATTAAAACAGAGACACTTCAAAGTTTCCATATAATTAGAACTAGTTGAAATCTCACAGGTAAGTTTCAATTACACTAAGTTATTAATGACAGTTCTATTGGTCATAATGAGCAGTGGTATGATCGAGACTGAATACAGATGTCAAAAGTTTCCACTGGTAGATGAACTGGCGCAACTGTGATGTCTCATTAAAGATTCCATGGCTGCATGCTAGTTTAGGCAACAATACTATCATCATGGTACTGCTGCCTCAGTTCCACAGCATATTAAAGCAGCACTGCTGGGAGAATTGATTCTGGGGCACAGGGAGATACCTTAAACCAGAGACACACTGTGACTCAGAGACGGGGCTCTCCCTGCCCCAACTTCACACAGCACCAGTCTCACTAACATAGATCACTAAACCAATTGAAAAGTAAGGACCAGACTCACTTTGGTTGCCTTGACCAGCTCCAGTAATTTAAAACAGCCGTAAGCCAGCTACATTGGCCAGTGCACTCTCCCTGTTTTGTGCCACCAGTGGCTTTCCCATTAAAAGTTAAATAATTTAAGACTGGTATTTTATATCTCCAAATCATTAGAAACATTGCATGACAGCATTCTCTTTGGTTTTTTGTTTAGGAGTCATGTATGAAATTTTCATAATTTCAAATAATGAAGGAAATTCCCAGCCAAAAACAACTACATGAAGATGTAGTTAAGGTTGACAGTACATATCAGTAACTTAAATTAAAGAACATTACAGGGATGCTGTAATTATCCTAAAACGAGTTAAGATTAGACATAAAAGAAACCCAAACATGTTAATGTAAGAAATGAACATTTAAGGCACCCAAAAACTTTAAAATTCCACTGTAGTAATGCAATGAAAGGGGGAAAAATGAAACAAATCAAGTGTCTCTAAAAATCAGTTTAATCTAATCTGGGACCACAAACACTAACCTGCGTTAATTAGGATAGGAGAAAAGGGGGCCTATAATCTCCTTTTTAAAATATTTGTATATATCCTCATATTACCAAGAGCTTTGAAGTTTCAGGACTTTGAATTATTTGGCTTAATTTCTGAACTGAGACACTCTGGATAAAGGTCTATTGGGTCCCCAGGAGAATACATTCTCTCTTTGACAACATATAAAATTCAAAACTTATGTCTATTATATACAGTAACTAATATAGGATGTAACTAAGGCCTTGTCTACACTGCCACTTTACAGCACTGCAACTTTTTCACTCAGGGGTGTGAAAAAACACCCCCTGAGTGCTGCAAGTTTTAGCTCTGTAAAGTAGCAGTGTAAACAGTGCACTCACTGGTAGCTATTCCCATGGAGGTGGTTTTTTTGGTGCCATGACTACACAGCTACATTAAAGCACTTTAATGTTGCTAGTGAAGCCGTGCCCTTAGTAGCCTATGATTGTCCCTTCCAGAACTACTGACAAACTTCAGCACGACACTGAATTAGAAAGCTACTCAGCGTTTCTTCCAACTGCCTGCCAGCTTCCTTTTTCTCAGCACAGGGGCCCTCCCACAGCTGGCATTTGGGGAGAAATGCAGAGGGTGTAGGATTGATGGGTGGCTGGAAAAACAGGTGGGGCTAGAAATAAAAGGCAGCGTTGGAGCATATGGCTCTGAAGTGCTAGGAACAATGCAGCCACTGTAACAATCTCAAAAAGAAAAGGAGTACTTGTGGCACCTTAGAGACTAACCAATTTATTTGAGCATGAGCTTTCGTGAGCTACAGCTCACTTCACAGCGGCTACAGCCTCCTTTCCACTGCCCCTCCCAGTCTCCCACCTCTCTCTCTCCTGGCATTGCCCCCGGTGGTCCCGATGACACCCGTACACACCCCTCACCAATCCATTCTCCCACTCGCTGCCCTGGCACCCCGAGTCCACATGGCCCCCCAACAGCCTGCCCGCCTGCCCTCTCCCCGCGCCCCCCCCCACGCCCGCTCGGCTCCGCCTCCTCCCCCCGCCCGCTCGGCTCCGCCTCCTCTCCCCGCGGCCCCCCCCCCACGCCCGCTCGGCTCCGCCTCCTCTCCCCGCGCCCCCCCCGCCGCCCGCTCGGCTCCGCCTCCTCTCCCCGCGGCCCCCCCCCCCACGCCCGCTCGGCTCCGCCTCCTCTCCCCGCGGCCCCCCCCCCCACGCCCGCTCGGCTCCGCCTCCTCTCCCCGCGGCCCCCCCCCCCACGCCCGCTCGGCTCCGCCTCCTCTCCCCGCGGCCCCCCCCCCCACGCCCGCTCGGCTCCGCCTCCTCTCCCCGCGGCCCCCCCCCCCCACGCCCGCTCGGCTCCGCCTCCTCTCCCCGCGGCCCCCCCCCCCCACGCCCGCTCGGCTCCGCCTCCTCTCCCCGCGGCCCCCCCCCCCCACGCCCGCTCGGCTCCGCCTCCTCTCCCCGCGGCCCCCCCCCCCCACGCCCGCTCGGCTCCGCCTCCTCTCCCCGCGGCCCCCCCCCCCCACGCCCGCTCGGCTCCGCCTCCTCTCCCCGCGGCCCCCCCCCCCACGCCCGCTCGGCTCCGCCTCCTCTCCCCGCGGCCCCCCCCCCCACGCCCGCTCGGCTCCGCCTCCTCTCCCCGCGGCCCCCCCCCCCACGCCCGCTCGGCTCCGCCTCCTCTCCCCGCGGCCCCGCCCCCACGCCCGCTCGGCTCCGCCTCCTCTCCCCGCGGCCCCCCCCCCCACGCCCGCTCGGCTCCGCCTCCTCTCCCCGCGCCCCCGCCCCCACGCCCGCTCGGCTCCGCCTCCTCTCCCCGCGCCCCCGCCCCCACGCCCGCTCGGCTCCGCCTCCTCTCCCCGCGCCCCCCCCCCCCACGCCCGCTCGGCTCCGCCTCCTCTCCCCGCGCCCCCCCCCCCCACGCCCGCTCGGCTCCGCCTCCTCTCCCCGCGCCCCCCCCCCCACGCCCGCTCGGCTCCGCCTCCTCTCCCCGCGCCCCCCCCCCCCACGCCCGCTCGGCTCCGCCTCCTCTCCCCGCGCCCCCCCCCCCCACGCCCGCTCGGCTCCGCCTCCTCTCCCCGCGCCCCCCCCCCCCCACGCCCGCTCGGCTCCGCCTCCTCTCCCTGCGCCCGCTCCCGGCGTTAAAAGAGGCGCCCCACATTACCTAGCCGAGGGCTACGCGCACTCACCGGGAGCGCCCAGCCACCGCCTCAGACTGCCACTGCAGCCCCGCCGCTACCACCTGCTACGTTACCTGCTGCGTCAACAAACGCGTCATTTCCTCCATGCAAAGCAAGGCACTGCCCCCAGCCAAAGCCATCCGACGCTGGTGACGTCACTGCCGGCTCCAAGATAACTGGGGAAGCAGCTGAGCCACACGCGTGCGCACTAGGGGTTCGGGAATCAGGAGGCGAGCGGGGCGGGCTAGGAGCTGTGCCGGTCTGTTGATCTCCCGCTCGCTCCCCCTCCAATCCCAGCCCTGCACTGGCCATGGACCCGCTCCTGGCGCGCGCCGCGCTCCCCCAAAGGGCCGGGTCGGCTACTTATAACGCTGAGGGGGGGAGCGCTCTTCCCCCACAGGGTACCCCGCCCTGCCCCTGCCAGAGGGGGCACCTCGGCCTGGGGGGCAGCCTGGCTCCAGGTGGCTCCCGGAAGTAGCTGGCATATCCCTCTCCTAGGCACAGGGGTGGCCGCACGGGTTCCATTCACTGACCCGTACCCAGCTCCCTTTGGCCGGGAACGGTGGCCAATAGGCGTTGCAGTGGCGGTGCCTGTAGGCAGCACACAGAGGTGCCTGGATCCTCCGCCTAGGAGCCGGACATGCTGGCTGCTTCCAGGAGCTGTGCGAAGCCAGGACAGACAGGGAGCCTTCCTTAGCCCCACTGCACTGCCAACTGGGAGCCGCCTGAGGTAAGTGCTGCCAAGGCAGAGCCTGAACCCCATCCCACACCCTACCCTCCTGCCCCAGTCAGAACCCCTTCCTGCAACCAAACTCCCTCCTGGAGCCCACACCCCAACCCCCTGCCACAACTCTGACCCACCTCCTGCACCCCAAACCCTTTATCCCCCCAGCCACACCCCCTCCCGCACCACACCCCTAGCCCGAAGCCCTCTGCCGTGCTCCAACCTCTCAGCCCCAGCCCGGATCCCCCTTCTGAACCCCAAACCCCTCATTCCCTGCCCCACCCCAGCGTCTGCTCCCCTAGCCAGAGCCCTCACTCCCGCCCACACCCCAACCGTTTGCCCCAGCCTGGTGAAAGCGAGTGAGGGTCGGGGATGGAGTCGGCTGAGACTGGGCAAGGGTGTTCAGTTTTGTGAGATTAGAAAGCTCGCAACTCTAGGAGAACAGACAATCACCGTCCTCTTCCTAACAGCCCTTAATGGACTTGAAGATTTGGTGTGTCCCACTCAGCTGTCTAAACATGCCCATTTCTTTCCCTCTTTCCCTACAGGTCAGGTTTTATAAACCTTTTATCATGTTTGTTGCTCTTCTCTGGACTCTGCAATTTGTCTACATCAGTGTTCCCCAAACTGTGGGCTGTTCGTCCCAGGGAGTGTGGAGGAATGTTTGGGGAGGTGGAGAGGGAGCTTCACTGAGCCCATCTTTGGCCCCAGCCCCACTCTGCTCCTAGCCCAGCCATGGCTCCACCCTGCCTCCTGCTCTGCCCAGGGCCACACTTAAGAGCAGGCGACAGCCTGGGGTGTTTGGCTTGCTGGTGGGGGGAGGGCACACTAAGCTCTCAGTGCTGTTTTTGTTGTTAGCAACAAAAGGGAAAATAGAATGTTTAAAGTAAAATGTCTCGGGGTATTTCCTATGTGGATTCATTTTTCACTAACCTTCTAGAATGTTCTGGACCTTTGTAGAACCTTTTATGGCCTACTACAAATGGATGGAGGTCAAGTCCAGGCTCAAGCTGAATAAATGTATAGACGTAGAAAACCAGCGCAGCATTCATGTAGAAACTCAGCATTGGAGGAATGTGCTCAAGCATCTGATCTCAATTACCCTCTTCCTTGCAAAGAATAATTTGCCTTTCTGAGGCTTGTCAGATAAGTTCACTGAACATAGTGGTAATTTCCTCTGTTTGGTAGAGCTCCTTGGGAAATACGTTGATGTCATGCATGAGCATCTATGTTGAGTAGTTTGTAAAGATGCTGTGGACCATAACTGCAGTGAAATAATTCAAAACAAATTTATTGACCTTATGACAAGGAAGGTGCTTGATAACCTATTGATGCGGCTTCGCCAAAGTGAAGTACTATGCCATAATAATGGATTGCACTCCCAACATTAGTCACAGTGAAAAGATGACATTCACAGTAAGATTTGCCTTGCATAATGACAGGTTTTAGAGTAACAGCCGTGTTAGTCTGTATTCACAAAAAGAAAAGGAGTACTTGTGGCACCTTAGAGACTAACCAATTTATTTGAGCAATGAAGTGAGCTGTAGCTCACGAAAGCTCATGCTCAAATAAATTGGTTAGTCTCTAAGGTGCCACAAGTACTCCTTTTCTTTTTACAGTAAGATTTGTTGATGACGAGGATGGCTGTATCCCCGTAAAGGAACACTTTATCTGTTTCTGGTTTCTGGACAACTCTATTGGAAAAGGCCTAACAGAACTGTTTATGAACATTTTGAATGAGAATAAAATAAAGCTTCAGGACTGCTGCAGCCAAGGCTCTGACAACTGCGTGAACATGAAAGGAAGAAACAGTGGCATCCAGGCAAGGATCTTTATGCTGAATCCAAGAGCTTGCTTTGTGGCTGCCATCTCCTCAACCTGGTTGAGTCAGATGCAGCGTCATCTTCTTTAGAGTATATCTACACTAGAAACATAACTCAACCTACATTAGGTTGACTTGCACCATCGGAGTAATTATTGTGGTGCCTGAATGTCCACACTACCCTCCTTGGATCGGTGGTGCACATCCTTCCTCACCAAGTGCGCTTCCACCATCCTAAGAGGGGCAGTGGGAGGAGCTGAGAGCCCGATCTCTCCACTCCGCTGGCGACTCCCTGGTGGGAGCCCAACTACCCCACAGACTCCCAGCAAGCTGATCTCCCCATTCCCCATCGGGAGCTGGGGTGTGTGTATATGCAGGGGAGAGCCGCCTGGGGCTTCTCACCTTGGCAGGAAGCAGGGGATAGCTGGGCTCTAGCTACCCAGCTTTCTTATCAATTTCATGGCTCCTGCCATGAAATTGACAAAACAGCTAAGGGCCCTGTGATGCACCCCATAATGCTTTATGGGAATATGCTCATGAATGTATATATGACATACATGGCAAATGTGGCATAAAACATATTCCAGTTAACACATCTCTATAAAGGTTATGATCTACTGAATATATTCATCCTATCTGTATGCATGTATCATTTT
Source organism: Lepidochelys kempii (assembly GCF_965140285.1). Taxonomy (NCBI): domain Eukaryota; kingdom Metazoa; phylum Chordata; order Testudines; family Cheloniidae; genus Lepidochelys; species Lepidochelys kempii. The sequence goes on along the minus strand of NC_136388.1, from coordinate 49,609,446 downwards.
TGTATTCGAAGTTATGAATATTGGCTGTGTACTTGTTTGATTTTTAAATAGCCTTCGTAAGGCATTTGGTCAGCTTCTTTAGAAAGGAATGTGCAAGTTAAGTGCCCAGTCAAGAAACACTTAAGCTGACAATAGACCTTAATAGACACCAATCTACATCTGAGCTTTCCTGGCTATGTGGCTTGGCCTGTACAGTTTTGGAGTCGCATGTCCATGCATGACTCAAACTCCATTTTGTACCTGTAATTCTGCACAGGTGGAGGAAGGGGTTTAGACCCACAAGGAGAAACTATATAAAGCCTTGGGAGACCCCTCCATTTTGTCTTCAGCTGGCTCAAGAGAGAGCCTCTCCGCCACCAAGGATACCTGAGAGAAACTGAGTACTTGTGGCACCTTAGAGACTAACCAATTTATTTGAGCATGAGCTTTCGTGAGCTACAGCTCACTTCATCGGATGTGTGGGTGTGAGTGATTGCTGGACCCAGACTAGAAGGAAACTAGTTTGTAAAAGGAAGCTTACTGGAACACCTCTGAGGGTGAGGTTTTATCTGTATTCAATTTTCTTACTGTATTAGGCATAGACTTGCATGTTTTATTTTATTTTGCTTGGTAATTCACTTTGTTCTGTCTGTTACTACTTGGAACTACTTAAATCCTACGTTCTGTATTTAACAAAATCACTTTTTACTTATTATTTAACCCAGAGTATATATTAATACCTGGTGGGGGTGGGCAAACAGCTGTGCATCTCTCTATCAGTGTTATAGAGGGCGAACAATTTGTGTGTTTACCCTGTATAAGCTTTACACTTATAAAGCGGGTGAAGTGGATTTATTTGGGGTTTGGACCCTATTGGGAGTTGGGCATCTGAGTGACAGAACACTTCTTAAGCTGCTTTCAGTTAAGCTCGCAGTTTGTGGGACGTGGTTTAGATGTGGGTCTGTGTTTGTGGCTGGTAAGCATGTCTGGCACCACCTGGCGGGGTTCTGGAGTCCCAAGCTGATAGGGAAAGCAAGGGCAGAAGTAGTCTTGGCACATCAGTTGGCAGCCCCAGAGGGGTTTCTTTGATCCAACCAGTCACAAGCCCATGTAAAAACGCAGTGTCTACACAGACACTCATCTCACCCTAATTACACCGACATGAGGCTTGTTCTTCTCATGGAGTTATTATGTCAGTGTAGTAGGGCACTTACATTGGCAGGAGCAAAGCTGAAGTGTAGACACTGATCTAATTAGGTTGATGTAAGCTGCCTTAGGTTGACCTAACTGTGTAGTGTAGACCAGCCCTTAGATTCAGTATCTCTCTTTGGAGTACTGCAAAGGGTATAAGTTGATGCTGAAAACAGGACAATCACATGGAAGATCTTCACTGACAATCTTACAAATCTGACCATGAAGCCGCTAAGTGAAACTCACTGGTAGAGCTGCATTGACAGCCGTAAGGCCACGGGCGTACCAAATGACTAAGGTTTATGATGCCTTCTTGGAACTGGCACAGTCGAGTAAAGCTGAAGCCGAATCTTACACAAGACGCAAAGCCTGGTAAACCAGATCCTGGACTTCAAATTTCTGGTCTCAATTGTGGTTTGGCACAATATTCTGTTCCAAGTAATGTAAGGAAGGCATTACAAAATCAGTTGATGGACATTGTGGCTGCCACAACTTTGATGAGAAGCTGCCTTGATTTCATTGTGGTCTACAGAGAGAACAGATTTGAATATGCCATCATTGCTGCCAAAGAAATGGTGGAAAATTTAGGAGTCGAATATGAGTTTCCTTGTAGACAGGCTCATTGGAAGAAGACAGTTTGATTATGAGGATAGAAATGAGGTGATAGGGAAGCTCAGAAGAAAAATTCAAGAGGGAGGGTTTTTGCTCACTCGTTGACACTACTCAAGTCCACCTGTAGTCATTTTTCCCCAGAGGTGGCTCCTCCTCCTCTGGGTCTGTGGGTGGCCAATCCACCCCACTACATCTCCGGGGGTCACCTGACATGGGGAATCCGTGGGGCGATGGGAGACATGAGCTCGGGCCTGTGGTCAGTGCCGAACAATAAACACAATTACAGAGCCCCAGCCCTACGTCAGGGCAAGGCAGCAAAGAGTCTCATGGTCAGGCCTGTACTCTGCCTGTTTGCTGCCCAGCCTATCAGCCTAGGCTCTGGTTCAGAGCGGGACAGTAAACAAAGTCACTCAGCTCCAACCTGCACTTGGGTGGGGCTGCAGACAAAGCATAAGTGCTGGCTTCCTCGCGACCCAGTGGGTGCTCACCTGCTGCACCGCCCTCACATCACCCCCATTCCACCCTCTTCCCCCAAGTCCCCGCCCCTGCCCTGTCTCTTCTCCCCTGAGCGTGCTGCGTCCCCACTCATTCCTCTCCCTCCTAGAAAGTCTTAATTGCCGCTAAACAGCTATTAGGCAGCGGGCAGGAAGTGCTGAGAGGGAAGGGGAGGAGCAGGGACGCGACGAGCTCGGGGGAAGAGGAGGAGGTGTGTGGTGGGGGAGCACTAACTTTTCCCCATGGGTACTCCAGCCCTGCAGCACCCATGGAGTCGGCGCCTATGAAACAAAGTCAGTTAACTCAGGCTTTCCTTCAGCTAGCCTGAGGGAGGGGGAGACTGCCACCCACCGCTTGGGTGGTGGGGGGGGATGCAGGCCCTCCCACTCCACTGCATCCCAGTCCCGGGCCCTAAGGGTGGTGCAGGGGTCTGCCACCACGTCAGCAGGGATCCAAGCTGCAACATGCTAATTCACCCTCTGCCAGCGTTGCAGCTAGACAGGGGTCTACTACCCCTGGGCCACTTCCACACGCCCTCTCCAAGGGTACCTGCTGGTACTGTGAGGTAAGGTGGTCAGCAGGGACCTCAGTTGCCAGTAGAAGCTCTGCCAGGGTTGGGCCAGCCGGCAGTCCAGGATAGTCATCTGCCTCCTGCGGGATTGGGTCGGCCAGGTGGTCCAGGCCAGTCGTCTGCTCCCTGTGGGGCCGGGTCATCCAGGAGTCCAGGTGGTCCAGGCCAGTTGTCTGCTTCCCCCTAGGTCAGGTCAGTCCAGGATCCACGTGGTCCAGTCCAGTCGTCTGCACTCTGCAGGCCTGCTGCCACCTCCCAGGGCGAGTGCTCAGGGGATGCATCTGTCCCTTCTAGTGGCCAGGGCCCTAGTCAGCTTCTGGGTTCTGCCTTTATACGTCCAGCCCCACCCCTTGGCTTCCGGGGGCAGAGCTAGGAGTAGGGCTCCACCCACGAGGGGGTGGTGCCACCCTATTCCTCCGTGTCTGGGGTGGGCCAGTCCACCTCACTACACCATCGAAGAAAAGTCTGGACAAATGAAGCACCACAAAAAGACCTGGTTTTTGTATGACCAGCAGACAGGAAAACACTCTTGAACAATTGTACGGACCTTCACCAGACGCTGACATATGGGGAATGTTCAGAAGTCAATGATAAAGACCTATGTCAAATTGGACAACATGCATCACATTTTGCAACACAGGAAGCACTTTCCACTCCCAAGTTCTCCAATTCATTCATGATGCAGAGCTAAAGGACACTTTTTTTCCTAAAGTGTGGATAGCTTTGAGGATTCTGCTCATACTGATGGTCACGATAGCAAGTGGTAAGAGCAGCTTTTTGAAGATCAGGCTCCTTAAAGCATATTTTTGATCAACGATGGCTGATGAGACTGACATTGCTTGCTATTTTATCCCTTCAGAATGCCATTGGCCAATTTTTGGATCTCTGTGATGTTGTGCTTCAGTTCACGAGGGCAAAAGCAAGAAAAGCAACCTTTTGAACTAAAGGACAAGGAGTAACATTCTATAGCTGTCACCTACTGTAACACTATTTAATACTAGTCCACCCAATCTTGATGCACAGTTCAATTTCTTGGTGTTGGTATGTTTCAGTTATTCTTAAAATTAAAAACTTTCTGTAAGCTTAGACAAAGTAATTTTTTTATTTGCTTATATATGGCTTGAATAAATACAAATGTACAGACCGTAGCTTGCAAATTTATCATCTTATATGAGAGGGATAAATCATGCATGCAAATTGTGCATCCAAGTGTGAAATGGATGACAAATGCAATAAAAAAATAAGGTATTCAAAAGTTTAACAAATGGGAGGTGGGGGTGCTGAAGACGCTCCTTACTTGGGGTGCCATTTGGTCTAGGGCCAGCCCTGAATGCAATGGTGGTATGACTGAATTTTCCTTGAATTTCCTTTAGTCCTACCTGTAGCAGGAAGCTGCTTTGGTAATTTAAAATTGGTTAAATTCAATACTACAGATATTAGTTGGTACTAGGCTGTCAAGCTATTAAAAAAATTAATCACGTGATTAAAAAATTAATTATGATTAAGCACACCGTTAATAATATAATACCATTTATTTAATTATTTTGGATGTTTTCTACATTTTCAAATATTGATTTCAATTACAACACAAAATACAAAGTATACAGTGCACACTTTATATTTTTGATTACAAGTAATTGCACTGTAAAAAAACAAAAGAAATTGTATTTTTCAATTCACCTAATACACAAGTACTATAGTGCAATCTCTTTATCATGAAAGTTGAACTTACAAATGTAGAATTATGTACCCAAAAAACTGCATTCAAAAACAAAACAACGTAAAATTTTAGCGCCTGCAAGTCCACTCAGTCCTACTTCTTGTTCAGCCAATCGCTCAGACAAACAAGTTTGTTTATGTTTGCAGGAGATAATACTGCCCGCTTCTTGTTTATAATATCACCTGAAAGTAAGAACAGGCATTCTCATGGCACTGTTGTAGGTGGCATTGCAAGTTATTTATGTGCTGGATATTCGAAACATTCATATGTCCCTTCATGCTTCGACCACCATTCCAGGGAACATGCATCCATGCAGATGACAGGTTCTACTTGATAATAATCCAAAGCAGTGTGGATCGACGCATGTTCATTTTCATTATCGTGAGTCAGATGCCACCAGCAGAAGGTTGATTTTCTTTTTTTGGTGGTTCAGGTTCTATAGTTTCTGTATCAGAATGTTGCTTTTTTAAGACTTCAGAAAGCATGCTCCACACCTCATCCCTCTCAGATTTTGGAAAGCACTTCAGATTCTTAAACCTTGGGTTAAGTTCTGTAGCTATCTTTAGAAATCTCAAATTTGTACCTTCTTTGCATTTTCTGAAATTTGCAGTGAAAGTGTTTTTAAAATGAACATGAGCTGGGTCATCATCCAAGACTGCTATAAAATGAAATATATAGCAGAATGCACGTAAAACAGAGCAGGAGACATACAATTCTCCCCCAAAGAGAATCAGTCACAAATTTAGTTAACACATTCTTTTTTTAACAAGCATCATCAGCATGGAAGCATGCCCTCTGGAATGGTGGTCGAAGCATGAAGGGGCATACAAATGTTTAGCATATCTGGCACGTAAATAACTTGCAATGCCAGCTACAAAAGTGACAAGCAAATGCCTGTTCTCGCTTTCTGGTGACACTGTAAATAAGAAGAGGGCAGCATTAGCTCTTGTAAATGTAAACAAACTTGTTTGTCTTAGTGATTGGCTGGACAAGATGTAGGACTGAGTGGACTTGTAGGCTCTGAAGTTTTACATTGTTTTGTTTTTGAGTGCAGTTATGTAAAAAAAAAATTCTACATTTGTAAATTGCACTTTCACAACAAAGAGTTTGCACTACAGTACTTGTATGAGGTGAATTGAAAAATACTATTTCTTTTGTTTATAATTTTTACAGTGCAAATATTTGTAATAAAAAATATACACTTTGATTTCAGTTACAACACAGAAGGCAATATATATGAAAATGTAGAAAAACTTCCAAAATATTTAATACATTTCAATTGCTATTCTATTGTTTAGTAATGCGATTAAAACTGCGATTAATCGCTATTAATTTTTTTAATCACAGTTAATTTGAGTTAATCACGTGAGTTAACTGCGATTAATCGACAGCCCTAAAAAATCTTTTCATTTTTCACTGGGCTTCCCTTAAATTAAGCAGCTCACATTTTATTTTCATATTTCAGTTTTGAATACAGTGTTCACATGCAAGAGCTTTTATTTTATTTTATTTATTTTGGCCTGAGGTCTGTTATCTGCTGTGTTTTAGCAACGTTCTGTTTGACTGATGCTTTGCTTTCTTTCTTTCTTTCTGCTGCTACACTTAAACTGTTCTTCTGAAAGGCAGTGTTAGCTGCTGTTACTCATTTTTTCCTCTTCAGCTTCGTAGGTATTCCCCCCTCCCTTTTTTTTAAATTGTTCTCTTTAACACTTATGCTCTTTAAACCTTGTACTACCCTTGACTGTCTAGTCCCTTTCGAGCTCTGCAGTGTCCTTAGAGTCTGTGCAAAACTCCTTTTAACTTAACATTTATTTCCCTTAAATCATTCAGTTTCAGTTTGTGAAATAGGACATTTCCAAAGGCTTCACTAGCTACAAAATTCTGAGATTGTAAACATTTTACCTTTTTGGCCAGAGTGACAGTTTTCAGTCAATGTATTTAGCATCTTAAAGCTGATCTTTTTAAGCTATTGCATTTTGCAACTGGGTCTGCAATCTCCTGAGAGTCACGGACCACACAAACATGAGTAACAGAAAACTTGCCTACAGTGACATCTAAGGGTTTAGTAAGTGTGACAGGGCAAGGCCAGATGGCTATAGAAAAGTAGTGGGAGATAGATATATTAGCTCCAGGCTAAACAAATCCCTGGTACCAGAATAAGTGAAATGGCAGCTGCGCCAGGTCAATTAAGCAGAAGGCAGGGAGAATGCTAGGTTGATTGGGACACCTGAAGCCAATCAGGGGCTGGCTGAAACTAGTTAAAAGCCTCCCAGTTAGTCAGGTGGGTGTGCATGTCAGGAGCTGTGGGAGGAAGTTGCGCTGTTGGAGAGACTGAATAGTACACACCATATCAGGCACAAGGAAGGAGGCCCTGAGGTAAGGGTGAAGTGGAGCTTGAGGAAGTGAGGGCTGCTGTGGGGAAAGTAGCCCAGAGAATTGTACATGTCATGTTTCTAAAAGGTCAGCTACCATAGCTGATGCTATTTAGGGTCCCTGGGCTGGAGCCTGGAGTAGAGGGTGGGCCCGGGCTCTTCCCCCTCTCCCCCTTTGCCCCCTGATTAATCACTGAGACTGGGAGACAACAGAGACCATGCAAGGAAGGATAATTTCTCCTCACCTCACTCGCTGGCTTATGATGAAAATGGCTCAGTAGACTGTGACTCTTCTCTCTAGAGAGAGAAGGGTTACATGGAGGGTCACAGTGAGCCTCTGAGGCTAGCAAAATCTGCCAGGAAACGCAGGACCACGGAGGCAAGGATAGAACTTTGTCATATAAGCCAGTGAGTGGCTCCTTGTCCTGTCACTCTGGGCATGGTAATGCACGGTTATGTGACATCCCCACCTGAATTCAAGATGTCAAAGAGACAGACACCCCAGGATCAAGCAAAGCTTGTTACAAATGCCTCCTATAACTGTTAGCACCTGGCGGCATCCCCGCTCCTACAAGGTAATGCAGGTAAGAATCTTGGATGAGTGGGAGGAGGCTTGGTATCCCTATCGGGGAATCGAGGAAGTGGTTCTAGCTGATAGACCGCTCCCCATCCCTGAGGTCCACTCCTGAAGCCTCTGCACCTCCTCCAGTACCTCATTACGCCTCTGTACCTCATAAGAGGGAATCCATGGGCACGCATGGCTGCTTCCTTTCTCTTGGCCACACCTTCTACAATATCCTGTACTACCCTTAGCTTGGATTCCTGGCCACTTTCAACCCTGTGTGCTTTAGCCTCATCCACTGGGTCCTTATTCTTACCCTACATCACGTAGCAAAAAGCACGTTCTGCTTTTTCAACCAAAGTCTGAACGTTCATACAACTCCCTATCAAACACCATTTTAACTACTTCTTTAACATCTGGAAGTAGCCAATCGATAACAAGTTGTGGGTAGCCTGGATTATCATGAGCTGGATTATTCATAACCAGAGAATAAGCACACATAAATTACTCCTATTCTGCAGGGGGCTTGTCAGGTTTTGGCTTAACAAACACTGGCAATGTGGTTGCTGCAGCAGATCCAAATAAAACTCAGATAATTTCTGAACACAGGAACTGGCACTGTCCCAGACCTCTAACACCCTGTGGAATATGCAACCAAACCTCAGAACTGACTCCCTTCTGCAAAATTCTCCCCCAATCTCCTCTAGTCAGGTCACAAAATTCAACCTGCTCCCTAGTTTTCCTAATCCACTTCTTCTGTGCCCCTGCTTCTGGGGCAAGGACCTATTTCTTTCATTATGGCTGATACCTCCACTAGTGAAAGGTGTTTAACCTTCACCTCTGTACGTGTACCTTCACCCTGATTATTTTGAACTGTGGATGTGATTACAGGCTTCAAAGGGACAGGCATTTTAGGGGCAGCTTTAGAGTCCAGATTGCTCAAGGAAGGAAAAAGTGGAATATAAGGAGGTGGAGCCTCCTCAGACTATACTGTCCACATCAATGCTTTCTCCTTCCTAAAGTTTCACTGTCGGTTCTGTATTCTCCAATTGCACTGCTTGCAGAGCACCTTCTGCTCCTTATGAGACTCACATTCTTGAGCTTTCTCAGTCAAAGCCTCAGACCTTATAACATAGTGTGCCCATTGCTCAGTGACCTTGTGTGTCAATTCTTGAATCTCACCTGCCTGCATTTAACTTCATTTTTATATTTTCAACATTCCAGTTTCCATATTGTTTCATAAAAGCTCTGGCTGTCACTATCAAATCCCAAACAACTGCAGTTTTTACCCTTTTCTTATAGCAATCTTTTTTGCTAAAAAAGTTGCCTTCCAGATGTTTAACCACTGCTTCAAGCTGATTTGGTCTTGTGAAGATGTTCATCTCCTTAAGGGGACCCTCACCATGAGGATACTTATCTCCCCAGTGACTCCATTGTCCCTTAAATATGCCTTAAACCCCTCAATATCCTTAGGTTACAGTCTCTGGGATATTAGGTGTTAGCCCAATCAGCAAACTGCCTGGCTCCTCAAAATTTTGGTTTGAAAATAATTTACTTAGCAGCTGGGTCTAACAAATCTTTATTAAGGCAAAACACTTAGCAGGTGGTGAGGAATGGTTATTTCCAGCCCATCAGGAAAGCCTATTAAATCCAAATGGACCACTGTAAGCCATCAAAGAACAAGGACTTTGTTGATTGCTCCTGGCACACCTTTGAAGAGTGGGGTGCAGAAGCACTTGTCCCATCAGCTTGAACTCTAGGGAGATGTGGATAAAAATCCTTGACAAGAAGAAATTAGGGTCTTTTTATGTTGTTTGGACTCTAAGGGACAAAAATTCCTAAACATAAGCAAGAGATCCCCCAGGATTAACTTGGCTTAGCCCTAAAAGACTTATAGAGCTGGCATATTTCAGCAGCTCTATCACTATCTGAAACGTAAGACTGCAACTCATTTGTGTGTGTCTGTTTACCTGTTTTAACCTTGTAAATAACGGTTACTACTTCTTAGTTAATCCTTAGTTTACTACAGGATTGGCTACAACTGTTTGGTGTGAGATCTAAAGTGCAAACTGACCTCGTGTAAGTGACCCTTTGGGACTGGGAGTAACCTGAATATTTTGTGATATCAAGTGTAAAATGACCATCAGCGACAGAGTCAAGCTTGCCTGGGGAGGCAAGAGACATTAGAATGCCCAAGGAGACCATCTGTGACTCCATGTTAAGGCTTTATGATGCCTGAGTTTACACTTGTTACGTGGTTGCTGAGATCTAAGTATAGAACTCACAACCAGTTTGGGGTTTGTGCCCTGCTTCTTAACAGTCTGCCTGAGGTTAGGATTCTTGCTTATGAGCCACGCCAAACAGTGTGACAAGGGGGTCAACAAACGTGGACAAGGGTGAGTGGATATAGTGTACTTGGACTTTCAGAAAGCTTTTGACAAGGTCCCTCACCAAAGGCTCTTCAGCAAAATAAGCAGTCATGGGATAAAAGGGAAGGTCCTCTCATGGATCAGTAACTGGTTAAAACACAGGAAACAAAAGGTAGGTGCAAATGGTCAGAGAGAGTTAAATAGTGGGGTCCTTTAGGCATCTGTACTTGGACCAGTGCTGTTCAACATACCCATAAATAATCTGGAAGAAGGGATAAACAGTGAAGTGGCAAAGTTAGCAGATGATATAAAATTACTCAAGATTGTAATTCTTCACAGTCTGGTAAGGATTTAACTGAGGGATCTCACAAAACTGGGTGACTGGGCAAGAAAATGGAAGATGAAATTCAATGTTGATAAATGCAAAGTAATGCACATTGGAAAACATAATCCCAGCTATACATACAAATGATGGGGTCTAAAGTAGCTATTAGCACTCAAGAAAGAGAACTTCGAGTCATTGTGGATAATTTTCTGAAAACATCTGCTCAATATGCAGTGGTGGCAGTCAAATAAGCTAACAGAATGATAAGAACCATTAGGAAAGTGATAGATAAGATAGTAAATATCATAATGCCTCCATACAAATGCCTGGTACACCCACACATAGAATACTGCATGCAGTTCTGGTCACTGTCTCTCAAAAAAGATATATTAGAAATGGAAAAGGTATAGAGAAGGGCAACAAAAATGATTGGGCGGGGGGTGCAACAGCTTCCATATGAGGAGAGATTAAAGAAACTGGGACTATGCAGCTTTGAAAAGAGACAGCTAAAGGGGGATATGAGACAGGTTTATAAAATCATGAATGGTGTGGAGAAAGTGAAGAGGGCCATGTTATTTCCCCCTTCACATAACACAAGAACCAGGGGTCACCCAATTAAATTAATAGGCATTAGGTTTAAAACACACAAAAGGAAGTACTACTTCACATAATGCAGAGTCAACCCATGGAACTCATTGCCAGGGGATGTTGTGAAGGCATAAAGTACAATTGGGTTCCAAAAAAATTAAGTTAATGGAGGATAGGTCCATCAATGGTTATTGGCCAAGATGGTCAGGGACGCAACCGTATGCTCTTGGTGTCCCTAAGCCTCTGACTGCCAGATGCTGGGACTGGACGACTGGATGGATCATGTGATAATTGCTGTTCTGTTCATTGCCTCTGAAGCATCAGGCACTGGCCACTGTCAGAAGACATTCTACTAGACTAAATGGATCATTGGTCTGACCCAGTATGGCTGTTCTTATATTCTGATAACATTTAACAGCGTAAGGATAAGCTGAACTGCATATGTGTAAGAAACTGCACAGTAATCATGTTTAGTGTTGTGCATGTATAAGATTGCAGAGTAATCATGTTTGTGAGAAAAAGAAAAGATAAAGTAATTAAAAAGCTAGAAAGTTTGAACTGACAATGAGGAGATTTAACATGGAAATGAGAGACTAATACATATGTGTAAGAAAAAGTTATAAATAGGTTTATATAACAAAGGGAGATTGACACTGTGTTGTCCAGTGCTGGAGACAAATGTGATGGGATCATCCTGATGATGTTACCACTTGTGAGTAACAGATCATAGGTGCAAACTAGTATTTAACACTTGGTGATGATTCCTCACTGGATTTGCAGTTTGAGAGCAAACATTTTTACAGTTACAGAACAAATACTGAAGTATTATCTTACAGCATGGGTTACAGATATTACAAGTGAGATTAATGTATGCAGCAATTTACAAGCATGACGAAGTCTAAACACACTGTTACAAGTCTAGTCTAATACCTATTTTAGCAGTACTAACACACAGGTGAGTCAGATTGTTTTCCAACTATGCATTTGATAGTGTTCAGTTGAGGCCTAGGAACCTTGGCCTAAGCTGTCACCTGGTCTCGCGGCATCACACTACTCCAAGAATTTTAATAGATTGGTGAGGCATAATTTCCCTTTACAAAAGTCATGTTAATTCTTCCCCAGCAAATCATGTTCATCTATGTGTCTGATATTTTTAGTCTTCACTATAGTTTCAACCAATTTGCCTAATACTGAATTTAGGCTTACTATCCTGTAATCGCAAGGATAGCCTCTGGAGTCTTTTAAAAAAATTGGCATTACATTAACTAACCTCCAGTCATTTGGTAAAGAAGCTGATTTAAGTGATAAGTTACACACAACAGTTAGTAGTTCTGTAATTTCATATTTCTGTTCCTTCCGAACTTTGGGGTGAATACCATCTGGTCCTGGTGACTTATTACTGTTTAATTTATCCGTTTGTTCCAAAACCTCCTACTGACACCTCAATCTGGGACAGTTCCTCAGATTTGTCACTTAAAAAGAATGGCTCAGGTGGGAATCTCCCTCACATCCTCTTCAGTGAAGACTGATGCGAAGAATTAATTTACCTTGTCTACAATGGCCTTATTTTCATTGAGTGCTCCTTTAGTACCTCAGTTGGTCCAGTGGTCCCACTGATCGTTTGGCACGTTTCCTGCTTCTGATGGACTTTTTGCTCTTAGTTTTGTGTCTTCTGGTAATAGCTCTTCAAATTCTTTTTTGGCTTGCCTTATTTATGTTTATACTTGACTTGTCAGCGTTTATGCGCCTTTCTGATTTCCTCACTAGGATTTTACTTCCAATTTTTAAAGGATTCCTTTCTGCCTCTAACTGCCTCTTTGTTGTTTAGTCATGGTGGCTTTTTTTTTTTTAATTTGGGGAATACATTTAATTTGAGTCTCTAATATGGTGGTTTTTTAAATTTTCCATGCAGCTTGCAGGCATTTTACTCTCATTACTTTACTTTAATTTCCACTTATCTAGGTTCCTCATTTTTGTATCGTTCCCCTTCTTGAAGTTAAATGCTACTGTGGTGGGCTTCTTTGGTATTTCCACCCCACAAGAATTTTAAAGTTAATCACATTAAGATTGCTATTACTAAGGTTCAGCTACATTCATCTCTTGGACCAGATCCTATTCTTCACTTAGGATTAAATCAAGAATTGCCTTTCTCCCTGTGGGTTCCAGGACTAGCTGCTCCAAGAAGCAGTCATTCATGATGTCTAGAAGTTTTATCTCTGCATCCTGTCCTAAGATGACATGTAACCAGTCAATATGGGGATAATTGGAATCCTCTATTATTGTTTTCTATATTTATAGCCCCTCTACTCTCCCAGGGCAGTTCACAGTCACCATCCTGATCAGGTGGCTGGTAGTATATTCCTACTACTGTACTCTTTTTATCCAATCATGGAATTTCTAGCCATAGAGATTCTTTGGTACAGTTTGATTCAAGGTGGAACAGATTGTTTAGTATAAGTAGTTAGCACATGTTCTAAGGGACCATTCAAAGTAGAGTGGTCTGTTAACACCACTGTTAAACACCTTGCCTTTAGCTGTGGGTACCTTTCCCAAACCTGAAGAAGAGCTGTGTGTGGCTCAAAAGCTTGTCTCTCTCACCAACAGAAGTTGGTCCAATAAAAGACATTTTCTCACCCACCTTGTCTCCTTAATATCCTGGAACCGACATGGCTACAACTACACTGCATACAAAATCACATGTTATCAGTTTGCATGTTTAAAGGAAAGTGTACACAAATGAAAATCACTAGTGAATCTTAAATTTATTTGGGCATAAGCTTTTGTGGGCTATAGCCCACTTCATCCGATGCATGCAGTGGAAAATATAGTAGGAAGATATATACACACAGAGAACATGAAAAAATGGGTGTTGCCAGACCAACTGTAAAGAGACTACTCAATTAAGGTGGGCTATTATCAGCAGGAGGAAAAAAAAACTTTTGTAGTGATAATCAGGATGGCCCATTTCAAACAGTTGACAAGAAGGTGTGAGTAACAGTAGGGGAAAATTAGCATGGGGAAATAGTTTTTACTTTGTGTAATGACCCATCCACTCCCAGTCTTTATTCAAGCCTAATTTAATCGTGTCCAGTGTGCAAATTAATTCCAATTCTGCAGTTTCTCATTGGAGTCTGTTTCTGAAGTTTTTTTTGTTGGAGAATTGCGACTTTTAGGTCTGAAATTGAGCGACCAAAGAGACTGAAGTGTTCTCCAACTGATTTTTGAATGTTATAATTCTTGATGTCTGATTTGTGTCCATTTATTCTTTTGCGTAGAGATCGTCCGGTTTGGCCAATGTACATGGCAGAGGGGCATTGCTGGCACACGATGGAATATATCACATTGGTGGATGTGCAGGCCTCCCCTCTGCTGAAGAGACAGCCCAGCTATGGATTAGCCATGTATTCTGCCTCTGGCCTTCTGGAACACATCACGTCCGAGCGGAGATCACAATTCATGACACGGTTCTGGTGCAAGGCCCTGTGCCTGCTGGGAGTCTGCACTTGTCTTTCCTCTGCATACCAGCCACAGTCTAAAGGCCAAACAGAAAGGGCCAACATAATTCTTGAGCAGCAGCTGTGCTACTACATCAGTCACCACCAGTATGATTGGTCTTTGCTTCTCCATTATGCAAAATTTGCCTACAACAACTCAGCACATATGACTATGGGTCAAAGCCCCTATTTTACTAACTATGTGTACCACACCCAATTACTCCCTTCCTCTCCCAACCTGGCCTCCTCAGACCTGATACAGCAGATGCACTGGGACTGGGAAGAAGTAATGGGATACCTGGAAAAAGCAAGAGCAGACTATAAATGGAATGCAGACCAGCACCCCACAACAAGGCCCCACCTACGCAGTGGGACAAAAGGTATGGTTCTCTACAGGGCATCTCTGCACCGACAGACCTGCTTGCAAGCTGGACTTTCGATGCCTTGGTCCTTTCAAGATCCTGCAGCAGGTTAATGCAGTCACCTTTGAACTACCGCTACCCTGCTCTCTGAAGATTCAGCTGGTGTTTCATGTATCACTTTTGAAACTCTACATAGAAAATCCTTTGCCCCGCAGGAGCTGGCCACCTACTCCCCCAGTACAGGGACACAAGGAATACACGGTGTGATGGAGTGGTGCGTGTCTCTCCTGGGTGGGGGAGGGGTTGTCCCCGCTGGCCATGGGCTCCGGACGCGCAGGCGGACGTAGCCCATGGCGGTGTGCTGGGGAGGGTGGTTTGTCCCGTCTGGGGGTGGTCTGGTGTGCCTTGGGATGGGGCAATGATGTGCTCTGCGGGAGCACTGTACCTAATGGGCAGCTGTTGAGGGCGGGGGGGCATGCAATGGAGGTGTGCTCTGGGGGGGGTGACTGTGTCTCAATGTTGTAGCGGTGGCAGCATGCGCTGCGGTGGGAGCGCGCACCCTGTACCGCTGTGTGCGGGCGGGGCTGTGCCTTGCGGCGGGGGGTGGGGCGCTCCCCAGGGCTTTGCCGCAGCCGCTCGGGAACACGGGACCGCCCCGCCGCCGGCGGGCCCCGCCCCGGGCACAGTCCAGGCCGCCGGCGGTGAGGATGGCGCAGCAGTGCGAGCGTGGGGCGGCGGCCGTGGCGATGATCCGCCTGAACAACCCCCCGCTCAACGCGCTGAGGTAACGGCCGGGGCTCCCCGTCACACTGGGGGAGCCTGGCAGCAGCTCCCGGGGTGAGGGGCGCGCTGCAGCGCCGGGACGGGCAGCGGGGCACCCCTTGTTTCGTGCTGAGCCTGTGCGGTGGTGGGCAGAGCCAGTATCTCCGCTCGCCCGTGCACCTCGCCTGGGGCTGGGCTGGGCTCCAGCACCTCCCTCCGCAGCAGGGACAGGCCGGGGTTCGGCGGCCGAGCCCCGGTAGCGCGGTGTGCCGGGTGTGCCCCGGTCGGACACGCACAGCCGGTGCGTTCATGGGCCTGCAGAGATACCCTGGCCCTGACCCTGACCCTGACCCTGTACTCTGGCCCTGGCTTAACAGAACCCTGGCACTGGAAGGGAATTTGGCAGTGTTGCAGAATTAGCTGGTGGTTTGTCTAAACATTAACCTGCTTACTTTATAATCAATTGACTTTTACTGCATTTACTTAAAAAGACAAAAGTTCCTTGTGTGGGCACTGTAGTGGGAAGAGAGCCTGAGATATACGCCCGTGTATCAGAGGCCTGGTATTAGGCAGGCCCTGCTCACAGAATCTGGCAAAACAGTGCTGATATTGCAGAAATACACATTCCTAAAAAGTACTAAGCATAGAGTACTCACACAAACACATCCCCATATCAAGGATGGTACAAAAACATTCCCCAAGGATAACAGGAACACACTGAGCTCTCTTAAAAGAAAAGGTCAGGATAACAGTACTGTACGCAATAAAGATGTTTTAGTTGAACCAACATGTACAAGGTGATGGGTGATAACTAGCCATGTCGGGGCAGTAACTATGTCAGAGGCAGTACGTAACTTGTTTGTATCAGGTTATAAAGATGTATCTTGGAGGGAATATCTTTGTCTGGGGGGGAGGGGGGGAATGGTAAGTCTCACCATTCACTGAGCTGCCTCCATTGTCATGGGCATATATGTCTTATGTGGGCGGCGGGTGAACCGCTGGCTCGGGGAGGCTAGACCCCTCCCTGCTCCTTCTGCCCAAGCCTCCACTCCTTCTGTGCCAGTCAACAGAGCCCAGAGGTCCCCCTACCACTGCAGCTACTGGCTGCACCCCTGCCACAGTGCCGAGAGGCCGGGCAGCATAGCCCCAGCCCCGGAGTGCCAGGAGGCCAGGCAGCTCAGCCCCAGCCCTAGCCCTCCCAGCCCTGGGAGGCCGGGCAGCGCAGCCCTGGTGCCAGCCCCATCTGTGGCCATGGCACACAGGAAGAGTTGCCTGCAGAACGGGAAGCAGGAGGGGAAGTGGGGGCGAGGCCACACGTGGCTGTTTGGGTAGGCTCAGCCTCCTCCAGCCTATGATACCTGCCTCCCTTGATGTCTTAGTATCCTCATAGAGTCTGACAGGTGCTATTACCGTGCTTTGTTGACAATAAACCAGGCCTGGTGCCTTCGTACCTTAATGGATCTTGTGATCATTGGGCAGTTCGCTTGAGGTCTACCATGCTGGCTGTCTGCACAGAGCTGGGGCAGCATGCAGGCAGAACACACACACACACACCACCAAAAAATCTAACCACAGGTACTGTAATCCTCCATGAAATTAACTCAAATGTGTACAGTCCTTCACCATTTTGATAAAAAGAAACAGGAGCACACATCAGGGGTGCTGGAACAAATTTTTATAGTGGGGGTGCTGAGAACCATTGAAACAAACTGTAAACCCTGTATATGATGGAAACCACTTCAAGTCAGGAGGTGCTGCAGCACCCCTAGTTCCAGCACCCATGGCACACATACTTTTTGGAGTCTCTGTAAAGCAGGAGGGAGCCCAACCTGGCTTAAAGAAGCACAGGAACTTGAGCATCACCATCAACTAAGTTTTTCTCTGAGATTTTCAAAGGGAAGTTTCAGTTTTCTTTGTTAGGGATGAAAATAAATGTGTTTCATATCCACAATACCACCACCCACTTTTAAAATGGATAATATTCTGGAAATTAAACATGTTTAGGACTTTGAAGGAATTTAAGAAGGTCTACTTTTTCAGATTCTAATTTTGATGTCCAACTTTTTTTTTTGATTCCTTTAATCTGCAAATATTTTTGTTGAAACACAAATCTGTTGGTTAATGTAGATCTAAACTGATCTTGTGCATATATTAGTTTAAAATAAAATTATTACTATGGTTACCATATTAATGAGTGCTGTTGGGAGGGCACTCTTTGTGGTGCCTGTGGCTTTGGAACTTGTTCCCCTTCCTTGGTTCAAAACAGCCCAAACTTGATGGCCTGTGGGGCACACTATAAAGCCCATCTCTTTTCCTGAGTGCCTGTAAAGGTTGTTGAGTCATCAGTGTTAAATGATTGGAAAAGGATGATTGTTTCAACTTTTGACTGTGGGTTTGTTGGTTGGAGCGATTATATGGGATGGAATTGGTGCAATTTAGTAAAAAATTAAGGGAATTATTGATCTATATTTTATGTCAAAGGGGCCTAGAGCTTTTCTGTACTGGGTAAAAGTGCAGGTTGTCGTAAGGGTACAATTTGTAAAGCTGAAAATGGATGAGAACTTAATTGGGTGGTAACAGACTGTGAATCCTTATGATGATTCAACCAGATGATATTCTAAACAAGAAGAACCCTTAACCATGCTTGTAGCTGTTTCCTTTGCCTCATATTGACTCAGGTTTTCTAGGCTTCAGAGTGACAGATAAATATTTGGAATATATATATAATAAGATTCCAAGATTGTCAGAGAAGTCTACAGAGGAAACATTCTCTCTCAAATAAATAAATCAGTTTTAGAGGTGAGTACGAGAAAGAAATGTAACTAGTCAGAGGCTTGGAAGGCAGTGCATTCGGCAGAAGCAGGGCTCCCCAAGGCCCAATTTTGCAGCTCCCGCATACCAACAAACTCCCGCAGAAGTCAGTAGAAGTTGCTCAGATGCAGCACTTCCCCTCACTGGTCTGGTTCTGTAGCTGCTGCTGCTTTCCTATGAGTTCAGGGGAAGTGTTCGTAGCCTCTTAAAATGTAAAAGGCATTGTGGGAGAGGCACCTGGGCTTTGCTGGAGAGAGGGCTCTGTAACTGTTTTCTTCCGAAATATCAGAGGCTCTTCCCTTATGCAGAGCTCAGGAACTTTGCAGGAGAACAGAGACTCCACCCTGCAGCAGAACGGAGAAGGACAGATGACTTTTCCACAGTGTCTTTTTAAATATCAGATGTCTGAGTGCAACTTTCTCTTTCAGCTCAGGAATCCTAGACTCCCCTTGTCTGTGCAGCTCAGGAACTTTTCAGCAAAGGGGACTTTTTCTCTTTGCTGAGATTTAAGAGAAGAGCTGGTCAGAAAAAAGAAATTCCTGCAAAATACTTTACAGGTTGTTTTTTTTGGGGGGGTGGGATTTGTCCTGAATTAGGATGAGACACGAAAAAAGCAAATTATTTTGCTGGAAACAAATTAATGGAAAATTTCGTTTTGGGAGAACCAAAACGGATTTTCCCAGCTGCCCGCCTGGCAGGCTCTTGTCCATTTTACTTAATTGACAAGAGCCTTCCTGCCTGGCTGCCTGAGAGCCAGAGAGCTGGCATGCTCAGCCTCTCGCCTTCCTTCCAACCCTGAAGCCACAGGAGCTGAGTACCCCAGCTCTGTGCCTGTCCAACTCCGTAGAGCTAGGCAAGGAGGCTTAGTGTCCTGGCTCTGTGCCTTTTTGGCCCCAGAGCCTCGGCAGGTGTCTGTCAATTTCATTTTCTGCCTGCAGCAGAGAGCTGTCATTTTAATTGACCCCCCATGGAAAAAAAATTCCATTTTGCAAAAAAGGGGTATTTCTTTGTCAGAAAATCATCCTGGCAAAAATTGGAGCCAACTCTTCTTATCCACAAGAGAATAGCTCTCCAACTGATACTGGGATACCGTAGACAGTGTTCACATTTGAAAAGGGATGTTGATAAAATGGAGACAGTGCAGAAAAGAGCTACAGAAATTATCTGAGCACTGGAGAAAATGCCTTACAGTGACACTGAAAGAGCTCAATCTGTTTATCAGAAAGAAGATTGAGCAGTGACTTGATAACCGTCTGTAGGTACTGTGATGGGTTCGGTTACAGAGACCCCCTTGGGACTGTCACCTGACATGCTGGAATTACCTCTGAGCCTGTTTCCTGCCAGCTTAGGACTCCGGAACCCTGCCTTGTTGAACCAGACACGCTAGCCTGCTGCAACACAGACTCAGGTCTGGTCCACACCCCCAAAGCCGCAGACTTTAACCAAAAACTGCTTAGCAGGTCACCTATCTCCAACACCCAGATACCCAGTTCTCAATGGGATCCAAACCCCAAATAAATCAGTTTTACTCTGTATAAAGCTTATACAGGGTAAACTCATAAATTGTCCACCCTCTATAACACTGATAGAGAGATATGCACAGCTGTTTGCTCCATAAGGTATTAATCACTTACTCTGGGTTCATTAATAAATAAAAGTGATTTTATTAAGTATAAAAAGTAGGATTTAAGGAATAACAGACAGAACAAAGTAAGTCACCAAGCAAAATAAAGCAAAAACACGCAAGTCTAAGCCTAATACATAAAAAAACTGATTACAGGTAATATCTCACCCTCAGAGATGTTCCAATAAGCTTTTTTCACAGACTAGACTTCTTCCTAGTCTGGGACCAATCCTTTTCCCCGGTACAGTTCTTGTTAGTTCCAGCAGACATCGTAGGTGGAAACTAAAGGTCTTCTCATGACTGGCAGCCTCCTCTGTCATGCTCCACCCCTTTTTATAGCTTTGGCCCAAGGCAGGAATCTTGTGTGTCTCTGGGTCTCCACCCCTCCTTCTAAATGGAAAAGTACCAGGTTTAAGATGGATTCCAGTATCAGGTGACCTGTTCACATGTCCTGTGAGACCCCAGCCACCATTCTTTTAGGGCTGGCCCTCACGTACCCAAGAAGGTTTGCAGGTAAATAAACCATCTACAATCAATTGTCCTAGTCCAGAGGTGGGCAAACTTTTTGGCCCAAGGGCCACATCTGGGTGGGGAAATTGCATGCAGGGCCATGAATGTAGGGCTGGGGCAGGGGTTGGGGTGCAGGAAGGAGTGGAGTGTGCAGGAAGGGGCTCAGGGCAGGGGGTTGGGGTGCAGGAAGGGGGTTGGGGTGCAGGAATGGTGTGGGAGGGGGCTCGGGCAGGGGATTGGGGCACAGAAGTGTGCTCAGTGCTTCAGGGGACTCAGGGGTTTGGGGTGCAGGGTGCAGGAGGGGTTCACAGTGCGGGCTCTGGCCTGGCACCACTTACCTGGAGCTGCTCCAGGGTGTCAGCAGCACGCAGCAGGGCTAAGGCGGGCTCCCTGCCTGCCCTGGCCCCATGCTGCTCCCAGAAGCGGCCGGCACCACATCCCTGCGGCCCCTGGGGTGGGGGTGCGGGTGCAGAGGGTTCCGCACGCTGCCCTCGGCTGCAGGTACTGCCGCCCCTCCCCCACAGCTCCCATTGGCTGCAGTTCCTGGCCAGTGGGAGCTGTGGGGTGGGGGCAGGGGCAGTGCCTGCAGGCGAGGGCATCGCATGGAGCCCCCTCCCCCCCTTCAGGGGCCGCAGGGACGTGGTGCCAGCTGCTTCCTGGAGCGCTGCAGGGCCCGCAACGCCACGGGGGTGGCAGTCCCACGGACTGAATCCAAAGCCCTGATGGGCCTAGTTTGCCCACCCCTGTCCTAGTCAATGGGAGCCATCATGATTCTAAACCACCATTAATGGCCCACACTTGCATAATTACAATAGGATCTCAGAGTTATACTTTATATTTCTAGCTTCAGATACAAGAATGTTACATGCATACAAATAGGAGGAATATATTCAGTAGGTATAACCCTTGTAATGATACCTTACAAGAGACTTTTTGCATAAAGCATGTTCCAGTTACATCATATTTATACTCATAAGCATATTTCCCTAAAATATATAGAGTACAACATCATAGATACCTTCTCAGGGAGAAAATACGAGGTACTAAAGGGCTCTTTAATCTCGTAGAGAAAGACAGAACAAGAACCAATGGCTGGAAGCTGAAGCTTGACAAATTCAAACTGGAAATAAGGCACCCTTTTTTAATAGTGAGGATGATTAACCACTGGAACAAACTACCCCAGGAAGTGGTGGATTCTCCACCTCTTGATATCTTCAAATCAAGACTGGTTGTCTTTGGGGAAGATATGCATGAGCAAAGCACAAGTCATTGGGCTTGGTTGGATACCAGCATGAAATGTGATATACAGGAGCTAAGCTAGATTATTCTTATTTGTATTACCATAGTGCATAGGAGCTTATGTCATCTAATAGTCCTTTGTGGTCTTAAATTATGCATCTGTGAATCCACCAGTGCACCTCCTTAGATACACAGTCGTGCAAGATATGCAGCAAAGTTGTTGCACATCTTAGTAGATTCACTGGAGGACAGCTAAACTTTTGCACACCTTCCATTCTTCCCTTTCTGTGTATGTTAAGTAGTTTGCAGAAGGGAAACCCTTCTTCTATGAACCTCCTAAAGTCTGAGCAGAGGAGTGCCTATCTTGTGAACGCTAAGTGTTTGACAGCAGAGTCGGCTCTAGGTTTTTTGCCGCCTCAAGCAAAAAATTTGCTGCCCCAAGCTCCAAGAGTGCAACTGCCCAAGCAAAAAAAAAAAAGGGTGGCCGGAACGCCGTCCCTGGCATTGTGCCTCCCCAAGCACGTGATTGCTTTGCTGGTGCCTAGAGCCGGTCCTGTTTGACAGAGAAAAATTTTGTTCTTGGCACTTTTTTTGTTTGTTTTTTTAAGAGGAAGCCTAGTTAACCTTCAGGGCTTCTTATGTTCTTTTTTAAAAAAAAGCTTAACTAACTTAGTTGAAATTGCTACTCGAAATAATATAAAATACAGGACAAGATCATTACAATTAAGAAAACCCTATGTATAAAAGGAGTAGGAATCGCATGTTAAGGTCATCTTCATAAGTATTTTCTTACCTTACAGGGCATACATTTAGTTAACAGTAGTGAAGTGAAAATTCACCATATACGTTCCAATATGTCTACAGTAAGTCAACCGCATGCACCCTTATGAACTCTCTGAATGTCTTTCTCATTATAAGAAAAGGAGTACTTGTGGCACCTTAGAGACTAACCAATTTATTAGAGCATAAGCTTTCGTGAGCTACAGCTCACTTCATCAGCTCACGAAAGCTTATGCTCTAATAAATTGGTTAGTCTCTAAGGTGCCACAAGTACTCCTTTTCTTTTTGTGAATACAGACTAACACGGCTGTTACTCTGAAATTTCTCATTATATAAACTTTGCACAAATACATGCATATCTTAGCTAGGCATATCTTGAAAGGGTTAAAGTTGTAGGAATGTGTACAGTGAATTTTCACACCATTGTTAACTGAATGGATATACTGTCATGGTAATGAAATACATGTGTAAATATAACTGGCCACTTCTATTCCTTTTATGCTCATTTTTCAACTCTGATATTTTTCAACTCTTGTGTATTATTATTATTATTACTTCTTATAGGAATCTTCATGGTAAGTTATGTTTTTTGGAAGTGCATTCTAATAAGGATGCATGTTACTAACTTTGTATACATTGGGCCTGCAGCATCTGTCATGGGAGCAAGTGAATTGTCTGGACCTGACAAGAGTGAGAGGCTAGTGTAGTTAGGTGCTCCTCTTGGCCTTTGTCCTGCTTTCAGTAAAAATTGTTTTTCTTGCTAGAATTCTTAAAAAACAAAAAAACATGATCCCATTTATGAAAGCTACAAGCTGAGTGAGGGGAAAGGAAATTTTATGTACTAGCAGAGTGTCAGTTATTCCCTGGGAAAAATCAGTTCTGTGTTAGGCTGTGATAGGAAAGACAGGGAATGGAGGGTAGAATTGCCCCTTGGTATCAGCCTCAAGTGACTGATTTCCTTAGGCTTGACAGAAGGAGTAACCTGTGACACACACTTTTTTCCATAAAACCCCACAAATCTCTCCCCAGTGCAAATTAACTCCTGGTTTACCACACTTCTGAGCACACTCAGCATGTTATAACTGCTGATCATATCCAAAAAACTTTTTAATGTGTATTCATCCCATAGAAGATGAAATGGCTGAATTAGAAAGGTTTGATATCCAGATACATATGCTTTGAAAAGAACCTTTAGTGAGTCATCTAGTCTGTTTCCCTGCATCATGGCAAAATTGGTTTTATTATCTTATCTGATTTCAGCATTCAGAGCCATCAGCAATGTAGTCCTTTGTTAATTACTGATGATCATACATATAGTACTGTAGCGATGTCAAGACTCACTGGTGCAGCGCCTCTTGCTGGTCGTCTTGGGAATTAGCTTTTTCTAGCCTTTGGCACACCCTCTGCAGGCCTGTGTCTTGCCTGCCATTGGCCCCGTGTTCCTCCCAAACCCCAGTGCCCCTTATCCTGGGTTTCTGCCCTCTGCAGTACCCCTACTCTCGGTCTCCCCTCCTAGGGGAACCCCCAACCCTCTAAACCAACCTTGCTTCAGTGACTACTGCCAGTCATCATCTAGCCTCTGCTCACTGGGGCAGACTGCAGTGTAATGGCCACTCATCATTGACAAGGGGTTAGGACCTGCTGCCCTTGCCTATCTCTGGGCTGCCCCTCTGCAGCCCCAGTACCTTTTGGCCTTAAACAAGGCCTGCAGCCTGGGGTTTTACAAGGCTGGAGCTCCCCAGCTCCCTCTGCCCTTCCCCAGCACTGCTCCACCTCAGGTACCTTGCTCCCAGGCAGCTAGCCCTTCCCACTCCAGGACTAGAGTGAGATTCCTACAGCTCCTGGCCCTCAGCCCTCTTATAGGGCCAGCTGTGGCTGCTTCCCCCAGTCAGCCTAGCTTTTCCCAGCCACAGCCCTCTCCAGAGCTGCTTTTACTATTGGCTCTCCAGGGAAGCCCTCTCCCAGGGCTGTTTTAACCCCTTCAGTGCAGGAGCGGGGTGACCACCCTGCTACAAGTATGGTATCATAGATGGTGTGATGGATGCTTGGAGGGCCAGGTGGTGGAGAACACCTGACTTCCAGCCCCTTGTTCTCTGTCAGGGTAGTAGAGGTGGCTGTTCCTGACACTAAGCCAGGAATTTTCAGTTCTCCACCTCAGCTTGGGCCTTGTCCCTTAAGGGGATATGATAGGAGGACCCAGGCCCTCCCACTCCATGTCCCTGTGGGAAGCAATACCAACATCAGTTATTGGGGGTGGACCACATCCACCCTGACTGAATTGGCCTTGTCAGCACTGGTTCTCCAAGGTAACTCCCTTCTCTTCATGTGCCAGTATATTTATGCCTGTATCTGTAATTTTCACTCCATGCACCTGAAGAAGTGGAGTTTTTTACCCACGAAAGCTTATGACCAAATAAATCTGTTAGTCTTTAAGGTGCCACCGGACTCCTTGTTGTTTTTGTGGATACAGACTAATACGGCTACCCTTCTAATACTTAACACCAGCAGGTTTTTCCCAGCAGCAAGTCTAAATCCACTGCCCTGGGCTACTTCCCATTTATATGTCCCTTCAGTTTGGAGCCTGGCTACATGGGCGAGAGACGGGGTGGAGTTGAGATTATTAATAATCTTGTTTATCACAGTATTGCATAGGGACACACTGAGAACAGGGCCCACTTATGCTAGGCACTGTACAGATAGTAGCAGACACTTCCTGCCCCAGAGCACTAACACCCCAAAGAGACACTCAAGGCAGAATGTACAATGTGATAGCTACAGGTGTCATGAGAGTTACACAATTTTTTTATTTTTTGGGAGTGGGGTTTTGATGGGAAGAGATTGTCTGAATGGAAAGACCAAGGAAGGGGAGGAGACATTGAAGGTCAGGGGGCATGTGTGCAGTGGGGTTGAGATGAGGAGACTGTGAAGGAGGGTTTGCCGCAAACAGCCAAGCAGGACAGAGAGAAAGCCCCATCAAAACTGTCCAAAATATTGATGTCATTACCAGCATCCACAGGCCCCTGCTTAAGCTGGTCTTGCTGGCTTCAGTCTCGGGCTGTCTTCTCCCTTCACAGTAGCAGGCGCATTAGTCTGTATTCGCAAAAAGAAAAGGAGTACTTGAGGCACCTTAGAGACTAACCAATTTATTTGAGCATAAGCTTTCGTGAGCTACAATGAAGTGATGCTACGATGAAGTGAGCTGTAGCTCACGAAAGCTTATGCTCAAATAAATTGGTTAGTCTCTAAGGTGCCACTAGTACTCCTTTTCTTTTTTCTCCCTTTGGTTTCTTTACCCAAGCCCAGGTGGTAGCAGGGTTAGATATCGCATGTGCCTCCAGAGGGCCCCCAGGTTGCAGTCCTGATTGACAGGCTCAATGGCAGCATTGTTGTTGATTTATTTTAGCTCTGCAGTTGTTCAGGCTTTAGAGCAAGGAGTGAAGAAAGCAGATGCAGATCCTGCTGTGAAAGCTGTTGTGATTTGTGGGACAAATGGGACATTCAGTGCAGGTAAGATTCTCTCTTTATTTAGTATACACACACATATTGAGTCAATAATTATTCCAACCTCCTATGAGAATTTTTCCACAGTAATTACAAGGATCATGGTGCACGATTCTGTGGTCCTTCAGAGTAGCTGCATGATCTGTAGTCTCACTATACTTGTGTTATTCTAGCACAGGGGTTCTCAAACTGAGGGTCGGGATCCCTCAGGGGGTCGCGAGGTTATTACATGGGGGGGTTGCGAGCTGTCAGCCTCCACCTTAAACCCCGCTTTGCATCCAGCATTTATAATGGTTTTAATTTATAAGGGGGGTTGCACTCAGAGGCTTGCTATGTGAAAGGGGTCACCAGTACAAAAGTTTGAGAACTACTGTTCTAGCAGTAACAGTCAACAATGACCAGATGTGTCTTTAATATAGTGTTTTTCATAGATAGACCAAATTAGGCAGACAGTGGCCTGTGATTGCAGGGGTAACTCTCATCATGATATGAGATCAACTCAGGGAAGCACTCCCTGCAGAGGGCTAATTAGGTGTAGCCCCATCAAGATGACCTGCAAAGAGAAACTATTAACTCATCATATCGTAGTGTTGCCACCTGCCCTGAAATGGAAAGGGCTGTTTTACAGAGCTGCAAATCGAGACTGTTCAAGTTCTGACATTGATTGGCATTGAGAGCCCCTGATGGTTCCAGGAGTTGGGCTGAGGACAGATCCAGGGCCAGAACTGAGAGCTGCTGTATGCTGAAGGTGGGGTGTGGCAGGACAGCCCCACCTTCTCCCTGATGCATGGCTGCCATGTTATTTTATGCCATGTGGCTTTATGTCTGTGTACAGACCTGAAGCTATCCCCGAAACTCTCAGGCTGTGGTAGAAGTGTCTAGTGGTGGCAGCTGCTGTAGTAGGGGTCTCTCCCCAGATGAGCCACCACTGAGTCTCCCCAAGAGGTGGGGAAGGAGCAGACCCCACACACTGGGGGCCTGTGGGGAGCCAGAACCCAGTGGGGAAGTAGGTGGCTGGCTCCCTTACATGTTCACTTCCAGAGGGTGTAACCTGTGGGATGTTCGTAGAGAGGGTAATATTGCTCTTCAGCTGTGAGCTGGACTGCATACTGTCAGCCTGACCTCCTCTTTAACTAAACATTTTTGGGAATTTCAGTGCTAACTCCACAATGATGGTGGAGTTAGTTGTGCCTTATCTATCCCTAAGGTTTTATGACTAGGCCCAGAGAGAGGATTGAGATCAGGGTTCTCCCCAAGGTGTCCTCTGTGCTAATGAGTGGGTTTTATTATCTTTACTGCTTTCTTCACCACATCCAACCTATTTCACACATCTGTGCATTGTGGCTGCTTTCCTTCAAGTTCAGGATTGAATAGGAGTCCATAGTCTGTCAGCATTAATGCTTAATTGTCTGGAAGGAAGGGCATGCTAAGCAATGACAAGCACTTCCTGCCCTGCAGATGTTTCATGGTCTTGTTAAGCTCCTCTGTGTTTCCTCAGGTGCTGACATTCGAGGGTTTTCCTCCGTTCAGGCAGGAGACAGGCCCAGTCTGACATCAGTAATTGATCTAATAGAGAGAAGTGAAAAGCCTGTGGTGGCTGCCATTGAAGGCATGGCATTGGGTGGAGGACTGGAGGTGGCATTGGGCTGTCACTACAGGATTGCACATGCACAGGTAACATGCTGTTAACTATCGAGAGTCCAACAAAGGGCAACAAATGTATTAGAAGGGTATGTCCTCCTACACAAGGTCCTACACAGTGTAAAGTGCTTAGAGCTGCTCTAAATGCAAGGGGAAATGGAAGGATCTGGACAGGGAGCCCAGGGGAACCCGAGGCTGAATTAATAAGAGTGCTATTGCATGGCTTTCCTGGGAGCAGAAGAAAGGCTAGAGGAAAGAGCTCATAACCAAATGCCTCATTTGCATGCTGAGGATCCCACTTAAGAGCTTCACCCCCAGCTTCTCCCATTCTCTACACTGCCCTTGGCAATAGGGAAGCAGGTGCACAGGAAGAGTGAGACCTAGGCCTGCTCTGCACTACAAAGTTAAGTCAACTTAAGTCACCTTGTGTCAACCGATTTGTGTATCTGATTACAAGCAAATTTGTCTCCAGCCAACGTAAGCACTCTGTTACAATGACATAGTAAAACCACCTCCCTGAATGGCATAGAGCCACAGTCAACCTACTGAGGTGGATGCACTGCATGACATGGGTCCATCCTAACAATCCTCCAGCAGCTGTCCCATTATGCCCCATTCCTTGCAACAGTGTCTGCTCTGGTCACAGTTGCAAACTCCACTGCCCAGGGGTCACAGGGACCAGAAGCCACCCCAGCCCTTATAAAGCTACCCACATATATCTGAAATGCCTTTTCCTGATTGCCCACCTCATGAGCACACCTAAGAACTCTCTCTTGTTGCGTGCAACTGCCCAACCAACCATGCTGGCTGCACACGCTAGACCTGCTCCTGTCTGGAGCAGACAGGAGATACTGGATCTCCTGGGACTGTGGGGAGAAGAGACTGTGCAAGCACAGCTATGGAGCAGCTGTAGAAATGTGAACATCTGCAAAAATATTTGCACTGGGGAATCAGGCAAAGGGGTACAACAGGGATCAGCAGCAGTGCCAAAGCGAAGGAATTGCACCAGACGTACCTCAGAGCCAAGGAGACCAACTATCGATCTCGTGCTGTGCTGCAAACCTGCCACTCTGACAACTGGCTGCATGCCATACTTCATAGAGATCCCATCAGCACTCCGCAGACCGCCATGGTGGAGGAAGAGCAGTTGAGGTGGGGCGGGTGGAGATACAGTGGAAGGATCCAACCATGCCATGAGCCAGGACCTGTTCATGACTCCACCACAGTCTAGCCAGTCCCACCAGCTGAGCATGGACAAGCCCAATGAAGGGGAAGGAACCCCTGGTAAGTTTGTGCATGCATCATTTCTTATGGTGTTTAAATCTAAAGATGGCACCCAACCCATACCCAAGTTCACAAGACACAAGTATCAACTTTTCAATTTTACGTGTACAAGAACAGGTAGAGGTACAACAAACAGAGGTTGAGTTGGTATTTGCTTTCATTCCCCTGTTGGATTAGGCAGGAGGCATCATGCGAAGCAGTTTGTTTATGTACGCTGCATCCTCCTAGGAAATCTTGATGAAACTTTCATGGAGATACTCTGTGATCCTCTCCCGAAGGTTTCTAGGGATGGCTGCCCTATTTCTTCCTCAATGGTGGGACACTTTCCCATGCCACTCTGTGATGAGTTTGGCTGGCACCACTGCAGTAAACAGGCTAGTGGCATACAGACCTGGGCAGCTGTGAGACACAAGTAGCAGCTGTGCTTTCTGTGCCTTTGTGACCCTCAGGAGAGAGATATCAGCTAAAACCATCATGACCGGTAAAAAAAATTCTCCTAATACTCAGTATCATTGCCCTGTGCTTGTACCCACTGAAATAGGCACCGACATTTTATTGTTTCATGAAACCAAAATTCCTTCCACCCCTCTCCCCTCACCACTGGTGGGCCATACCCACTATGGCTGGGGCTGGAGAGCGGTACTGTGCACAGGTGTCCCAAAGCTGACATGTCAATAAGCATGTCTTTTTAAAAGTTTTTATGGGAATTAGTTTCAACCCCCCCACGCCACCCCCTGTCCTTATCTTCCACTTTTTGTTGTGACCATAAATCCAATGACACATCTGTCTTGTTTTTATCAGCAGCTTCTGCCTTTGCAACCTTTGCCCCCTCCACACCCTGAGAACGCCTGACTTTGATGAGGGGGAGACGGAAGAGGACTAGGCAGGACATGTTACCGGTCCCAAATGCTGCAGACGCTAGTTGACCTACAGATCCAAAAGTCACGGACTCCCCACCCTTTGCAGTCCTTAGAGAACTCGATGCTAGCAGCTCCCTACACCCCCCAACATACCATGTGGCATCACAGACTGCATCCCTGCCCCTACCATTTCTTGTCTAGGGACAGCAAGGAAAACCACAGCTTTACATCCACTGGCCTGTGAGAACCACAGTTGGTATATGTGTAGCCACAAGGGACTACATTTGTGCACTGAAATGGACAGGTATGTTTGCTGCTTTTCCAATTTTAAAGTTCCATGCTGTTAGTCTGTGTTAAAAGTTTGTATTGCATTGCCTGTTGTGTTTTGCTCATTGTCTTTCTGCACTGTTTTTTCTACTCAATAAATATCTATATTTTTTTAAACAAAACTATCTTTATCTGTTCACAACACATATTGCAGAATGTGAAATGGTACTCAAAGCATACAGTACTTGTAAATGTACAGCACCACAGAACTCCTGATTTCAGTAAAACACACAGTAATAGTTATAAATGTACAGCAAGCACTAGACATTTCTTAGTAGCATCCAAAGCTGCAGGCCCAGAGATCACTCCAGCACAGAACACTACTGTGAGTGACCATTAAAGTGCTCTTTCAAAGCCTTCCTCAACCATATAGCTCCACACTGAACTCTTGTAATGGCCATTGTGTCTGACTGTTCAAAGTCTGCTCACAGCTGCTCCACCTCCACCCTGGCAGCAGCTTTTCCCCTTTTGGCTCACAGATATTATGCAGGACACCAGAGGCCACTATGTGAATCAACACTGTCAGCATCCCTTCAGTCTACCAAAAGCACATGCAACTGTTGTTCTGCACCTGCTGAGCTGGTAGTTGAATCTTTCCTTGGTGCTGTTGAGGTAGCAGGTGTCTGGGTTCAAGAGCTAGAGAAGCAAGGAGTAGGCTGGGTCTCCAAGAATCACTATTGGTATTTCAACATCACTAATAGTAATTCGCTGGTCAGGAAAGAATGTCCCTGCTTGCAGCTTTCCGAACCATCCTGTGTGCTTAACGATGCGAGTATCATGCATCTTCTCTGACCAGCCCACATTGATATCAGTGAAGCATCCCCAATGATCCATAAATGCTTCCATAACTATAGAAAAGTAGCCCTTTCTGTTGATATATTCTGTATTAAGGAGGGCTGGTGCCAAAATAGCGATGTGTGTTCAATCTATCATACCATTTCAGTTCAGGAATCCCAAACCTGCAAATCCATCCATGATGTCCTGCGCACGTTGCCCAGAATCACAGTTCTGCATATCAGGAGATGGTTAATGACCCTACACACTTGCATGACAATGGCCCCCGCTATGAATTTTCCAACTCTAAAATGATTTCCCACTGTCCAGTAGTAATCCAGCATTGTAAGCTTCCATAGTGTGATAGCCACTTGTTTCTCAACTGTCAATGCAGCTCACATTGTGGTGTCCATACACTGGAGGGCTGCAGTGAGCTCAGCACACGAATCCAGAAACTTGGCCTTTCACAATCAAAAGTTCTGCAGCCACTGCTTATCATCCCAAACCTGCATTATGATGCAATCTCACCAGCCAGTGCTTGTTTCTCAGGCCGAGAAGCAGCACTCCACCACCTGCAGCTGCTCTGTGAATGCCACCAAAAGCCTTGAATTGTTTTTCACTATGTCCCTCAGCAAACTATCCTCCAAGAAGAAAAGGAGTACTTGTGGCACCTTAGAGACTAACCAATTTATTTGAGCATGAGCTTTCGTGAGCTACAGCTCACTTCTCCGATGAAGTGAGCTGTAGCTCACGAAAGCTCATGCTCAAATAAATTGGTTAGTCTCTAAGGTGCCACAAGTACTCCTTTTCTTTTTGCGAATACAGACTAACACGGCTGTTACTCTGAAACCTATCCTCCAAGAAATTGTCATGTCCCCCATTGTTGCAGTACTTCCTATGGATTTGCAAATACACGAGAATCGTGTGTCCTGTATTTCCAGCGTTCGTGAGAATAGCACAGAGGTCTGCAAGCTCCAGGCTTCTGTCAGAGATGATGGACAGCGAAAAGAGCCACGTGGGTTTATGGAAATAAAAAAAACACAATCATTTTAGCATATGGATGGCATTATGGGATGGAGAAAGGTGCGTGCTGGGAACTTGACTCCTAGTTCCCAGAGATCCCTAGGTGAGTCATTTCTATCCCACAACACATTGCAAAAAGTTCCCAGAAGGCGCTGCACTGGAGGATGGCATGTGGCACACTGGGATACCTACCTATGATGGAGCCATGCTTCATCCCATACACAATCTCACAGATCATATTCTACATGTACCTACACATTGAAAACAAAAGGCCACTCAGATTTTTCATGCACACATGTAGAAAACTAATGGAATATTGAAAGCCTGAATTTACATTCAGCTGATGAATGTATGAGTGCCAATAGCGCCCAGCAAAAAACAGCACTTTTAAACCTGCATAAGTCATCAAACCATCACAGGTGTTCACCAAGTTACTGAAGGCAGATTTGTGACCTAAGTTTATATCCTGACCAAATTTCAAGTTTCTACCACTCTGTTGTGGCATTAGAGTTGTTTTGAAAGTTTACAAATATAGGCAGAGTAGGTGGCCACATCTCTAGTTAATATTGCTAAATACTGTCCATTATAATCACCTACTTTTAGTTGCTTATAATTTGCTAAACTTTAACCATGTGAAAAGTGGTTTGATTTCTTTTACGTTTCAACAAACTGTTCTCAAGAATTAGGTTGGGGGGATATAGGCAGTTTTGCCAATGTTGAACTTTTTTTCAGTGATTTCTTTGAAAGAGCTCTAGTGTATCCCTACTTTTGAAGTAGAAACCTGAAACTTAGCAGGTGATGTTGGTGGTGTCGGGGGGGGGTATCTTTTGCTTTTCCCATTAAAATGTATCCAGATCTAGCACAGTTATAAATTGCTGAAAAACACAATTTGCACCTTTCTGGGACTCCGCAGAGCAGTTTGTTAGAAGGAATGGGGTGCGACTGTGATTCTGCTGTACTTGCATCTTCTGTATGTAGTATATAATTATTGCTTTCTTTAATTAGACCTTCTGTTTACCTTCATTCGGCTCTAGGCCTGGGTAGGTCTTCCAGAGGTCACCCTTGGGATACTTCCAGGTGCTGGAGGAACCCAGAGACTCCCCAGACTGATTGGGGTCCCAGCTGCACTTGACCTAATCACCACAGGTAAATTTCTGTGGCTTTGTTTAGAATAGGATGGAAAGATGTGACACGGGATCATTTTAGCTAGCTCAATCTACTGAACATCTTCAAAAACTCTAGTCAGACAATGCAAATTGTATTTTAACACATGATAATCTGGTTGAGTCAAAACAATTTGCCTTGTCTTAACTTAAGTTTTTGAAGATGTTAGACTGAGCTAGCTAACAGATTAACCTTTAAATCCTGGTTTAGACAAAGCCAGAATGTTAGAATAAACTCTGTATATATGTGTGAATGCTCAGACACGACGTGTGCAGACACTCCCAAGGCATATTTATGTGTGACATTAGGCCCTGGTCTACACTATGAGTTTAGGTTGAATTTAGCGGCATTAGATCGATTTAACCCTGCACCCGTCCACACGATGAAGCCATTTTTATCGACTTAAAGGGCTCTTAAAATCGATTTCTGTACTTCTCCCTGACGAGATTAGAGCTGAAATTGACATCACCGGCTCAAATTTGGGGTAGTGTGGACGCAATTCGACAGTATTGGCCTCCAGGAGCTATCCCAGAGTACTTCATTGTGACCACTCTGGACAGCACTTTCAACTCAGATGCACTAGCCAGGTACACAGAAAAAGCACCGGGAACTTTTGAATTTCATTTCCTGTTTGGCCAGCATGGCAAGCTCATCAGCACAGGTGACCATGCAGTCCCAGAATCGCAAAAGAGCTCCAGCATGGACCGAACGGGAGGTACTGGATCTGATCGCTGTATGGGGAGAAGAATCCATGCTATCAGAACTCCGTTCCAAAAGACGAAATGCCAAAATATTTGAAAAAATTTCCAAGGGCATGATGGACAGAGGCTATAACAGGGACACGCAGCAGTGCCGCGTGAAAATTAAGGAGCTCAGGCAAACCTACCAAAAAACCAAAGAGGCAAACTGCCGTTCTGGGTCACAGCCCCAGACATGCCATTTCTATGATGAGCTGCATGCAATTCTAAGGGGTGCCGCTACCATTACCCCACAACTGTCCGTGGACACCTGCAAGGGGGGAGTCTCACGCAACAGTCATGAGGATTTTGGAGACGAGGAGGAGGAGGATAGCGCACAACAGGCAAGCGGAGAAACCGTTCTCCCTGACAGCCAGGAACTGTTTATCACCCTGGAGCCAATACCCTCCCAACCCTCCTAAGGTGGGCTCCCGGACCATGAAGCTGGAGAAGGCACCTCTGGTGAGTGTACCTTTGTAAATATAATACATGGTTTAAAAGCAAGCGTGTTTAATGATTAATTTGCCCTGAAGACTTGGGATGCATTCGCGGCCAGTACAGCTACTGGAAAAGTCTGTTAACCTCTCTGGGGATGGAGTGGAAATCCTCCAAGGACATTATTAAGAGGACATTCAGAGGTGGCTGTTCTTGCTGGGCTGTTTGCCTGTGGCTGAAAAGAAATCATCCCCGCGGATGGCACGGGGGGGCGCCGTTCATGCTGAGCTGTTCGCGTTTGGCTGGCAGGGACCTTGCCTGCTACTAGTCATATGGTGGGAGGAGGGATGAAGCGATCATCCCAGAGAAATGGGTAGTGGGAGGAGCGGGGGGGGGATTTGGTTTTGTGCTGCACGTTAACCCAAAAACTGCAGCCCCTTCTTTTAAACTGCCAACCCAATGGGTGCTTGGTACGGGAAAGGAGGGCGCTGCTGTTTGAAACCATTCCTATATGTTATGAAGGTTGAAGAAGCTGAAAGACTGTGGCTTACCATGGCTGCCTGCAAGCCGAATTCTGTTGCCCGGCCCCGCGTGTGTGATCTCTCACACCAAACCGGCAGGCCCCCAATATAAGAGGTAAAATGCGACCTTGTACCGAAAGCACCTGTAGTATGTAATGTTAACAGCTTGGTTCACCGTGAAAGAGTCTACGCATTGTTCTCTAAAACGTGTCTCTTTAAATACTACTCTCCCTTTTTTTCCTCCCGCAGCTGCAAATGTTTCAAGGCTCCACCTATCATCTTCGTCTCAGAAGCTAGTGCAAATAAGGCGGCGAAAAAAATGCACTCGCGATGAAATGTTCTCTGAGCTCATGCAGTCCTCCTGCACTAAAAAAGCTCAGCAGAATGCTTGGAGGCAAACAATGGCAGAGTCCAGGAAAGCAGAAAATGAACGTGAGGACAGGAGGGATGAGCAAGATGAGAGGTTGCGTGAGCAAGAGAAGAGGTGGTGGCAGCATGATGAGAGGAGGAAGGATGCAATGCTGAGGCTACTGGGGGATCAAACTGATATGCTCAGGCATCTGATGGAACAGCAGGAAAGGCAGCAGGAGCACAGACTGCCACTGCAGCCCCTGTGTAACCTCCCACCCTCCACCCCAAGTTTCATAGCCTCCTCACCCAGATGCCCAAGAACGCGGGGGGGAGGAGCTCCGGGCACCCAACCACTCCACCCCAGAGGACTGCCCAAGCAACAGAAGGCTGGCATTCAATAAGTTTTGAAGTGCAGTGTGGCCTTGTCCTTCCCTCCTCCCCTCATCCACCACCTCACCCGGTGCTTCCCTCCTCCCGCACCCATCCCAGGCTACCTTGGCAGTTATCCCCCTATTTGTGTGATGAATTAATAAAGAATGCATGATTTTGAAACAACAACGATTTTCTTGCCTCTGCAAGCGGTGATCGAGGGGGGAGGGCGGTTGGCTTACTGGGAAGTAGAGTGAACCAAGGGGGCGGATTTTCATCAAGAAGAAACAAACAGAACTGTCACACCATAGCCTGGCCAGTCATGAAACTGGTTTTCAAAGCTTCTCTGATGTGCAGCGCGCCCTGCTGTGCTAATCGCCCTGGTGTCTGGCTGCACGTAATCAGCGGCCAGGCGACTTGTCTCAACCTCCCACCCCACCATAAACGTCTCCCCCTTACTCTCACAGAGATCATGAAGCACACAGCAAGCAGCAATAACAATGGGAATATTGGTTTCGCTGAGGTCTAACCGAGTCAGTAAACTGCACCAGCGTGCTTTTAAACGTCAAAATGCACATTCTACCACCATTCTGCATTTGCTCAGCCTATAGTTGAACAGCTCCTGACTACTGTCCAGGGTGCCTGTGTATGGCTTCATGAGCCATGGCATTAAGGGGTAGGCTGGGTCCCCAAGGATAACTATAGGCATTTCAACATCCTCAACAGTTATTTTCTGGTCTGGAAAGTAAGTCTCTTGCTGCAGCTGTTCAGATAGACCAGAGTTCCTGAAGATGCAAGCATCATATACCTTTCCCAGCCGACCCACATTGATGTCGGTGAAACGTCCCTTGTGATCCACCAGTACTTGCAGCACCATTGAAAAGTACCCCTTGCAGTTTACGTACTGGCTGCCAACGTGGTCCGGTCCCAAGATAGAGATATGCGTTCCGTCTATCGCCCCACCACAGTTAGGGAATCCTATTGCAGCAAAGCCATCCATTATGACCTGCACATTTCCCAGAGTCACTACCCTTGATAGCAGCAGCTCAGTGATTCCGTTGGCTACTTGGATTTCAGCAGCCCCCACAGTAGATTTGTCCACTCCAAATTGATTCCCAACTGACCAGTAGCTGTCTGGCATTGCAAACTTCCAGAGGGTTATCGCCACTCGCTTGTGAACTGTGAGGGCTGCTCTCATCTTGGTATTCTTGCACTTCAGGGCAGGGGAAAGCAAGTCACAAAGTTCCATGAAAGTGCCCTTACGCATGTGAGAGTTTCGCAGCCACTGGGAATCATCCCAGACCTGCAACACTCTGCAGTCCCATCAGACTGTGCTTGTTTCCCAGACCCAGAATCGGCATTCCATGGCATGAGGCTGCCCCATTGCCACCAGGATGTCCAAATTGCCGGGGCCTGTACTTTTGAGAGAAATCTGTGTCCATGTCCCCATCACTCTTGTCATCGCACTTCCGTCACCTGCCTTTGCAGGTTCTGGTTCTGAACATACTGCAGGATAATGCACGAGGTGTTTACAATGCCCATAACTGCTGCGGTGATCTGAGCGGGCTCCAGGCTTGCTGTGATATGGTGTCTGCAAGAGAGCAGAGTTGCAGCAGAAGCGGTGGCTGACGACGGATGCCATGAGAATAGATATTTATAGAGAGCGATGAGAGGACCTGCGAGGTGGATTCATGAGAGCAGGAGAGCAGAGTTGCAGCGGAAGCGGTGGATAACGACTGTTAGCACCGCGCACATTTCCCGAGGAAGAGCACACGTACCCGGGAGCCCATGACAGACAACATGTCTCAATAGCGAATTTTTCCAATAGCAGCAGAGCAGAGTTGCAGCGGAAGCAGTGGATGACGATGGTTAGCAGTCCTACTGCACCGTCTGCTGAAAACAATATGGCGTCCGCACGGAAAAAAGGTGCGAAACTGTCACCTGCTGTTGCTTTCACGAAGGGAGGGGCGATTGACGACAGATACCCAAAACCACCCACGACAATGTTTTTGCCCCATCAGGCATTGGGAGCTTAACCCAGAATTCCAATGGGCGGCGGAGACTGTGGGAACTGTGGGATAGCTACCCACAGTGCACCGCTCTGTAAGTCAACGCTAGCCGCGGTAATGAGGACGCACTCCGCCGACTTAATACGCTTAGTGTGGACATACGCAATCGACTGTATAAAATTGACTTCTATAATATCGACCTAATTTTGTAGTGTAGACATACCCTAGATGGTACATTCATGTGTGCATGCATTCATACCTATGCATCTCTTGCAGAATGGAATTAGCTGTGGTCTAACTGGGGGACAAAAGGAATGGCTTTGTAATCTCTATCTAGATATTTATTACCATTTTCTTTCTTGTAAGACGGAGTTGCCATTTTGTCTGTACACATTAGATTACGGAAACCTTTAGGTTTCAGAGTAACAGCTGTGACAACAGTGGGACATTTTAAATGAAAAGGGGTTTTGCTCCTCAGTACCCTGCTGTGCTGAGAGAGCACAACTGGGGAAATACAAGGTGTATAACCACACTTCAAAGTTAATTAGAATAGGAGAAAACTGACAGAACAGGATGTACCCGGCCTTCAGTTTTTACTGCTAGCTTCCCTTTGTTTTTTCCCATTCTGTGTTATCTCAGCACACCTGCTTTTGCCATTCCAGAGCAAAGCCAATTAATGATTTAGTTAGCAGTGCATGTTCCTGTCTGGTGTGACTAATGCATCCCAACTGGGAACATATCTCAGGCCAGTCAAATACAGAAGTTTTATCAAATGGAATTTAATGAAATCTCTGACAGCAGGAAGCTGAAGCCACCTTATTTCTTCATTATAGGGAAACGTGTGCTGGCTGTTGAAGCGCTGAAGCTGGGCATCATTGATGAAATCGTGGAAGAAAACACAATTAATGCAGCAATCCACTTGGCAAACAAAGTGTCAGGTAAGGGAGGAAGTGTAATAATGACAAGGAGCCCATTGGTGAGGAGCAGCTCAGCCTAGTCAGGTTAGCGGGCCAGAAGGAGAACAGCTGAGGCTAACCAGAAGGCCTGCTGTGAAAAGAGCACCCTTGCTCTTTTCCAAACACTGTTTCGATCTCCTGCCTCTTTGCTGGGTTTTGAATTCCACAGAAAACAAGCTTTAAATAGAGAGCAATTATTTTTCTGAAGTATGACTGAAAAACTCAAAAATACTGGTGAGCCTCAAGGCTCTCAACAAATTCAGATGAGGCAGAGAGATGGGGACAAATACAGTTAAAGCAACAAAGATTCCCTATGGCTCATGCATGCTAAACATACACCCTTCCACACCCCCGAGGAACAGCACTGCTTCCACCCCAGGTGGTTTTCTGGGTTTATAAGAGGACTGAGCACACTTTCCAAATACAGTACATTCTTGGACAGCCAGGCTTGTTGGTGCTGTGCACAGCTCGGCTGCACAATCAATACTGGCTGCACTAAAAGAACTTTCGGTAATGGCAAATCCTCAGCCAGGCATAATGACCCAGTACATCTGTCTCTAAATGCCCATTTCTCCATTTCTTTAGCCATCAGCTGTTCTTACTTTGCCATTGTCTAAGAAGAGGCTGAGTTGTGAAGAGGGGAGATACACCGGAAATGGCAATCCTATGAAGAGGTCATTTAGAACTTAAAGGTCACTAGGCCAAATTTACTGACACAGGAAATGTTTTCACCACTGTCCTGCTTTGGTGCATATTCTGGGAAGAGCATCCAAGTGAAAATGAGATAGGATCAGAAGAGGATAAAATGGGAAAGAACAAATTAAAAATTACTTAGACAAATTAGATGTCTTCAAGTCACCAGGGCCTGATGAAATGCATCCTTAAGGAGCTGACTGAGGAGATATCTGAGCCATTAGCAATTATCTTTGAAAAATCATGGAAGATGAGAGAGATTCCAGAAGATTGGAAAAGGAAAAATATAGTGCCAATCTATAAAAAGGGAAATAAGGACAACCTAGGGAATTACAGACGAATCAGCTTAACTTCTGTACCCAGGAAGATAATGGAGCAAATAATTAAGCAATCAGTTTGCAAACATCTAGAAGATAATAAGGTGTTAAGTAACAGCATGGATTTGTCAAGAACAAATTGTGTCAAACCAATCTGATAGCTTTCTTTAACGGGGTAACAAGCCTTGTGGATAGAGAGGAAGCAATAGACGTGGTATATCTTGACTTTAGTAAAGCTTTTGATACTGTCTTGCATGACCTTCTCATAAACAAACTAGGGAAATGCAACCTAGATGGAGCTACTATAAGATGGATGCAAAACTGGTTGGAAAACCATTCCCAGAGAGTAGTTAACAGTGGTTCACAGTCATGCTGGAAGGCCATAACGAATGGGGTCTCACAGGGATCGGTTCGGGGTCTGGTTCTGTTCAATATCTTCATCAATGATTTAGATAATGACATAGAAAGTACACTTATAACATTTGTGGATGACACCAAGCTGGGAGGGGTTGCAAGTGCTTTGGAGGATAGGATTAAAATTCAAAATGATCTGGACGAACTGGAGAAATGGTCTGAAGTAAATAGGATGAAATTCAATAAGGATAAATGCAAAGTACTCCATTTAGGAAGGAACGATCAGTTGCACACGTACAAAGTGGGAAATGACTGCATAGGAAGAAGTCCTGCAGAAAGGGATCTGGGGATCATAGTGGATCACAAGCTAAATATGAGTCAACAGTGTAACGCTGTTGCAAAAAAAAGCGAATATCATTCTGGGATGTATTAGCAGGAGCTTTCTAAGCAAGACAAGAGAAGTAATTCTTCCGCTCTACTCCACGCTGATTAGGCCTCAACTGGAGTATTGTCCAGTTCTGGGCACCACATTTCAGGAAGGATGTGGACAAATTGGAGAAAGTCCAAAGAAGAATGACAAAAATGATTAAAGGTCTAGAAAACATGACCTGTGAGGGAAGATTGAAAAAATTGGGTTTGTTTAGTTTGGAAAAGAGAAGACTGAGAAGGGACATGATAACAGTTTTCAAGTATGTAAAAGGTTGTTACAAGGAGGAGGGAGAAAATGTTTTTTCTTAACCTCTCAGGATAGGACAAGAAGCAATGGGCTTAAATTGCAGCAAGGGTGGTTTAGGTTGGACATTAGGAAAAATTGCCTAACTGTCAGGGTTGTTAAGCACTAGAATAAATTGCCTAGGGATGTTGTGGAATCGCCATCATTGGAGATTTTTAAGAGCAGGTTAGACAAACACCTGTCAGGAATGGTTTTAGATAATACTTAGTCCTGCCATGAGTGCAGGGGACTGGACTAGGTGACCTCTCGCGGTCCCTTTCAGTCCTATGATTCTGTGAACTCTGCCGGAGCTCTGCACATGAGAGCCAAGCTGGGAAGCACTGAGTCCACACACTCCTTGGCTGTCCTGGCCACATGCCTTTTTCTGCCAACACCCCACCTTCTTCTGGAATGGTGTTTGTCCACTTTCACCTCTTCCCAGCACAGAAAAGGTTGCAGGCAGTTTTCCCTGCTGCAGCCTCTTTCCTAGTGGACCTTCGGGCCTTGTGCCAAGAGCTATGCCAACAAAAGCTGGCATAGTCCAAAGGGTGAATCTAGAATTCTAGATGCCTGTATGTACCATTTTTAACACTATTTAATTTATGCGTTCTTGCTCAAGATCAATATGTTGCAGCATTCTCACCTACATTTTGTCCAAGAGCTCTCTGGCAGAAGTGGTCTCCTGCAATAGATACTTTCCCCTCTCACAGTGTTCAGGTTATTTTTAAGATTTTTTATTTCTGTCTTTAGCAACAATCAATCATTTCCATAAGCAGTCCTCCTTCATCTCTCTTTTTTTGTTCAGACAACCAAGTTCTATGGAAATATAAAGCTCTTAGAGATATGTGTTAATATACTTTGCTGTTGGTTCTAAGCAAGGCAAAGAAACTTCTGCTCATCAACCTCACCTGCCTGTTTTAGATGAAAGTTCCATGTTTGTCCCTCCTCTATCTTTCGGAGAAGTTATCACCCTTCTCAGCAATGTCTTTCCAAGAAGCAATGGATTCACTCTGAAGTATGCTCCAGGTTGATGACCCTGTGTAGGGTCCATACCAGTATTTATAGCAGAGATATGTAACTTCGGTAGATACATTACTGGAGTTGGCAAATGCTCTGGTTTTCAGCTTAATATTATTTGAAATCAGATAAAACCCCCAGACATTTGAATGCTTATTTTCTTCTCTGTGACAAGTTAGTTATGCATCGTGCAGTGACTGAGAATGATGAGCGCCAGCATGACCTCAGAGGAGAACCTCAGGACTGGATGAATCATCCAACATTCTGTTCCTTGATGCCATTTGCTTTTGGGATTTACATATCTACTATCATTACCAGATCATTTCTGTACTTTAATTTCATCCTCAGTGACTAACAGAATTAACTGCATGAGTACTGTAACAAACAAGAATCATAGCAAGAAGCTCAGGGCTTTTTAAACTGCTATGTACTCTTTCCTTACAGCTTTCATGATACCTGTTTCAGCTGTCCATTTTTCCCAGACAGCATTTTCAAAGTTAGCCCTGATTTCCCACCTACTCTGAGGATTTGCCACCAAGCCTTGTTGAAGAACACTGAAATCTGAAAACGTGTCAATTCACTATTTAACGGCATGATCCCTGATCAAGATGAAAGAATGAGCTGACAGAGAAAGCATAGGATAGATTTATGACATTGTTCTTTGTTTACTTCTCCGTCATACTATGATAGAACAGCAGCATCAGTGTCAAACACCTTAAAAAAAGATGCAGCTGTCTCAGCTACTTGGGCTGCACTCATGAGCTCAAATTTCAGTGAGTGCTTCCAAATTGGCTCGTGTATTTTATGGGAACCAACAACCAAGATGCATGGGAAATACCAAGATTTGAGTCCATTATCCTTGCATATAGCACTAGGCTCGCTGTCTGATAGGACTGGTGAAGAACCTTTTTTCATATGTAAGCTGGATAATTGCTTATGTAAAATAACTTGTGGTGGCACTGCTAGAATTTCTACACTTGGTCAGATACTTAGCCAAGTAAATGGAAGATCAGTTTCAAAAAGTCAACTTGGAGATTATTTTCTTTCAGAGCTTTGCTGTCTGCTAGTGCTGTAGATTTTGTGGCTAAAGCTCAGTCTTTCATATTTCATAGTGATAGGCTGGTACTGTGCAAGGCTTCCTTGGTTTAATATAATATGTGCTTAACAGAATTGTCTATACAGTCTCCACCTGTTAGAAGAACATCCTTCATCCACAAATGGTTATGGAATGTTCCTAGCGAAGGACACTCAGGTACAGTTTTGTGTATTTAAGGATAAGAATACACAGACACCATCTACAGAAGTGATGCTCCACGTTTACTTATTCAGTGAAAATCAAGACTGATGTGTGGCAGGTCAGGTAAATTAACATAGTCTTCAAGCCTTAGCTTTTGCAGCCAAAATAAATGTCCTCACTTCTGAAAATATCCCTGATAAGAAAGGAACAGAGACTACACTGAAAACTACAGACAGAGATTAATTTCTTGAAGAGCTGCAAGCTGTAATTTATAAGAGGAATGTTCTTTCATGAGGTTGGGGTTTGTTTTTTTTCTTTTTTTTAAATAAAGGTCCCGGCTGCCAATTTAGAGCAGCATTGCACAATGTGTCCACTGGATGGCACCAGCAAATTGACATTCAACTGGTTTCAGAGTAGCAGCCGTGTTAGTCTGTATTCGCAAAAAGAAAAGGAGTACTTGTGGCACCTTAGAGACTAACAAATTTATGTGAGCATAAGCTTTCGTGAGCTACAGCTCACTTCATCGGATGCATGCAGTGGAAAATACAGTGGGGAGATTTTATATACACAGAGAACATGAAACAATGGGTGTTACCATACAGACTATAACCAGAGTGATCACTTAAGGTGAGCTATTACCAGCTGGAGAGTGCCGGGGTGGAGGGGAGTGGGGAGGGAGGGCGAGGACGACCTTTTGTAGTGATAATCAAGGTGGGCCATTTCCAGCAGTTGACAAGAACGTCTGAGGAACAGTGGGGGGTGGGGGAGGATTAAACATGGGGAAATAGTTTTACTTTGTGTAATGACCCATCCACTCCCAGTCTCTATTCAAGCCTAAATTAATTGTATCTAGTTTGCAAATTAATTCCAATTCAGCAGTCTCTCATTGGAGTCTGTTTCTGAAGTTTTTTTGTTGAAGTATTGCCACTTTTAGATCTGTAATCGAGTGACCAGAGAGATTGAAGTATTCTCTGACTGGTTTTTGAATGTGATAATTCTTGACGTCTGATTTGTGTCCATTTATTCTTTTATGTAGAGACTGTCCAGTTTGACCAATGTACATGGCAGAGGGGCATTGCTGGCACATGATGGCATATCTCACATTGGTAGATGTGCAGGTGAACGAGCCTCTGATATTGTGGCTGATGTGATTAGGCCCTATGATGGTGTCCCCTGAATAGATATGTGGACACAGTTGGCAACAGGCTTTGTTGCAAGGATAGGTTCCTGGGTTAGTGGTTCTGTTGTGTGGTGTGTGGTTGCTGGTGAGTATTTGCTTCAGGTTGGGGGGCTGTCTGTAAGCAAGGACTGGCCTGTCTCCCAAGATCTGTGAGAGTGATGGGTCATCCTTCAGGATAGGTTGTAGATCCTTGATGATGCGTTAGAGAGGTTTTAGTTGGGGGCTGAAGGTGATGGCTAGTGGCGTTCTGTTATTTTCTTTGTTGGGCCTGTCCTGTAGTAGGTGACTTCTGGGTACTCTTCTGGCTCTGTCAATCTCAGTCATTCAACTGTCACTTGGCTATTCACTTGCTCTCAGTGCATGAAAGCACATATTCTACAAAGACCAACCGCACTGGGAGCCAAGCAGAACCTGAGGCAGATTTGGGTCAAAGCAGCACCTCCTGGCATCAGGCTGTAGGTGGGAAAGAGGATGAGGAAAGCCTGAGTGCCGATTTGCCAGTGTGGTGATGTGTGTTTCCTGTCTGAGTAGCAGGTTGCCGATGGGCATCACTGATACGATTGCTGGGTAACTGGGCAGATCCTGACTCTTCAATGGTGACCACTGGAGGCAGGCACCAACCAACTGTATCTCTCAACCATCCTTGGGGGACATTCCCAATAGCCTTGCCTCTCTTCAGTCCCTCTCCGAGGCTCACTATTGTGGCTGCCTACTGCTCTAGACAAAGAGGGATTGACATACTGCGCTCTTGAGCCAACCAGTGTTGCTCCTGGCTTGATCAGAGGTGGGCAATTGAGAGCAAGGGGTGGTATTTGTCCTTCTGATGGATTAGGTGCACTGCCTTCCTTTTATGTGCTTCCTGTCTCTGCTGGCCTGGGGAGTA
Organism: Lepidochelys kempii; assembly: GCF_965140285.1. Taxonomy (NCBI): domain Eukaryota; kingdom Metazoa; phylum Chordata; order Testudines; family Cheloniidae; genus Lepidochelys; species Lepidochelys kempii. Next base: position 49,564,735 of record NC_136388.1, on the reverse strand, counting down.
GGGACAAATCTTAGCAGCAGTCTTCAGTTCCTTGTCTGGAAGTTCATTGTGCTGGAACCAGACTGTGGGGTTGGGTCTCGCACATGGAGCCCAATAATTTTTCAAGAATTTAGGCACCTAATTAGGCTGCATATATTTCTCTTACTTCAATGGCATGATAGTTATTATTGTTGCATATTCTACAGATTGGAACATTTTACGTCCTTGGCTTCTAATTGGTGCCACCTAGAATATAGCTCCTGGTAATGTGTATCTTTCTTAGCTTCCATTGACTGAGGGTTCTTGTGCCCTCTGGGTAGCTGTGGCTAACAATGCTGCCCTTGTCCCCATTTCCCTTATTTTCCTTACCAGGCCAGAGGTGGTCTGGGCTGGTCTCTCTGTCACAGGTTTGGATTTGGGTTATTTCTCATTGTGTTAGTAATCTGGTGCTGATTGTTTTCAATTATTTTTATTGTGATAGTAACTAGGAGCCCCACTCAAGGACTAGTCAAGGCTAGGTTCTGTACAGACATGGAACAAAAAATGGTCCCTATACCAAAGATTTCACAATCTAAGTAGGGAGTTATAATAATCTGATCAGGGTACATACGTGCTGGAACTAAGGTGCTGGGGATGCTGCTGCACCCCGGCTTGAAGCGGTTTCCATTATATACAGGGTTTGCAGTTTGGTTCAATGGCTTTCAGCACCCCCACTATACAAAATGTTCCAGCACCCCTATCAGGGTGTTAAATACTCATGTTTTGTCACCAGTGCAAGGAACTTTATTCATCTGGTCTTTAGTCTCAATATTCCTAACTACAAGTGATAGACACTACCTGAGGGCTATGCTGAATGTCTCCCATAGCATATGGTAGCATCTCTTTCCAGGGCCTTCTCAAATCAACAGAAATCTTATGTAAAATCTCATAGTATGGTTCATCAGTGTCAGTTGTTTTCAGTTATCAGATCCACCCACAAATCTCAAAGTACAGTTTTGATCAGCAGATGAAAACCCACTGTGTATATGGCCTGATATTGAGGACTGCAGATTTGAAGGTAAAAATTGTAGATTCAGGAAAGGAGAATAAATAAGAGTAAAGCTGGAGAAGAATGAAACCATCCAGTTTTGGAAGGTTGAACCAAAATCTGTTCAATCTCAGTCAGAAATCTTTCTCCAGATATACTCTGAAGAAAATCTGAGCAGCTTGCACAGGAGGTATTTTTCCTTCTCTTTTTGGATTCTTCACAAGTTTTCAATAAACAAATTTGAACTTCCAAAAAAAAAAAGCTCTTTGTTTCCTGGCTGTCTAACTTACCTCATACCCAGGAAATTAATCTATCATGTGCCTAGTATTTCTCTCAAATGCTCTATTGGCTTGAAAGAAGAACTGGAGCTGGGATGGGCTAGTTAGGGAGCTACCATTATGGCTCCACTAGTGTTTCTGCATTTCAGCAGCTAATATGGAGTGGGCACTACTCTGCTGCTTTTCCTTCTCTTCAGGCTGACAGGCCAGAAAGGCAGCTGCACAAGCTCTGTCATAGCTAAGATGATGCTATGAGAGTGGAAGAGCTGGGTGGGCAGATTCTAGTAATCGCTGAAGCAAATGCTCTCCTGTGGTTGGGCTGATGCTGCAGGGGCCAAGAAACTCCAGTGGAAGACCACAGAACTAATATGCTTCTCAGGGCACCAGGCAAGGAGGTCACTGCCAGGTGTGAGTCTATAACTGCTCCTGTCTTTGAGCTGATATCATGAGTGGTAGCCCACCGTGAACTGCTCTGTTGTGTTCAGTGTGGCAATGTCCAGAATTACCCCTCAGGGTGCTGGAAGGGCTAATTACTTAATGTTCTGTACAGTGCTGTGATGCTGTAAAGCACCATGTAAATCCTTAGTAGCATGAATGGGATGGATCCTGAAGTTCTTATTCTATTTTTCTCTCCATCCTTAATCAGGCAAACTTCCCCTGAGAACACAAGGAGTTTGTGTGAGTAAAAATGGAATAAAGACCTGAACAGTGGCTCCAGGGTTTGTAGTTTTGGAGGGGGTGCCTGAAATGTAACTTATTTTGGTCAATTAAAATTCCTTTGTGCCATCACTATAGCAACTAGTGTGTCTTGTAATAACTCATGCACTGGTGGGACTCTTTGATTAGCCCCTTGCTGGTGTGTAGATACAAACTGTCCTTGGCTATTCATTTACTGACCTCTGATAGGGTGTAATCCTGTTGGATGTTCCCAAAAGTGTCATGGGAAATTCATGCTGTTAGGTCAGAATTAATACAGAAACAAATGACATTCCCAAATCTTTCACATGAACACCCTGTGGACCCAGACCACTGACTACAATTTACTTTGCTACTCAGACACATCCTAAACCAATTACTAATACAGCACTGGAAATGGATGATAGCAAAGGGATATGAGAAATGGAGAGGTGGAGACAGAGAATACAGCATGCTTGGTGGTTTATGCTCCTGAATAGGCAAGCATCAGCAATTGAGGAGAAGCGCTTGCTTGGAATTTTGCCTTGCTGGAACGTCTGGGGAGTGTGCATTTGGAGAATCGCAATTGTGAGAGAAGCCAGGAAATGGAAGAAGAGTTTTAAACGTTTTACAAATCACTCTCCGGTGTCATGTGAAATCTTTACATACCAAGCAGCAGCCGAACCAGCAGGAGGCATTGACTTTCCATGTAGAAAGGGGCAAAAATCTGTAGTCTACCAGAAAAATGGTAGGGTTGGCAGTTCAGTAACTGTATTTCTCAACTCTCCCACACAGGTCAGCCATTAAATCCTCGCAGACTCAGTCTGAAGCAAGTTCAGAGTCTGCCCAACATGGATGCCATTCTCAGTGAGGTTCTTGTGAAAGTGAAAAAGCAGGCCCGGGGATGTCTGTCTCCAGAGATGTGTGTCCAAGCAGTCAAGGCCTCTGTGCAGCTACCCTTCACAGAGGGAATTCTGAAGGAGAGAGAGCTGTTTAACCTCCTGCTGACCTCAGGCCAGGCCAAAGCACTGCAGTATGCATTCTTCGCACAGAGAGCAGCACAGAAGTGGATAACACCCTCTGGAGCTTCCTGGAAAACTGCTTCAGCTCAGCCCATCCGGAAAGTAGCTGTGATAGGTAAGTTGGTGAGATCCATTATGTTTGCTAGCATGGCAAATGCCAGTCTAAATGAACTGGAGTGGTATGGCTTTTCCCAAGAGTGCTGGGAAAGGAAACAATAGAATAATGTTGGGTACCTTGTGGGACCACGGCAGCCCCAGGAAACCAGAAAGTCTTGAATGACTTCCTACAATGGGGCTTTGGGAGCTGCTTTGGAGTCCTGAAGCTGCACAACTTCCCCCTTAGTTTACTCCCCACTCCTTCCAAAAGCCTTATTGCAATAAGACCTTACCTTTTATGGAAGGGCTGAAGAAGAGTCCTCTGGAGGCATCAGTGCCTCTGCATGTACCCTCCAGGGGTACACGCTCTCATGAAGGCAGAGCTTCTCCAGCCTCCCAAGTTAAAACAGAATACACAAGATTGGTATATTCTAGGAAGGAAACCTTTTAGTACTAACTGGTTGTAACAGTAAATCTCTGCTAGTGAGGACTGAGATGAGGTTAAATGGCTTAATCCCATAGTGTCAGATCATTTCTGTATGCTCCTACCTCCAGCTACCCTGATATCACTTCAACTACAGCTTCATCCTCAGTTCATAGAATCATAGAATATCAGGGTTGGAAGGGACCTCAGGAGGTCATCTAGTCCAACCCCCTGCTCAAAGCAGGACCGATCCCCAATTAAATCATCCTAGCAAGGGCTTTGTCAAGCCTGACCTTAAAAACTTCTAAGGATAGCGATTCCACCACCTACCTAGGTAATGCATTCCAGTGTTTCACCACCCTCCTAGTGAAAAAGTTTTTCCTAATATCCATATATAGGTAATTTCATTTTAAAATAGTGTTGTCCTGAGAGCATAGTTAATTCCATATTATAAACAGAGATCTGTATGAACTTCTTCTTCTAATCCAGTTTTGTCATCTGTGACTGTGTGTGCAGAGAGTGAGAGTGAGTGAGTGTGTGTCAGGGATATATAAATACAAAAATGTTTTGTTGACAGCTGCATTTTAAGAAGCTTTCATCTCATCATGATCCACCCTTGCCGTTTTGCACCCCCTGGAAGATAATGCTTTCATTAAATTTTTATAAGTGCAATTTAAATAAAACCCTTTGATGCACTGCACAGATCTAAAAACTAAAACAAAAAAAAAAACACCAACCTTCCTGCTCTGCATGTTGATCGCTACACTTTGTGTAAAATGGCTCGACAAGAATAAAGAACTGGGAAAGTGTCCATTTCAATTTTAGAGATATCCAGTCAGGTTGCCACTGCTTTTCACTGTCTGGTTATCATATACAGGATCTTCATTTCCTGCAATGAACTCTGAGCCCTCTTCAAGCTCATCTCTGCCAGAAGAAGCCACAGATGGTGTTTCTTGAACTGTCCCTTTTTCTCGTTTGTTTTGCCGAGTTAATTAATGTCATATATTGAATGGTCATTTATGAATCTTTGGACTTTAAGTACTGTACTTAAATCTGGCAAACATTAATCTCCCAACAGGCTAGTATTAAATTGTCACGAGGTCCTTCCCTGGTGAGATGGCATTTATGCAAGCAGCATGGAGCACTATTGGGTCTGTCTTGTGATTCATTGCTGAGCAAAATGATTGAATTCATGTAAATATTATCTGTCCTATCACACATGGGAGGGCTCCATTTTGCATTTTTGTAAGAAGGAATAGGTGACAGGAAGCAGAGCTTAGACTTGAGATTCTCTGCTGTTTGGGGGATAAATCCCACTTAGATAAATGAGTCATTTGAAAAACTACACTCCTTCATGGAAATTCATGGGTTCATAGATTTTTAAGGCCAGAAGGGGTCACTGTGATCTATGGAGTCTGACGTCCTGCATAGCACAGGCCATTGGACTTCTCTGAGTTTATTCCTGCTGTGACAGACTGACAGTATCCTGAAATATCCTGAACAAACCTTCAGGAATTAAGATAAATTTACTGAGTTAAATTAAACCTTATTGAATGAAGGTTAACACCTTTGGGGTACATTGTATCAAAAATATAATAGTGTATGTGTTATTGTGGCATTGTATGTACCTTCTCCAGTAGGGAAGGGGGATGCTAATGTACTTCGTCCATTAGCAACCATTTGAAGCTACCCTCTGTAGAGATATACATCTACTAGTTCAAACTGGTTTCTCCAGAGACCAATTGAGAAAGAAAGGGTTGGATACATAGTCTGGTTTTTAAGTGGCTCAGGGCCTTCTCCCTGATCCAGCAAATGGACAGGATTTCAGGACCATGCAGAGCCCCCATCCTTAGGGTAGGGTTGGAAGGGCTGGATGCTTGTTCTGAGCTGAAGCTGTGATTAACTTGTAACCACAAGGAATCCCCCTTGGGTTGGGTATTGAAGGACTGCTCTTGCCAGAGCGCATTTTAGGAGTGAGGTTAACTCTGATAAGCTTTTTAGCATGCATGTATTTTTTTATTGTTTTTTAATATATTTTCTCTGTAAGGCTTGTTACCTTACGAATATAGCAGGCTTGCATGGGAAGTGGCATGTGGTATCTTACAACTGTAGCAACTACACCTATTAACTGTCTCTGAAGAGAAACCAAGCAGGTCTGTTTGGGCAGACTGTGCTGGGGATAATACAGTGAAGGCTGGCAACTGTACATCCTGGGAATACCCCAGTCAGAAAGGAGTGGGACACCTGTCTCCACCCAGAAAAGGCAGCTGAGGAGCTGGAAGCCTGAGATTGGGTGCCTGTGCTGGAATCCTGAGGGGAAATATTGGTGCAGTTGCCCTGAACTGTGACTCCTGCTTCAAGTCTAACTGCTGTGGTTGACCTAGAGCATATCTACTAGAAAATCATCCAATTTCTATTTAAAAGTTCCAGTGATAGAGAATCTGCTACAGCCCTTGGTAAACTGTTCAATGGCTAATTATCCTCACTTAAAAAATTGCACCTTAGTTCTAGTCAGAACTTGTTGAGCTTCAAGTTGCTATCACTGGATCATGTTAGATCTTTTTCTGCAAGATTGAAGAGCCCATTATCAAATTTCTGTTCCTCATGTAGGTACTTACAGACTGTGATCAGGTCACTGCTTAACTTTGTCTTTGTTAAATTAAACAGATTGGGCTCCTTGAGTCTCACTATAAGCCATGTTTTCTAATCCTTTAATCATTCTCATGACCCCTCTCTAATTTATCAACATCCTTCTTAAATTGTGGACACCAGCACTGGATGCACTATTCCAGCAGCAGTCACCCCAGTGCCAAATTCAGAGGTAAAATAACCTCTGTACTCCTGCTCGTGATTCTGGTTTATGCATCCAAGGATCATATTAGGCCTTTTGGCCACAGTGTCACGCTGGGAGCTCATGCTCAGGTGATTATCCACCATGATCCCAAAATCTTTTTTGGAGTCACTGCTTCCCAAGACAGAGTCTTCCATCCTGAAGGATGGCCTACATTCTTAATTCTTAGATCAGGGGTTCTCAAACTTCATTGCATCGCGACCCCCTTCTGACAACAAAAATTACTACACAACCCCAGGAGGGAGGACTGAAGCCTGAGCCCATCCAAGTCTCACTGCCCCAAGCTGGGAGCCAAAGCCTGAGTCCCACTGCACCAGGCGTGGGGAGGAGGGGGGAGCCCAAGGGCTTCAGACCCAGATTGCGGGGAGCTGTAGCCTGAGTCCCGCCACCCAGGCCTGAAGCCCAGGCTTCGGGCCTGGGCTTGGGGTTTGGCCATAGGTGGTGGGGCTGGGGCTTCAGCTTCTTCAGCCCTGGGCCCCAGCAAGTCTAATGGCAGCCCTGGCAACCCCATTAAAATGGAATCATGACCCACTTTGGGGTCCCAATCCACAGTTTGAGAACCACTGTCCTAGATGTTTGTCCTCACATTTGGCTGCATTGAAATACATACTGTTTGCTTGCGCTCAGTTTACCAAGCAATCCCGATCAATTTGAATCAGTGATTTATCCTCTTCATTATTTATCACTCCCCAAATCTATGCTTCATCTTCAAACTTTCTCAGTGATGATTTTATGTTTTCTTCCAGGTCATTGATAAAAATGTTACACAGTATAGGGCCAAAACCAGATACCTGCAGGACCTCACTAGAAACTCACCTGCTCGATGATCTTTCCCCATTTACAATTACACTTTGAGACCTGCCAGTTAGCCAGTCTAATCCATTTGAAATGTGCCATGTTGATTTTCTATCATTCTAGTTTCTTAATCTAAATGTGTAAGGTACCAAATCAAATGCCTTACAGGAGTCTAAATATATTACAACTGTGACAGAAATGGCAATTTCCTACAATATCTTTGGGAGATCTTACTGAATTCAGTTTATGTATCTTTGTGGAGGAGGGATTATATGTAATTCCATGAGGGAGAGTAACCACAGCTCCTCCAGGAACTAAGAACAAATGGGGGTCATTAGGCAAATTCATTCAGATTGCAACATCTCCAGAGAAGTACCACCACCTGGAGAGGCTCGCATATACTAGTTCAAACTGGATTCTCCAGAGACCAGCAAAGAAAGGAATTTTGGATAAATAGCCTGAATTTAATCTGACTCAGGTCCTTCTTTCTGATCTAGCAAATGGACAGAATCTTCTGTTCAAAGGGGAGGGGACAACCTCTGTGGAAGGATTGGAAGAACTGACACCTACCAGAGCTTAAGGTTGGAGTTGGGGTGACCTCTGTTTTCACTGTAATGCTTTAGGAATAAATGTGTGTGCTTAGAAAGAGTTGTGTGGTAAATTGTAACTACTGGCAATTACAACTTTTCATACCTTTCGGATAGAAAGCAAAGCACAGACATTGACATGTTTAGGCACTCTGGCTTGCTGGGAATATTACAATGCAGGGAGGGAACCGTACAGCCTGGAAAATGCCTGGTCAGGGAGGGAGTGAAGCATAGGTCTCTGCTCAAGAGAGATCATGGCTGAGGAGTCGGGAGCCGAAAAGTGGATGCCCTCAAGGCATCACAAAGGAGGAATACAGGTGCAGTCATCCTGAACTGTGACAACATGAACACTGTTACCTTTATCAACAAACTTGTTATCGCATCAAATAATGATATCAAGGTGGTCTGACGAGATCTGTTTTCCATAAGTCTCTGTTCATTGTCATTCATTCTGTTACTGTTTTTTAATTCATTATTAACTGAGTTCTGTATCATCATCATCATATCATTGCATAATTTTGCCCAGGTTCGATGTCATACTGACAGACCTATAATTACTCAGGTCATCCCTTTTACCTTTTTAAAGATTGGCATAACATTAGCTTACTTCCCATCCATTTAGAAGTTCCCTGGTGTTCCAAGACTTATTAAAACTAATGTTAATGGTCCCAAGAGCTCCATGGCTAGCGCTCTTAAAATTCTTGCATGTAAGTTTTCTGGACCTGCTGATTTAAAAATGTCTGATTTTAGTAGCTGCTGCTTAACATCCTCCCGAAATATTAGTGGGATGGAAAGACAGTCATCATCATCATATGATATGAATACATCATCTGGCTTTTTCCCAAATACAGAACAGAAATATTTATTGAACACTTCTGCCTTTTCTGTATTGTTATTATTGACAGTTCTACCATTTCCATCTTCAATAACATTGTTAGTGTTCCTTTTGTTCCTGATAAACTTTTTAAAAAATACTCTTCTTATTGTCCTTAACTCTTTTAGCTGTAGGAGTTCTCTTTTTGATTGTGATGGGGTATGCACCTTACACCAACCCTGAAGGGGTTAAGGTGGCTCAGAAAGGGCCAGTTAACCTTAACACCAGCAGGAGAGTTAGGCTTGATTGATAAGGCTAATTGATGATGAAGCCCAGCTGGGGCAGGCAAGCAACTGAGTGACTAATGGAAGGGCGTGGTAGGCCAGACGAGAGCTGATTGCCACCCACAAGGAGGAACTACAGTGGTGAGTGCACCCTGTTACAGTGTCTTTTTGCATCCCTTATCCATTTTCTACAGTTTCTAGCTTCTAGTTTATATTCATTGCTAACAATTTCTCCTTTTTCCATTTTATATATATCTCTTCTTTCTCCCAGCTGATTCGGCTCATAATTGTTTCCAGCTTTGTGAAAGTGGCCTTTCTAAACCACCAAGTATATTGATTACTTGCATGTAAGCAACCACTAATTTTTAGTTCTGTGATCAATTCCTCATGATCTGTCAAGGAGAAGTCTAAGATAGAATCCCCCTGGAGTGGATGCAATACTGTTTGAGTTAGAAAATTGTCATCTGTAATTTATAGAAATTCCAGTGATATTTTTAGTATTCGCATCAAGAAACCTCCAGCATGTGTCAATTAGATTGAAGACCCCCATTACAACCCAGTTTTTCCCCCTGCACATTATAGATTAGTGCTCAAGGATTGTCACTTGATAAATTGCCCTGTTCTGTTCATTCCCTCTGAAGCATCTGGCACTGGCCACTGTCGGAAGATAAGTCACTGGGCTAGATGGACCATTGATCTGACCCAGTAGGCAATCGGTCTTATTATTTGATTATACTGTTCCCAAGTGTGATTTGGTGTCTGTAGCAGACACCCCTCTTGTGCTTTATCTATAGATCCATATTCTAACAAGCATTCAAGATAATTTACTTCCTAGATGTCAGAGACTTGGAAACAGGCAATGCCATTTTTGACAGAGTGACTCTGCCTCTCCCCTTTTGCCCACTAGACCCTTCCTAAACCACTTGTAACCACGGATTTTAAAATTCCAATCATGCAGATCTTCCCACCTGGTTCAATAATACTGTCTACATCAAATTTATGCTAATAAATGAACAATTCCAATTCTTCTTGTTCATTACTTGGGTTCCTAGCTTTGGTGTATAGGCAACTAAACAATTTATTCTTTTCATGTCCCTTGGTGCTTTGATATCTTGATTTTGTACTAAATGAGTGCCCCTTTTCACCTTCTATGTTAGTTTAATGCCCTTCTGATTACTCTAGCCAGCCTGTCCCTGAGGAGATTGGTTCCCCTTCAACTGAGGTGACTATACAGCTCTCTCTCCTCATAGAAGGTAGACCAATGTTCCACAAAACCAAAACTCTCTATCTTACACTACTGCCCTGGCAGCAGTTCACCTCTGGAATGTCTGACTTCTTTGCTTTGCTCATGAGACAGGAAGGATCTCAGAGATCAGAGAATATTCTCCTTCAGCCCCATGCTGAGTTCTGTGAAGTTGTCTATAATCTGCAAGGTATCCTGTGAAGCAGTGTCACGAAGGCCAATGGATCGTTGCCTGCTGAGTTCAGAAGCCTAGCCAATCTTAGAGTGATGTCTTATGTCTTGGCTCCAATAAGGCAGCACACCATCCTGCTATCTGCCTGTCCTTTGCAGAATGTTCTTTCCATTCTCCTTTGCACAGCATCCTCATCTAGGTATTATCTGTCTTCTGTGGATGGCTGGCGATCTCTTCACAGGTACGCTTGATAGTCTTGCTGCTTGGGCTGAGCAGCCATTCTCAGGAATGTCCAATGCACCTGTTCCATTCAACTAGCTGGCTCTTCAGAGACATTTTCTGCAGTTTCCGTGCTGAGAAGCTGATTGGATACTTCTAGCTGTGTGGAATTCTTCCCGGTCCTCTCTGGTAGTTACAGCCTGCCTATCCTCATCTGCCTCCAACAGAGTAGAATGCCAGCTTGACCTCATGCCTCTGGTGGTTACAAACTCTCTGATTTCCACATTCTCTCATTCTTTGGCCACCAGTTCATTTCTTCCTTGACTCTGGGGTGGCGATGCTTCCTGAATCTGGTTGTTCCAGTACTCTACATCCTCTCTGATGCTCTGCAGTGTCAGTCCTTGTAATTCCAAACCACAAATCTTTCCTTCCAGCACAATCACCAACTCGCACTTTGTACATAGGAAGTCCCTTCTGGCTTCAGGCAGGAAAAAAAACATTCCCCATCCGTTGCAGGTTGCGATCACTGATCTGTTGCTGGCCATCACACTCTTGAGCATAGAACTGTACCTAGAAAGAGAACCTCTCATGCACCTTCCTGTGAACTCCATACAGAAGTCCCCTGTTTGCCCCTCCTGTTCACCTGCTGTCACATTAATAATTTCAATGAGAAATATTAACCCCAAATAATCATTGAAATAGAGCAGCCACAATTTACATCAGTCTGCCAGCATTTGTTCTGCATGATTTTAAACATAATGCTGGAACAATACTTGTATATTCTGAACATGCCACATAGCATTTCCCTGACACAGCATTTTTAATGTAATTGTCCATTTAAAGTCAGATTACAATTTAATATAGTTTGAATTTAGTACATATTTCTGTAATAAATGGAGTCACTATATATTAGTTGTATCTTATATGACTGATCAATAACTGAAAACCATGATTTGCTCAATCTGCCCAACAAGTGGATTTATAATGTACATATGTATTGTATAATGAAATGGGTAGAAAAGTAGTTTTTAGCTGTGTGGCAAAGAACTGAAAGGGAGAAGATCTGTTGTGGTGGTTCTATCTGTGAGGAAGCCAGGAGCCTGCTGCTGTTGGCATTGCAATGGGTGTGAAATATGCTAAGACAGTTCTGATAAGAGCTTGGTTTATTACTATTGAGATGGCTAAGAGGAAATGAGAGAAGACAGCCCTGAATCCCTGAGCACAACAGTTCTCAGGAAGCACCCCAATCCATACAACCTGTGGAGTGTTTCCTGGTCACATCCCTGGGTTTCTGATGCTGGAGACTGCATGGTTTGAGGTGGGATTCAGTCATTTTGGACCATCTGAGCAGAAGTTACTTTTTCTTCTTTCCCCCAGGTCCCTCCACATCACAGAGAGTCCTGACGATTCTCTACCATTTTTCTGTTCTGTTATACTGTCATGGGAGGGGTGCATTCGCTGCTGGTGGCACTTCCTGCTGGTCATTCTGGGGATTAGCTCCAGCCAGACATTGCACCCTCCTCTGATGGTGTCTCTGCTGTCATCCTCTCACCCTGCAGACCCCTCTTGCTCCAGGAATTGCAGCCTCCTCCTCTGGAGGGCTGTCATTAGGTGGTTTCCCCTTCCCTGTGTGTGTGTATGTAACCAAGTCTTTCCAGGACAAACTGTCCCAGGCAGTCCACTGTCCTCTACCTGGTGTGTGCCATGTCCACATTCTCTGGGTTCACCAACCTTCCAATTCCATTCTCCTAGGGAGTAACTATGGATAACTCTCTAGCCACTAACACACTTACCTTCTCCCAAGGAGTGACTGCAGCCTACTTCCCTGAAGCCCTGTCTGTTGCCAGCTTCCTGGTTTTATAAACCCAGCCCAGCTCCTCCCCCAGCTGGACTTCATCAACCAATTAGGCCCTAGCACTCCCTGGCTTTCCTCCAGGTGCTGCCTATAGGTTAATTGGCCTAATTTACCCTCTCAGGGCAAGTGTGGAGAGTACACCCCATCACATATACACTCTTCCTCAAGATCACCAGCCTTACAAGCAAAGAGGATCTAATGAGGTCATCGGCAGACATGCCTCTTAACCTGCTGAATGTTCAAGTCTCCCCTTGTCTCGACCACCCAATTTTAGAAAAAAACCCACAAGTGTTATCCCTGCTGGGTGTTCTAGTGTAACAAGGCTCCAGGTGCTTCCACTGCTCTTACCACCATGCTACTGAAAACCTCCTTACATACAGGCCGTTGAAGAGTCAGGTGGTAACTTGGTAACCAACTATCCTGGGCCAAAACTGAACTTGGCAAGCTCAGGTCTTGTCCATGGGCTCAGGTCTGTGTCCCAGAGAATGAAGTACCACCAAGGATGTCGGACTGCCTAAGACAAAAAATAGTCTTCGTGGCTCACCAGTGGAAGATCTGAGGTCCTGGTGCCGAATCCACCATCAAAACCCTAGTTGCTGATGAAAGATCTGGCAGAGGTGGGAGGAGGGGCAGCAGGCTGGCAGCATGTTTTTAGTGTTAACATCTGTATTTTGTCTGCATTCAATATATGGGAATGGACAGAAGGACATGTACAATCATTTTAAATTACTTTACCTTTGTTGGTTACATAAATGAAATTTTAGTGGTATGTTAACTTTGATTATGATGTAACAGATCTTATTTTTCCATCATTGGACCCAAGACAGGCATAAATAAGAGTTCTGGTGATATTTCCCATCAGAAGTAAAATAGCTGTCTTTGAAAACACATTTTCAAAATCTTTGTTCTTGTTGTCAAGATAGGAAATGTTTTGCATAGCATGTGTTTGTGTGTATAACACGTGGTCAGAGCTACATCAGTGATGACAGGCTGCTTGTGGAAAAAATACTCCACCTTGTTTGACCTGCTTTATGGAGACTTGAGCTTGTTTTACTGATGACATAATTTCAGCCATTCTTCATAAAGCAGCTTTAGATTAATTTCTTAATCCCCTTGGTTTGTGTTTCTTTGTTTGGCTGATAAATTTTCATTCGAAAACCTGGTCAGCTGGATTTTGGATTTTAAAAAATCATTTTGATAGAATTACTGCAGACCTTGTAAAGTTGTGGCTTTATTCTGGATATTAACAATGCTCACATTCAGAGTGCCTCTTTTATAGGAGTGCTTGGCACATGAAAAAACTTTTGAACTCCACTGGCATTTTACTTTTTATGTGGTTCTCTATTTTTTATTTACTTATATTACTGTAGCAGGCAGGAGCCCTAGTCATTGTGCTAGGTGCTGCACAAACTCAGAACAAGACTGTCTAGTCCCTAAGGAGCTTACAATCTAAGTATAAGAGACAACACATGGAGAAAGACAGGGGAGTACAATGAGACAATATGACAGGTTTCAGAGCAGCAGCCGTGTTAGTCTGTATCCGCAAACAGAAAAGGACGACTTGTGGCACCTTAGAGACTAACAAATTTATTTGAGCATAAGCTTTCGTGAGCTACAGCTCACCTTCATTGGATGCATGCAGTGGAAAATACAGTGGGGAGATTTTATATACACAGAGAACATGAAACAATGGGTGTTACCATACAGACTGTAACAAGAGTGATCAGGTAAGGTGAGCTATTACCAGCAGGAGAGTGATAGGCAATGGGCCAGCAGCCCAACCATTGTCAAGTTTTTTGCAGGCATCGCAGCAAAGAATAGTTTTAAGGGAGTATTTGAAGGAGGATATTGAGTTAGTTTTGTAGATGTTTACAGGGAGCTCCTCTCAAGCATGAGGGGCAGTGTGGGAAAAAGCACAAAGGTGTTTGTTTGAAAATTTGACAAATGAGCAAGGGAGGCTGGCATCATGGACCAGTCGGAGGCAGGAATTAACGTTTCAATAGCAAACAAGAGAATGGTAGGGTGGGGATAGGCCATAAACAGCCTCGAAAATGAAGACATGTAGAGTATGTCTGATATGCTAAAGAAGGAGGAGCCAGTGGAGGGATGCAAAAAGAGAGGCTACATGGTCAAATAAATGAGCTAGGGAAATGATCTTTCCAGCAGTGTTCTGAATGGATGTGAGTAGGGCCAAGATGGCATTTGTCAAGAACAGGGAAAAGGATGTTGCAGTTATCAAGGTGTAAGATAAGAGCCTGAACCCGAGTTTTAGCAGTGAGGATGGATAGGAAAGGTTGTATCTGAACAATGTTATATAGAAAGAGTCTGCAAGATTTAAATATAGCCTGAGTGTGAGGATATAGAGAACAGCGTGAGTTGAAGATGACAGCCAGATTACAGGCCTGAGGGACAGGCAGGATGGTGGTATTGTCCACAGTGGTTGAGAAAGAGGGTTGGGTGGGAGACTAAGAACTCTGTTTTAGCTGTGTAGAGTTTGAGCTAATGGCTAGACATCCATAATGAGATGTCAGAGAGACAGGCCAAGATTTTAGTTTGGACAGGAGTGGAGAGGTAGACCTGCCAATCATCTGCACAGTTGAATTTATGTTTGTGGATGAGATAAAGTACAGAGAGAGAAGAGGAGAGGTCCCCAGACAGAGCTCTATGGAACCCCCCCAGAAAGTTGGAGTGGGGATGAGGTGGATCCTCCAAAGGACAAGCTGAAGGAGTTGGGGAATGGGGCAGTAGTTGGAGAGGCAAGTGGGATCTAGGGTAGGATTTTTAAGACAGGAGAGACTAAAGCATGTTTGTGGCACTGTTTGTTTTTTCCCTCCTATTTCCCCTTGTCTCCTTTTCATTTCTAGGCTCATGGAATGTGCTGTTCACAGTCACTGTCTGGACTTCCTCTCCTGGAGTTGTGTCCTAGAACCTCTCCAATCTGGCTTCCACCCCTTGCACTCCATTGAAACTGCTCTCACCAAAGTCTGTAATGACTTCTTCCTAGCCAAAGCTCAGAAACAGTACCCCATCCTTCTCCTTGACCTGTCAGACTCCTTCAGCATAACTGACCATGCTCTTCTTGAAATGTTGTCCTTCCTTAGCTCTCAGGACTCTGTCTTCACCTGGTTCTCCTCCTACCTGTCCAGTTGCTCCTTCAGCTTGTCCTTTGGAGGATCCTTCTCATTCTCCAAATTTAACTTTTGTTATAATATTTGTACTGTTTTAACAGCATTTTCAATTAGCCCACTAGATTGTTGGTAACCTGGACTTGATGTAATATGTTTGAAATCATATGCTATGGCAAAACTTAAACTCTTGACTGTGAAATTGAAGTCCATTATCAATCATTACTGCATGGAGTATGCCATATAAAAACTTTTGAGTACCTAAGTCCCCCATTCATTTTATTAATGAATTGTTTGGCACAAGTGTTTTCTAATATAGATATTTCAGGAAAATACAAAAAATAATCAAGAACTATAACATATGCATGTCCTTTATATTCAAATAGATTGAAACCTACTTTATACCAAAGTCTTGTTTTCTTGAATAAATGTCATAGGCTGTTTAGACTGAGCATTTCTATGATTTGTGACGTATGCCACTTTCTTTTATGTAAACCTCTATGTTTTGGTTCATTTGTGGTCAGTACAGAACCTCTCTTTCTCTACCTTTACATTTTTCTATGGCTAAATGTTCCTCATGTATGTGTTTCAACATCTCTGCTGTTAACACTACAGGAATTACTACCCTATTGCCTTTAAACAGAATTCCTTCAATTACTGAAAAGTCTTTAATAAGTTGATTATATGGCTTCAATATCACTTTATTATATCCTTTTTCAATAGCTGTAATAATCTTTTGTAAATTCTCATTCTGTCTAGTTGCTTGTACAATTTCTTCCCATACTCTTTCTGATACAGGAAACAATTTTTAAATACCTCTACTTGTACCACATCTTCCTCTTCAATTATATTGGTTACATCATAAACTCTAGAAACAGTATCAGTAACAATTAATGATTTGCCTGGCTGATACTCTAATTTTAAATCAAATGCCAAATTCCATTTCCAGAGTTTGAAGTTCCGCGAAGTACAGGGTCTGGAAGATCAAGTTCTGTACTTCACTAGAGTTAAACTCTTATTTGTTTCCTCTTGCTTACGTATGACAGTTTTCTGAATGCATGTTCCAAAAATAGATAAAGGTTCAACAGCCCTAATTTATAGCTGGGGATCGTAGGTACTCAAAAGTGCCTTGCAAAGGGTCACATTGGAAGTCAGTAGCAGAGCTGCAAATAGAATCCAGGTTTCCTGATTTCTACTGCCCTACTCCAGCTACCTCCCATATGATAATATATGAATTGGAGAACCGACTTAAATTACACAGGGGTACATGTGCTCTGCATACTACCCCAGCATGGCTCCACATCCTTGAACAGACATTAGCTTGCCGTTACATCTTCACTTTTCAGACAGATGCTCCAGTTAGCCCTCTAAGTGCACTCAAAGACCAAATTAAAATGTTGCTTTCTCCCAATTTTCCATTTACTTTTTTCCCATCTACATGCCCCTGTTTAATTTGCACAGAGACCTGCTTTACGTGCTGGAAGTACCAAAGGAGCCCATTTGCAGAGGTGTACTTAACAATTCCTAGTACTTACAGTCTCTGTTTCTCTCTTGCTTTTATCACTAGGGCTGGGAACAATGGGCCGAGGCATTGTGACTTCTCTGGTGAAGGCCAGGATGTCCGTAGTAGCTGTAGAACAGGATCAGAAGCAGCTGGAGGTAGGAGGAAGAGCTGTGACATCCCTTCTAGAACATGAGGCTTCAAAAATGCAGTGGAGTGGCCAACGCCCGGATGCCTGTGATCCCGCCCTTCTCCAGTTCACTCTGGACTTTGGTATGTTACAGGATGTAGATCTAGTTATTGAGGCTGTGTTCGAGGACATGGCACTGAAGAAGGAGATCTTCCATAAGTTGTCAGCAATCTGCAAGCCAGGGTCCTTCTTGTGCACTAACACCTCCGCCTTGGATATTGATGAGATTGCTTCAGCCACCAGTCGCCCTCACCAGGTCATTGGTACTCACTTCTTCTCACCTGCCCATGTAATGAAGCTGTTAGAAATAATCCGTGGTCGTCACACATCACCCATCACCATTGCCACCGCCATGGGTTTAGCTAAAACTATAGGCAAAATAGGGGTTGTCGTAGGGAATTGCTTTGGATTTGTTGGGAACAGAATGATGGCTCCTTATGCTGAACAGGCAGTTTTCCTGCTAGAAGAAGGATGTAAACCAGAAGAAGTAGATCAAGCTCTAGAGGGATTTGGTTTCAATATGGGGCCCTTCCGAATGTCAGATCTTGCTGGGCTTGATGTGGGCTGGAGATCTCGGAAAGGGCAGGGCCTGACTGGACCCGAACTGGCTCCAGGAACTCCTGCTCGCCTGCGTGGCAGGAGGAGATACAGCCCGCTGCCTGATCTTCTATGTGAGAATGGAAGGTATGGCCAGAAGGCTGGCATGGGCTGGTACCAATATGAGAAACCTGGGGCTAGAATAGCTAATCCAGATCCATGGCTTCACAATTTCCTGATTGGGTATAGAGATGCCCATCATATTAAGGCACGCTTCATAGACGAGGAGGAAATCCTGGAGCGTTGTCTGTATACCCTCATCAATGAGGGCTTCCAGATCTTAGATGATGGAATAGCTTCTGCCCCAGAAGATATTGATGTAATCTACATTCATGGCTACGGATGGCCAAAGCACAGAGGTGGCCCCATGTTTCACGCTTCCACCATTGGGCTACCTCGCATTCTGGCTAAATTGCAAAAATATTCTGAGGCCCATCCTGACATTCCCAGAATGCAACCCAGTGCTTTTCTGAAGAAACTAGTGTCCATGGGAAACCCTCCCCTGAAGGAGTGGATGTCCCATGCAGGACACCAGAGCAGTAAGCTGTGATGTCCCTGCAGCCTTCTCTACGCATTCAGCCACTTGTCTAGTGGTGACAGGTATCTCTCACTGCCATAATCAGTGATGTCTGTTCCAATCAAATCCAAAGCACAGCAGGTTGAAGATTAATGTCTGGCTTAGCTGAGCGGAGTAACTACTCCCTCAAATGGTAGTTGCTGTCGCTTCCCTTTCCCTACTCACAATACACCCCTCCCTCCCACCTCGTTAGTTCACCACACAACCCCTCAAGCTGCCAGTAGGAGACCCCTTCTGGCTGGCTGTTTCCTGACAAGCTGCACTCACCCGACCGCTGGATCCTAAAGCTGCTGTTCTTAACTGCCTGCCTCTTGCCATTCCTCTGGTGAGGGAGGGAGCAACACCTGGCAGCTCATGAGGCAGTTGAAAGTGGGAGGGTAGGCCGGGAGTCCTGGCTCAGGGGAGACAAAGCCAGTGAAGATTCACTGCAGACTGGTATCCTCACCTAGCTGTATCTGCCAGCAGCTACAGATCTCCTCTTGTTCCTGCCACAGCACCCTCTAGTGACCAAAGGCAAACCATAGGAACTAGTCCCCACGGGAGAGCCACCCCCGAACCATCCAGTTTACTAAGGATTCATTTACAGGATGGACCTTCCCCTCCCAAAGGGAACAGATTAGACTGCCCCAGATAATGGTCTCTTCACGGAGTGCAGGTTTGTGGGGTTTTGGATTGACTGGAGGGAGTGGACAATGGTGCAGAATGGAACCGTGCATTTTGGAAGTAAATTGTGATGCAGTAAAGAGAGCATCCAGAGCTAGTATCAAGGGATGGCACTCAGCACCTACCTCCAGCCCCCAAAATAACACTCATAAACACAGCACAATCACAGAAGACTATGACCTGCTCATTAGGTAGTGGCTGAAAGATCACACCCTTTCCCCCTCCTTCCTTAGCATTGCCCCTGCCCTCCAACCTCTTCCTCCAGACAAAAGTGCCTCCTCTCCAAGAGGGAGGGTGTGTGTGTGTGTGTGTTTTCCCAGAACTCCTCACCTGCTTTTCTAGCCTGCCTGCTGGCAGCTGCTCAGCGTAGAAGGCATGGAGGGCTTTGTGCACTACAAGTGACAGGAGAAAAGCCTTGTGTGGCACTTCAGTGTTTCAGGTGTACAAAGGGTACCATGGAAAGTAAATGGGCTCAAGAGCTGTGCAGATAGGAGTTATGCTACAGGGAGGGAGAGAAGCCTCCAGCAGATAAAAGAACAGGAAGAGAAATATTTGCTTTTCTGAACTTGGTCCTGCAGGGTAAGGACTCCTCTTGCTTTTGTGCAAAGAGCACAGCTCCCAGTTACTGGCAGGTGATCCTGGAGGCTCCAGAACACACACATTCTCTTCTTAGGAAAAGCCGTATCTGAAAACAGACTCTGCTTTGTTTCATTAATTTTTAATAAAGCTGATTTTCATTTTCTCTCATAGCCTACGTTGTATCATCAGGTTTTGCTGCATTGTTCTCCCACATGTACACTGGTCACTTTTTTGCCCAGTGGTAGTAGATATCAAGGTCTTGCAGGTCAGTTTCCTGGTGGTAGAGACCCACAGAGACCGTGGCATCAGGTTAGCAGACCAAATAGCTTCAGCCACCTGTGATTGTCTAGGTAAAAGAACCAGTTGATGGTAGCCATCAACACCTTCCAGCATAACAATGCACCCCATGTCAGCTATTGGGAGGGAAGGCAGAGAGTTTTAAAACATTGACATCCTGAATGACTTATCTCCTACAAAGAAAGAAAAGAAATAATAATTGAGAGAGAAATAGGGGACATACAGAGCTCCTGGCAGGAGAGGGAGACTGGAAAGTCCTGAGGGGGAAAGGAAACACAGCACCTCTAGCACATGGTGGAGGTGGGAATGGGTGACAGAGCCACTGGCATGAGGGAGTAGGCTGCAGGGAGTTCCTGAAATAGCAGGGACTGGCACACAGGGAGTTTGTGGGGGGAATAGAAAGACGCAATAAGTGCCTGGTGCGTGCAACGCACCCAGCCTACACAAGCTACCAAATGTGCAACCTTCTAGTACTGGCTAATCAAGCACAATAGAACGACTGTACAAACCTTTTCTGAAGAGCCTAAACATTGGTCCTGGTCAAGAAACTACAGCCAAGATTTTCAAAATCAGCATGTAAAGATAAAAAGAAAAGGAGGACTTGTGGCACCTTAGAGACTAACCAATTTATTTGAGCATAAGCTTTCGTGAGCTACAGCTCACTTTTGGTTAGTCTCTAAGGTGCCACAAGTCCTCCTTTTCTTTTTGCGAATACAGACTAACACGGCTGCTACTCTGAAACATGTAAAGATAGACTCCTTGGACATTTTCAAAAGTCCTGAGCATTCCGCAGCTCCAATTTTATTTTATTTGGATTCCTGTGCCACACCCATCACCATGGTCTGAACACTACCAGCAATACGTTGAGAGATATAACTAGCATCTGCCATCTGTGTGGTTCTTTCTTCCTGTCCTCACATGGAAGAGACTGTAAGGATTTTTTAAATTTAATTACATTTTATTTTGTGTGCCCTGTGAACTAGCAAAAGGCAGGCTGAAGATGAGTGTCCTGCACCTGAAGTGGAAGGTGCTGAGGTTTGTGGAGTTTCTTAGGATTGGTCTGTATTACAAAATTAGGTCAATGTAAGCCGCCTTGTATTGACCTAATTGTGCATGTGTCTACACTTAAATTTATCTCCCATTGATGTAAGTGCCCCATTACATGGTCATAGTAACACCACCTCCTCATGTGGCATTGAGCCATGGTTGACGTACAGAGGTTGACGCAGCGCAAGTGTAGACATTGCATTACGTATCTCTGCACTAACAGTCCTCCAGCAGCTGTCCCTCAGTACCTGATACTGACTGCTCTGGTCACAACTGTGAGCTCTGCTGCCCAGAAGTTATGTAGACCAAAGCCCACCTCCCCCCACCTTTAAAACCTCCACAAATTTTTGAAAGGCCTTTTCCTGGTTGTCCAGCTTGGTGAGTAAAACCTCTATCTGCTCTCCATTGTTGTGCATAGCTGACCGTGCTGGCTACATGTTCCAGACACACTCCTGCTTGGAGTAGACGGGAGAAACTGGGTATCCTGAGCCGGTGGGGAGAAGAGGCTGTGCAGGAACAGCTTCGAACCAGCCGTAAAAATATCAACATCTACGAGCGGATTGCTTGGAGGATGCAGTGGAAGGGTTACACCAAGGACCTGCAGCAGTGCTGTGTGAAAGCCAAGAAATTGTAGCAGGCATACCAGAAGGCCAGGGAGACCGACAGTCAATCTGGTGCAGAGCCACAGACCTGCCTCTTTTACAAAGACTGCATGCCAGACTTGGAGGAGACACCACCAGCAGCCCGCACGCCGCTGTGGATATCTCCAAGGAGCCCAAGTCACAGGCCCCTGCTCTGAACAGTGAGGAGGAGGAGTATGGGGGACAGGTGACCAGGGGATCCAGCTGCGCAGTTAGCCAGGACCTGTTTTTGACTCCAGCATAGTCCAGTCAGTGCTGGTAGTCAAGCACGGGTGAGCCTGATGCAGAGGAAGGATCCTCAGATAAATCTCTAAATAAATTTTCCATTACAGGGATGGCACCCCCAAATTAGCAGGACACAGCTTTCAACTTTTCATTTATTTAGAAGATAGAGTGGTACAACCAAGAGAGGTAGAATTGCTATCTGCTCCTCATTCCCCTCTGGAGTTATGCAGAGGGGGCCATGCGGAGCAGTGTGTTGTGTAGCAGAGATGTCCCTTGACTCCTCCTGAGAGATCTCAATGGAACATCATGGAGATACCCTGCAATCCTCTCCCGAAAATTTCTAGCCTTGCTATGGAGAGCTCCATTGTGCCTGAGGAACAGAGGTGTCACGTACATTACTGGTTCTGCACTTTCCCTCCCCTTCTTCTCATGCACACACCCTCAATTTCAGCGTGTGTGTACACGTGCATGCGAGTCAATGCAGACCCAAAAGGACCATTCTTACCCTCTAGTCTTACCTTCTACATAACAAGGCCATGAAAAGTTCTTACACTGAGCCCACCAAATAGAGCCGTGTACTTGCTGAGTGTATCTTTTAGAGAAACATCCAATCTTGATTTAAATACACCAGTCATGGAGAATCCACCACATCTCTTGGTAGTTTGTTTGTTTGGTTAGTAATCCACAATAACCCCTAAGACTCTTCCACAAAGTCTCTGCTTTCTAGGATACAATTCCCCATCCTGTAAGTATGCACAACGTTCTAACCTGCCTTTTAAAATGCAAGCTGTTTAGTTGAGCGCAGACTACCAAGCAATCCAGATCACTCTGACCTGTCTTGATTGTTATTTGTCACTTGCTACCAATCTTTGTGTCACTTGAAAACTATCTGCAATGATTTTATATTTTCTTCCAGATATTGACAGAAATCTGACCAGATAGGGTGAGTTTATGGGGATGTCAGTTAATATGTTATGGTGGGAGCAAGGGCAGCTTCATCCACAGAAACCCTGCAACAGGGGCTCCTGTCTCACAGGGTTGGGGCCCAGTTCCCCACTCTGGGTGATGCAACCTGGTGCAGGGGTTGAAGCTGCTGCTGCGGGGAGAGTGCAGGGCAGGATCACTCTCCAGCCTCCCCCACAGGGCCTCCCATCCTCACCAGGTCAGGATTAGGGTTGCAGTGTGCGGGCAGAAGGTGCTGTTGCGGGCATTTAGTGGCGATGAGCAAGAGGTGATGCCCGCAGAGCAGGAATGCACCCATTGAAATGGGAGGCTGCATCCGCCACTGAGTTTTAGTCACCAGATGGTTACAAGTTTTTCTCTTAGAATGGGAGCCCTGTTCAGTCTTTGAAGACAGGCTGCATTGTTGTTAGTTTTGTCGGGTAGTTTCTTTTTGGGGAACTGTTGAAAGTAGTGTGCTAGGTTGCTCTTTGCCTTAATCTCTTTGATTTGTACAGAGTTTTGGGGCATTGTTGCTCCCTGGGAACTGGGCATTGGTGTTTTGGCTGAGATTTCAGAAAGAGGGATTTGTCTGGGTGTTGTTTGACCAACTCCGTTCAAGGACTGGGGTATATAGTGCAAAAACAAGTTACACTAAGAAAATAATGACAGGTTTCAGAGTAACAGCCGTGTTAGTCTGTATTCGCAAAAAGAAAAGGAGTACTTGTGGCACCTTAGAGACTAACCAATTTATTTGAGCATAAGCTTTCGTGAGCTACAGCTCACTTCATTGGATGCATACTCCACAGTATGCACGAAAGCTTATGCTCAAATAAATTGGTTAGTCTCTAAGGTGCCACAAGTACTCCTTTTCTTTTTACTAAGAAAATACACAGACTGTGGCAGTGATTTCTCCTCCAATGGCAAGCCAACTTGCAGCCTGCCACCGCTCAGCAGAGGAGCCTTAAAAAAAATGTACTTGCAAATTCAGCAAATTTAATAGGGAAACCAGTTCAACACATGAATATGGAACCAGACAATGCCATTTTTACCATCACTTTTCAAGGGAGAAGCAAACTTTAACTTCACCTTAAAGAAAATTTGTGGTTGGAATATTAAGAACTTTCAGGTCATTAATGAACAAGCAAATATTCTGTACAAAATTCCTTTGCAAACTTAAAGAGCTTAGAACTACAAGCAATACTCTGAGAAAGTCATATTTTAACTTGTTTTGACAGTCTACGGATGTATCACATGAAAAATACATATGAGAAAATAGTGTTTCTGCATAAAACAGAGTTAAACAAGAAATAAAAATATGCAGTTAATACAATTCTGTCCCTTATTTTTCTGAGCCACTGCTTGCAAGACACTACAGTGTATATATCACTGTTTCAAGGGTGTCTCTCCAAAGGGAAAAACATCCTGCTAAATAAATAGAGCTGTACATGGGTATTGGCAGAAATATTAAACATATATTCTAGAGAGAAAAGAAAATACAAAATTTATATAATATCTAGATTGATACAGATATACTGGTAAATAACAAAAAGGACAGGGAAGTCTTACAGAGCGATTTGGATCGCTTGGTAACCTGGGCCCATTCAAACAAAATGCATGTTAATTGCCCAATACAGAGTTATACACACAGGAACACGGAATTCTGGCCATGCCTACAGAATGGGGGACTGCACCCTGGAAAGCAGAGACTTCAAAAAGGATCTATGGATTACAGTGGTCAAACGATTTGAGTTTCTAGTGCCATGCTGTGACAAAAAGTGCTAATGCAGTCCATGGATGTAGAAAGAGAACAGTAGTGAGTAGGACTAGGGAGGTGATTTTACCTCTGTGTACGGCATTGGTGAGACTGATATGGGAATACTGCATCCAGGTCTGGGGTCCATATGTTAAAAAGTATGTTGAAAAATTGAAGAGGGTGCAGGAAAGAGCCACAAAACTGTGCAACTTCCAGACCTTAACATGTTTGCATTTCTTTTAAGTGTAACCATAATTCTATGTTTCCTGGGTTTATAATGCTTCATTTTGCGATAACTGCTGTATCCCAGTAACATTTTTGCCCTTAAGTTATTGATATATAGTCTCGCCTTAAGACAGAGTTAAAATAGTTTTTGTCTGGGTGTTTAATAATCAACTGAATATTTGCTGGGGACAATTTGAACAATCTATAAACTCAAATATATTAGTGAAAGCTATTCATCAAATGATTCTGAACATCTAATAAAAATTATGTTTGCAGACAATTCATGAACAGAATAAAAGGCTAAATTGACCAAATAAACTGTTTGATCAGCTCTATCAATAGTCCATTTTACTGGAGCAGTCCTCAGACCCAGGATTCTGACTAACAACTCAAAAATATGCTGATGACTTGATTATACTCTTGTCAATGCAAAACTGTCTATAAAGGAGTTTATTCCCACCAGAAGCACACTACAAGACATAGGCTCTAGAGGTCATCCTACGAAAGAATGAAATCATAATTAAACAAAACAAGAAAACCCCAGCCCAAATTAAAATGTTATTTTGGAAGCAGAGATACTGAAGTGTTATATACCTAGCCCTGATAATAAATATCACAAAAAATTTCAAGCTAGCTATGAAAACATTAGAAGAGGAAAGGCAAGGACGTCTTAAACTATTTGAAAATAAAATCTGGATAAATAAAATCCAATTACTCTACTACAAAACTATTCACTAGTATAATTCTGCCACTTAGGTGCAAAGTCTGGGGCCAAATCTTAACAGTTAATTGCACTTATCAGAAGAAATCAGCACTGACGACCCTAACCCTACCATTCTGCAAACAAATGTGTTTACAGACCAGAACTCACCCAGCAATGGCTGTAAGAGCAGAACTAGAACTAATTAACACCACCACATATTAAATTTCCACTACTATATGAACTAAAGCATAATATACTCTTTCCATAACACATCTACACTGCAATATATACCCTCAGCTGGCCCGTCTGAGCTGGCCCGGGCTCATGGGGCTTGGGCTAAGGCAGGGGTTCTCAACCTTTTCTTGCTGAGACTCCTCCTCAACATGCTATAAAAATGCCAGGGCCTGGTGGGAGAGGGGAAAGTGCAGGGCTCCGGGCCAGAGGTGGCAGACCCTAGGGCATAGGCATAGATTTACTTCTCTTTGTGGGGGCGCAAGGGCTGGTGGGGCTTGAGCCAGCTCCGCACACAGGTTCCAGGGAGAGAACACCACCTCCACCCTCTGACTCACTCAGTAGGCCACTCAGCCTGTCTAGGCTGTGGGGGGATGCAACCAAAAAATATAACTCAAAGCGGGGACTCAGTTCAAGTTTGAAAACCACTCAGGGTGCAAGAGGGGATAGCTAGGGGTTGTGTGTGGGCAGGGGAGTAGCTCAGGGTGCAGGAAGCAGGTATTTAGGGGCTGTGTATGGGGGGGGGGCTCCCAGCTTCAGCGGGGGGAACGCTGGGGCTCCCAACTTCAGGCTCCCAGCTTCAGCCCCCCGCTGCCCCTGGCTTGGGGGGGAGGTTTGCCAGCTTCAGCCCCACGTCGCTCCTGGCTGGGGGGGCACTGCCAGCTTCAGCCTGCGCCGCTCCCAGCTGGTGGGAGGCCTGCCAGCTTCAGCCCCACGCTGCTCCCAACTGTGGGGGGGAAGGGCTGCCGGCTTCAACCCTGCACCAATTCCAGCTGGAGTGGGAGGGCCACCAGCTTTACCCTACGCTGTTCTTGGCTACAGCGCTGAGGCTCGGGGCACTGGGTTTCAGCTGTGGGGCTCCATGGCCCCCTTGAAAGGGCTCATGGACCCCCAGGGGGCTGCAGACCCCTTGTTGAGAACTGCTGGGCTAAGGGCCTGTTTAATTGCAGTGTAGATGTTTGCCCTTGGACTGGAGCCTGAGCTCTGGGATGGTGGGGGTGGGAAAAGGAGGGTTCCCATGAGACAGTCAGCTGACATGGGCCCGTTGTGGGTTTTTAATAAATAAAGTGCTTCACAACCAAAAATGACAACTAAGGGAAGATATGCTGTTTCTAGGCATCAACATCACTACAGCACTGAGAAGTGGGGTCTAGGGAAACAAGCTTGCCCCAAACTGAATACTGAAAACATCAGACAAAACCCAAAACCTCTATACAAATCGTGGAAGGGAAGAACAGATGAGAAAAAAGGCAGACTTTTAATAGATCCCTACATACAACTCTCAAGCAACTCACTGCAGTGAGATCAGGAAAACAAGGTGGACTGTTCCCAAATACAGAATCAGTGATCACAAACTGAGAACCACAAAGCACAATGCAAACCCAAAGAGGAATGACTGTGTAACCACCATAAGAGAAGAAACTGAAATGGAAAGACATTTTCTACTCCAGTGTCCACAAGATGAAGTAGTGTGCCAGTGATATTTTCTCAAGTTACCAGAAACAAATACATAAAAATAATAAATAACACTTGGCTCTGAAGTGAATGAAAAAAGCTCTCATTCTAGGGAAAAATAAGGTGAGAGGAGAAATAGTGTCATATAATTTGCCACCAAATCAGACATATTAATGGCAAATGTCTACAAGGGACTAAACCCCCAAACATTGCTGTGATGACCTACTCTGGGCAGATGCTGAATTACCTCTGCGAGAGACCTCAGTTGCCTGGGTTTTTGTACACATTGCCAGCACTGCTGTCTTGTCATCCCAGCAGATCATTCTGATTATGAATTTGTTGGAGGAAAGGGGGCTGCTAGGGAGCAGGAGCAGTGTCTCTGCAGTGGGGAGGTGCACAGAGGTGTGTGCGTGGGGGGAGGGAGGGATGCTGTTCAGTTGTACAAGGAGGTGTGGGGGGTAGGGGGTGCGTGGGGCCAGGGATAGGCCACTCAGCAGCTGGTTACATAGCAAACCGCCCCTGACTCAGCAATGGAGTATCCTTGCCAGAGGGACAAAGGGATGCGGATCATCCGAGCCCCGCACAGGGCACATCCTGGCCGCCCGGCTCTCAGCTTAACACACATTAGTGACTTGATAGGGGATGGGGGGCAGTGGCTCCCAGCTGTGTATATGGGGGGAAAGCCGCTGTGGCGGGGAGTGGCAGAGTGGCAGCTGTGTGTGTGGGGGGGGACGACAGGGATGCGGGGGGAGGCGGAGGCAGAGTCTGGGCAAGCTGTGGGGAGGGGGGCTGACCAGGCAACCCAGCTGTGGGGGAACTGCTGTGTTGGGAGTGGGAGCAGGGTTGCTTTGGCGCGGGATCAGAGGCTGCCCAGCCTTGACCAGGGTCGGGGGGCGCTGGAGCCCCCGGGATAGGGCCGGAGACCTGCAGCCTACGGCCCCTGCGCGGGCTCCAGAGCGCCGCAGCCCCGCCCCGCACTGGCCGGCCGGCCGGCCGGGGGAGGTGCCTGCTGGTCGGGCCCCCGCGCAGCGGGGCGGGCGCTGGGCGGAGCCGGGCGGGCTGGCCGGGCCCTGCCCGCGGCGCTCGCTGCCCTGTGGCGCGGGGGACGCTCCCCGCTGGCGGCTCGGCTCAGCCCGGCTCGGCGGCGCCATGAGCGGGGCGGCGGCCGGGAAGAGCGAGAAGCGGGACGAGGCTCAGGCGCTGGCCCGCAGCTGCGCGGGGAGACCCGACTTCCAGCCCTGCGCCGGGCGCCCGCTCTGCGCCACCCACAGCCACGGCCGCTGCTTCCGCCTGCACTGGTGCTGCCACCTGGGCTGGTGCCACTGTGAGTGCGGGCGGCCGGGGTCGGAGCTGGGGGCGTTGGCAGGGGAGGGGGCGCGGGGTCGGAGCTGGCCGGGCGCGGGGCCGGGTCGGAGCTGGGACTAAGGGCGTGGGGGTGCAGGGTTTCTGTCAGATGCAGGGTTTACAGTTTAGTCCAGTGGCTCTCAGCATCCCTTGCTGTACACATTAGTCCAGCGCCAGTGGCGGGGTGCGAGCGTGGCTGGCGTGGGGCTGGTGAGGGGGTTGTCCAGGGAGGGGGCTATTACGGGGTGGGGGGTTGGCCAGGGAGGAAGCCAGAGTGGTGCTGGCTTGTGGGAAGGGGCTGCCTGGGTTGGAGCAGGGCTGTCATGCGAAGGTTGGCCAGGGAGGGGGCCATGGCCAGAGCGGGGATGGCATGGGGTGGAGGAGAAGGTTGACTGGGGAAGGGGGCTGGGACTGGAGTAGGGCTGGGGTGGGATTGGGCTGGGCTGGGCTCAGAGTGGGGCCGGGGTGGGGTTTGGCTGGGGGAGGGGGGTCCGGGCTGGCGTGGGATGGGGGTTGGCCGGTGCAGGATCAGAGCAGGCACGGGTTGGGGCTGGCCTTGACCCTGCTGCTGAGCCAGGCAGGGGAGGCTGTGGAGGTAGGTATTGGCTGTGCCCTACTGCAGCATGGGCTTTGTGCCCTTCCCTGATCTGGCTGAGCCCGCTCGGCTCTGGTGGTGGACATGAGTGAAAAGGCAGTTGCTGGTCTGTGGTCCTTGTCCTCTTGACACCATGGTGCTGTGCACGTGATGCCCGGGGTGGTGCCTGCGTGTTCTGGGCAAGGACTTTGGCCCAGCCACTGAAGACCCTGATCAGAGAATCAAGCCTAGATTTTAAAACGGAGCCTGGTGCAGACTGGGACTGAGCTGTGCGAGTTAGCTAGTGTGGGGTGTGTGTGTGTGTGTGGAATTGGGGTAGCCACCCCTCTGCTAAAAGCTTGGGGAGCAAGCAGCATACCCCTATAGCTGTCCCTCTTCTTTGTATCATGCGCTCCGCCTGCTTCAATTTGCTTCAACAACTGCCTTTCTCAATTCACTGTTTGAATTCAGCAGTTGAAACTGGAAATAAGATTTTTTTAAATGGTGAGTGTAATTAACGAGTAGAACAGATTTCTTATAGGCGTGTAAATTCTCCATCATTTGGAGTTCTTAAATCAAGGCTGGGTGTCTTTCTAAAAGACATGCTGTAGTTCAAAAGTGGGTTGTTGGTCTAGAATCGATGCAGAAATTGTGGGGTAAAATTCTGTGGCTAGTGGAGGTTGGACTTCTGGTCTTAAAATTCATTAAATGTACAAATACTTATATAGTGAAAGCATCGATCAGTGAGGCTTAGAGTTTATGTACATCACTATTGAGTCTTTGTGCTATTTAAGGATCTCCACCTTAACTTGATATAAAATGGGAATTAAGACGAGATAAATGCTTTCCATAGTTAGGTTTCCAAAAAATGAACATCTTGGTTTGAGCTTATTCATGCTTCCTTTAATTGTAAAGTTTTTGGTATTCCAAGGATACATTTTTGGGGGAATTGCATTTTTAGGTATGGTAATGACGAGACATTCTGTCAGTAACACCGACTGTATAGAAGAAAATGGATAACATTTGTGTCATATTACTTTTTTTCACTTCCCTCACACTTTGACTGGTATAAGAGTAACAGCCGTGTTAGTCTGTATTCGCAAAAAGAAAAGGAGTACTTGTGGCACCTTAGAGACTAACCAATTTATTTGAGCATGAGCTTTCGTGAGCTACAGTTCACTTCATCGGATGCATGCCGTGGAAACATCGGATGCATGCCGGCATGAAGTTTCCACGGCATGCATCCGATGAAGTGAACTGTAGCTCACGAAAGCTCATGCTCAAATAAATTGGTTAGTCTCTAAGGTGCCACAAGTACTCCTTTTCTTTTTGACTGGTATAGTTAGTGAGTTTTTCAGTAAAATTTGCATCTGTCTGAGGCTGGTCAAAAAGTAAATTTCATCAGTATGCTGTGACCATTTGTTTATTTTTTTAACTTTTTATTAGGGCAAAGTTACAATAAAAAGTTAACATTACTTATGAAGTCTCAGGTTAATGTTCCAAGAACCTGGCTAATGATTTTGGCTTGCTGACTGGGGAGCCCTCCTCCTCTGAGTATGATAGAAAGGGAGACCAAATTTGTCAATATCTGTGCTCTCTTTGGTGCATCTCTTGTGTACATAAGTGGTGTGAAAACTTTTCTATTACAAGGACAGTCCATATTTTACTGTACCACAGTATGTTAGGAGGAGGGGCAGGTCACACATGTTCAGTAATGTGCAATAGAGTTTAGCTGGTAATAATAATAATAATAAGTAATAAAATGAAAAGGAGTACTGTAGCTCACGAAAGCTTATGCTCAAATAAATTGGTTAGTCTCTAAGGTGCCACCAGTACTCCTTTTCTTTTTGCGAATACAGACTAACACGGCTGCTACTCTGAAACCTGTCATTATGCAATTAATAAAATGTTATCTTTAAAATGCAGATTTTTTTTATTGGCTCATTAAGTAAGCAAGTCAGGGGATCTCTAGGAAATAGGCATTTTGTCATAAGATGAATCTCTCTAATAATTTCAGGTTTTCCTCCTCAAAACATTTAATTCCTGGACATAACCATCACATATGCAAGCACATTTCCCCCCAGCCTCCAATCAAGCATCTTGCTAGAAGCAAAAATATGATGGATCTTAACTGGAGTCACCATCAGGGCCACACAGAGGTTTTGGGAACCTGGGACAAAATCTGAAACTGAGGGCCCCTCACCCTTAAAAAAAAAAATTACCATGTAGATGAAAGAGTTTAAGAAGAGGGGAGGAGTCTGAGGGGCACAGAGTAGGCCCAGGCCTGTGGAGTCTCTTCTCTCCCTGCTGGGATGGGGGACCAGGGTGGGTGGGTGGGGTCAGAGAGGACCCAAGCCTGTGGGGATGCTGCCCACCCTGCTGGGATTGTGGGTCTTTGCCTTGTGTGTGGCCAGAGGCTGCTCTTGGTCCTGTTTTTCCCTGAGCTCCAGCCCCACTGCTGGTGGGAGCGGTATCCCCAACTCTACTTCTGTATCCGGGCTCTTGGCCTGGCAGATTTTATTGCACCAGGTCCCAAGGCAGCCAGTGGTTGCAATGGTGGGATCTGGGCTAAACGTGAGTGTCAGGTCACAATGCCTCTGGCTCAAATTTGGCCTAGAGACCGCTTTGGCATTTTGGGGGGCAGGAGCAAACTGCCCCTTTTGCCCAACTCCAGATGGTCCTGGTTACCATTTATTTATCTTGAGCCAGAAAAGTTGCTTTCCCAGTTCTGTTCTTTTATACTCTCAACCAGCCTTGCAAATAGATTGTTTTCCATCTACAGGGAATACAATATGTTCATATCCCAGCTTATGCTATTAAAGAAAACTTTTGTGTATTACAGGAAGATTCACCGTAGTTGTTTTCCTTTATCTTACGACTTTTTTTTTTCTTTGTATTTTTGTGCAAATGCATTTTTAAAGCTTCTCCTTCCTCCTAAAATACTAATGGGATCAGTCTATTGATCACAGTAAAACTGTTTCTCTTTATGAGACTCTGTCTTATCAGAAAAACATAGCTGGGTTTCAGGCTGTCAGCATGAAAGATTGTTTTTTCTTACAGTGGTTGTGCCCGTGAGGGTTGATAAATTGCTGCATAAAACACTTAGCGTTTTATCTCTCGCACTGTTCAAGCTGCAGGTTTTGTGTAAAGGGAGGAGCAAAAAGTGACAATCCTGAAAAGTATATATGATGGCTCAAGAAAGTGGAAGTCTTTCTATAAACAAAATTTAAATTTAAAACTTGGTTTTGGAAATCCAGATGTATCACTTTTGACAAACAATATTTTTTTTTCTGACTGTATAGTTATACATGTTCAATGATTACTATACAGTTAATCTCTTCCTCCTGGTCTCAAGTGGGCCTATCCCGTTTTATATTGTATCAATGGTATTGACGTTGGGTGAGGGACAGAGCCAAGGTTTTGAGTTTTTTCAGTCTCCCTTCTGACCTGCTCTTGATTTTGGAAACTCAGTATCATCCTTCATATTAAGTATAACCAAACATGATGCTGGAAGAAGTCTGTGTATAGGTCCCCTTGACTATAGCCCCAAGGAATTATTTTTTGACTAGTTTGTGCAGGTGTGTTTGCTGTCACAATATTCCTATTACAGATCTAGGCTAGTGGAATTGACCTTTTGCTAAATGTGTCAAGTGTTCCTCAGTAGAGCTGGGTGAATTTTTTTTGGTGAATAGTAAATTTGCCGGAAAATGCAGTTTCAGGGTGACCGAAGCTTATTTGCAGATTTGGTAAAGCATTTCAGCTAAAGAGAAAACGAGGATTTTTTTTTCAAAAACGTCAAAAGAAGGTTGTACATCTTCAAAACAAACCATTTCAACATTTTGTTTTGAAAACCTTAACAAAATTTTTTTGATTTTTCATTTTGGCAAGAAAAACAGAAGAAAATGAGTTTTGGTTCTAAACAAACCAAGTCTTGGTTTTTTTTGGGGTGTGTGAGGGTGGTTGGCCATCAAACCAAAACATATTAATTATTTGTGCAGCTGTAATTATCATCCTCTTCTAGCCTACCTTCCCCCTTCATGATTTCTTCAAGTCTTTTCCAGTCTAGTTCATATTTTCACTTGCTTTGAATGCTTCACCTTTTCCTGTCTGTAATTCTGCTCATTAGCTTTCTTTTTTTCCTCTGGAGTAGGAATACTTTTTATATTTAGTGGTATTTTAACACTGCTATGTGAAAATAGAGTGTTGAGCACTTTTGGGTTGGGAATATAAGAACAGCCATACTGGGTCAGACCAAAGGTCCATCTAGCCCAGTATCCTGTCTTCTGAAGTGGCCAATGCCAGGTGCCCCAGAGGGAATGAACAGAACAGGTAATCATAGGCGCCGACTCTGTTGGTGTTCCAGGGCTGGAGCACCCACAGGGAAAAATTAGTGGTACTCTGCACCCAGTGGCAGCTAAGCTCCCCTTCCCCTACCTCCTCTCCCCTTCCTCCCCCCAAGCACACCGCATCCCGGCTCCTCTGCCTACCTCCCAGCGCTTCCCCCAGCTGCCGCCAAACCTGTTTGGAGGCATGCTGGGAGGGAGGGGGAGGAGCGGGAATGTGGTGTGCTCAGGTGAGGAGGCGGGGAAGAGGTGGGGCCAGGGCGGAGGTTTGGGGAAGGAGTTGGATTAGGGGCAGGGAGGGGGTGGGGACTTTGGGGAAGGTGTTGGAAAGGGGGTGGGGTGGGAAGAGGCGGTGTATGGGGTGGGCCGCATGGAAGGGGTGGAGTGGGGGCAGAGACGGAGTGGGGCCAGAGACAGAGTGGGGGCGTCGAGCACCCAGGGAAAAGCGGGGAAGTTGGCGCCTATGCAGGTAATCATCAAGTGATCCATTCTCTGTTGTTGTAAAGGGACTTAGGTGTAGCCAGTCATGTCGCAGCTTGGCAATAACATGGTTCTCTCTTTACAAAGCATTATTGCCTGGCTTTGCTCTGCAGGAGTGAATCCCATTTTAAACTCTCTCTGATCCAGAGCCTGTTTTGGAGACAAGGAAGGGCAAACTCTTGCACCCCCTAAGAAGTTTTTGTTTATTTCAGGATGTCTTATTTCAGTTGGCCAAGCTATTGGCTGAAGCATAGAAGTATGTAATCATCCAATTACAGAGTGTATCACAATGCGTACGCACACGGGGGGCAAACTGAGGTTGCACAGGCAACCTTAATTCTGGTATTTCCTCACTTTGAGAGCTTGACTTTGCAACCTTAACATAAAAAGAAAAGGAGTACTTGTGGCACCTTAGAGACTAACCAGTTTATTTGAGCATAAGCTTTCGTGAGCTATAGCTCACTTCATCAGATGCATATAGCTCACGAAAGCTTATGCTCAAATAAATTGGTTAGTCTCTAAGGTGCCATAAGTACTCCTTTTCTTTTTGCGAATACAGACTAACATGGCTGCTACTCTGAAACCAAGCTTAACATAGTAATTTTTGTCTTGTCTTTTCAGTTTGCAATTGTAAAAAGTTAGGAACTTACAAATTCCATCATGTGGAACCATATTGGTTCCTATATGGGTCATCAGCAGGGTTGCGACCTTTAGAGCTGTAGCACACATCTCTACCACTTTAGTTAATGGGTTAACTGATAGCAGTAGTAATCTGTTATCCTCTAGGTGGCTCACCCATTGGAGGATGAAGGTATGTTTTTGCCACAGGGTTTCACAGCTATGTGCTGACAGCAGAGGAATAGTGAGACTTGGGGATAGTGGGTTAAATTCTAGATTCTGGAAGAAAGTGTGCTCTAGTGGTTGTAGCCTTTTTGCCTCTGCCCTGCTCTCCTGCAACACTGCCCCTCCCCACTGGGTCCTGATCCTGTCCTGTCTTCCTTGCACCAATCCATACCTTCCCCCAAACACATCTCCATCCCTTAGCATGCCTGGGTACCAGCAGAGTGGGCATTGAAAGCACAGGAGAGATGTTCTCCTTGCTCTGTTTCTATCTGGTGCCACAGTGGTCCCTGACAGCCAGGAGGAGCAGTTGCAGGAAATGTTCTGCTCAGCCGCTTCAGCTCTGGAATGGTGCATGCAGTCACTCTGTGGAGATCATATGTGTTCAATCCAGTCAGCACACAGGAGCTGTGTGAGGATGGAACATACTCAGTGCAGATGGAATCTTCTGGGAATTTAGCTGTCAGTCTTTAACAAACCTCTACTGAACATGTGCAAACTGGTTTTGGTTGTGGGTTTTTTTTGAGGTTTATAATTGGCAAAATTCAGATGGATTTTCACACAGATGGCAAAAGGCACAGCTTCAAAGCATGAAAGTGCTAGAATTTCTCCATGAAACAGTTGTAAGAGTGTTTTAATATGGGGAAAACATTGCCCTCTTACGTTGTTCTCAGAAACAGCTGAACCATTTTTGCTGAAATGTAAAATAAATAGATCAGAGGCAACCTAGTATGGTAAAGTTTGGAAAAGTTATAAACAACTGAAAGCAGGGATATATAATGGCAAGTGTTAGATAACTGTAACTTGAACTTGTTGCCAAAGGTGTGCCAGCTGCAAGGGAGACATTTTCCACTTTGTTCCCCCTTTAGTTGCTCGGGATAAAGATCTTGAGAGAAATCAAACATTTTTTACATAATTTGTGTCATAATTTATAATCTAATATTATGCAGACATTTTTGCTGCTTCTTCTAGTCTGACCATCTGCATAATGCAGACTATAGAATTTTATCCGGTGAATTCTTGCATAAAGCTAATAATGTGTAGTTGAACTACAGCATCTCTTTTAGACTTCAAATGGTGGGAGAATCCACCACATCCGTAGATGAATTGTTTCAGTAGCTAATTACCCTCCCTGTTAAAATTGTACATTTTATTTCTGACATGCACAAGGTGGGTGAGGTAATATCTTTTATGGGACCAGCTTCTGTTGGTGAAAGAGACATGCTTACATAGAGCTCTTCTGACCATTTTATTTTATTTCTAGTCTGAATTTGTCTAGATTCAGTTTAAAGCCATTGGATTTGGTTAGGTCAGGGGTTCTCAAACAGGGGGTTGGAACCCCTCAAGGGGTTCCAATGTTATTACATAGGGGGTCGCTAGCTGTCAGCCTCCATCCAAAACCCCACTTTGCCTCCAGCGTTTATAATGGTGTTAAATATATAAACTATTTTTAATTTATTTTGGGGGGTTGCACTCAGAGGCTTGCTATGTGAAAGGGGTCACCAGTACAAAAGTTTGAGAACCACTGGGTTAGGTCTTTGTCTGCCAGATTAAAGAGTCCTCTACTATCAGAAATCTTTCCATACAGATACTTTATTCACCATGATCATGTACTTTGTGCAAAGAAGAATTCACATGATAAACTGGATTAATTTTCAAATCCAGTTTAAGATGGTGTATCTAGAAGTAATGGTGCAGAAACACTTAGATGCTAGGGTGATGAATGCTATATAAAGCCTGTAAGAGATAGAAGAGAGGTGTTTTACCAGTTGATATCATAGAAATGTCCATAAAGACAACTTGATGCCTAGAGTAGCGTAAAGGTTGTTTCTCTCCCCATATTAATGGCCTTTCATCTCATTTTGAATAGTTATAGCATTGTAACTTAATTTTACGAAAGGAAATAAAAACTAAATAGAATGACATCTTATTTCTATTCTCGTATATGACTCTAAGGGCTACTACTAAATGTCTACTGTTTCTTCTGTACTACTTTTGATATTGGTATACCATTTTAGATCTAGACTACATCTGTTAGTTGCTTTGAAAGTTTAGTCTCAAAATCATAATATGAACAAAATATTAAATCTGTATAGCTGCAAGATGACCCAAATATGCAGAATTTATCAGATTGTGGAGAAACATTGATAGGTTTAAAAGAACTGTCTGCGTTGAATTTTGATATCTTAACTTTGAATTTGGGTAATGTTTAGAAAATTGTAAATATGTTTACAAAAATCCTAATATTGCTTTGTAGGAATAGGTAAAAAGCAGGCTTTAAATTCAAGTAACCCACTGCAAAGTCAGATACCTTTTGCAGGGTTAACTCTTCTGTCAGCTACAGTATTGAATAGAAATTGTTACTCACTTTTTTCCAAAGTTCCTAAGAAAGGGTGACTTATACACCAAAAAATTTCCCACCAGATGAAAACAATTAGTTACTCTACATGAAGGTGAAACTGCATCACCTGCTCTCTCCTGCCTTTGAGGAGCTCAGGCTCACAGAGAGTGTCCCTTTGCCCTAAAGTTAGAGGCCTGATAGTCTTTAAGAGTCCTGGAAAAATTATTCATCTCACATATAACTGTGATCAAAGGGCTAAATGACTGTTTTTGTGGGTCCAGATCAAGACTTGACATAGGTTTCTTGTTGGACAATATATGGAGCTATGGATATTTCAGGTGGGAACTTGTACTGCCAAAGGAAAAATACAGTAAGATTGTTCCCCTCAGTGGATCTCAGTTTTCCATATTCTGGAACAAACTTTAATTCTCCAGGGAATTCTAGGAGTATTAATTAAAGAAGATACTCACTCTTGAGTCCATGCTTCTAGTCAGAGCTCAAAATTCTAACCCTTGATTCCAGCAAGCGACATTGGGCCACCACTCTTGTAGGGGAATGAGTGATAGGCGGTGCTGGGCATTGTTGTGCTTGCAGTACAGATGGGGTGCAGGACTCCCCCTTCTGGAACATACAGATTTGGTACCTTCGAGCTATTCAAGGGTTCCCCCATCAGGCTCACTTGGGGGGTATAAACCCAAGAGTGTGTGATTTCAGTGCATCCTGAACGAAGTTCCCTCTAAGCTGCGCAGCAAGCAATCAAGGGCTGTGCAGATGGGGAGTGGCCCCTCTCCCCCAGCCCCGGAGCTGGTGCGGCCTGGGAGAGGAGCCTCTCCCTGGGCCCTGGCCCAGCTTGGACCCCAGAGCCCACACCCGCAGCCAGAGCCCTCACCCACCTGCACCGCAAAACTCTGCCCCAGCCCTGAGCCCCCTCCGCCACTC
Source organism: Lepidochelys kempii (assembly GCF_965140285.1). Classification (NCBI taxonomy): domain Eukaryota; kingdom Metazoa; phylum Chordata; order Testudines; family Cheloniidae; genus Lepidochelys; species Lepidochelys kempii. The sequence goes on along the minus strand of NC_136388.1, from coordinate 49,526,802 downwards.
CAAGCCCTTTTGGCCCCACCCCCGCCACACATCACCTTCATGTTGGTGCACATAACAAAATTCATTCTGCACATGGATGTAAAAAATTAGAGGGAACATTGATCCTGAAGCTCAGCTGGATGTTTTGAGACTGTTAAACTGCACCTCTAGGACATATAATGGTAGGCCTGTGCCAGAGTGATCTGCACTGACAGGCTCAGATGGGAGTTTTGAGGCTAGCATCGTGAAGGCTTTTGCCCTCACAGCTTTCAAAGCTGGCACTGTGTTAAACTTACTGGATGCACTGGGGACAGCTTTCAGGAGCTCCCCACAGAACCTGAACACCCATGGCAGTAGCTGATCCCAGAACTCATTCTGTCATTGTTCGCCCCAAGCCACCACCAAACAGAGTTGGGTTTGTCCATGAGGGACAATTTCTTAAAACATTTATATTTCATTTCCAACTAATTTACATATGCTGACTTGCAGGCCTTTGTATCAGTACAATCTTATGATTTAGCAGAAGTATACAAATGACTTGGTAAGATGGACCAGTATTTTGTTTTTTCTTAGAGATGAAAAATAAAACAAACTTCAACTGTGTAATTCGGAAGGTGTGGATTTCAGGCCCCATAGTTGTTTCTACTACATATTGTGGATTTATATAAATCTAGAAAATTGCTGCTAATGTATCTGATTTCAGGTAGTCTACACAATATCCCCCCCGCCATGTTGTAGTATTTATGCATTTTAAACCTTTTTTATGTTTTTTTTTCTTCCATTGGTGTTGGCTTCATGAAATCTTTTATCCATGGGTTACAGAATTAGTTTTCTCACCAAATTAATTTAAAGTTTTCATCTAGCTAATAATAATGTGAAACAATGAGCGTTATATAACTGATAACTAAGTAAATTTGGACTATGTACCAGATGTCTCTTCATGAAGTTTTGCCAATATTCCAGTTTTAGTGTACTCACATATTAAGTATATCTCTCTTCCCCGCCCCTTCCCCCCCCCAAAAGCCTGTTTGAGCGTGGCAGCTAGGGCTTGTTTTTAGTGTATCTGTTATTTATTTGAGGCAATTTAGAAGGTGTTATATATGCGTGATTTATATAAGATTCCAGAGTGTCATCTGTCACTCTGAAACCTAAAATGTCTGATTCATTGTGAAGCGATGGTAACCGCTACAAGCATGGCTGACAGCTCTTTCCGTTCAGCATATTCAGGTTCAATCGTCACTGGGATTGGCTGTCTGTCACCATCCCGTTTTTAAGTTCTCAGCCATTTTGACTTTATGAATTATATCTGTCTGGTGTACACTATACAGCTACAGTAAAGCATGTGTTTGTGCCATATATCTATGCCAATGCCTTGACCATTGAGAGATCAGAGGTAACTAAACCAATCACCACCCTTACTGTACAGTTAATTTGCATGCAACAGTTTCATTCATTGTTTGAGGGAGACTAGATGGATGGTGGATTACTTGACCAAACTGCAACGGTTCTTCAAAAACACCCACCCAGTAATGCCAGATGTACATAGCCCCTTACCACAGCACACAAATCAACACAAAATCTTCCTCCTAATGTTCTAGCCTCCTCAAAGAGGCTGTTGCTTTATCTGATCACTGACTAATCTCCAGTGTAATGTGGAGCAAGTGTAGTTCTTGGCAGATTGTTTGGTTAGCTCAATCTTTGAAAAAATAGTTGGAGAATATAGCTCCTTGGTCCTTGGGTATGTATAGTTTTTCATCTGTTATTCCAATATGCAAGGGAGGTGTGCAGATTTCAAAGGACTCACCTCCCATTCAGGCACCAAAATATAAGTAGCCAGATTTTCAAAAGAGCTCTGTATCCACTGTGCTGAGCTCTTCTGAAAATCTGGCCATAAGAGTCAGAATGGGAGGTTTTGGGTGCTGAGCTCTTTTGAAAATGTGCCCCCTGGTCTAGATATAGCTCTTCTTTAAGTCTTCGAAGGAGTAAAAACCTTGCCCTGATGCAGTGATAGATATAAAGCAGACCCCCACCCCCACTAGACTAATTTTTTTTTTCAAGGCTAAAGTGAAGCCATGATAATTTCTAAAGGCTCAGTATTGAAATTCCACTTTATCATCTTGGCAATGTCACTCCCTTGCCCATTACGACCTTACTCTGCAGACTCTGCCAGAAAGTCCTCAGTGGTTCTCAGAGCTTTAGTCCCGAATTTTCTTTAAACATTTGTACTGTCCTCCTTTGTGTGTGCTACCGCTCTGATTTATTTGTCAACATACTTGGTCATAGTTGAATTTGCATACACCAGCCACGCACACAGACTCTTGTGTAGGCTTCAGTTCTTGTTCAGCAATACAAACAGGCTCAGGTATATAAGGGAGCCTGCTTGCAAGAGGTTACATGTGCAATCAAAACTTTCTAAGAAGGTAGGATTGTTTCAGTAATGCATGCTTCCCCACTGTGATGGAAGTAGCTCTGCAGACCAGCTGGAAGTACTCCAGAATTACAAGTTGAGTACAATTGTTAGGAAATTGGGTCTCTGAGGTTTTTGTCTCTTAAAGGCATTGGAAAAGTCCCTGCTGTTACTAGGAATGAAGTTTTAATCAATCTGTTTCAAACTCTATAGAGTAAATAGAGGCTCTTGGAACTGAGCAATCCATAAAGAAGTAGGTCGATCACTGTTTTTTTGTTTGTTTTGTTTTAACTTGTATAATGAGCTGATGCTGTTTGTAGCCTTTCTTGGCTTTTCTGATACTGGCTGAATAAGAACTCTGATCCTGGCGGTGTTTCTGTGAACTCTTTTCAGATTCACATTTAACAAAGACTTTGAATATCTGTTGCTCTATGATTTAAAGTTTGAGGAATGGTTTTGTTTTGTTTACACTATTCTTGTATTCATGCCTAAAAGGTATATGCTTTTTAAATGGACTTGTGTATGTTATTGACACTGTCCTTTATACTGAGCTTGACTTGCCTCATTGAATTCCATTTAAATTGACACCTTTTTATCTGATAGGATTATGCTATGATATGCTAATAGGATTAACCTAGACTACTTAATTTGAAGGACATTATATAAAAGTCTCTTATTGGAAAGGGTTTGAGAGGCAAAAACAAATATTAAGAAAGGAAGAGTCTGGAGCCAAAGAGTTGTAGTTTTAAAATCTTAACAGAATGGGACTTCAGGTGCCAGTATATCTTTGCTACATGTATACTTAAAGACCTGGCATGGGATAGTATGTGTGGTATAAAGACCAGATAGTCTTTGATAGAGTATTTTAGCTTCTCTCATAGACTTTAAGGTCAGAAGGGACCATTATGATCATCTAGTTCACAGAACCTTACCCATCCATTCCTGTAATAGACTCATAACCTCTGCTTGAGTTACTGAAGTCCTCAAATTATGTTTTAAAGATTTCAAGTTACAGAGAATCTGCCATATACACTGATTTAAACCTTCAAGTGACTCATGCCCCACGCTGCAGAGGAAAGTGATACAGATCTTTTTGTATGATATTCCGGTCCTCCTCCATTTTGGCAATACCTCTCAAATTTGTGTCATCTGCAAATTTTATTAGCACACTCCCACTTTTTGTGCCAAGGTCATTAATAAAAATAAGATTGGTCTCAAGACTGATCCCTAAGGAACTCCACTAGTAACCTCCCTCTAGCCTGACAGGTCACCTTTCAGTATGACCAGTTGTAGTCGCCCCTTTAACTAGTTCCTTATCCACCTTTCAATCCTAATTTTAGTCGCATCTTCTCCAGTTTAACTAGTAATTTCCCCTGTTATCCTCTAGTTGCTTACAAATTGGTTGTTAAATCATTTGTTCTAGTATCTTTCTAGATATCGAAGTTAGGCTGACTGGTCTATAATTCCCCAGGTTCCCTTTGTTCTCCTTTTTAAAGATAGGTGCTATGTTTGCCCTTTTCCAGTCTTCTGGGACCTCTCCCTTCCTCCATGAATCTGAAAGATAATAGTTAATGGTTAAGATTGCTTCAGCTAGTTCCTTAAGTATCCTAGGTTGAATTTCATCAGGCCCTGCCAACTTGAATACATTGGACTTACCTAAATATTCTGTTCTTTTCCTGATTTGGCTTTCATTCCTTCTACCTTCTTGTTAATATTAATTGTGTTGAATATCTGATCGCCATTAACCTTTTTAGCAAGGACTGAAGCAAAATAGGCATTAAACACCTCAGCCTTCTTGATGTTGTTAGCTCTCCTTCCCCACTCAGTAAAAGACTGACACTTTTCTTTGTCTTTCTCTTGCTCCTAAAGCAGGGGTAGTCAATTATTTTTTGTCAAGATCCAAATTTCTTGGTCAAGGTATAGTCAAGGTTCGATCTCCAGAGAAAATAACACTAAAAACCCAATAATGATGATGATAAGTAAATAAAAAGATTTTGGGGTCCATTCAAAACTGTCTGGCAGTCTGGATTTGTCCTGCAGTCCGCCTATTAACTACCCCAATCCTAAGGTATTTAAATAACCTCTTCTTATTACCTTCTCTGTCCTTTGCTAGGTGTAACTCATTTTGTGCCTTAGCCTTTCTGGTTTTGTCCCCATGTGCTTGTGCTATTCTCTTGTTCTCCTTAGCAATTCATCCATGTTTCCACTTCTTACAGGATTCCTTTTCAGGTACGGTTACCGTGCGTTTGTATTTTCATGATCACTTTCACCCAAATTGTCTTCCACTTTCAGATTCACAACCAGTTCCTCCCTGTTGGTCAGAATCAAGTCTAAAATGGCTGCCCTCTTGATTGCTTTCTCCACTTTCTGAAACAAAAAGTTGTCCCCAATTCATTCTAAGAACATTTCCAACAGATATCTGGGTAGTTAAAGTTCCCCCATTACTACCAGGTCTTTTGTCTTGGATATGTCTGTCACTCTTGTAGTTCATGTTGCTTAATAACATCACTACATAATTTTCAAGACTGTTTCTTTAATATTTGAAAAGTACTCTGTGAATATAAAAGACCTTATAAACTAGATGTGGGGGGATTTTTTTGTTTTTTTTTAACCGGGCAACCAATAATCTTACTATTTGGTTGTTATATACACTTTTATTATACACCATGCCATAAATAGTCTTGCTGTTTTGTTGTTACAGGCACTTGTATTGTTTGTTCATTGGGCATAAAGGACTGTTGGTGCTAGAATAATTTGGGTAACCTGTAAGGGGGGTTTGGAAAATGCTAGCACATTTTTTTTAATGACTTCTGCTAAACATCTTCAATTATTAACAGTGAAATTTCCAAAAAAAAAAAGGAACAAATCTTTTCAACATTTATGCTGCGTGGTTACTTTTCCTTAATTGGGCCAATGAACACACAATGGTCATGTTCAAATTCTGTTTTATATGCACTAATGCAGTCTTAGTTCACAGCATTTCAGCAGCATGATTAAATAAACGGTGTTCATTTAAATATGGACAGTCAGGATAATATTTCTTCAAATGTTGTAAAATTCTTCTGTGAAAGCCATGTCCATCAATCCTTACCTCAGGGCTGGTGCCTTCCTTACAGCACCTTCAGGGGTGTGATGGGCCCAAGTCATAGTCCATCAGGTACAAGTAGCTGTTGTAGTTAACTCCAATAGTGTGGTATGGTGCTTTTTAATTCCCCTTACAGAGACTGGGGGTTCTCCTCAAAATATTTCCTAGTACCAAAGAAGTACAGAGGCTGGAGGCTGATCTTAATTCTAAGACAACTAAACAAGTTTGTGAAGCCTCAGAAGTTCATGATGTTGACTTTAGCAAATATAAGTCCTTCTCTAGAGGAAGTAGATTCATTTTCATCCCTCTATCTGTGAGATGTCTCCTTCCATATAACTATACACCCATTGCACAGGAAGTACGTACAGTTCTCCATAGGCCAAGATCATTTTCAGTACCAAGTGCTTCCTTTCGGCCTATCTTGGCCCCAAGTGTGTTTTTAGATCAGATGCGGCACATGGTTCTGCAGTACTATATTCAGTTCTGGATCCTGTTCCAAAGCTCCCTTCTCCTAGGGACACTGCTTGGAAGTCACCTGAAGTGGAGCACTCAGAGGGGCACTACTCAAGAAGGAAATGTACTAACCCTGTGCAGTAGCTGTAGCTCTTTGAGATGTGTCCCTATGGCTGCTCCACTACCCACCCTTCTTCCCCTCTGCTTCAGTTGTTCCGTAGGGGATGACTGAGTAGAGAAGGAACTGCGGGTGGTTCACCCGCATACCCTTATATAGCCTAAGTGTCTGCCACAAGGAGGCATAAGGTACATGCGTGGGTTGAACAGGTACTGTTAGCTAGTAATCACCAATCAAGGACTTGAGCGGCACTGTTACCCGCACGCTGTAGGACACCCCACCTTTACCCTTCTGTGAGCTCAAGGCCTACCCTGGTTGATTTAGATACCTCACCCTTTCCCATCTTGGGCTCAGGGCAAAACCTGGTCAATTTAAATATCCACCCTTACCCAGTTCCTAGGTCTAAGGGCGTACTCTTCTGCGGTTTGCAGGATCCTAGAGCAGTGAAAGAGGCTTATACAGTAATATCATTATCTTATATTTATTAACAATTACCAAGCAGAATACACATGCTAAGCTGTATTTTAGATGTGTCCCCTTATGGATGCTCACCAATCCTGATCATGCAGGTGGACTTTCCCTGTTGACCAGGCAAGATCAGTCTTGTCTATAACTTTGTTGTATGTCACGGTTGTGCGGAGGATTCTTAGCAGCTCTGATCTTAGGCTGTGTCTTAGAGGTGAGTTCTTCTTCTTCTTTTTCTTCAGCTGGTCTCCTTCGTGGACCCCAGTTTATATAGTGAAATTTGAGTCCTCCTTAGCTATATCTTAACCAATCATTTTACTAAAATATTACAACTTAATTCTTTGACCAATCCTAACCTATTGTGAAATAAATCTTTAACCAATCATACCTCACCACCTTAGTTGACTTAAATCTTACAAAATTAGTTATGCAACAGACAGAAACCATCAAAAAACCATACAGATAAATAACAAAGAAGTAGGGACCATAAAGGCAAAACAATAGAAGTATAGATTTTACAATCACAGCTGTTAAGTGACTCCTTGTCAGACAGAATGCCATCAAGCGAAATTTTCTTTAAACATCTTAAGAGATTCCTTGCTTATCTGGTGATGGTGGGTACTATTAGGAAGGGTACCTTCTTAACAGCCCAATATTACATTGTTTTGATATAATTTAGAAGGAATGTGAGGATGTGACTTCCTGCATCTTGGCTTATGGCTGCTGCTCTCCTAATATGGCTGCAGGGGAAAAAAAGGCCTCAGACCTTATAGCACATGAACATCTGAAGTGAAACATCCATAAGGGGACACATCTAAAAGAAGTACAGTTACTGCACAGGGTGATTAATGTTTCCTTATGACAAACAATGGCTAAAAATGATCCTAAATCCATATTTTAAAAACACGACCCGTTGCACCACATCTATTCAGCGTTCACCTCTCCACTAACTTTTGTGAAGACATCTGCTGACAAAGTAAAAAGTGTCATGGACAAATATCAGGCAGAGCTCAGTTTCAGACACTTCTTGTTTAAACATTTATGAGAGACCCCCAAGATTTTTATCCCATTATAAACCCTTTTATAAACACAACAGGAACTATGTAGCCACTACCAGTCTCTACTATAACAAAGATACAGCAGTACTTAATTTCTTCCTGGAGCTTATATACACAGTGAACTCTGCTTTTCATTGAATACAGGAAAGTATTATTTTCCATCTTTTGGACCAGAAGCCAAAGGAGAAAACAGCACATCTTAGATGTGTCCCAGGTTTTTTTTAGGAGAGCTATATCTTCCACATAAGCAGAAATGGCAAGAGTTCCAACAAACTATTTCCTGTGCATTTACCTGGTTCAATACCTGTACCTTGACAAAGCACTGTAAGTTACAGAAAGCATTCATCAGTGGAAGTGGTCTTCTGTAGCAGAATCCTTCAGCTTATTGTGTAATTCTGAGTTAAAAATATACATTAAATGGCAGATTAAAACATGTATAAATTGTTAAAGATGGGCGGCGGAAAACGTTTCACTAATGGTTTGATCCAACTCTTATTAACATCAGTGGAAAGATTCTATATGTTTCAGTGGGAGTTGGGTTAGGCCCTCTGTCCTTGGTGTAAGAACTGATGGTCCTGGCCTTTAAGATAGAAAGAGGTAAATTAGGCTTTGGTTGATTTTCTTTTCCATAGAAAGGAGATGCCCTCCAATCCAACCATTCCAGCTTTGTGTGAGGTGATATTTTTAATAAGTTGAAGGTTATTCTCTTTGAAATTCCCATAGTTTTTTTCAATAGGCATATAGCACTGTTAGTTGGTTACATTTACAGTCATTACGTTAGAGTAAGGAGGCTAAAATTACTTTGTCACAGATTTTTTATGTGATTCCTTCAGGGAGTATTCCTTCTCATCATCTCCTGGCTGACTCTTCCAAGCTGCAGAGCTCGGTGGGCATGGCTTCCTCGGAGAGAACTGATCCCATAAAACAAACATTTCATTTGTCTGTATGTTTAAAAAAAAATCAATTTGGGCTTAAAACTAGCTGTCTTTTAAAAAATAAAATATGTTCAATGCTTTTTAAAGATATGCTCCAGGTGCCAGTAACAGCAGCAGAAATCAGTTTATGTAGAAGATTTATTTTTCATAACGTGCAGAGCTCATCTGGGTGTGTGTTTGTATACAGGTCTGTAGAGTTTTTTGCCTAAGGCGATTCCAACTCTCCATTATGCTGCTCTTCATGGCTTGTCCTTGGGATATGTTTGACATATTTTCAGCTACTACAAGGTCAAACAACTTAGCTGGTAATCCTCTGTTTATAGAATAGCCACTGTTTCCCTCTACCCTGAAATTAGTGCCAGCGTGGCAGATTTCAGAGACATATTGTGAATTATGCCATTGCTAGCAGCATGCAGTAACAAACAGCAAACATCTCAGATTATACCTGATCTGTTCCCCACCTTTATTTTGATTTGTCAGCTTTTCTTTCAGAAGAGTAATTTAGACTGCTGCCTCCCTTTGCCTCCCCCCCCCCATATATGGGAAAACAAGGCTGTTGACTCAGACTTTAAGGCCAGATCCTCTAGACTGACCACCTGTACATTCTAGGGCACAGAACCTCACTCACCCACTACTGCAATAGACCCACAACCTCTGGCTGAGTTACTGAAGTCCTCAAATCATGATTTAATGACTTCCAAGTTACAGAGAATCCACCATTTACTCTGACAAAGTTATAAACTTTATTACTTTGAACATATAGATGGAAATTCAAGGCTTTTTCTATGTATATCTTGTACCATAGAGTGTATTTTTTTTTATATTTGAGTGCAAAGAAAAGACTCCAAATGTAAACAGTAACATGTGACTTCAGCAGTTTTGATCAGCTGACCATGTATGTATCAAACTGCTTCAGGTTCACAATGGAAAACACTAATCCGTGGATGTTTACTACTTTGTTAGCAATGGTCAGAGAGAACTCCTGAAGCTGAGGACATTATTTTCCATCTAAAGTGAACTTATTAGTTCAAGTGGCAGTAATTTCCCCTACAAACTAAATATTCCAGCATGCTGTAAGTCTTCTCTTGTTCTCTCCCTTTCCCTGCATTATATATTTCCCTGCATACACACATTTTTTGTTGCTTATTCCATCAGTTTCTCCCTCTTTCTCCTGCCCACCCCAACACCCATAGCTAAGGCTTGGAAAATCTAACAAACATCTAATAAACAGAGAATGAAGCCTACTAGCCAAAGTCAGATACAAAAGATGGGGCTGTCCCCTCCGCTGGGAAGGAGCATCAGCCTGCTGTCAAGCTAGCCCACTGCTTCCAGTTCTGGGATTCCTCACAGTGTTTTCCTTGGACTCAGCTTGAGAGTTCCAGCTTTTGCATTGGCCCCTGGCTTGTTGGTGTCCAAGTATAAATGCCCACCATATGCTCTGACACTAGAAAGGAGAGGGTCTATCCATTCATCCGCACCCCAGGTTACTTGGCCAAGGCATTGATCAATATTTTCCCATATTCTCAGCCTCCCTAAGCTGGAGGGATACACAAGCTTTATAAAAAGAAAAGGAGTGATCCAGACATAAGGGATAGAAGGAATTTATGTGAAAGGAGGAGGAGTGAGACACACAGCAAGTGAAGGAAGAACTGAAGGCAGAGAAGAAACACAAAATTAAGGGGTAATATGAAATTATTGAAAGGGTGCACAATACACTGGGAGAAAAAGGAAATAAGGAATAAGAAGGAAAATGGGGGGAAGCATCGTAGGAGAGAATTCAGCACTACAATAGGAATGAAGGATAAAAGATAAAAGTACTGTAATTTTAATAGTGTAAAAAAATTAAAATTCTTTTTACCCCAAAAAAAAAAGAAAAAAATTTATGGAAATTTTATGTAGCTCACGAAAGCTTATGCTCAAATAAATTGGTTAGTCTCTAAGGTGCCACAAGTACTCCTTTTCTTTTTGCGAATACAGACTAACACGGCTGTTACTCTGAAACAAGCTTTATAAAGTCTGTAAACCAAGTCCAATTTCAAGAAAAAGGAAAATTAGAATAACAGAGTTGAAAAATTAGTTTTCGAAACCAAAGTAAGTGAAGGAATGTGACTGAAGACAGAGCCTTCTTTTGAAACATAGGGCAACTTTTTTTCCAGTTGTTGCATAATTTAAGGCATTTTCCAACCTTTTCTATTAATCTCTTGCCTCCGGATCCCAGAAAAACTCATTTGGCAACAGAGAAACCCTGGAAGTTCTTCTTTCATGATTGACATAAATCTATCAGAGAGACAAGGTGGGTGAGGTAATATCTTTTATTGGACCAGCTTCTGTTGGTCAGAGAGACAAACTTACACAGAGCTCTTCTTCATGTATGAAATAAGCTTGAAAGCTTGTTTCTCTCACCAACAGAAGCTGGTCCGATAAACAATATTACCCCACCCACTTTGTGTCTCTAATATCCTGGTCATTGCTACAACTTCACAGCATAAATCAGTAATGGCTAACATGTCCCTTCATCACAATACAACTCACTTTGTTAATGCATTGAGAAGCCTGCGGTGGCTTTTAAATCCTGTATAGAGAAAGATGGGGGCATCTAAAATATTCTTCCTTTGTTGTTTTCATATCATAACCACTGTATTTTGTAGAAATCTTACTAAGATGCGTCAGCCTTACAATATCCTGCTGTGAAGCCTCTGCTTAGTGATGGGGAGATTATAATGGAAGGGTGGAAATTTGTACTGTAATTTAATTTTTTTGAAAGTAAAAAATATGAGGGAAAAATGCATGACTAAGGAGCTTGTTTGGTTATCTACAAACAAAAATGGAGCCTTAACATTTTTGACCAAGAATTCCCTTTAGGATTGGGCCCTTCTGTTTGGAAAATGACAGTGCTAGAAGAGGAAACTCAGACAGTGCAAACCAAACCTCTTTATACATGGTGATTGCCCAGAATCTTCAGCACCATAGATCAGTCAGGCAACTCATTATTATACTGCAACTACCCTCATAGTAATCACATGTTGTATATATAATAATTGTTGAAATGGATCTTTAATGGCCCACAGCTGGGTGGATTGTTACTGGTACCAGTGAAAATTTGGAAACAGTATGCTTTATTTATTTGAGTATTTGAGTAATTTATTTGAGAAAGAATCACACAAGCAGTGAAGGTTATAGAATACACATCTCTCTAATAAGCCTTCATTCCCCAAGCATAAAATCTCAGTAACAATGCTGGCCTTACACAGTATCCTGATTGGCAAAAAAAGCAGGTATAGCTACCAGTCCTAGATGGAGATTTCTCTTCTTCTCCCCTCTCAGGTACTTGGTCTGTCAAATGTCCCCCAAAGCAGGGTCTTGGGTACCCTGAGGCCTTCTGGTTCAAAAGTCCTACAAAAGTCCCTCCAATCAGGTCTTGATTACCCCAAGGCCTTCTGTTTTACAGCGTCATGGACCTCTTCAGACGTTAATTGGGGAACTAACTAATTTACTCTGCTTAGCATTTATGCCTTCCATTCTCAAAGGAGTCACGTGTCCCAGAAGTATGCCCTGTGGGCGTTTCATTACTTGTTTTCCTCTAATTCATATTTTAGAAGGGGGCTGCAAAATGGAGACAGACCAAAGATCAAGTGATGTTTACCCTCTCATCAATCCTTCACTTTAGCCTTGAGCATGATGCCATTCAGATGGGTCATTTTGACCCAGGTCAGTCTGTGCCAACCTCACTGATAGCATGTTTTTATGTTTCCTTTACCTGGTGAACTGGTTGTCGGCTGATATATTCCAAAGATTGATGTTGAAACATACACACAGATAGAGCCTCAAGTGCAATTTCAGCACTTTCAGTAAATTTCCACACCAACTGCCTGATGCAAAGAGAATCCTGCTCCCAGAATCCTCTAGCAAATTCAGACGTACCAAGTCATACCAAATTCATGCTTACCACATTCATTCATATCAGCCACAGTAATTCACAATAAAATGGCACCAACAATAATATTTGAGATGTAATGCTCTCAAAATACTTTACATAAAGGTGAGTATTATCTCTGTGGGTTTTAGCTCTCAGATGTTGACTGACTTGCCCAATGTCAAACTGAATCGGGATTAGAATGTATGTTTCCTGATGTTCCAGTCCCCGCTCTAAGCGTATTAAGCTGTACTGCATCCTCCGTGGTTTTTATCATATGACATTATTTGGCTATACTTATTTAGGACTATGCTATCCTTTTCCTCAAACAAAATGAAAATAATCACATATAGTTCAGAAAGTCCTCTGAATGGAGCAGGATCCTGACAAAGGGGTTAGCTTAGATGTGGGCATCATTCAAGGACACCAAAAGAAAACACAAAAGGTGTGTTGGCCGACACAAGGGGGAACCACATTCACACTCCGTGTGTAGTATGCACATTCCAATAGTACCCTGCATTCCCTACTCCTGGAATTGTAAGGCACACACCAAAGGGAGTGCACAGTGGTGGAACTTTTTGGAAAACCCCCCGAATGTGTCCTCAGAGATGGTAATTTTTAGACACTCCTTGTCCCCTTGCTGTGGCATGGAACAAACACCATGATTTTGGAGCCCTGTTACAGGCACATGCTGTACGTTTGTATTGACTAAAATAATAAAGTATTCTGTGTTTTCAAAGGACAGGATCCGCATTTTGAAATATGTTACACTTTGGCAAGCCAGCCAGGAGGAGTTGTGAGCTTCTGGTCCCTGAAGCTGGAAAACAACCCCTCCAGAGAACAGAACCTAAAGAGCTATATACATCTAGCACCTGCAGGGGTAGGCGTAGTGCAGGGGATATACTGAGCACAGGAAACAAAGATGGCTAGTGCTGAGCTGGAAAATATACGCAAACAGCTAGAGGGGCAGTTTTGCCAGCTATAGAGTGAAGATCTCATTATTTGTGATTTCTTAAATGTTTCAGGAGAGAATTGAAGCAGAGTTATAGGAAAGACCTGGTTAGCTCTAATTAGATATATTAATCAAGTCTCTGTCACTGGACCTAACCAATCGGCCACTAAGGAAGAAAACAAGAGAGAATTTAATCCCAGCAAGAGAGAAACAGCAGTACGAGCTCTGCAGTGTGCACCCCTGCTACAAATGGATTTCAAAGTAACAGGACAGATTGGATGTTCGAATCAGAAGGTTGGATGGAGTTTTTTCTAGTGCATACAGGAACAAGACCATGAAGGGGTTATGCAGAACCTTGAAGTAATGGAAGCAGTGGTTAAAGCAATTACCCCGGAACAAGTCCTTGGAGTTAGATGGAAGGAAATAGTACCATGACGTTACCAAAGCTGAGAATTTTAAGATCCTACTGTGAAGAGATGGATGCAACTGAACTGTATTGGAATCTTTCCAGTGCTGCCCAGGGTCCTGAAGATACACCTCAGGATTTCCTGGTACGTGCCTTGGATTTGTGACAAAGTACTGCTTGCGTCACAGGAAGCTGATTCCACTCTGAAGTACAATCCACTCCTTGTGCAAAATATGTTCCTTCTTTCAGTTTCCAGTGGGCTGCAGAATAACAACATTCAGACTTTACAATCTCTTCATCTGTGACTGAGCTATCTCCGAGATAGCTGTCACAGGTAAAGCTCTTTTGGAGAAACTAAATACTGTAACTGGCAGGAAAAGAGAAAAACACACAGTAGCAAGAGGGGCACGAGGAAAAGCTGCAGACCCTCTGTAGTACAACAGGCCTTTGTTGTTAGTGAGCCAGAGACTGATGAGATAGCAGCACCAATTAAAAAAACAAAACACTGTATATGTCACCAACTTAATGGATGGGATTGGAGAATTGAAGAGAGGCCTAGAAGAAATAAGAGCTACAAATGGAGATCGCCGTTATCAAGCTGGTTCTGAAGGCACCCCATCATGACAGAAGGAGACCACTCCAATCCACCCCACATAGAGCTCTTTGGAGGTGAGGCCATCCCAACTGCTAGATGGAGGGCAAAGATAATACATGCAACCACTCTGTGCGGTGTAGGAATGAAGAGCGCTACTAGTATGGATATCATAAAGACACCCCTTGGGATGGACTGGAAGGGAAACTACACCCAGTTGCTCCAATGGGACCTCGAGGGACCAACCAGCCCCAAAGGTCCCACAGAGAGACAGTCGCCATAAATAAGAAATTGAGAAACCCGTGGGACTAGTACAACTAGACATAGAACCATAGACATGTCAGACTGGAAGGGGCCTCTATAAATCACCTAGTTCAGTCCTCTGCACTGAGGCAGGACTACGTATTATCTAGAGCATTCCTGACAGGTGGTCTTCTATCCTGTTCTTAAAAATCTCCAATGTCGGAGATTCCACAACCTCCCTAGGTAATTTGTTCCAGTGCTTAACTACCCTGATATTTAAGAAGATTTCCCTAAGCTTCCCTTGGTACAATTTAAACCCATTGCTTTTTGTCCTGTCCTGAGTGATTAAGGAGACCAATTTATTATCCTCCTCCTTTATAACAACCTTCTACTTACTTGCAGACTGTTATCCTGTTCCCCACTCTTCTCTTCTCCAGACTAAACAAACCCAGTTTTTCCAGTCTTTTGTGGTAGATCATGTTTTCTCAGGGGTGAAAGTAACTTAAAATTCTTAACAGAATGGTCATATCGCAACCTCCCTTCTCACCTCCACTCCTACACACTTAACTTCATGGATCCCTTTGCATGACTTTGATACAGTAGCTGTCTGCTAGTTTTATTCTAGAGTACTGGCAGTAGCTTTAAGGGTACGTCTACACGGACGACGTTAAAGCACTGCCGTGGTGGCCCTTTGATGTGACTGTGTAGTCGTGGCTCCAGCACCGGGAGAGAGCTCTCCAGGCACTGTAGTAAAACCACCTCTGTGAGGGGAGCAGCTCCCTGTGCTTTCTGCGCTGCCACTTACAGCCCTGCAACTTTCCTCCCTCAGGGGTGTGAAAAAACACACTCCACCCCACCCCCTGAGCGATGGAAGTTGCAGCGCTGTAAAGTAGCAGTGTAGACAGTGCTACAGCGCTGGTAGCTATTCCCCTTTTGGAGGTGGTGTTATTACAGTGCGGGGAGATCCGGAGCCACAACTACACAGTCATGTTAAAGTGCTGTCGGCTGTGATTAGTACAGTTAAACCTAGCCTGTTTCACCCATTTGTACTGAACGCTTCGGCCACTTTCTTACCGGTATGCTGTACCAGCCCGTACTGGCATACTTTCACCTCTGTTTTTTCTAGACCTTTAATCTTTTTTTGTTGCTGTCCGCTGAACTTTCTCCAATTTCCACGTCTTTCACGAAGTGTGGTGCCCAGAACTGGACACACTGCTCTAATTGAGGCCTTATCAGTGCTGAGTAGAGTGGAAGAATTACCTCTCAGGTCGTGCTTACAACATGCTCACAACCTCTCAGGTCCTGCTTAATACATCCCAGAATGATGTTTGCTTTTTTTGGCAACTGTTTTTCATTGTTGACTCCAATTTAGTTTGTGATCCACTATAACCCCCAGATACTTTTTCTTCGCTACTCCTTCCTAGCCAATCATTTCCCATTTTGTATTTGTGCAATTGATTGTTCCTTACTGAATTTCATCCTATTTATTTCAGACTATTTCTCCAGTTTGTCAAGATCACCCCAAACCCATCATCCCCGGCTCCATCCCAGAGCCCTCACCCCTCCTGCACCCGAATCTCCTGCCCCAGCCCTGATCTCCCTCCCGCCCGCTGAACCCCTTGGTCTCAACCCAGAGCACCCTCCTTCACCCCAAACCCCTTATCCCTCAGCCCCACCCCAGAGTCTGCACCCCCAGCTGGAGCCCTCACCCCCCCCCCCAGCCCAGAGACCCACACTCTGAACCTCTCAGCTCTAGCCCAGAGCCCCCTCCTGCACCCTGAACCCCTCACTTCTGGTTCCACCCCAGAGCCCTCACCCTCTCCTGTAGCCCAACCCCCTGAGCCAGCCCGGTGAAAATGAGTGAGTGAGGGTGGGGAGAACGAGCGACAGAAGAAAGGGGGGATGGAGTGAGTGGGGGGCGGGGTCTCAGAGGAGTGGCAGGGCAAGGGTGTTCGGTTTTATGTGAGTAGAAAGTTGGCAACCCTATTTGATGCCCTTTGAATGGGGTTAAAGCAGCGGCATAATGGGACACTGGTGCACAGGTGTGCATAGTGCCATGCACATGGGTGAAGGAGACCCTTCCTAATGTACCAGAAAGGGAGCTCCTGGGTTGCTTGAGAGAGATCAAAGCCTGAGCCTCGCAGCTGCTACTGGCACCCCCACTGCCTGTGACAGGTGGGTTGAAACACATTTTCAGTGGCAGACCCCATACTGCTCCTGACTCAGGAGATGGAGAGTCCTGTTGTGTACAGTGTCATTGATCAGGTTGTTAAACAGCAGTGTCAGGAATGGCCAACCCACCGTGGTCATCTGTCAGCAGCTCTTCCCCATGTTCAGCAGAAAACAATGAATGTGTTGGTACTCTTTCTGAAGGCAATAAAGTCCAGGGACCTTGGTATGGTAGAAGTAGGGAAATGTGGGCTCAGTTAAAAAAGGGGACATAATACACTTGAAATGTTGGGCTCATAAATTGCCTTTCTGCTAGTCTAACAGTCATAGCTGAACCAGGGAGTCAGGGTCAGTGGCCGGAAGGGTTAGAGCATAGGGAGACCCTACTCCAAATTCTCCAGGGGTCATCGTGTAAAGTCAGTACTCCCATCAGTTCAACTTGCTGAATGGTAAAGTGTCCAGCCAAGTGTGCAGTGAAAACTTAGCGAAGGGCAGTCACTGTCCTTGTTCTGTGAGGAAAAAAACTAAAAATAACCAATACAAAGCAGTTTGATTTTGTTTGTATGTGTGTTAAGAAACTTCATCGCTAAGTTTTTATTTTGGAAGACACTGATGGCACAATGGACTTGTCTGTCAGAATTACACACTCTGCAGTGAGTGGTGGTAGACTATTGGGTAGAAGTGTATTTTTTTTTAATCTGGATTTTCTTTGGTATAATAACCTTAAAATGTGTCCTTTGTTCCTGGTTTTCTAGTGTGGTTGGTTTTAGAAAACAAACAACAACCTACTGTGTGTAAACTAGAGCCAGCCAAAATTTTTCAAATGAAAAGTTTTTTCTTTAATTAACCAAAAAAAAAAAAAAGTCCTTTTTTAATGAATTTTTTCACCAAAAAATCAATGTTTTTGAAAATTTTTGTGCCTTTCACAATTAAAAAAAAAAACCCCTATTAAACACACAATTGAAAATTTTTGTTCACCAAAAATCTGGTTTTAGGTAAACTTAAAGTGTGATGGTCATTTTGAATGGCAAACATTGGGCAGATTCATGTAAACACTTTTGAAACCCCCAGTTGGGTCTGTTACGACCTCTTCTAAACAAAAACCATGTAGAATTTTTTTTGCAACACTAGTTTTTCACTTGCAGGCTGGCTCTCATGATCTCTTCTGAAAAGCCCATTGCATTTTCACTTGTCACCCATGGCAGTGGGCTCAGGGGCAATTGCAGAAGTGCTTGTTTTGCCACAATTTCTGTCTGGCTGATCCTAAACTGGTGGCAGGAATGTTGAGTGCTCTGGACTCAGGGTTTGTGGGGTGGGAAGAAACCATCTTTCTTGAGAGCAGAGAGAAAGGGAAGTCCTCCTCTTCCCCTCTCCAAAAAAAGCAGCAGGGAGCAGCAAGAGAGCAATGGGTAGCTGCACTGGAATGCCCACAAGCCCCCAGAATCAGTGAGCAGGAAAACCTTGTTTCATCCAGGATATCATACCACTGCTCGGGGACCTCATATATCTGATCATATGTGAGGATTTCCATTGAGGGTACAACTCTCCACACAAGTATGTGAAATCTATGAGTGGGACATATCCTTCCTGTGAGAAGGATCAAAGAGAAGCAAATCTGGGCTGCTAGAGGGAGCTGTCACACAGTCTCTTTTGTCTCTATGCCCATGCCCATGTCCAATGTCTGTTAGTTCACTGGTTTGACAGCTTCTGGAGTCCTGTCCCAGTTCTGGTGCCCAGAATTCAAGAAGGATGTTAATAAATTGGAGAGGGTTCAAAGAAGAGCCATGAGAATGATTAAAAGATTAGAAAACCTGCCTTGTAATTATAGATTCAAAAAGCTCGATCTATTTAGCTTAATAAAGAGAAGGTTAAGGAGTGATTTGATCTACATGGGGGACAAATATTTAATAGTGGGCTCTTTAATCTAGCAGAGAAAGGTCTAACACAATCTCATGGCTGGAAGTTGAAGCTAGACAAATTCAGACTAAAAATAAAACATTACATTTTTAACAGTGAGAGTAATTAACCATTGGAACAATTTACCAAGAGTTTTGGTGGATTCTCCATCACTGACAATTTTAAAAACAAGTTTGGCTGTTTTTCTAAAGGTTCTGCTCAAGGAATGATTCTGGGGAAGTTCTCTGGCCTGTGTTACACAGGAGATCAGACTAGATGATCACAGATGATGGTCCCTTCTGGCCTTGGAATCTGATATTACGCTCCACAGCACTCAGTACTGGGATGGCTACAAATGATCCAGTCATCAATTCCGCTGCTGGTACCAGGCCTAGCGCTGAACCAGGATAGGGTTGAAGTGAAGAGAGTTTGGTGTGATACTGTTCGTAGTGATAATTCACACCCTTGTAACACATTAGGGCTTTTGAAAAGGATGATCAGGACATAGGCCAAGTTGAGAGTTTAAAAATGCACCTAAATCTTCATGACTCCCAGCTTGTACAGAGGTAGGAGACTATTTGCAAGACCTACTAAACCATGGATAAAGAAAAGGAGTACTTGTGGCACCTTAGAGACTAACCAATTGGTTAGTACTCCTTTTCTTTTTGCGAATACAGACTAAATTAACAGCTGCTACTCCTAAACCATGGATGTGTCATTAGGTCCAGCTCTGTGTCTCCTAGAGGTTGTAATATTTAGACATGCCCTGCCCTGGCCGGTTGGGGTTGCTGTGGTCTGACGCTGTTCTCACAGAGTCCTGAGTCTCTGTTCTGCATGTCTGTGCTGTATGTTTGCACTGATGGAAATAATAAAGAATCCTGTGCTTTAAAGACAAAATCTGTGTTTTGAACCGTGTTAGGCAGTGCTGCACCTCGTCATCAGCAAGCTAATAACTGTATTTCCTTTTAAGCTACATCTTCATAATAAGAATGAGAGGAAATGCCTTCCATTCACCTTGAAACAGTCCCCTTGCTCAAAAACCCCTTGTGGTTAGCAGCCTCAAAAGGCAAGCACCCGTAATCTGCTAAAGAATGGCTTATGGTAGGCCCTGTACTTACATAAAAAGACAAATTGCTCTGCAAGAAAGGTCATACAGTCCCATGTTTAAAAGAATTCCCAAAGCAAATATAGAAATCAAACTAAATACAGCTAGAAACAATCCAGTTAGAGAGGCCCCAGTGCCCCCTGTAAGTGGGAGATTTTTTTGAGATTCAAATGAAATACGTCGTGAAATGTGTTTTTGACTATGGATGGTTAAGCCACAGGACTGGGAATGGCAGACTTCTAGAGAGTCAAAAAGACCAAGATGCTAATGAGGGGGAATTGCAACAAAAATCTATGTCTTTGATATTCAATTTCTTGCTTACACACTTAAACATTTGCTCTGGTATATGACTATGTGTGCCTGTATGGTACTTTGCCTCTGGACCAAAAGATGGTAACTTCATACTGCACACCCAGGCTTGGCTGAGCACAGGCAGTCCATTACTCATGGTAGGGTGTGCACCCCTTCCGAACAGAAGTTATGTGGATGTCCGTACAGCTCAGATGTGTTAGTTTAGAGTCCAGGGTACTTGTAGGGAAAAAAAGATGTAGGATAAACAGTGTTCCTTCTCCACCTATGGTGGATGTCTACACTGCCTGAGCTGTTGTTAAGCACATAATGGCTACTTTGTTTGCTTTCCTCCTGCTTACCTACTTACAGCTCTGGCATTAGAAATTTTAATAATTTTATAGCTTAATTTTTTCTTCTTAGATAACCCCCCCCCCTGTGCTTGTAACTGTTCTGTAATTGAGCTTTATAGTTTGTGAAAATCATAGTAAGACTTAAACCTTTTAAAAGGTAATTATGTAAACTAATTGCTGCATTTTATGGTCCTTTGAAGTAGTCTCAGATTTCTGTCTTTCATAACAAAGTACTGGTTTTCAGCTCTATCTCCTTATTTCTTTCTTTAGCGTAGCTCTACAGTGTTGGAGTCCACTATACAACCAACAGAACCCTATTTTCTTATTACATAGCCAGAGAATCAAAATGCCATAGGCACTCGAAGAGCTTTGGAGTTCCCTTATTTTCTGCCTTAAAATTCCATCTGCTAACTACATAGAGGCCGTTTTGAGACTAGAGAAAGGGAAATGCAAATACACGAATAAAATAAACTCACTTTGACAAAGAACAGACTAATTAATGTTAAAATGATTCAGTTCACCAAAGGAAATATCTGTCAGAACTGATCCCTGTTTAAAAGACAAGATTAATGTGAAATATTTTTCACAGGAGTTTTCTGACTGCTTTCTTTTGTTTTTTTTTTAAACCAGTTTGGTGAAACACCATGTATTTTTGTTCTGTATTGATGAACTAATAATAATAAGATGATATAATCTGTTTGTAGCAATTATGGTTTTTAACTCTCTTTATGCAGGTAAATACGTCTATCAGCCAATGACTCCTGTGGGACAGCTTCCCAGCACTGAAATACCTATCCGACCTAGGGAATCCACAAACACCATTCAGATCTCGGTCTCGCTCACTGAACGCTTCTTGAAGTTTGCACCTGTCTTCCAACTGCCATTACCCCCCGACTCCCCACGATACTGCACAATTTCCGACCTTTTTATCGACAATTATCGTGTGAAATGCATCAATGGGAAGATGTGCTATGTCCAGCGGCAGCCTCCCGCTGCGCCCCATAAAATAAAGCCTGAGGAGCTTGCTGTTCGCAATGCCTTAATTTCAAGAGAGACCAATAAACCAAAAATAGATCCCTGCTCTTCCCCTTCCAGCTCCGAGGACTCTGGGATCAATGCTGTTGGGGTTCCCTTTATGGAGTCATGTGATGAGGACACTGAAGAGGGGGCCGAGCTAAGTTCTGAAGAAGATTATAATCCAGACAGCAGTTGGGAGCCAGACGAATGCCCCCTTCTGTTGCCCTCACCATGTGAACTGGAAGTGATCGAGACTATAGAAACCACAGTGTGACATGCCATGTTAGAATCAGTCCTGCGTACACTAACCAATATTGCTTTTATAGCATTTATATTTGCTTTCTTTCTGACAAGTCCTTTTTCCCATTGCACTTGAGACTTTTCAACCTCCTCACAGAAGAGCAGTACCAAGACTTACACATCAGTGAGTTAGTTATTTGAATAACTAATTCTACCAATTAATTTTAATGCACTCCTTCACTAATCGGATCTCCCACTTCTACATTTAAGCAATGTTAAAAAATTATATGGCTTTTATGACAAAGTGGGCCTTATCTTAGTCTGGGTCACTTCCTTTGCAGTTAATTGTAACAGGACTCGCACCCTCCTGCTGTTTTCCTCTATCGGGACATTTATGATGTACTTTCACAGCACAGGGGATATTACAAAGCAGCATGGGGAAGGTTATGCAGTTGGCCTGATGGCCGAGAAGTCTTTATTCTCTCCTTCTGTCACACAAACGCATACATCTACGCCCAGTTGGAGATCCGAAGTACTTCCTCTGTCCTCCTCCCAAAGGCTCCCCCGATAGCACACCCCTTTCTCCAGTCCAGATGTGATTCCTTTCAAACCCTCTCAGTTCCTCCTCTTCCAGCTTGTGAGAGAGCAGTGCAAAGTGCCTCCTACCCTCTTCCAGGCTATGTGTAATGTGTCCACAATAGCTGAACTCCTGATAACTCAAAAGCCGGGATTGAGCTAAACTCCACTGATGAGTGAATTGTTTTGCTGCCAATACATCATTTAGCCAGAGCCAGCCATTCTTTCTTCTGACTTAAACAAAAAAGAACGGCGCTAGTTTTTGTTTTTATTTTAGGTGAAGATTTCGGTTGTAAAACAGGCTACTCTGGATTTAGCTGTGAAGTGACAGCTAAAGGAGAGAGCTCAATCAGAAATTGTTCTAAAATAACATGAATGTTCTGTGAAGAACCATCCTGCATTGAAAGGGGGGTGGGATAGATGAACGAATAGTTCGGTTCTGCCCTTTGTCTGAATATTTGCATTATCTTTGTTTTGATTAGGGTTTAGTTTAATTGGTCCAAACTACTGCCATTGCTAAGACCAGGTCTGAACGTGTCTGACTGTCTTTAAGGCAAGCTCTAAAGACAACAGATTGGGGTGAAGAGTTGCAGGACAGAAAATGGCTAATTGGTCTAACACTTTTCCTCAAGCCCTTCTTTCTAATTTGACCTCTTAAATGTATTTATGCCATTTCCTCCGAATTTTAATTTATTGGCACTGATTAGATGAAAATCTTGATAAACAAGGATTATCTACCTTAACTAAGCTTTAAAGACCCAATGTACATGTATCGTTGTAGCGTTGTTAAACCATACTGGGTTACAGTTACCAATAGTCGTGCTATTAAGAAATACACGTCTGTGACACCTTCGTTTGTATGTGTGTATTTTAGCTGGAGAATCCTAAAGAGGTACTCTCTAGCCAGTTCAACAGTTAGACATGGATGGATTCTAAATGAAACTTAAGCAAGATGGGAAAATAAACATTTTTCTGACCTTATGCGTCAGTCCCTTGACAACCTCTAAATGTATTGTTCTTTGAAAAGTTCTGTACGACTGAACCAGTTAGGTATAGTCATAATAACAGTTCTGCTTCTGACTGTAAACATAGCCTTCTTGTAATTCTTTTGTTTGCTATTTACCTTTCAAAATTATTGGAGAGAATAAGGATATATAAACGTACAGGTTTAGTTATCAATACTAGAATCTCTTATTCTATGTTGTAGAATGGAAAAATCTTTACCACTCTATCCTGACTTATTGCTAATTTTTATACACTTTGTAATCAACACCTTTAGAAAATATTTAGACAACAGTGTGTGTGGTAGGAATTTAACATGAATTGTTATATAAAGTAATATTGTACTTTTTGACTAAAATAACACTTTGAGAGGAGAAATAATAGGTTTTATAGTTTTGATGAAGTATATAAACAGTGCAATGCTTGTTAAACAGATGAGGAATTCGGCCCTTGTGCATGAGCAGATACAGTCTTACCAAGCACTTAAAGAAACATGCTGTTTGGTTGACATTTAAAGGAAGATTGTAGAAAAAGCTATTTAAATGGGGTTTGTTTTTTTAATATGGGATTAGTCTTTCTTGGGTAACCAGGGTTTTTACTTGGTGGCGGTCTGTCTTAAGCATTAATTTAATTAATGCTATTGAATTTGTATTATAATCCTTCAAATGTAATTTGAGACTCTGAGGAATCTGAAAATCTGTCATCTTGTGGCCTGCCTGGCTGACTTAGCCCCCTGGAGGGGTTCTTCCTGTTGATGTCTAAGTGTATTTTCAGGGATCTAACATTGTCAGAGGGGCCCTGTTGGAGAGAACAGTGGAAATAATTACAAATTATATTTTGGTGAGGGAATAGAATATTGAAAAGGGTAACCTGAGTGCTCAGTAATCTGAAGGGGGAGACCTCCCCTTCTTCCTTTGAATTTACGCGAGCACGTCTGCTGTCAGCAGGGCTATAGTAGTGTCTAGTGAAAAATAGTTGGGTGGTCATGACTAAGATTAACTTAATTTCCTCTGGTGACACAGATTCCATATCATTGTGTCAGGATACATTTCTTTCCAAACTGTTAGTAATTACTGTGTGTGTCTCTTTACCATGATCTGTTTAAAAGTCTTAAGCACAATGGGCTAAATCCTAACTTGTATTACACCCCATGGATTTTAGTGGAGTGCTTGGGGATAGGGAAGGGCAAGATTTGGGGAAATGTTTTAACAGCTAATTCTATAATGCATTTCTCAAATTTATGTTCAGTTCTTGAACCAGACTCTGAACAGATCACTCTGTGTGTACTACTTCAGAAAAATACTACTTTCTTAAATAAATGTGATTTGTTTTCTTTTGCACAAGCACAGGCTTAGGTAGATTTCTTTTAAAGAATACCTTTCTGATATCAAAGTTACACGTTCTAATTTGAGTGACTGAGGAGTGTCCTCTTTCAGGTGTATGTATTTCCTCTTTAATAAAATACTAAACCACTGCAGCACAGCTTGTCTTAAGTAACTCTGTATTCCACATATTAGAGTGACGGGTTTCACAGTTCTGTTCGGTAAAGAAACAATCACTCTGGCCCCAATTCAGCAAGACGTCTAACTTTCTGGGCAGAAGTAGCTGTGTTGAAGTCACGTGCTTCAGTATCTTGGAGCCTTGATCACAAACATTGTGTGAAAGTTTAAACAACACAAGTTCTGACTTGAATTTAAATAAGTGAGATACTGGTGTCCATGCTTCCAAAAGGATGTTAACAAATTGGAAAGGATTCAGAAAAGAGCTACAAGATGATCTGAGGTCTGGAAATCAGGTCATATAGTGAGAGAGTAAAGAAGCTCAGTTGATTTAGTTTATCTAAGAGAAAGGTTGCAGTAACTTGATCACGGTCTACAAGTTCCTACATGGGGAAGGGATTTCTAATAGTAGAGATCTTTTTAATCTAGCAGAACATGGCATAACAAGGTCCCATATTTGGAAGCTGAAGCGAGACAGACTCAGACAAAAGGCAGGTACACCTTCTTAGCAGTGATGTAATTAACTATTGGAACAATTTATGTAGTGATGTGGTGGATTCTCCATCATGGTTTTTAAATTGAGACTGGATGCCTCTTTAAATTATGCACAAGTAGTCAAATAAATTATAGGCTTGAAACAGGAATAACTGGGTGGCATTCTATGACCTGTTTTGTGCAAGTGGTCAGACTATACTAGTGTTTCTCAAATGTGGCCACCTGCAGCCCCCAGAGGCATTTTTTGCAGCCACAGCCTCCTGGATAGTGGCTCCTCACCCAGGGCTGCCAGCAGGAGTTGGGCCCAGCCTTCCTCTGAAGCCACAATGCCAGAGGAACAGGCAGCTGGTGTGAGTTCCCCACCTTCCCGGGGTGGTGGGGCTTGGGCTTCTGGTTTCAGCCCTGGGATGGCAGGCACCAGCCCCTGGCCACAGGGCTTCAGGCTACATCCCCCAGCTGGGGGGCTTTGGGCGCCAGCCCTGGGCTCACCCTCCCCATCATCCTGGCCCCCACTGCCTCCCTACCCACCTCTCCATCCATGGCTTAATTCTGGCTTGCCAGGGCTGCATAAGTCTGCTGTGAAAAGCGATATTTGTATGTTTGTTTATCACGTTTCACTGTCTCCCAGCTAGTTAGTAAGTCTGCTGTGAAAAGTGATACATACAAATAATAATTTTCACAGCAGCAGCCTTACTAGCTAGCAATTTTTTTTTTAAAGGCAGCCAAAAAACCCCAACAAAAACACAAGAATGTGCAAAGCACCTTATGTTGTTTCTATTCTGTTTAGGCCCAGTAAAGAATAGACAACTGTACATTATTTTTTATTATTGAGTCTGCAAAAAACCCCTACATAAATACACATGTCCAAATCATTGTAATTTATGTGCATACTTATTTGTTTGGCCTAAAGTTAATTAAGCATTTTACGAAAAATTGCCAGAGCAGCCCCCAGCAAGAGTTGGTGGCTGCACGCTAAGGCCACCCAAATATGTCTTGAGAACTCCTGGACTAGACTCTCACATGGCCCCTTCTGGCCTTAAAAACTCTGAATGCAGTAAATGAGTGGCGAGGAATTTGTGACCTGCAGATTGCTTTCTATTTCAGCCACTGGTTTTGCCAGTCAGCTATGTAGGACTGGCAGGAAAGATGCAAAGTACAGCCATCAGCCAGTGAGGGCGATCAAAAGGAAGATTACTTTTAGAAATGGGGTTCAGAGGCATGAAGCTTAAAAGGTACATTAGTACCAAAGAGTAAATATTACTCCATCCACCTTGCTTTTAACCCAGAAGAAAAGTTTATAATGACATAACATCAAATGACTTGCTAAAAATTATTTCCTCTCCTAGTTATGATGTTCTTGGGTGCTTCTTACCTAGACTTGCAGACACAGCAGAGGACAGATGTGCAGTGCAGCTTCAGCATAAATATTGCATGACCAGAGTTGTAGTTAAAATAATCTTTAAAAAAACATGTCAGAAACTTGGAGTTTGGGGCTGGAGATTGGCCCCAGTGGCTTCCTGTGGCCCTCTGGCAACACAAAGGGGTCACAGCCATCGGCAATCAGGCCTCAGCTGGTAGAGCCGTCCCATCACTTGTCATATGGACTCGGCGCCTAGCTTCTAATCATTCTCACTCATTTGTGAACCATCTGTTTCTGCGCTCTGCTTGGGGGTGAGTAAGGTGCACCCAGCATTGCGGGGGGGGGGAGGGGGGAGCCACTGCTCTCCAGCATGGCATTGGGGCTCTATTAGCCCCATACTGTTCCTCCCTGCCCTTGGGGTTGTTGTCACCTCTGCTTTAAGACGGTGTGAAGATTTCTCTCATGACTGGAACAACTCAGCTGTACCCCATTTGGGTCAAGCTAGTGGGTTAATAGTTAATTTTTGCCACATTTCAGCCACTTCTATTTTAGGTCTTAACACATCGCCCCCTTGTGCTGTGCGGCTGTGTACTAACTGCTGCTGTGTAACTGTTTTCTGACTGAGCCTCCCATCCGCAAATCCACCCCTCTTGGCTGGTGCCTGAGGACAAAGAAAAGTGTTTCTGCAAAGTGTGGGGAATAATGTTGACTAATCAGGGTCATTTTAAATCTTATCCCATGACTTTTGCCTCCCTCTTCTCAAAACTGACTTATTACTGACCCTCTCCACCTATATCTGAAGACAGATGCAATGGAGCACAGTGAGTATTGTTGTCTATCTCAGGAGGGGGAGGGGCCTGTCCTGCCCCCACTGTTGTGAATGAAATGTCAGCAGAAGCAGTGGGTGATGTGACAGACTCAGTCCAGAAGGATCTAAGAGAATACTAGCTCTCTCACTGCTAAAATCCCCTCCCCCAGTCTAGGGAGGGGCTACTAAACCTAGAACCCAACTGAGTTCAGGGGACAGCAAAGGCAATAACGGGAACAGGTGTGGGGGTCAGAGGGCCAAAACTAGGGAACCAGAAGGAGACACCAACCAGAGAACCCTGGACAGCGCCCACTGCTCCTCAAAGGTATTGGGAGAGCCGGCAGATGCTGCCCAGGGGAACTCTCCCTGGATTCGTGAACAGATAAAGGAACGAAAAACAGCCCCACAGTCACAGCCCCCCCACCCACAACCTCCTCTCCCTGGTGTTATGAATGGCCACCTTAGCCATGGCCAGGAGGAGTTTGACAAGGTGGTCCTGTGACTTCGTGGGGCCTCAAATCGGGTGTGCATAAATAAACAAGTGGGGGGGGGGGGAGAAGTGCAGCCAGAACCTCAATAAGAGGTACTCGAGGGGCTGCAGCCTGGTGCACTGAAGATACGCGTGCAGCAGGGTCTCCCTCACGCCACAAAAGGGACAGGCTTCAGGGACAGAAGTGAACCATGCCAAGTACATGCCCGTGCTCACGGCTTCATGGAGGAGCCGCCAGCTGCTATCCCCGGCAGGCTGCAGGACTAAGATGGAATATAAACTGGCTCACTGGGGTTCCTCACCCTCTACTGCTGGTAAAAGGTCCCGCTCCTTGATATCTGGGTGGGACATGAGGGTGGGGAAATGAAGCGTATGCAGCACGAGCACGTATAGATGGTCTCTTGATGTGGTTCGAAAACAGACTGGCTGCAAGACACGCAGCCAGCTCAGGGTATGAGGAGGGGGAGGCCGGGAAGGCTCATGGGGCAGGGGACCAATGGAAAGATCCGGAGGGCCTGGAGTGAGGGGCAGGCGGGGTGCACCCTCTTGCAGGACCCACTCAAGGAAATCCCGAGCTGCAGGGGACAGGGCTGCCTCCTGGAGAATGCACCAGGGGGTTTTAAGGGTGGAGAGCCCCTTGTGCCGACCGAGCAGCAGGGGATCCACCCAACCCCCCAAGGGCGTAGTCCAGGAGGTCTCTGATCTTGGTGACTCCTGCCAGAACCAACCTCTGGCGCACCAAGGGGGACTCCGCCACCTGCACACAAAGATGAGGATTGTGTAGCAGGGGCTCCGCGAGGAGATCTAACCCCTCGGTGGCCACAAAGGACCTGGTTGCTGCCTCCAGACCTGGAGGAGGTCCTGGTAGAAGACCAGCAGTTCGGAGAGGTCTCGCAGAAGAAAACTCAGATGGAGAAAAAAGAGCTGCCGGTCATATCGGAGCCCTGCAGATGGCGGAGGAAGGCATGCGCCAATATGCTCCACGACAAGCCACCTGCACTATAAAGGAGTCTCTGCAGGGTCTGGAGGTGGAAGACATGGACCTGTGTGTGCAAACACGTCAGGCCCTGTCCTCCCTCCTCCAGGGGGAGATGGAGAACCCCTGCAGAGACCCAGTGCAGTCCCGGCCAAAAAACCTCCAGAACCAACCTCTGGAGGTTGGCCAGGAACATGGGGGGTGAGTACAGGGTGTTGAGCCAGTGCCAGAGCATGGACAGGACCAGCACTCTCCCCCAAAGGGAGAGGTACCGGAGCAGTCCTGTCCAGCCCTGCAACAGCCCAGTTACCCTGCTCTCTAAACCGGGCCAGTTCTCCAGTAGAGACGGATGTGTGGCAGAAAAGTAAATGCCAAGATAAAGCAGCGGACCCGCACTCCACCAGATGGGCTGAAGCGCGGGTGGGAGGGAGCTCACCCGCCACCCGGCCCGAGCTCTTGACCCAGTTGACCTGGGTGGAGGAGGCTGCTGAATAAATAGCTTGGCAAGCCTCCACCCGCACCAGGTCTTCTGGGTCCAGGACCACGTCGTTGGCATACACTGCCAGGAACAGCCGCACCTCTGGCTCATGTGGCACCAACCCTGTCAGCCTCTTATGAAGGAGATGGAGGAAGGGCTCAATGGCCAGAGTATACAGCTGACCTGACAGCAGACAACCTTGATGCACTCTTCGCCTGAAGCTGACAGGTGCAGTCAGTGTCCCGTTGAGCCTGACCAGACACTCTGCGGAAGCGTACAGCACCTGGAGAAACCTCACAAACCAGGGCCCGAAGCTGAATGCCTGCAGAGTGCCCAGGAGATGCTCATGGTCAAACGCCTTCTCCTGATCCAAAGACAGGAGGGCAAATGACAGACCATCCCTAAATCCAAGCTCCAAGAGATCCTGGACCAGATAAAGATGATCAAAGATGGTATGGTCCGGGACGGTGTAGGTCTGGTCAGGATAGACCACGTCCACCAGCACAGACCACAGCTGCAGCGAGATGGCCTTCACCACGACCTTGAAGTCCGTGCTGAGGAGTGAGATGGGATGCCAATTTTGGAGATAGCTGAGGTCCTCCTTCTTTGGCAGTAAGGCGAGCACTGCTCGCCTGTATGACAGTGGGAGGACCCTGCTCTCTAAGGACTCAGCCCAGACAAAGACAAGGTCCAGGTTGAGGATGTCCCAGAGCACGTGGTAGAACTCCACGGTCAGCCTGTCCATGCCCAGAGATTTATTGGTGGACATGAGACGGAGGGCTTCCGAGAACTCTGCCAGAGTGACAGGCAGCTCCAGCCGGTCCCAGTAGCCCGTGCTGACCGTCAGGAGTTCATCCCAAAGCACTCCGCAGGCATTGGCATCGGTTGGATCTGGGGAGAAAAGGTTAGCGTAGAAGACCCGAGCCCTCTTGCACATCTCCACCGGATCCGTGAGGGGTGTACCATCAGCTGCCAAGAGGCAGATGATCTGCTTTTTAGCTCCCATCTTCTTCTCCAGGGCATAGAAGAAGTGGGAGCCGCGATGCATCTCCTGCAGGAGACGGATGTGGGATCGAACAAAGGCACCCCAGGCCCGAAGATAGTCAAGGGCCTGGAGTTCCTCTCACTTCTGCCAATATGCTCCACAGAGGGGTGGATTCACGGGGCTGGTGGCCAGATGCCTCTCTAGCGCTAAAACCTCCCGTTCCAATTGCTCTATCAACACATCCCTCTGCCTGCTGGCGCCCCGGGTGTGGCTACAGCAGAAGAGCCAGGCGTGCACCTTCCCTGGCTTTATTGTGGGCTTTATTGAAATGCCAATAGGCCAGCCCTGGCCTCTCCGAAGAAAGAGAGGCCGTCACGGCCACCAAATGGTGGTCCGAGAACGGGTCCGGCCAAACGCTGGAGGAGTGGGCCTGTGAAAGATAACCTAGGATGGGAACAGGGTCAGGTCAGGGGAGGGGATGGGGACACTTATTTTTCTCAATGGCCTAGGTTTGTGTCCTGCCCCGACCCCATTCCAGCCCCTGCTCCTATCCTTAACCTTTATTCCTTCCCTCCTCCTGTTGCTGCCACCCCCGGGTTTGCCTCATTTTCTTTTTATGAGGGACCCTGCGAGGCCGTTTTTGTTTTTCCCTCTCTTGGCCCATTAGGGGGGCTGCAGTTCTCCCGTGGCCATTGTCCCTAGTGCTGAGTTGGGTGGTGTGGTGCCAGTGGGACAGGTGCTGGAGAGAAGATCTGATCCATGCTTGCCCGTCTCCATAGGCCACGGGGCTGGCAGCGGGGTCCAATCGGGAGACGCTCCAGGGTCCACGACCCCAATCCCCACTCCGCAGAGGAATGAGATGCGCTGTTTCTTGGAGGATAGCCGTGGCTCCACAAATAGAGTGTGTCTCGCTCTTCAGCTAGAACCAATTAAGGTCCCACTCATTCTGCTTAAAAGCTCTCCTTTCCAGTTCTCTCCAAAGAGCCCAGCTGAAAGGAACTGGAGGAGGAGCAGCATTGCTGAAATCCTGAGGTAAGGGTGACGCTGGGAAAAGGGGACTACAGGGAAGTGGCCTAGGGAATCAAAGCAGCATCAGTGGTGAAGGGAAAGCTGCCACCAGCGGTTATCATTAGGGTCCCTGGGCCAGAACCCAGAGTAGAGGGTGGGCCCAGGTTCCCACCTCCCCCACATTCTACAGAGAGCCCCTTGACAGTATCTCCCATACTGGCCTGTGATGAAAGTAACTCAATAGGTTGTGACTCTTGCCACTACACTGTGAAAGGAAGGTCACATTGGGCCCTTAGTGAGTTTTTGAGGCCCCTGAATCCGCTCAGAAGCATGAGACCCACCACTCTAGGCTTGGAACTTTGTCACAGTGAGCACTTTTCCCATTCACCACTCAGCAGTGCCTTTTGGTTGAGGCTAGCTGATCAGGGAGAGGGATGGTCCCCATTGTATTCCATGGGAGGTAATGCACATGCGCCTAGAGCTGCAGGTTTAGTATAGGCCGAGCCTGAGTCAGATTATATGGGCCAGCCCTGGGTGTTTTAATGGGAGTAGAGACATACTCTAAATCAAGTCCTTTTGGCCTAATCTAGTTAACACTGGGGGATCTCTTGATTATGCCTAAAAAAAAAAAAAACCTTTGACCTTTGGCCTCCAAGCAGCATGGAAGTGATGTGTTCCTTTTGTTTGTGATTTTTAATTCCCCCTCCTGCCCTCTAGTCAACTGATGGGAGGAAGCCAAACAATGTCTTTTGCCCTCATTCATGGCCCCCAATAGTGCCTGTGTGGGTCAATGGACCATTCATGGTGGGCTGGACATACCAACTTCTGTTGATCAGCATTTCACATCTATTAATGGGTCTCTAGTGTCTGGTCACAGAAATTCACAGTACAATAGCTCAAATATTAACTTACATTAAGGGCTACAGCAGTCATAAGTGAGATTAATGCATACAGCAATTTACAAGTATTCCCTGCAGTCTAAACCCATTCTTATAATGCTAATACCTCTTTTATCAATACTAACACTCAGTTGATTCCAGCTTTGGCGTTACCAGTGTTCAATTAAGCTAGGTGGCCTGTGGCATGAGCTGGCACGTGGTCTGCCAAGATCACAGGCCCTACCTGTCTGTCCTCCGCAGGGCAAATAACTAGGATCAGTATTGCATTGCACAAGGCAGTTTGGGCACTGGAATGAGATGAGCATGTCGTCATTCCTTTCAGAGACTCTTGCGACATGATCGACTTTAGGATTAAACCAATTAGACCTGCAGTTGGGTTAAACCCATTTTAAAATAAGTAGGCTGCATTTGTCAGGGGGAACTGCAGTATCACAGCATGGTGTTATCTGTTAGCAAGCTTCCCAAAATGGGCCTCCCAGAAGGCAGCAGCAAACTGTAGGGATAGATTAAAAAAGCCACCTGAACAGAGACAGTGCTATGCTTGCATGCAAAGCGTGGCCTTGTGTCTGTGTTGCATGCAAGGTCATGCTGTGAAGAAGATGCCATTTTTTTTGTACACCAGGTACCTACAACAATGGTATCCTCTATATGTTTTCTGGTGCCAGATGGCATGGTCCTGTGGGCACAGCCAGGCAGGAAGTCATAGTTTGGGTTTACGGTGTATACGTAACTGACATGGCCCTGGGTGCCATTGGGCTAGGAAGAAAACCTTCCCTTAAACATGCTCCAAGGGCAGCGGGCCCTGCAACTTGTCAGCCAGCCACACCATGGCCAGGCACAGTAGTCCTGTGCCCCCAGCTGACTAACCGGGATGGGAAAAAACTGGTCCACACACTAGAATGTGCCCCTTCCACCTTGGGCTTGGGAAAGGCGCTGAGGGCGAGCCTATGAAGGAAAAAAAATCACAGCCCTGTGCTCCTTGGTGTTTTCCAAACTGCCTCAAGCCCCCTTGTCCCACTAGTAGCTGTAGGGGAAACCCAAGTTTCCCTGTAACTGAGCATCACGGGCACGGTGACAGAGGTGAGCCCTTGGACGCATGGAACCCTCAGAAGACAGTTCTAGCGAGAGGTGCCTGGCCCTGGGCGAAAGGCATTTGGCTCTGAGGGCAGACTGAAGTTTCTCCCTTGGCAGCATTGTGTACTGACAGCCCCTTCCTGGAGAGCCAGCCCTCCATGCTGGCCCATTCGGTCTAAAGTGAGGCTTATGCAAAACCCGCAGTGGCAGAAACCTGCAACCACCACCAGGGTAATCTGACACCATAAGAGCACCAGATATTAGGTTTAGGCTTATAGGGTAACCAGGAGCCTGACAGTGCCTGCTACTGATCCAGCCAAGAAGAGCTGGACTAGCATATGCCAGCTTGTTAGATGTCAGGGTTATAAGAGATGGAAATTACAAGAGAAGGGCAGAGGCACCATCTGACTCAGTGGGCTCCCCTAGGCTGCTAGTCAGGTACTATTGCTATGGCCACTTCTTGGGGGAGAGGGGGCGGGACATTGACAGAGGTGAGACTCTGGAAGTGTGGAAACTTCCAAAACGTGACTATGCCAGACACTTTAGGGACCAGGTTTAGTCATAAACTTTGGTAACTTTCAATGTTATGTGTCTTTGTGAGCAAGATATTGGATTCTAGTTCCACAGGGGAGGGACACTGAGCTTCCCCAAGCAACTAAAAGCATGGTGGGGAATTACTGCAGATCCCAGGCCAGGAAACCAATGCCAGAGGCCCTGAGTGAATTGTATATGCTAATTCAGACCAGGTTCAAGAAACCCAGGAGCCAAAGCAAGAGTTTGTACAAAGGGGGAAGCCTGAACTGAGTCAGAGATCCAAAATTGACATGAGACTGTATCTAAGAGGGTTTAACCCTGTTGGAAGGGTGTGGAGACCTAGAACCCGTCAGGGCTCCACCTGGACACTGGGTGACACCTGTTAACTAGTCTACACAGATGCCATGTTATGTTTATTTCTGAAATGCTTTTGTTCTAAAATAAATGCCCTGGTTCTGTGAAAGCCAGCTTGTTATTGCTGACCCTGTCACTGTCCCTGAGAGTGACCTACAGGTGCAGGACTAAGGTCAGACCTGCTGGGATAATCACAGTGAATTGCAGGGGGCCTGCACCCCTAAACTTGCAGTATGGAGGGAGAGGACAACAGGTTCTGGAGGTCTGAGCCCTAAAGGGGAGCCCCATAGAAGGTCACAGAGGGGGCTATCACAAAGCAAGTGTTGATGGACAAAGAATGCTGACACTGACATGAAGGGATCGAATAGATAGTTTGTCAGGGCTCTCAACCTGAGCAGTAAGGCTCACTGTGGAACAAGCAGCCTGACTGCCAGCATGGCTAATTAGACTGATCTAAAAATCTGGCTACGTGTTGGTTCTCTGCCAAGGAAACGGCAGATCCTGTGACTATCACTCTGAAAGAAGGCTGAATGTTTGGACAATTCACCCGAAGACCTCCTGATTCAGGACCCACTTGAAGGAGTTGACCTTTTAGTTCATGTCTCCTTTTATAAGAAGCACTCTGAGGTATAAGAGAAAGCGTTCCACTCATCGTATGACTATTTGCTTTTGCGCCTTGTTTCCCCTCGGTTATTCACAAATACAACCATGTCAGTCAGTGTTGTCTGTCCGAATCAGGACGTGGTTTCCCTCTAGGCTGGACTGGAACCATTGCAGCGCCAGCTTGACAGCACTTTGATCTAGAAGGTTTATGCTAGGGGTCCTTTCTCCTTGAAATGTTGGGCAGTCAGCACTGCACCGCTGTTAAATAAATGAGTGACCCCTGCTCCTTCCAGCAGGAGGAAGGGTAAGATGAGTTTGGCACTACTCCCATTCATTAACCTCTGCCACTGCTCTGACTTCCTACTGGGGCATGTCAGGCCTGGCCCAGCCGCCTGGCAGGGGGCAGACCGTAGACATATGCTAGGTCAGAGGTCCTCCTAGAACAGCCCCTTGGCAAACCTCACCAAACTGGTATCATGGTAGCCCTGCTCAAGGCTGCACAGAGACAGAGTGAGAGTCTCTGGCCCAAGAAGCTCAGAGTTTGAACAGACAAGACAAAGGGGAAAGTGAGGCAGGAGGAAGGGACGTGACTTGGCACTTAACAGGTCAGTGACAGAGCTGGGAACAGAACCCAGCTCTCCTGCCCCCCAAACCTGTGGTTGATCCTAGGTGTCACAGCCTTCCTGAGGAAACTGCCATCAACAAAAGGTCATTGTCTGCCAAGAGGCCCCAGCACTTGTTAGTCAGAAAAGAGTTCACGGTGGGTGTCGGGGAAGCTAGAAGAGAAGGAATGCATGTTACCAAAGGCCCCTCCCCCCACAGGGAGCAGCCGCACAATGACAAAGGCATTATGGTCTGGAGACATTTAAAGGATTTGAATAGAAACATCTTTGAAATGCCTCCACTGAAATCTATGTGATTGGACGAGCTGGCCCTTTAACACAGGGACATGGGGCCTAAAAGGGCAGCCTGCAAGTCCTTTAATCTAGAAGTAGCGGGAACTCTTTTTTCTGCTCTTTGATTTCCGGGCATCTCTGCAGCACATTAGCATACAACACTCTGCTCCCTGAACATGAAAGGGCTGGGCGCTTTCCCCACCCTGCCTGACAATTAGCAGGAGACTTATTATTCAGCTTAATGCGGGGGAAAAATACAGCCTTCATTAAAATTTTATCAGCGCTGCCTTCCCCCTTTCCTCTGTAATTTATTGCAGCTGAAAAAAACCACAAGTCATTTTCCACTTATTGTTTCTTTGTACCAAATGTCAGCCTTTGAGCAGAGGGAAAGGTCACCATTCTTATCTCCCCTTTGGGCTGGGAGCACTGGCCCAAGAGTGTCCCCCCCAGCGGTGGCTCTTCTCCCATCAGTACGCACAGCTCTGAGAAGTACCAGGTTGGGGAGTGGTTTTGCTTTTTTCTAATTGCTGCTGGGGCAGTCTTGTGAACTCAGAGACTTTTCCACATGGCTTGCAATACTTTCCTTTGGATGACACTTTGGGCTACTCGTGCCCATCCAGTGCCCAAATGTCACAACCGGGCTACCTGCAGTTACACTCAGATACAGCACTTAACACGTGTGCTAAAGCACTATACAACATACACATCAAATGTCTTCTGTTGAGAAGACAGCCTTCCTATAGTTCAGATGCCTGGAACAGGGTGACAGTTTGTGTCCATCTTCCCATTCAGCTAGAAATCATACATGTCCATTTGCATAGAGGAAGAATCCCACAGTGGAAAGTTCCTCCCATAACCCCGCAAGTGCATCCTCAGTCACAGGCTCCCAGCTACTCAGGTGTCCTTGGCAGCCGGCTGAAATCTGACCACTCATTGGGAACTGCTGATTACAGGCAAAGAGACATTTCTATCAGAGACCAGGGTCCCCTTAGGGAGCTAACAAAGAACAGGTGGGTAGGAGGGCCCCATTTTGAGGGAATTAAGGGCATAAGAGATCCCTGACTTCACCAATCAGATTGTAGCCAACAAACATGGAAGTTGGTGATGTCAGTGTCTGTAGAAAACACAGACAGCCACAGCTGGACTAAGGGGGGGTCACTGCCACCTCCCTTATAGATCACTCACAAACCAGTTAGTAGCATTTTTGATTTGTTGTGAAATAATCAAGGCATCAGTGTTTCTCTCTTTCCCGTTCACTGTAGCTCTTGGGATTGTGTTTCCAATCGCTCCCTTGTCTGTAATGCACTGTTCCTCACTCTCTCTCCCTCCATTTCCCACATCTCTCACTCTCTAGCCCAGGGATGGGGTGTCAAACACACAGTGGGCAGGCTGGATCTGGACCCCAGGACTCTCACACCTCTGGCCACAGCTGACCCTGCACATTTCATAGGCTCTGGCTGGCAGATGCCTGACTGGCAGCTCACACGGCCAAAGCTGGAATGCGCAGGGCTCAGTGTGCTACTGCCAGATTGGCCCTAGACCTCTGCACCACTCCTGCTCCTCATCAGCAGTTCTTGGAGCAGCCACTGCTACAACAGGGGCTGCTTTCCATGCCCCAGGGCTGGGTTTCTGGCTCTCGCTGCTGCTAAGCCCCAAGACACTAGGCTGTGGGGCAGGGGGATATTCCCCAGAACAGGGGCTGTCCTCAAGCCAGTAACATACCTATATAACCCAGCAGCAGGATTGGAAAAAATGGTTACTCACCTCTTGTAACTGTTGTTCTTCGAGATGTGTTGCTCATGTCGACTCCAAGTAGGTGTGCGCAGGTTGTGTGCATGGCTGCCGGAAAGTTTTCCCCTAGCAGCATCTGTGAAGTCGGCTGTGAAGCCTCCTGGAGTGGTACCTTCATGGTGCTCAATATATGAGCCTGCCAACCCAGCGCCCCCTCAGTTCCTTCTTGCCGGCTACTCCGACAGAGGGGAAGGCAGGCGGGTTTGGCATGGACATGAGCAACACATCTTGAAGAACAGTTATGAGAGGTGAGTAACCATTTTTTTCTTCTTTGAGTGATTGCTCATATCGATTCCAAGTAGGCAGCAGGGTCAGGGTTAAGGAATGCTGATTGTAGCACTGCTCTGCCGAAAGCCTTGTCATCCCTGGCGTGCCGGACAATGGTGTAGTGTGAGGTGAAGGTATGTACCGAGAACCAAATCGCTGCCCTGCAGATTTCTTGGATTGGAACCTGGGCAAGGAACGCTGCTGATGAGCCCTGGGCACTAGTGGAGTGTGCGGCAAGAACTGGGGTTGGCACCCTGGCCAGCTCACAGTGAGTGCGGATGCAGGACGTGTTCCAGGAGGATATTCTTTGAGAGGAGATCAGGAGGCCTTTCATCCGGTCCACCACCGCTACGAATAGCTGGGTCAATTTTCTGAATGGCTTAGTGCGCTTGATATAGAAAGCTAGTGCTCTTCGGACATCGAGGGAATGTAACCGCTGCTCCCGGGGACTAGCATGAGGTTTTGGGTAAAAGGTGGGTAGGAAAATGTCCTGGCTGGTGTGGAAGGCCACGTGCGGTCTGAGTTGGACCTTATCCTTGTTTAAACCACGTAAAGGTGTTCCGAGGTGAGGGCCTTTAGCTCAGAGACGCATCTCACCGACATAATGGTGACCAGAAAGCTGTCTTCCAGGAGAGATCACACCCTCACCCCACCCCCACCCTGCCCCTATTGGAACCCTCCCCAAATCCGTGCCCCAGCCCCGCCTCTTCCCCCAGCGCACCATGTTCCTCCTCCTCCCCCTAGCGCTTGCCGTGCGTAACAGCGGTTTCGCAGCACAAGCGCTGGGAGGGAGGGGGGAGAAGCAGAATGCGGCGGCGTGTACAGGGGAGGTGGTGGAGGTGAGCTGGGGCAGATCGGGGAGCTGCCGGTGGGTGCAGAGCACTCACCAATTTTCCCCCGTTGCTGCTGCCTATGGGAGAGATACAAGAGGGAGCACATGGCCAACAGTTCAAACGGGGGCCCCATGAGCCTCGAAAGGACCAGGTTAAGATCCCATGCAGGGACAGACTGACAGATCTGAGGATATAAACAGTCCAAGCCTTTGAGAAAGTGACCAACCATAGGGTTGGCGAAGACCAAGCTGCCAGACGCGCCCGGAAGGCAGAGATGGCAGCAAGGTGAACCCATATGGAGGATGCTGCCAGACCTTGCTGTTTCAGGTGTAGGAGGTACTTTAAGATGAGCAGTACTGGTGCCTGGAGGGGGTGTGTGTGGTGCTGGTCACACCAACACGAAAATCTTTTCCACTTTGCCAGATATGTGGCTCTAGTGGAGGGCTTCCTGCTGCCCAGCAGGACCTGCCTGACTTGGTCCAAGCGCAGAAGCTCCATGGGGTTCAGCCATGACGCTTCCAAACCTTGAGATGGAGGGACTGTAGGTCGGAATGACAGAGGCGACCATGGTCCTGAGTAGGTCAGGGAGGAGAGACAACGTGACCGATACATCCACAGATATCTCCAGCAGCCAGAGGTGAAAGCAAGAGCTGGTGTGCTGTACCGTGGTGGATTGGCTTCCCCAGGTGCAATTTAAAGGGCCTGCGGCTCTCAGCAGCAGCTGGAGCCCCCATCCCTTTAAATTGCTTCCAAAGCCCCGCTGCCGGAGCCCTGGGATAGCGGCGGTGGGGCTGGAGCGTTGATTTAAAGGGCCTGGGGCAGTACCAGCGGCCAAGCCCTGAGCCCTTTAAATAGTTTCTGGAGCCCCGCCGCTGCTTCCCCAGGGCTCCGGCAGGCTCCGGGGACGGTTTAAAGGACC
The DNA here is from genome assembly GCF_965140285.1 of Lepidochelys kempii. NCBI lineage: Eukaryota > Metazoa > Chordata > Testudines > Cheloniidae > Lepidochelys > Lepidochelys kempii. The sequence goes on along the minus strand of NC_136388.1, from coordinate 49,487,281 downwards.
CGGGGTTGTAGTGGCGGCTGGAGCCCTGGGGAAGGGGCAGCGGGGCTCCGGGGACGGTTTAAAGGGCCCGGGGCTCGGCCGCCGCTATTGCCCAGGGCCCTTTAAACCGCTGCCAGAGCCCCTGGCTGCCTGTTACCCCCGGGAGGGGGAAGGAGACACTTGCCGGTACAGGGGGGGCCGGGGCTGGCTCTGACCTCTCCCAGCCCCACCCCTTCCACCCAAGGCCCCGCCCCAGCCCGTCCCTAGACTTACTTTCACCCCTGCCAGCAGCGTGGTGTGCCGGTGCTGGCAAGGCCTTGCTGGAGCTATCAGAATCACCGCTGGGTTGCCGGGGAGAGCACACCCTGTGGATTTTGAGCAGGACTTTGTGCACGAGAGGGAACGGAGAGGTGTAGATCAGGCAACCGTTCCAGGGTACCAGGCATGCGTCCGTGAGGGAGCCCAGGCTGCAACCCTGGAAGGAGCAGCACGTTGGGCACTTCCTGTTGCATCAGGTGGTGAACAGGTCGACCTGGGGAAACCTTCACCTTTGGAACACTGGGTGTTTGACATCCGGTCAGAGAGACCACTCATGTGTGTGGAAGGACCTGCTGAGACAGTCCACCAGCTTGTTCCGAATTCCTGGGAGAAAGGACGCTTCCAGGTGAATGGAGTGGGCTACGCAGAACTCCCATAGCTGGAGGGCCTCCTGGTATGGGGGGGAGGAACAGGCTCCCTCTTGCTTGTTGATGTAAAACATGGCTGAAGTGTTCTCTGTTAGAACTGCTATGCAGCGACCTTGCAGTTGGGCCTGGAAGGCTTGGCAAGCAAGGCGCACCACCATTAGCTCCCTGACATCGTTCTGTGAGCACAGGCCCAGTGTCTGAAGGTTCCCCAGATGTGCCCCCCACCTCATAGCTGATGCGTCCATAACCAGGGACAAGGAAGGCTGTGGAAGGGGACTCCTCCGCACTCTGCTCGGGGGTTGAGCCACCAGCGAAGGGAGGAGAGGACCTGTCCCGGCAATGTGACCACCGAATTCAAGTTGGCACGCCGCAGGCGGTAGACTGAGGTGAGCCATGCCTGCAATGGCCTGACCTAGAGTCTGGCGTGCCAGGTCACGAATGTGCAGGATGCCATGAGGCTGAGGAGATTCAAGCACCCTCTTGCTCTTGGAGTTGGGAATTGCTGAAGTCCTTGAATGATATCTGTGATAGCTTGGAAAAGGAACTCCAGTAGGAGGGCCCAAGCCTGAATGGAGTCTAGCGCTGTCCCAATTAATTCTGTCCTCTGGGTCTATTCTAGGGTCGACTTCTCCATGTTGAGGAGGAGACCCAGCCATTTGAACATACACCTGACCAGGTGGAGTTGGGACTGCACCTGCGCCCTGGTGCGGCTCCTGAGCAGCCAATCGTCTAAGTGGGGTATTCTTGCACCTGCCGTCGATGGAGGAAGGCAGCCATGACCGACATGCACTTGGTGAACACTCGGGGGGCTGCTTAGAGGCCGAATGGAAGGGCCGTGAACTGGTAATGTTCATGGTTGACCACAAAGCGCAGGAAACACCTGTGTGCCAGATGAATCGCTATGTGGAAGTACGCGTCCTTCATGTCGAGGGCGGAGTACCAGTCTCCCGGATCCAGGGAGGGGATAATAGTGTCTAGGGAGACCATGCAGAACTTCAACTTTACCATGAACTTGTTGAGCCCACACAGGTCTAGGATGGGTCTGAGACCAATGTTCCCTCTAATTTCTGACACGCCGTGTGCACAAAAAATTTCTTCTGTGCAAACTGTTGTGCTTCTGTGCAAATTTTTGTGCATGCGGTGTTTCACCGTGTGTGCGGGGCTTAGGATCTGTGTGCGTGCGCACATGTGCAAAGCTTAGAGGGAACAGTGTCGAGACCCCGTTAGCCTTAGGGATTAGGAAGTATCGGGAGTAGAATCCCTTGCCCCTTAGCTCCTGCGGAACCCCCTCCACCTCCTGGATGAGGAGTTGCTTGTGAGAGGGACGGGGACAGGGGGTGGGAGGGTGGCCTGGAACAGCATTGGAGAGAGTATCCTGCTTCCACTGTGCGAAGGACCCAGCCGTCCAAGGTTATTTAGGACCATGCATGGTGGAAGTGGGATAAACGATTCAAAAAGGGCGGGGAAGGATCCAGGGATAAGTCTGGTACGCCATCCTCAAATGTCCCTTCAAAAGGCCTGCTTGGAACCTGATGATGGTTTGGTCAGGGACCTGGCCTTGTCCTGACGGGGGTTGGAAGGCTTCCTTCTGTTGCTCCGTCCCCTCCACCTGTAAAAGTCCTGCCTTGGTCGAGGAGGGTAGGAGCACTGTTGTGGCTGCTGGGACTTTAAGTGCTTCCGCTGGGTTGCTGGGGAGTGCATACCCAAGGACTTCATGGTTGCCGTCGAGTCCTCTATGTAGCCTAGAGTCAGTCTGTTCTGCAAACAAGCCCACCCCATCAAAGAGCAGGTTCTGCATAATCTGTTAAACCTCTGGCAGTAGGCCCGAGGTTTGTAGCCGGGGGGTGCGCCTCATGGCGACTCCTGAGGACAAGGTGCGTTCCGCCAAGACTGCAGTGTCCAGTGAGGCCTGTAAAAAGGTCCATGCCACTGCCTTGCCCTCTTTTACAATGGCCCCAAACTCCTCCCTGGACTCACATGGCACAAGCTCCTTGAACTTGAGCATCAAGTTCCAGGAGTTGAAGTTATATCGGCTGATTGGCAATCCTGAGCTGGAGCCCCCCCATGGAGTACACCTTGAGGCCAAACAAGTCCAGTCGCTTGGCCTCTTTGGATTTGGGTGCAAGGGCCTGCTGCCCCTGCCTCTGTTTCTCATTCACGGCCGCAGCCACCAGAGAGCAGGGCTGCGGATGCGTGAAGAGATATTTGTACCCCTTAGAGGGCAGGAAGTACTTGCACTCTACACCCTTGACTGTAGGGGGAATGGAGGCTGGTGTCTGCCAGATGGTCTTGGCACTGGCCTGAATAGTTTTGATGAGGAGCAGGGCAACCCACGACTGACCTTCTGGGGACAAAATGTCTACCACCAGGTCCTCTGATTCCACCACGTACTCAGCCCACAGGCCCATGTTGCACGCAGCCCTATGCAGAAGGTCCTGGTGGGCGCGGTTGTCTGTGGGGTGTGGCCCAGATTTGGAGGTGCCTGCGATGGCCTCGTCAGGAGAGGAAGATGAAGAGGGCAAGCGGGGGAGACTGACCACTTCCGTCTCAGGAACTTGAGTTGGAATCAGTTCCGGGGGGGATAGGGTGGGGTGGGGGGAGGGCGAGGGGGAAGTGGGGGCACGGTGCCTCCTCCGCATCCCTAGGGGTGGGCCGACTGTGGAGGCCTCCAGCACCCTCGGTTCAGAGGTGGCCGACCGGGAACCTTTAGACTGCACACCCTGGGTCAGGTGGTATGCCCATGGAATCCAGAATGGCCACAGACTTGGCCCCTGACAGTGCACTGGCCATGGCCTGACTGGTGCCGGTCCCACTCCGAGTACCTAGACACCGTCTCCGACCCCAAGGAACGGGATCGGGACCACGAGGGCCAGGGCGGCGCCGAGCAGAGCTGAGCCAGGGAGCGGTGCTGAGAAGCTGGAGAGCGGTGCTGCATAGCTGGGGAGCGGTGACATGACCTGGAGCTATGCCAGGATGTCGAGTGGCGCCGGGACCGGTGCTGGGTCTGGGACCTTCTCCTTTAAGGTGACCGGCGTGCAGATCAGCGCTGCGATCGGGAGCACAGGAGCAATCTGGAGTGGTGCCGCGAGTTTGATCGGTGCTGCAAATACGACTGGTGCAGTGACGGGGAGCAGTGCCAGGACTCGACCAACTGTGCTGTCTGCTGGATCTTCGCAGGCTTGCCTTGAGACAGTGCCATATGCTACGGTACCGGAGGCTTGGCATGGATCAGAGGAGACCTCAGTGCTGTCATGGTGATGAGGTCCCTCGGGGCTGCAAAGGTGTCCGGGGTGGACGGCAGCTGAACTTCCTCAATGCTGTGGGTCGGGGAGTCCAATAGCATCGGACTTGATGGCTCCCCTTGTGGAGCTGAAATCGATGGTGCTGCGTCCACAGGCCTGGCTCTGGGCGCTCCTTTTTGGGACGCACCACATTGGCTGGCTCTGGGTGGGGGGGGTCTCTGGGACGGAGAGCCACTCTTCTCTTGCTTCCGGTGCTGCTTTGGCGCTGGGGAGTGGGAGCGGTGCTGGGTCGATGCTGCTGGTTTCGGTGCAAGGGAGCAGCGGTGCCACAGGTCTTGGCCATAGTGGGGGGACTGTGCATTGAAGAACTCCGTGCTGGGTCCTGCCACGCCGAAGGAGGCTGGGATTTAAGTGCCGCCTCCATAAGGAGGTGCTTAAGGCAAAAGTCATGCTCCTTTTTGGTCTTAGGACAAAACCCCTTGCAAATCTTCCACCTATCGGCTTGGTGAGCCTTTCCCAGACACTTCAGACAAGAGTTGTGGGGGTCGCCCATTGGCATGGGCTTGAAGCAGGACTTTGCAGGGCTTGAATCCTGGAGACTTGGGCATGAAAGCCTCTCAAGGAAAAGCGGTTGGGACGGAGGGTAAACCCCCAGCCCAACTGCTACTAACTACAACAAAAATAAACTAAAATAATTAAAGAAAAAATAAGAACTACTCTAAGAACGACTATAAAACAAGCTAGGGAAACGTGGAGAACTTGCTAAGCAAGACGCCACAGTTCCAACGACCGTCGCAGATGGTAAGAAGGAACTGAGGAGGTGCTGGGTCAGCAGGGTCATATATGGAGCAAAGGCGCCACTCCAGGGGGCTCCACACAGACCCGATGGATGCTGCTAGGGGAAAACTTTCCAGCAGCCATGCACGCAACGCATGCACACCTACTTGGAATCGATATGAGCAATCACTCGAAGACATGCATCTGACGAAGTGGGTATTCACTCACGAAAGCTTACGCTCCAATACATCTGTTAGTCTATAAGATGCCACAGGACTCTTTGCCACTTTTACAGATCCAGACTAACACGGCTACCCCTCTGCTACTTGACACTCGAAGAAGAACTCCCTTTCCACAGGGCTTCACCGCCACATGCAACATGTGCAGAATCCAGCAGCATATGCCCTAAATGCAGCCTGATCACCGTGCACCCACCTGGCACAACTACAGGCAGCCAGCACAAAGTGATGGTTTGGGTAAAGGCCTCTTTCAGTAATAGTATGGAGGTAGAGGCAATGTGTGGGTGGTCCATGGATTTTACTAAGGCTGGTATTGTCTAAGTGGCAGCGTTTATATGGTCATGGTGTAATACCCTGTGTCCCTCAGCTGGGGAAGGGAAGCACTTTATAAATACAATTCTACCAAACTACCAGTTCAGGTCCAGCCCCCTGGGCTGGTCAATGTCCTATGTACACTGAGCTGGGGCTTTATATCCTGCAGTATCTTTCAGTGCTGGCCCAGTCAGTGCAGCAGTTAGTCTGATTTGTGTAAAAACTCCAGCCATTCATCTGGGGACCTCCACAATAATTCACGCCACCCACCCTGTTCCAAGTGCAGGGTTGGGGCCCATGCTGTAGAACACGGTCGGAGGGTTTGTTTAACGGCTGGGAGTTCCATGTCGAATCAAACATTTGCTGGGATACTAAAAATACTGTAAAGTTTAACAAAACCAGGGGAGGCATTACAAATTATGACAGGGGTTCACAAAAACAAAATCCACTCTTGCTACCCGTGGAAATGGACAGCCTTAGCAGAGAGATCTGCCTGGAGCATGAACTGACCACTTGCTTCTAGTGCACACCCTCCAGGAGAAGAATCCAGTGCCACAGGGGTGATGGTCAGGTGCCTGCAGTGTTACCGCCTGAGAATTACTTTTCTTGTGGATACATAGGAGGTCAATCCTCAACACTGTCAAGTCATCAACTCATCTGCACTACAACCCTCTTTCCCAGAGAACTTGGGAGGAGGGGCTGTTCTAGATCCTTATGTGGGAAAGGAAGAAAATATTGAAAACTCAAATTCCATCCTTTTTTGGACTAACTCATGTCCAGACCACTCTGAGTAAAAAGGGGGAGGGGAATAAACATGTAGACCATTGCCTTAGGAGCAACCACCATAATGGCTGTGACACTCTATACCTCAGAGGAGCGCCCTGTAACCCCCATATTCCTCATTTATATACAATTGTGATCTTGCATATAAAGCAGGCCATGTAAGGTATCGGGGAAAGGTTATGATCTGCTGAAAGTCACTGTTCTGTCTAAATATGCATATCATTAGTACATATGAAGTGACGAGATTGTGTTTTATGTTGGTCAGTAACACATACTGTAAATTAGGGAATCAGCCAGATATTAGCTCCCAGAGACAACAGCAAGGAAAGTAACCAACGCCCAGGTGGGGTGTGAAACAACCATTGTCCAGCAAGGGAGTTACAATTCAATGACTCACCTGCATAAGGCCACACCAGAGGAATTGCTCAACCTTGCCTGGGGACTCAGCAATGCCACCAGACATTCCTGGACTTGTGTTCTCCAAGCACATGGACTAAGGGTATAAAACAAAACACAATGCCCCATGCTTGGTCTTTCTCCTTCCCACACCTACGCTGCAAGCAAAAGGACACTCAGAAGACTGAAGACTCCAACAGAGGAGACTGGCCCAGGTTTCAAGGGTGAAACCAGTGTTCTATGAACTGCAATATCCAGTGGGGTGAGAAAAACTGCTTAATCTAGATGTTGCCTGGTCTAATAGGGTTGAGAGTTTAGACTGCATGCTTATATTTTCTTTTGGTAACCACTGACTTTTTGCCTATGACTTATATTCACTTAAAATCTATCTTTTGTAGTCAATAAATTTGTTTAACTGTTTATCTTTACCAGTGAGTTTGCCAGAAGCGTTTGGTAAGGGTTTTGCTCAGGTTTACAAAGGCTGGTATATATCCACTTTCCATCGATGAAGTGCTGAACCAATTAATAAATTTGCACTGTTCATCTTGAGCAGTGCAGGGCAGTATATTCCTGAGGTACAAGGCTGGGAGCTGGAGGGATTCGGCTGGTGCCTTTTGCTGTGTGATTCATGAGTAGCTCTGGGAGCATTCATGCAATCTAGCTGGGTGAGGAGCTTCACATGCTGTAGTGCTGAGTGATAACAGTGCCTAGAGGGGCTTAATGCTTCTCACTAGCAAATCATTGTGAGAGACAGACCAGGCTGGAGAGTTATGGGGGCACAGGGGTCCCACAGTCCCAGGCTGCACCCCAGGGATTCCGTCACAATGGCCATATACATTTACTTTATATTTCCTTCCACCCAATTGGAAACAGAAAAATGTTTGTGGAACCCACTAGAACAGCGACTAGCTCATATGCATAAGCTTGACTTAGTGGTTTGTGGCTGCCAAGTTTGCTGAATGGTAAATTGCTACATTTCTCTTGCTCCTAGAATTCCTGATTAATGGCACTTAGGAGAAGAGGAACTCTCTCACAGAGCTGCATCTATCACAGTAACCCCTCCACCAGCTCCTAGAGCACAGTTTAAATACAGACATTTACCAGGACTGAAGGGTTTAAAGGCAGGGCATTTTTATTAGAGAATGTAGTTTCACAGGAGCATTGCACACAAGTTTGTTTACTTACAAATATATGCTCTTTTGCAGTTTCAGCTCCTTTCAAGTGCTGAGTGTGTTTCATGCAGTCATACCACCCACTTTGCTTATAATCCAGGAGATCCTGAGGGGGTTAGTGATTTGTCAAAAAGATTATTTTTACTAATACTAAATTTAAACTCAAATAAATTAGTTATTTCCCTTATAATGTTGATGAGGCATTTTGAGAAATGCTGAGTTTGGATATGTGACATGTTCTGTATTCCCTTGGTCAATCTGTCTAAGGAATAAAAATGAACATATTATAGGTTCCAATTATTTGGATAAGCTTTGGCTGCAGACACAGTCACCTTGGGGTTAGTACAGATGCTTCAACTTCCTGTGTTTGGCTCGAGTGAAGTACATGGAATTGACAGCACAGTTTATAGCTTTCAGTGCATCCCACTGGACAAGAACTCTAACAGTGATCTCTGTGATGTTCCTTCTGTTTTGTCAGAAGAAACAGAGGAAAATAAGCCAGCAGAGAAACTACTACAGATTCCACATGGTTACAAACCCAGTAAAGCCATCTGACACAAAGTGACATGTCACAAAGGATTTTGGGAAGAATATGATGGCAATGGGCAGCAAATCCAGCCTAGTAGGGCAGGCCCCATAGCCAATAAACTCACGCTCCGGGATCGATGGTAGGAGCCTTCTCAGAATGTTCTTATGTAACCATGGAAGGACTGCACCCATGATCTGGCAAGGGGAGGGCTACTCTTCTGTCAGTGGAGGGGGAGTGAGATGCAGCTGGAAATTCTCATTCTGGAAGACACTGTTCAGTGCAGGGTCACCCTGAGAGACATTGAGGAGCCCATGTTTTTCACCACCATGAGTTCGAGACAATTCTGTCAGGAGAGCTAACTGCAAGACAAAAAGAAATACACCACTAAATACACAGAGGCCTGAGCAATCTTTAGGGAAGCATTTATTTTAAAGGGTGTGTGAGCGCACGGACAGTATGGGATCCCTCCACCTGTCCCCTTCCTTTCACAAGATATTCAAGTAACAATGATACAATTAAGACAAAGGGGATACATTCGCACCCACTGTATAGTTAGCTGTGAAACTCATTGCAGCAGGATATTACAGAGGCAAACAGATTAGTATGAAACCCTGGTTGAACCCTTAACTATGGAGAAAGTGCTCACAATGCCACAATGAGAACAGCAATGACAGCTATGACAGCAGGACAAAGTTACAAGGGATTTTCACCCTCTGATTCACAGTATGAGGTGATCACTAGCTGGAGGCAGAAAGGAGTCTTTTGTGGGGTAATATTGCTCACTGACACTTATTTTGAAGATTTTTATACCTTTCCTCTGAGGCATGTGACATTGGCCACTGTCCAGAACAGGATCCAGAACAGGACTATTTCTGTATGGCAATCTTATGTTCCTAAGCACTGACCAAGCAAGGAGGTTCTCACCTTCACCCTCTCTGCAACGTACCGCATTTTAGATGGATAGCCCCTCCACCCAAGATGTATGTGAAAGACAGAAAGCAATCTATTGGGGTGAGCTGTGTCTATATTAGTGCAAGGACCATGGAATAATTGCAATTGTCAGAAGGCTTTTATATGGCAAAACACTGTTTTGAAATGAGTTTGGATGTTAATATTTTTTAACTTGGTAATTTGTATATTTGAATTTTGGTAAGTGGGATATGGTCCTTTGAAAACAGGGTGAGGGCACTTAAATGCAGAATGGAGTTGAAGGTGATAGCAGTCTGTGCGAAATTTTGCCTGTGTATTGAGAGTGGAAAATCCTGCCTTTGTAAGCTCCAAAAAGATCAGAATTTGATTTAATAAACCTTATCTTTCCATATTGCAGCAGCATTGAAAGAAGCTGGACAGCACAGCATGAGGAGGAGGTGACCAGCCCTCTGTGGAGAAAGAAGTGGTTCGGGACTATTTAGAAAAGCTGGACGTGCTCAAGTCCATGGGGCTGGATGCGTTGCATCCGAGAGTGCTAAAGGAGTTGGCGGATGTGATTGTAGAGCCATTGGCCATTATCTTTGAAAACTCATGGCGATCAGGGGAAGTCCCGAACGACTGGAAAAAGGCTAATGTAGTGCCCATCTTTAAAAAAATGAAGAAGGAGGATCCTGGGAACTACAGGCCAGTCAGCCTCACCTCAGTCCCTGGAAAAATCATAGAGCAGGTCTTCAAGGAATCAATTCTGAAGCACTTAGAGGAGAGGAAAGTGATCAGGAACAGTCAGCATGGATTCACCAAGGGCAAGTCATGCCTGACTAATGTAATTGCCTTCTATGACGAGATAACTGGTTCTGTGGATGAAGGGAAAGCAGTGGATGTGTTGTTCCTTGACTTTAGCAAAGCTTTTGACAGTGTCTCCCACAGTATTCTTGCCAGCAAGTTAAAGAAGTATGGGCTGGATGAATGCACTGTAAGGTGGATAGAAAGCTGGCTAGATTGTCAGGCTCAACAGGTAGTGATCAATGGCTCCATGTCTAGTTGGCAGCCGGTATCAAGTGGAGTGCCCCAAGGGTCGGTCCTCAGGCCGGTTTTGTTCAATATCTTCATAAATGATCTGGAGGATGGTGTGGATTGCACCCTCAGCAAGTTTGCAGATGACACTAAACTGGGAGGAGAGGTAGATATGCTGGAGGGTAGGGATAAGATACAGAGGGACCTAGACAAATTAGAGGATTGGGCCAAAAGAAATCTGATGAGGTTCAACAAGGACAAGTGCAGAGTCCTGCACTTAGGACGGAAGGATCCAATGCACCGCTACAGACTAGGGACCGAATGGCTCGGCAGCAGTTCTGCAGAAAAGGACCTAGGGGTGACAGTGGATGAGAAGCTGGATATGAGTCAACAGTGTGCCCTTGTTGCCAAGAAGGCCAATGACATTTTGGGATGTATAAGTAGGGGCATTGCCAGCAGATCGAGGGATGTGATCATTCCCCTCTATTTGACACTGGTGAGGCCTCATCTGGAGTACTGTGTCTAGTTTTGGGCCCCACACTACAAGAAGGATGTGGAAAAATTGGAAAGAGTCCAGCGGAGGGCAACAAAAATGATTAGGAGACTGGAACACGAGTTATGAGGAGAGGCTGAGGGAACTGGGGATGTTTAGTCTACGGAAGAGAAGAATGAGGGGGGATTTGATAACTGCTTTCAACTACCTGAAAGGGGGTTCCAAAGAGGATGGCTCTAGACTGTTCTCAGGGTAGCAGATGACAGAACAAGGAGTAATGGTCTCAAGTTGCAGTGGGGGAGATTTAGGTTGGATATTAGGAAAAACTTTTTCACTAGGAGGGTGGGGAAACACTGGAATGTGTTACCTAGGGAGGTGGTGGAATCTCCTTCCTTGGAAGTTTTTAAGGTCAGGCTTGACAAAGCCCTGGCTGGGATGATTTAATTGGGGATTGGTCCTGCTTTGAGCAGGGGGTTGGACTAGATGACCTCCTGAGATCCCTTCCAACCCTGATATTCTATGATTCTAAGCTCTTGGGAAGAGTTGGCACCCAGACTGCCGGCTCCAATGGATGGCACAGAGTCGGGTACAATTTGATTCACCAATTAAAAAGAAGAGATGAAGACACTTTACCCTGGAGGTTCCTCGATAGAGTCGACAGAGTTGGTCAAAAGCCTGGATTTGCTGGGAATCCAACAGGGACTCTGAACTTGTCTAAGAAACAAAGTTACAAGGTTACAAAAAATTAGAGACATAAAAATCAAATAACCAAAATTTAAATCTGTATAGCTAGGTATTTACACTGGCTCACTATCATTAGATCTGAGCACCTATGCTACAGTTTTGTACCTTGTTAAAAAAGGGAACATGCTTGTTTTGCTTTATGTCACTTTTCTATGCAAAAAGAGTAATAAAGACTGAACCACACAACACAAAGCTCTAAATATACTAAGGGGTTATGGTGACATCATAAACCATTGTAATAGGTACTTAGCACTACACTGTGCTTAATTCTTATTTCTAAAGTGCTTTATAGATATTAATTAAATTAATAATCTGGGAAGAGGTGGGGGGGGATAGCCTGTCCAGAATTATTGTACCCTTGCTTGGTTAGAATATTAAAATGTTTCTATTTTGTATTCCAAAACAATAAGATTAACAATATGATCTATTGAGAGCTAATGATGCCAGATCAGCATTAATGAGGATTCCCGTTAGCTGCTAGTTTCTGAAATTTACTTTTACAAAACAATATATAAAATATTCATGCTAAAATATTTTCACTATGTTCTCAAACGTGCAAAAAATATTTGTATGCAGGATTTTGTTTATACAGAGTCTTTATAACAATACAACTAATGTTTATTTACTGAGTCACCTTAATATGAACTTACCTTGAATCTCTTTGGGTAGGAAAGCAGGAGTCACAGTAGTGGCTCAAGACAAATTACAAAAAGAGAACTAATATTACCTCTTAAAGAATGAAGTTGATGGAAGTTTTGCCATTGATTTCAATGGAGCCAGGATTTCAGCCCTCGTGTATTATCCTGACAATACCAAGCACTGACACTTGACTCTGTGGTTGTGCATTTTTAGTGACGGTTATACAAAGGTATATTGGAGAAGTAGTGAGTGCGTCTTCCTGAATCAGAGCCTTACGCACTCAACATCACAGTATGTTAACTTATTCTGTATTTATTACCAAAGTTATTTTGTGCTTCGACAGCACCTTCAAATGTTTTGCAAACCTTAAGTTTCAAAACACCGCTGAGAGTAAGCATGGAACACACTGACACTTCATATGCATGTAACCCAGGGCATAGAGGTTGTAACCTTCCCAGAGTCATACAGCAGTTCAGTGGCTGTGCTGAGAAAAGAACCTGGGGGCTCCCAGTCTCCTGTTCTAACCGCAGGACTACAATCGTTCCCAAATGAAAATACTTAAGCAATTCCTTACGTTAAAGCAGCAAGTCAGTAACTACTGTATTAAAGGTTTCAGAGTAGCAGCTGTGTTAGTCTGTAGCCGCAAAAAGAAAAGGAGTACTTGTGGCACCTTAGGGACTAACCAATTTATTTGAGCATGAGCTTTCATGAGCTACAGCTCACTTCATCAGATGCATGCAGTGGAAAATACAGTGGGGAGATTTATATACACAGAGAACATGAAACAACGGGTGTTACTATACACGCTGTAACAAGAGTGATCAGGTAAGGTGAGCTATTACCAGCAGGAGGGAAAAAACCTTTTGTAGTGATAATCAAGATGGGCCATTTCCAGCAGTTGACAAGAACGTCTGAGGAACAGTAGGGGGGGAAATAAACATGGGGAAATAGTTTTACTTTCTGTAATGACCCATCCACTTCCAGTCTCTATTCAAGCCTAAGTTAATTGTATCCAGTTTGCAAACTAATTCCAATTCAGCATTCTCTCAGAGTCTGTTTTTGAAGTTTTTTTGTCGAAGCATTGCCACTTTTAGGTCTGTAATCGAGTGACCAAAGAGATTGAAGTGTTCTCCGACTGGTTTTTGAATGTTGTAATTCTTGAAGTCTGATTTGTGTCCATTTATTCTTTTACGTAGAGACTGTCTGGTTTGGCCAATGTACATGGCAGAGAGGCATTGCTGGCACATATCACATTGGTAGCTGCGCAGGTGAATGAGCCTCTTATAGTGTGGCTGATGTGATATCTACCAATCAGAGGCTCGTTCACCTGCACATATACCAATGTGATATATGCCATCATGTGCCAGCAATACCCCTCTGCCATGTACATTGGCCAAACCGGACAGTCTCTACATAAAAGAATAAATGGACACAAATCAGATGTCAAGAATTATAACATTCAAAAACCAGTCGGAGAACACTTCAATCTCTTTGGTCACTCGATTACAGACCTAAAAGTGGCAATTCTTCGACAAAAATCTTCAAAAACAGACTCCAATGAGAGACTGCTGAATTGGAATTAATTTGCAAACTGGATACAATTAATTTAGGCTTGAATAAAGACAGGGGTGGATGGGTCATTACACAAAGTAAAACTATTTCCCCATGTTTATTTCCCCCCCTACTGTTCCTCACACATTCTTGTCAACTGCTGGAAATGGCCCATCTTGATTATCACTACAAAAGGTTTTTTCCCTCCTGCTGGTAATAGCTTACCTTACCTGATCACTCTTGTTACAGTGTGTATGGTAACACTCATTGTTTCATGTTCTCTGTGTATATAAATCTCCCCACTGTATTTTCCACTGCATGCATCCGATGAAGTGAGCTGTAGCTCATGAAAGCTCATGCTCAAATAAATTTGTTAGTCTTTAAGGTGCCAAAAGTACTCCTTTTCTTTTTACTGTATTAAAGCCAATATTCATGAAAAGCTGAACAGCAACTGGGGCACACAATCTGGTTTTAATGAATAGCGTATTAGTTTTTATTGTATTAGAACAGGTTAGGCTTGGCTCAGGCTAGCAGTTGTTGGATGCCTAGGCTTGCCAAGGGCAGCAATAGAGGGAAGACCCCTGAACTCTCATCACCGTAAAGAGTAGGAACCTCACCTGCCCAGATACACCTAGTTACTCCTGTAACATCCTCTTGGAGGCCAACCCTTCCCTTTCTGCCAAAGAGCATGAAGGCCAGGCGCCTGCTGGAGAAAGTGTGCTGCAGGACAGAGTTGCCACTTTGCCTGAGGACATGTCTCCTCAGCCTCTAACTTGGTTTTGAACTACTACCCAATGAAGGGAGGAGAGAAGGCCCCAGCACCCTCTTGCAAAGTCAGTTAAGCCTGGAAAAGGCCCATAAACTACCTTGGGAAGAAAGAATTCCATTTGGTCAGACGCTGGGGCACTAACTACTGAGGAGCAGCTGGAGGGCAGGTCCCACTCATGCACACAGCACCCAACACTGGAGAGCTATTCCTTATGCTAATAGGGAATGCAGACTGATGCCTCTAGCTGCTGTGGCATTTCAAGGAGATGAAATGCAATGTTGTATTATGTTAGTATAATGCCCTCTACTGTTGACAGTATTCTATTACCCACTGTATAACTTGTGCCAACATGGCAGCATCCTGAACACTACATAATACCTGCCTCCATCATAATCATAAACGTCTACATTTCTTTTACCCTGTGTCCTTCTGTCTCTTTTACAATCTTTTCCTATCTTCTCTTCTTACTGGTTTTCTTGAGCCCTTTGTAAGATTTATTTTCCTTTTCTCTTTCATCTGTTTTCCTGTGTCCCACTATGTTTCGTTATTGTGTGCTTTTATATTTACTTTGCTCCACACCTGCTCTGAGCAAAGCAGTGGACAGGGCAGGATGTCTGTATGCACATAAGAGCTGTCACTATCGCACTCAGACAGTTTATTCATTTCAACTTGCTCTGTGATGAACGGCTGGGGATGAATTGCCGCCTAGAGGCACAATGCAATTGCTGGTTGAAAGAGATGTGAAATCCTGTATGTATAGTATTGCTGTCTGAAGAAGCACATTAAGCTAGTGAAGAGGTTTGAATTTTGAACAAACCTGCCTTCAAGAGGCTGATTCAGTTCCTTGATGAATTCTAACACTGCAGATTAAGACCTATAATAGATCACTCATGCCAAAGTGCCGTTTTATAATTTGGTGACAAACTGAAATTGATGATATAATATTCCTGACTCATTTCCTTTTTCCTTCATGTTTGAAATGTAACTATTTACACGGTAAAATGTTACTGTCAGTACCTGTTGGTCAAGGAACCAATAGATTTAATTTGCTGCACACATTACAGAATATTTTTTGAAGAAGGTAAATTTAGAAATAAAGAGATCCTAAAAAAGTAGGGTTTACGCATCTACTCTAGATAGACCTGTTATGTAGTGGTGTTTCTGGTCAGTAATGGCTAGGCTTGGAAGGATTAGATTTTTAATTAGTAAATGTCAATTTCACCACAATTTCCATTCTTAACTGAAATTTACAAAAAAAAATACTGCTTGAGAACTTAGGAGAGTTTGATTTAAGGATATTTACTTTGTATATTTTGATGGGATGTTGGTAACTTCTGATTAGCAGTTATAAAGCTTTAGCTTTTTGCATTTCAACATCTACTGTCAATAAATAATTATTGTCTGACCTCCTCCCATTATCTGACCGCTCCCCCATAATTTCCCAGGACTGTGAAAATTTAAATAAATAAAAGTAGAAAAAATATTTAAAACCCATAATTTTGCACAAGTGTGAAAATTTTATTTGATAAGAACTGAAAAAATGCTTAAAACTAATAATATCCTTCAAAATTATAAAAAAAATGAATTCTGCCAAGCCTACTAATTACCTATGCCACTTGTAGAGGAAAAGAAAGGATAACAAGGAAAGCTGATCATCTACTCTTCTCAGTCATTCAAAGACAAGAAAATGTAACATAACTGCATCGAGTTTGCCATTTCTCCACTTGTCTGTATGTAACTATCAGATTGTTCTCAGGATTGAGGAGTTGAAATATTGCAAGCAACTTTTCCTGTTGTCTTGGAAACAAGCGATGTGGGTCCTTTTCCTTTTTTAACCATATAACTAAAGGAATGTTTTTCCTTGTGATAGGGAGTCTCTCTTAGCAAGTCTGACACCTGTGTTGGTGCACAGAGGTTAAACATCTAGTTTCACACTGAAATGTAGTTTCTGCCTCAAATGCCTCAGGCTGGCTGGGCAGCCAATTACTGCCCGCTTTGCAACTCCATGAGAACTCAACAACATAGACTTTCTTATTCAGAAAGGGTTTTGCAGCCTAGAAACAATCCAGAACAGAGTGCTAGTTGAGTCAGTGGTGGGTTTAAAAGGTCTGGTTGATTTTGCAAAAAGGAGGAAAAACAAATTCTCTGTGCCACATTTTCAATTCCAGGCTCCCCATTTCCTACTCTGATCATGGTGCCCAGGTCACCATCAAGGCGAGGATATTTTCTGTAGTATGTTTTTTCTCTAGTAGTCATAGCACCGCTATGCTAAACCTGCAATTATCCTTGATTCCACAGCTGCACAACCCATCACCAGCTAGAGCCAGAGTAGAGCAGCAACATACAGTAGTTATAAGTATGGGTACTTGGATCTTGTGGCATGATTATTAACCTACAGAAGTACTTCTTCCAGGAGCCGTACCTTCCACAAAGATTGTCACCATATCAACTAACCAGTGTTTCAAAGGGTATCATGCTATTCCCAAAGTGCCACTTGCAGAGGCAGTCAGTCCGTCCATTCAGGAACAGCAGAGTGTATGATAATTGGAAGCAGGTGGTGAGGCAAGGACTGATTAAGTCCTTGGTCTACAACCCCACCACACCCAAGCCTGGAATCCTTACACTTTCAGGTCTGTATCCTGCCTCTGCTGGGGTGGGAGGCAGGAGGCTGTAATGGAGCTGGTTGAGAATCCCTGATTCTGGAGCTGAGGCTACAATAGCCTTGATATAGATTACAGCAGTTGGCTGATGATGGCCCCCAAGGGACCATGCCCCAGCTAAGAGTTGCTGGAGTGCAGTGCACTTCTATGCCCGGGGCTGCAAAATGTGGGCAGCATGGAGCCAGAGATGAAGCGCTCTCTGCCCACCTGTTGTGAGGAAATACCCAGCTGGAGAGATCTGGCCTCTTTCCATCCCCTTCAAACTATTAGAGAGGCTTGGTGACTCCAAAGACAAATACATTGTTACAGCCTCTTCAACCTAGAAACTGCAGACAAGAGAGACCTACTGGGCAAAATACAGATAAGGAGCACAAGGAGTCAGCATGATTGGCATTGGTTTCTGCACATCAGTGGCTTAACCATTGACAAGTTTTCTGTGGGCTCTGCAGTAAAGGACTTGAGTTCTGAGGAGAGATTTGAAGAAGGATAACAAGCTAGCTTAGTGGATGTTTACGTGGAGCTTCTCCCAAGCGTGAGGGGCAGCATGGGAGAAAGCACACAGGTACTTGTTTGAAAATTAACAAGCGGGCAGTGGAGGCTGACTTCATTGGCCAGTTGGAGGTAAGTGTCAATATCTTGATAGTAAATAAGAAATGGTAGTTAGGGTGGGGTTGAACAGGAAGGACCTTGAAAGTGAATACAAGCAGTATTTGATGCAGTAGAGAGAAGGGGGAGCGCCAGTGGAGGGATGCAAAAACGGTGACATGATCACAGTGACAACTTAGGAAAATTATCTTTACAGCAACATTCTGCATGGATCTGAGCAGTTTGCAGTGTTGCTGTAGCCGTGTTGGTCCCAGGATATGAGAGAGACAAGGTGGGTGAGGTAATATCTTTTATGGGTACAACTTCTGCTCAACCAAACTTTCGAGCTACATAGACCTCTTCTTCAGGATATGTGCAGGACAAGATGGCATTTGTCAAGGGCATAAAGAAGGATGTTGCAGTAATATAGATGTGAGATGATGAGAGTTGGATGAGCGTTTTAGCAGTGTGGATGGATAGAAAAGGCCGTATCTTAGACACGTTATGCAGAAATTAGAAAAGATTATACAGACTGGATGTGAGGATGTAGAGAGCGGTGTGAGTCAAAGATAACACCCAAGTTACAGGCTTGAGTGACAGGAAGGATGGTGGTGTTGTCCGCAGTCATAGAAAAAGGAGGTAGCACTGAGGACTTGGGGAAAGAGATTAGGAGCTCTGTTTTAGCCAGTGACCTTGCACTGATGGCAAGACATTCACCAGATGTCAGAGACATGAGAAGCTGAGATTTTAGTTTAGTTTGGAGAGAAGGAAACAGGTGTGGAGTAGAGAGATAGATCTGTGAATAATCAGCAAAGAGATGGTAGCTGAATGTATGTTTGTGGATGAGATTAACCAGAGATAAGGTGCATAGGAAAAAGAGAGGGGACCCAGGCCAGAGCCCTCTGCAAACCCCACAGAAAGCTGATCAGTGGATAAGAAGGAGCCTCTGAGGGACATGCTGAAGGGGTAATTAGAGAGGTAGGAGGATAACTAGGTGAAGGCAGAGGGTGAAGCCAAGGAAGGACAAGACTTCAAGAAAAGCATGATTAATGGTATCAGAGGCAGCTGACAGGTCGATGAGGATGGAGTACTGAGTCTGCGCTTTGGCTAAGAAGAGGTCAAGACATTGACAAGAGCAATTTCAGTGGAGTGCAAGAGGCAGAAGTTGAAGTAAAGAGAGTCTAGGATGGAATTGCAAGAGAGGAACTCCAGACAGTGATTGTGAACAGCATGTTCAATGAGCCTAGAGATGAAAGAGAAAAGGGAGGGAGGCGATAGTTGGAGAGGCAAATAGGGGCAAGGGTGGGGGTTGGTGGTTTGGTTTTTTTTGAGATGGGAGTCTAAAGCAGGGATTCTCATGACAAATTTTTTGGTGACCTCAGAGTGCAGGCACCAACCCCTGCTGGTGGCTGCTGTTAGGAATTTTAGTTAAAATTGTAATTAAGTTTAGGAAAGACAAAGAAATAAATATGCACATATACATGTCAAAATCATTCCAATTTATTTATGCTGGGATTTTTTGCAGACAACAATAAAAATACCTTGTTATCCCTAGCCTGATTCTTGCTTGCATGCATATTTATACCTGCCTCTGGAAATTTCTGCTATATGCATCCGACGAAGTGGGTATTCACCCACAAAAGCTTATGCTCCAATAAGTCTGTTAGTCTATAAGGTGCCACAGGACTCTTTGCCGCTTTTAATAAAAATAATGTACACTTGTCTCTATTCTTTACTGGACCTAAACGGAACAGAAACATAAATAAGGTGCTTGTCTTGTCTTTTTTATTGTTGTTTATGGTTGCTTTTTTTAAGACTTGCTAGCTAGTACGTCTGCTGGTGTGAAAAGTGGTATTAACAAACATAAAAATACCACTTTTCACAGCAGCAGACTTATTCAGCCCTGACAAGCCCAGGGACAAATTAAGCCCTGGATGGAGAGGTGGGTAGGGAGGCAGTGGGGGTCAGAGGCCATGGGGAGAATGGATATGGGAGCAGGGGAGGCAGTGAGGGCTGGGGGAGGGAGGGATGGAAGGAACGTAAAGGAAGGTGTGGAACTCACTGGCAACCTGCTCCTCCAGCACGTTTCTCTCCAGAAGGGGGTAGGACGCAACTCCTGCTGGCAACCTTGGGGAGAGGCCACTGCTTTACCCCCTTCCCCCATCACTGTTCAGGAGGCTGTGGCTGCAAGAAAAGCCCTGGTGGCCGCATTTGAGAAATGCTGGTCTAAAGCATGCTTGTATTGTGAGGGGCAGAGCCAGAAGAATGAGAGGTTAAGGAGAGGATTAAAGGAAGGGATGAGAATGTTGGTGATAGAAATTAAGTCAATGAACTCTCCTCCAGAAGCTGGGCATGCTGCTTCCATAGTGCTCCCAGGAGATGAGGAACAAACTGAAAGCCCAAAGCTGCACAGGGTAGGCTACTGGTTTGCCCATGATCACTAGGATGGCATGGAAAGCATCTTTTCAGTAAGAGATGCTAATGTGCCCATGAAACCTCCAGAACTTAATGTTTAGAAGTGCCCCATTTGTGTGTGATTGTCATGGGATAGACACATCCTCCAGCTGCAACAACAGAAGACCGGGTGTGGAGGCTTAGTGAGACACATTCACATACTGGGTCTGACTGTAGCCAATGCGACTTGGGCTGCCACTTGGGTTTTTAATCTGGGGCTTTCAGTGATAAAAGCATGAGCCACCACCACTTGATCAAAAGGCTAAGGATTCTAGCTGGAAATTCAGAAGACGCACTAAGCTGGAGACTCAAAGTTCTGTGGATCAGCCACTAGCGGGGAATGTGTAACATGCACTGAATTATAGGTGTCACAACACAACAAAAAGATGTTAGGATGTCACAATACACATGCATGCCTCAAGCACACCACAACATGACAAGCCCTATGGTCACAGTGAGATACGGAGTGACGAGACCTTTATCCTCAGCCTAATGAAGACCTATGAGGTAACCCTCTTGATCTCATGGGACCCCCAGAAGCAAGCCTATTTTAAATATATTACTGCTGACAACTTGTATCCCATGACAAACTGTGACTCTGCTCTTTTTTCCCAGCAAGGTAAAGTGAGTAGAAGAGTGTTGGTGTTTGTAAGTGAACAGAGAAGTAGTAAACTTATCTGGGTTTGTACAAGTTAGGGTCTTTCCTTGGTATTTGCAAAGACAGAAAAAACTTGTGTGTAGAACTGCTCCACTTCCTGGAACTAAAAACTCAGAGCTCCGCTTGATTGTGTCCTTCATTCTTTTCTTTTGTCCTTTTAGAAGTCTTAGAGGACACCAAGGCAGAGGCAGAGAAAGTGACCACATTTTTAGCCACACTACTTTTCACATAGAAACCTGCCATTTAGACAACAGAAACAAAGATTTGTTATTTCTGCTCTGTAATCTCAAACCTACCTATTGTTACTGCAGATACTGTCGGAAATTGTGAAGGCCATAAGAAAAAATGACTACATCTTAAACATCTAAAATGCTTCAATTATCAGAAAGCCAGAAAACGCTGGTGTCTTTGGCAGTTAGCCAAATGCTCTCTCAGATACGGTCAGGATATACCAGTTTACATCTTTTGCTGTGTCAAAAGATAAGACTGTCTGGGCTCTGCAGGATTAATGAGATAGTAGTGGTAAAGCACTGAACATTAAAACAAAATATCCATAGCAAATAGGGGTAAGGACTGTAGGAATGTAGAAAAATCTGTGTTTTGCAGTTTAAGTTTAAGATAAAGGGTTAAAGATAAAGGATAGTGCTCCAATTATCAGAGATTGTTAATAATAAGGAAGTGTGTGTGCTGAACTCATAGTGACCTCAAAACCAGCCAAAAACCATTTTTTAGCTAAGTTAGCAACAGGTGATGACATCATTTGTTTGTTAAGGCTATAAAAGGGTGAACTCTTAAAAGGTTAGGAGCACTAGTGGCACCTTAGAGACTAACCAATTTAAGGTGCCACAAGTACTCCTTTTCTTTTTGTGAATACAGACTAACACGGCTGCTACTTTGAAACCTGTCCTAAAAGGTTCATTGCTAATACCTCCTGCCTGACCAAACTGGAGCTGACCAACATAGGTCGAAGCACCCCTGATTTTAGCCCTTTTTAAAATACCTTAATCAAATATTTATGAATGTTTTCTTACTGTTTGGGTTCAGTAATTACTTATCAGTAGGCTTTTGCACATGTTTAGAACAATGGTATAGATACCATTGATCTACTGGATTTAAAAAAAGAATTTATGGTGAAATTAATGTGTGGTGCTACCCTGTATTAATAAGGCAATAAATAACAAAATAAAATGTTGTTAATAATAATAATAAATTTCAACAAAGACAATTAGATAACATTTTTAAATGCATCAGGAATGAAAGGAATCATAGCAGAGGCATAAATAAAATTATTACCTGATGATGGCAAAATTGTCAATGAAGTAGAAAAGGCATTAATTCAATACATATTTCTGTTCTGCATCTGGAACCAAGCTGGCTCATTTAACAATGTTATGTATTGATGCTGAAATACTTTATCTTCCAACAGCGGCTAAGGAGCCTGTTAAACAGCATCTTGCAAAGTTAGACATTTGAAAAGGAACAGTTACTCACGTTTTTGTAACTGTTGTTCTTTGAGAGGTGTTGCTCATCTCTATTCCAGTTAGGTGTGTGCGTGCGCGTCGCATGCACGGATGTTGGAAACTTTTCCCTAGCAGCTACCCATTGGGCTGGCTGTGGAACCCCTTGGAGTGGCACCGATATGGTGCTCTATATGTGACCCTGCCGGCCCGACCCCCCTTCAGTTCCTTCTTGCCAGCTATTCCGACAGAGGGGACAGTGGGGGGCGGGAGGGGGGAATAGAATAGATATAAGCAACACATCTCGAAGAACAACAGTTACAGAAAGGTAAGTAACCGTTTCTTCTTCATTGAATGCTTGCTCGTATCAATTCCAGTTAGGTGACTCCCAAGCCTTACCTCGGAGGTGAGGTTGGAGTCAAGGAATTGCAGACTGGAGAACTGCCCTGCCGAAGGCCGTATTGTCACGTGATTGGTGGACGATGGCGTAGCACGACATGAAGGTGTGCACCGAAGCCCATGTGGCAGCCCTGCAGATTTCCTTGAGGGGTATGTGTGCCAGGAAGGCTGCTGACGAGGCCAGAGCCCTCGGGGAGTGAGCTGTGACAACAGGTGGAGAGACCTTCGCTAAGTCATAACAAGTACGAATACAACCGTGATCCAGGAGGAAATACGCTGGGAAGAGACTGGCAAACCTTTCATCTGCTCTGCTAGAGTGACAAACAATTGGGTTCTTTTGCGGAACGGCTTCGTTTGGTCTATGTAGAAGATGAGTGCCCTTCTAACGTCCAGCAAATGTAGCTGCTGCTCATGGAGGTTGGCGTGCGGCTTTGGATAGAAAACCGGCAGGAAAATATCCTGGCTGACATGGAAACGGGACACAACTTTTGGTAGGAAGGCCGGGTGAGGCCTAAGCTGCACCTTGTCCATATGAAAGATGGTATACGGGGGCTCACATATGAGGGCTCGTAGTTCAGAAATGCGTCGTGCTGAAGTGATGGCCACTACGAAGGTAACCTTCCAGGAGAGGCAGAGGAGCAAGCATGAAGCTAGTGGCTCAAAGGGAGGACCCATGAGACGAGATAGGACTAAACTGAGGTCCCAGGCAGGGACAGTGCGCTTCATTGGGGGATGGATCTTTTCTAGTCCTTTTAGGAAATGTCCCATGATATGGTGTGCAAACACTGAGCGCCCGGAAACGCCCGGTTGAAATGCCGAAATAGCCACGAGGTGAACCTTATGAGAACCGAATGCCAGGCGCTGATCTTTCAGGTGCACCAAATAGTCCAGGATGCACGGGATTGAAGTCTGGAGTGGGAATACCTGCCATTGGGCACACCAGATAGAAAACCTTTTCCACTTAGCTTTGTAAGTGGTTCTGGTAGAAGGCTTGCGGCTTTCCAGGAGCACCTGCCTCACCGGGTCCGAAGAGGCGAGCTCTGCTTGGTTCAACCACGGATCCTCCAGGCCATGAGGTGAAGTGACTGAAGGTCTGGGTGGAAGAGGCGACCATAATTCTGCAAGATGAGGTCGGAAGTGAGAGGTAGATGAATTGGTGACCAGATCAATAGGTTCATGAGGGTGGGGTACCAGCACTCGCAAGGCCAAGCTAGGGCCACCAGGATGACGTCTGCCTTGTCCCTGCAGACCTTGAGAAGCACCTTGTGGATGAGAGGAAATGGCGGAAAGGCATATAGTAGTTGACCGGACCATGGGATCCGCAATCGAGCCCAGGCTGTGAGCCCAGGAAAGAGCAAAAGGCTGGGCACTTCCTGTTGGCCAACGTGGCGAACAGGTCGATTCGGGGAAACCCCTAGCTGCGGAAGATGGAGTGGATGACGTCCGGCCGAATAGACCATTCATGTGTGAGGAACTGCTGGCTCAAGCTGTCCACTAGTACGTTCTGAACACCTGGCAGGTATGAGGCTTGGAGAAGGATGGAGTGGGCTAAACAAAATTCCCATAGGAGGAGAGCTTCCTGGCAGAAAGGAGACGACCAGGCTCTGCCTTGCTTATGTAAAACATGGCCATGGTATTGTCCGTCAGTACTGCTACACAGTGGCCCTGCAAACGGGACAGGAATGCCTGGCAAACGAGGCGGATTGCCCTGAGCAATTTGATGTTGATATGCAGAGCCAGTTCCTCTACTTGCCATAGGCCCTGAGTCGTCATGCTCCCGAGATGCTCTCCCCAGCCGAGCGCCGACGCATCCATTACAAAAGTCAGAGTGGGCTGGGGGGATGGAACGGTACCCCAGCGCTTTCCATCCGGGGGTCCAGCCACTATTGTAGGGAATCGAGGGTATGTCCCAGAACGGCCAGCACCATGTCCAGACTGTCGCTGCCTCAGTGATACATGGACGCAAGCCACGCCTGCAGGGGCCTGAGCTGCAATCCCAGAGATTGTAAAGTGGCCTTGGAATCTTTTAACATATGCAAAGATTCATCTGTGTTTTCAGCAAACAACTTAGTGCAGTCAAAATGGAGGTCTTCTATTGTATTCTGGATCCCCTTTGGGAATCCTGAGAGTTAAAGCCAAGAGGCCCTCCTGCTGCTATAATACCTACTGCTGTAAAAATCAAATAAGCAGCATCAGCATCAGCATTGGGAGAAGAAGCCTGCAGAGATGTCTTGGCGAGCAGTTGGCCTTTTGCAATAATTGCTTGGAACTGCTCTCTGTGTTCTGTCAGTAGATGTTCAATAAAGGAGTTCAGCTTGGTGTAATTTGTGTGGTTGTACTTCGGCATTAAGACCTGGTAGTTGGTGATTCTATACTGTAAAGAAGCTGAAGAATAAGATTTTCTATCAAGGAGGTCGAGATGCTTATGATTTTTATCATAGGGTATAGATTTAGCATGGATCTGCCTTTGCCTTCCATATTCATTAACCAACTTGCCCACCAAGGAGCTAGGAGATGGGTGAGAAAATAAAAATTCTGACTCCTTTAAGGCATATAGTGGCAGGAGCTGAGGCAGGAGTATGCCAGATGACATTTGCAGGATCCAGGAGTTCCTTGTTGACTGGCAGGGCAATATGTGCAGAGGAGGCTGTATGGAGGATGTCGGGCAGCTTATCATGCGGTTCTTCAATTTCCTCGAGAGAAATCTGTAAAGAATCCATGACCTTTCTTGAGGAGATCCTGAAACTGTATAAAATTGTTAGCCAGGGATGGTGGAAGTTGCATGACAGCTTCATCCGGGGATGAAAAAGATGTTCACAGTTGGAGAGACCACCTTGTCAGCCCTCAAACATCGAACATCCTGTTCCTCAAACATCTCTTCCTGAGGCTCCGGTCTTCTGGAAAGGGAGGCTGGGGAGGGTTGACTATCTCTATGAAGGGGAGAGCTTGAAGTCCTAGAGAATCAATGGCAATATGCTATCCAGGGGTCCCAGTACAGCCAGGGGGGTGGCGCATATATCATGGGTGGCACCCCAGCAGGATGGAACCTGTGGACATCTGTCACTAGTGAGCTCAGGCTCCTCAGGGATTTCCAGAAACAAACGTTCAAGGGGCGAAGTGGAGAGCCTTGCACTGATAATTAGGAGGCTGAGGCAAAATCTTCATCAGAATCCTCCTCCTCTAAGTCACTCGGTAATGCTGGGCCAGCAGAAGGAGCTTGAGGTACCGCCATCGGTATCAAACAGGTGTCCGGAGATCTGGAGGCCCTTGGTACTGAGGAGAGATCTGAGCCAAGCAATGGTGAATCAGTGGGTCTCAGACATTGCATGGTCTTGGGGAAACCTGAATTCTTGTGGTTCAGAGAGCGTTTTTGGTACCATGTCCAGGGCTTGAGCTGAAGTAACAGTAGCCGAAGGAGTCAACGCTACACTAGTTTCGAATGATCTGGGGGAACTGGGACAGAGCCTGAGTGGTCTTTTTTGGTACTGCAGTAGAGCTCTTGCCGCCATGGTCTCCTGTTGGTACCAGTGGTCTTTTGGAGGCTGATATTTTAGGGTCTCTTTGATTAGACGAGCTCTCAATACCTGAGGAACCAGCAGCTTTGTGGGCATCATGTCTAAGACTGATGGGAACCAGGGAAGCTGATGCCTTTGACTTCTTTGAGGTAGATTCCCTACCTGGAGAACTTGGAGCATGGTCTTTGGAATACTTATTAGAGGAATCTTGGGTCTTCCTCTTAGATGCCCTCGAGGAATGTGGCTCAGAGATAGTCTCTGAGTAAATCAGCTGCCTCTTCTGGCATACAGGGGGAGGGCCTGGCCTGGCAGTGAGCTATCCAGCATAAGGAGTCAAGTTTTATCTCGCTGTTTTTTCTGGCTCTAGATTTTAACGTCAGAAAGAAGTTGCACTTTGGGGATTTATGAGATTCCCCAAGGCAATGGATGCAGCGTGAGTGTCTATTGCTCACTGGGATTGCCTCCTGGCACAACAGGGAATACTTGAATCTGGGAGAACAGGGCAAACCCACAGAGAGGGCAAAACCTCTGCGGGGGTTGGGGGGGGCTAGCTTTTATATATATATTGAAAAAAAACAAAAAACCTAATGCAACTAACTACTATAATACACTAACTACAAAAAGAACAGCTGAGGCAAAACTCAACTCGGACAACGAGCTAAAGCTATTTCAAGCCAGGGTGGCTGAGAAGGAACTGAGGACCATTAGCCCATGCAGTGCTGTATAGCAATGGCATGGGGCATGAGACTGAGGAACACGCATGTGCGGGCCGAACAGACACTGCTATGAGAAATCTCTGATCGAAGACGCAGCTGGCGCAAGCGTATCTAGGGTGCAGCAACCATAGGGACACTACTTAAAGAAGAACCTATATTTTTAAAGTTTACCTGAAGCTGCTGCTAGGTTTCCAGTATGCTGCAACCCAGCACATGCAGGGACAGCAGACCTCCTCCCCCCGTGCCCCTTTGGCAATGCAGGCTCTGTGTTCTAGGTAACCTGTGCTGCAAACACCTCCCTTCTCCCATCCCCTGGACACTCTTCAAGCCACCCCTCCCATGCCCCATTGAAGTTTACCAATGTTTTAAAGGTGGGTGAAAGGGGCTTTTCTGTTGCTTTGACTGATGGCCAGCTGAGTTAATTTGTTACATAATTTACTGCTGCTGAGTGGTCATCGTTATGATTCTAAGTTTGTTTAGGGCACCTAGAGCATTTGTATTGGCAATTTTATTGTTTAGATGTAAATGCAGTTTTAATATATTTTGTAAATAAAAATATTAAAATTGTACATGGTTAAAATACTGAAGTGCCACAACTTAAACGTTTGTTATGCATTTAAATTATAAACATTATAAACTTGAGTGAAGAGGCTGGGGACATGAAGAGCAGTCAGGGGGTGAGAACAAGAGGGGCTCTCGGGGCTCTGATAAGCCAGAGCTAGCTCTTGTAGGAGGAGAGAAGAGCTAAAGGGCACTTCCTCGAAGACCACGGGCTCAAGAAAGCAGGGAAATGTGAAGCACTTTCCTACCTGCTGCTTCTGCAGTGCCAAACAGCTCTTCACACCCTCCACCTGACTCACTGAGCTTTTTCCCTTTTCCCAGCTCAGCCCTGTCCCATCTCTCAGCCAACTGCTCTCTTGGGATTTGTTTCTTTTTCCACTAACAGACCCATTGCATAACGATGAAGATATTAAATAGCAGTTTCTCCACACACACCCCACAAAAGAGTAGCCTTTGCTTGAGTGCCTACAGACCAGTATAGATGGGTGACACTGAGCTTTTTGTTAAACTAATCATTTTCTGAGAAATTGGTAGTCAAAAATTCATGAGATATTGATATAAAATGTAACCTCAGTAACTTGAGTTATAGCAATTAATTTAAGCACATTTTTAATCTTCTAATTTTGAAAATAACAGAAAATAGTAATATAGCCTCTCTTAACCACTCAAAATTTCAAATTAATACCTTGGCTTCAATCAAAAATTAGAGAGCTATAACATATGGCTTGCAATAGAAGCCGAGACAGCCTTAATTATGGATTCTCTACTGCTATTCCACAATACATACTACATAGAAGCTGCACACTTTTCATTTGATAAAATTTGTAAAGATGATGTTTTGGGCCACAAAATTAATCTACTCTCAAGGCTAGGGAAGATTTTCTGTTCCCATTTAAAGGGCTAATACAGTATGACCGCTGAAGCTGCACTGTGCTGTATGTATTCCTCAGAGATTCCCTCTTAAAAGTTTGCCTTCTAGCAAGAAGCCTCACCCCGCCCTCCCCACAAAAGCTGACGGAAGAGGACTAATGCTGTTAGCTATCCCTTGATCAGAATTGATTTGGCAGACGGTGAAGTAATCTGCTAGAAAAGAATTTGAGCAAAACACCATCACAATGTACTCAGTCACTGATTTACTTTGCTTTCAGAAGAGAATATGCACTAATGGTTTGTGTATGTGGTAGGATGTTTTATTTTCAAAGAAAATGCAGAAAATATCTAGATGTATTTAGGGAAAAGTCCATATCTCCACCTTCTCTGTAACATTCAAAAGCAGAACTCTGCTCCCTGAGATACATAATTCAGAGGAGACATCTTGGCAAGCCATCCATTATTTATTTTTACTTGCACTTTGTGGTATCAACCCCAGGAGAAAGTAGGAGTTTGCATGTTCACAATTTATTTCTGGCTGCATTAGGTTGAAAAAGACTTGCACCAGATGTAGATTTTCTTATTGGCTCGATGCAAACTGACAGTGGTGATGTATTATAGCCAATCATCAGTAATTTCTTACTATTATGAGTTTGGTGCCATTACCATTATCTAGACTTTCTTAAAATTTCCCACCACAGAGAAATGGTCAGGCTCAGTTTGGAGTAGGGTGCAGGAGGTGGACAGCAGATCCTGTCTCCTGGGAAGGTGGATCAAAGACTCTCCAATATCTATCAGACCTATAGCAGGTCTGCTAGTGAGTCTATACAAAACACAGTTAACATTAATCTAAAAAACTGCCCCCAAAGGCCTGTTCCAGGCCCCCACATAGCAGATGAAACGGTAAATGCATCCACCAGGATGTCACTCTGTGGGAGCTCAGCCTCCTTTCTTATAGGGTTCATCTCTGTAAATGAAGCTAGGCTACAAAAATGAGATGAAATTCACTAATAATCTAGAGACAGCAAGGACAGTTCAACATGTTAGCACTCAGGGACGAACCCTCCCATGAATCTTACCTGTGCCAGAGATGCACCATTCCCTTTTTTGAGCTCTGAGAAATTCTCACTTAGTTTTCCCCCTTTGTTACTTGAGTTGCATTTATAGCAAGTCCATCTCATCTGTCCCTTGGTTTCAATGCCACACTCTTTACTCAGCAGACAGAGTGAGTGGTACAAATGGCCACAACTGTAAAAACAAGAGAAGAAACTTCACTATAAACTTCTAAAATGTGATAATACTAATATACTAAATAATACTAAAACTAAAAAGTCTTATTAAGGCTAAGTACAATAATGTCATGCTACTGAAAGGGGAGATTTTCCTGTTGATTTTCAATTAAGAAAAACAGCTGCTTACCTACAACAATAGTTCCCAGTATATAAATGCCTCCACATTTTCACACCCTTGGATCAAGGGTTGTACAAACCCAGAGTCACTAAAAGCAGAGAGAGCCACAAAAGAATCACATCTTCTGACAGAGATCACATCCATAATGCTTTGCACATACAGACCAGGCCCCTTCATTTCATGATGGCCTGTTCAGAAGCAAGAATTTCAAAGATGGGAGATAGTGAGTGTGAAATTGTGGTGGCAATATATTATGAGAACAGTTACAGGTAAATAGCCTTCAGATGCTGAACAATTACCTCCTCGTGTCTGTTGAAGTTCAGCTACCCTCAGACCCTGATCCTGAGCCATTGTTGACCTCAGGGAGGAACCAAGCAGGGGCTGATAATGTCACTCAAATAGCTCAGTTCCTTTCTGTGAGAGAGGTCTTGGGGCAGAAACGTGCAACAGCCCAATGCTATCCTCTAAGGTCGTTACCCATTTTGTTTCATCTGCAGCTGGGAGCAGGAGTGAGGCATTATAGTTCACAGTGTTCTCAGCAGGAAGACATCCAGGTCTACATCTGCATCTCTTCCAACCCTGCTGGTGCAGTAGAACAACTCCCCAGTGAAGACTGGGATGTAGAAGAGGGCTAGCTGGCTGAGACTCAATCCAGGGAAGAATTGGATAGATTTACTTACCTCGTAATTCTTTTCTTTGACAATTACTCTACAATAGTCCTTAAAGTGGGTTTTCCTTCCCTCATGCACTTGGGACACATTCCACAGGAACAGACATCCCAGACTGAAGCAAGTGTCCACTAACATAAGTATCCTGTCTGACAGCAGAAAGAACCAGCTGCTTCAGAGGAAGCTGGAAGAACCCCTTAGTGGACAGAACTGCTCACAGAGGCAGTGTGGCTTGGTGGCCAGGCACTGGACTGAAACTCAGGAGACCTAGGTTCAATTCCCAGCTTTGCCACTGGCCTGCGGGGGACCTTGGGTAAGTCACTTCATCTGTGCCTCAGTTTACCCATCTGTACAATGGGGATAATGATACTGACCTCCTTTGTGAAGCACTTTGAGATCTACTGATGAAAAGCACAATACATAAGAGCTAGGTATTATTCTATGGCCTCACTAATGATAACAAACTGTGACTGTGGGGTCCAGAGAGGTTAGCCCTGTTCTACACTTAAAATTTAGATCACTCCAGGGTGTGACAAATTCAGATTCCTGATCACTGCAATTAAGCTGACCTAACAACCAGTTCCAGATGTGGTTAGATCAACAAAAAAATTCTTTGTTGATCTAGCTACTACTGCTTGCAGAGCTGGATTATCTACATCAATGGAAAACCCCCCCGTCAGTGTAAGACGTGTCTGCACTATGGCATGGTTACAGCGCCTGTGGTGTAGACCTTAGACCACAGCAGGCTAGTATGGGGCAGACTGCAGCCCAGTTTGCTGTGAACTAAATGTTTGCGTAGTCAAGCCCTTAGTCCCCAGTCACAGTAACCTGGCTCTTCCCTATGGTCCCTCCTGGGGTAAGTGCTCCCCAGTTCTGCTAAGCCTCTCTCCATAGCCCACTGTGGAGACCCTTTTCTGGCACCTCCACCTCTCTCTCAGTCTGCTGGCCCACACAGGAAACTTCTTAAATGACCCTTTAGACAGGTTTCACTTATTTTGGGATTTTGTATGCATCAAGAGGAATTGGTGACAAGTGCAATGTAAAATCTAAATAAAATAAAGATGTGAACTCCAGTTATGGGAAATGACTAGGTTTTTTTCCTTTATCAATTCCTTTCATAGAAAGGTCTACGCTTATCAATCAGGGATGTGCCGCAAAAAATGCCAAAACGCACGTTGCTAGCCAAATAATAATAAAGCACCCTATGATCTCCTTACATACTTAAAGCAAAAAGATACAGTGATGGCAACAGCTCCACTACAGCAAGAAGGAAGACGTAGCATGGGTGCCTTTGTAGCAAGCCTCAACACTCAAACAAATAGTAATACTCAGGGTATCTGTACAGTTACCTGAATCTTTTGAACTTCTAAAACAAAGGTTTGGTTTGAAAGTTGGATAAAGGCTTATGGCAGTTCCTATTTCACCAAGGTAGTGTTTCCATCCCTATGTATAAAACATGAACATGCACATATGTCTAGCTTTACCTGAAGACAATGATTTCATCAGCCATCTCTTGCCTTCTCTTGTATTGCTGCAGACAGATACAGCAGTAATCCTGCTTTGGGTTAAGCCCTCTAGTGATGGAGGCTCTCAAGTTACACAAGGACCAGTGCAGATCGTGGTTCAAGAGGTTAGTAGTTGTCTCTAGAAGGGTCTGTGCAGGAAGACAATTTTGTCATTTTGTCACTACTCTGCAGAAATTCTATATGTAGTAATTTATCATAGCAAGAAATTTATGAAATTACTAAAAGTAAAACGGTAGCCTCTCCTTATACATTCTATACCTGCTACCCAGAAAATACAGTACCCCTTTATCTCCCCACATATGTTAACAGAGACCATAACTTTTTGCTTTTATCTATTCAAGTCATTCATTTACAATCTGTCTTTCAGTGGTTTTGTTCAAGTCCCAATGGAACTGACACATTCTGTGATTTTGCATACTCCAGGTTTCCTTTCTTGTTCTCCATCTTTATGCAGTACATTTTTTCAGAGGGAATTCCTAACATCCACCATTTTATGAGAATTATAGGGAATATAAGGGTGAAGTGGGAGCAGTAAACTGAAATACGCTATACACTTTAAGAGTAAAAAGTGCAGAGAATTCCAGTCTGCCATAAAACTGACAATTCTGTCTTTTTGATTTGTACACTTTTAAAATGGAATTAAAAATCAGAGGCATTTCACTGTTAGGAATTTGTTTCCTAGGCTGTTGCACACTTTGCTCTCCTGTTTGTGTTCATAGAATATACACAGAAGCCCACTAAAAAAGAAATGAAACTGTTAAAGGCCTAAACACCTATAAACATTCTGTTTAGTTTTTTAGATCCACAGCATTGTAAGGAGGAAATCAATAGTATTTTTCTCTAATACAAGTTCAAAGCACCCATCACTGGCATAGGAGCTTTATCATGTTCATTATCCCTAGGGGAGTTTTATTATTACACTGTAATCCCGCATGATTGAATCTGACCATTTATATAATTGATATTACCACTCTTATACAATTGCAACAAATCTGGTACAAGTAGGTCATGTAAGGTGTCAATGGAAAAGTTAAGTTTTGCTAAATATGAATATCCTGGTTGAATCCATGTATCATCTTTGTACCTAAAGTTATGAATATTGGCCATGGACTTGTATCTTATACATGGGTTGTATTCCTGAGTAATACCCATCAGATAAGACTTACATCAAGGCTAGACAGTTGTGTATTGATGGCCCATTAAGGACACTTAACTCTAACAATGGGCCATGGAGGAAACTCCTCCCACCCAGTAAGCTTTCCTGTGGACACCACAAGAATATGCACAGCAAGAATATGGGCAAGGACTGCCCCTGAGAGTCATCAAGCCATATAAGGACATGTGATATGCTCATGTGACCCTGGATTCCCTCTTGGGCCAGTAACACTGCACAAACAGAGGCTGTGAGCTTTGTTCGAGACAGTAAATTTCCAGGCACATAGCAAAGGATATAAAAAAGGCCCCTGAGATACCTCCATTTTGTCTCTTTCCTGCCCTGATTCTCTGGGCGGTGGATTTACAATTAAAAGGAGCATTTTGAACTATGGACAGAAGACCTTCCCATCTTTTGGAAGTTACCAGAGACACTTTACAAGACAGCAGTCTATTCCATCACTGCTACAAACCTGATATAAGGACCTTGCAATTATTTGTATGTATATGATCTATTAACCACTATTAACTCTCTTATTCTTTTCATTATTAAACATTTAGTTTTTAGTTATTAAAGGATTGGCATCAGCGTGATTATTAGGTAAGATCTGAGTTACATATTTACGTGGCTAAGTGGCTGATCTCTTGGGATTAGAAAGACCCTATAATTGATTTAATTGGTTTTCAGTAACCACTCATCATAGAGTCCAGAGTCTGGGTGGTGAGACAAGGGCTGGATTGCCTACGGAGACTGCATTTTTGGCTTCTTGTTAACCAGTATGATGAGACAGAAGTTTTCTTTGGTTACTGTCTTGGTATAACCTAATGATAGAATAACCACCAGTTTGGATGAGTCTGCCCTATTTCTCAGCAGTGTGTCCTAAATTTGGCATCCTCAGCTGTGACACACTGTGAGGCATGGTGACATACACCGAACACTTTGAAAATGGAACAAGACCTATGCAACCCTTGGAGTGCTGTGACCATTCTCCCTTGAGGCCAGTCATGTTTGCACATGCTGTTATGGCTCTCAAGGACTGGATAGCTAAATACTGGATAGATAAATGCATACTTAAATGCACAAGGAAGACTTGCACAGTAATACAGTCTGCCAAATATCTGATTAGCATAATTCAAAATGCAATGGGTGAGCAAACAGAATGAACGGTCCTTAAAGGGAAAGGCTCAGCCTAGCCTCAGAGTATGCTGCAGGAATGAAACATTTCCAAGGCCAGCATATGCATGGTAGGTCACATGCTGCTTGCCTCAGTGAGGCAGTTCCTCCAAATAAGAAAAAAAAAAAGACTATGAAAATAGTCTTTCCTGTCATTTCCTGTGGCTGATTGTTGATATTGATCCCTAAGTTAAAAGGAACTGAAAAGTTACCGTAAACCTAGGTTTGATGAGGCAACATCAAAATGACTGAAGTTTGAGACCTGGCCCATTAATGTCTTTTCAGTGTTTGTCCAGAAGCATCCTTTCCTGTAAATCTTCTCTGGGAAGAACCTCTCCCCTCCGCAGGTGAGCTTTTGCCCCCTTAGAGGGAGCTAGGTAATCTGCTTGTCTTTCACAGCCCCAGAGACTGACTCAGCTGCTGTCTTAGCTTGACTCTTCAATAGGTCAGGCGATATTCTCTCCTTTGTCAGCCCCAGCCTTGCTCCAGTGAGATAGTGGGGAGGCATTACAGGAAGAGGAACATTTGAGGAACTTGTCTTTTTTGCTTTCACATTCTCTGACTGAGACACAAAATGGCAGCCAGATACAGCTGCAGAAGTCACTTCCAGGAATCAAAGAGGGAAAATCCTGGATTATGACTGATGGTTGTCCTGCCCATCAGTGAGTGAGGAGGAAACACCCAGTATCTGTGCTGTCACAGACTGCCCTGTGAGCCATGGAATGTTTGTCACACACCCAGAAGGGATCAAAGACAAACATATTTCTGCCAAGTCAAAACAGAATGGACTCAGGAAAAGGCTGAGACATCGTAGTACATTCACTCTATAATGTGCTCTATCCAAGACCAGCCCAAACACCATGAGGAGATCTTGCAGAGTGAAAAGGATGTGTGAGCAGTTGAAAGAGGAACTCAACTGTTATAGAAAGGTGAAGGCATTCCAGGTAACATGTATGCGTCATCTTCCCTAATTGGACTTATCAAAACTAAACATTACAAGTGAGGT
The DNA here is from genome assembly GCF_965140285.1 of Lepidochelys kempii. NCBI lineage: Eukaryota > Metazoa > Chordata > Testudines > Cheloniidae > Lepidochelys > Lepidochelys kempii. The sequence continues at coordinate 49,452,215 of NC_136388.1, read as the reverse complement.
CTTTCCTCCATTTGCCAGAGTTGATTTTGAAAGGAGACCTAAACAGGAGTCTCCCTCCCTGAAACTGGGCAAAAAAGCCTAAAATGGATGTAGGAATTTACTTCCCAAACTGATAGCACCTGAATGATAGAACTGGACCATCAGTTGGTCACTCTTCCTTCATCTGGCAACAGCTTGACAAGTATGAAAGATAAGCACCCTACTAAGAAAGGAGAGTGCTTTGTGCAAATTTATATCACCTCTGCACGATCTTATCATTCCTTATTTCCCTCTTCAGGATTATTCAAGGACATTCGCTCCTGAAAGGATACACTGGGAGAGGCACAGGGCAGCTCATAAAAAGCAGCAGAAGTTGCTGAAACAAAGGGGACAGTCTGTTTTAGACACTATGTACGGCCTGTGGCAGATGTTGCTAAGTGATGTCAGAAGGCATCTGCCACTGAGGATCAGCTCTGTTTCCTAGGAAACATGAAAAGGGAAGGGAAAGAAAGAGAAGATTCTTCTCTTTTAAAAAGGATCCTTCCTGGACAGGTCTGCATAGTGCAGTAAATCTCCCCAGTTATCAGTATTCAATATTCCTACAAAACAGTAAACCTGCTTGATTATCAGCACCTGATGAAGTCACTGATCACTAGCTATGCCTGTCTGTAGCAAACACACTTGGCTCCATTGTCTGAATTGCCTACAGAGGTGCACAAAAGGAAACTGGGGCTTTCCTTCCCCGGAGGAGGAAGTGCCCTTCAAGGCAGTCCTGGCTCTTTTGGAAGCCCTTTTTTCCTCTGGGAGGAGAGGCCAGATGATGGGTGCAGAAGTATCACTTGAGTCCACTGCTTTTCCCCAGAGCCAGTGGAATCACAGCAGGAGGGAGGAAGCAAGAAGGGAATTTGAGCCATCTGTGAAGGCTCTTCCCAGACATAATCTTCGCAGAAAGTCAGGAGAGGCCTGTGGACTGTAATAAGATCAGCATCTCAGTGAGGAACCCGAGTATCTCCAGGCAGATGAGCACCCAAGGGGACAGTTTCTGGAGCGGGGGTTACTGGCACTAAGATAAGTGTAGTGAATCTGAGTAACTGGTATGGGGGATGAGTTTGAGGAACCAGCTGTTCACAGGTGCATGGTAGATCTCCTCTGGCCACATACCCCACAGTCCTTATCACATCCATGCTGCACACCATTCCATTCTCTGCAGACATCTGACTCATTACGCACCTCAGGTAACAAGGCACCTGCAGTGACCTTTGATGAAGAGTGGGGGAAGAGGCAGTATGCCACCATTTTGGGGTAGTGGACCTTGTTTCCACCAAGTTGCAGGGTTCCAGTTGCACCACTAACCCTGGGGTCCATGTATAGAAAGCTGGTATGGATGGGAGGAGTGCAATGGAGCAAGATTGCCAACCAACCCCAGGGGTCCGGGGCCTAAATCTTTGAGCTCAAAGCAGAGCTGCTATGAAGAGCTGTTTGCTGTGGCACAGAAGCAGCAAGACTGGGGTTGCCAACTATTGAATTTACTGCCAGACTTTCAATATTCGGTGTTCTTCTTAAACCCCAGCTCCCAGAGTCAAGTGATTATGTGAGATTTTTTTGGGGGTGTGTGTGTATAAATGAAAGTAAAAAGGGCCTCAGTTTCAGATTGTGAAAATATGACCCAAGTGAATTCAAAAGGCAAAGAGAGAACTCAGTTTACCTCTGTTAAAATTAAGCCAATCTCATGAGTTTTAGGGGCTTGACTCAATCGATTTTTTAACCCTTTGGTTTGGCAATACAGGAAGATACTGGAACACACTGGAACATACTGGAAAACTTTTTGCCCTATTAGCTATTCATGTGGCCTTTGGTGATATGGCTAAAGGCTACAGGATTCTCCGAGTGTGAGAATGCACTGCAGGCAACTGCAGCAATGGCTTTCATGGAAGCAAGACTTTTTAACCATCTTTAAACAAAAAGTAATTTCTCTATTTTCTTAAAATGAATCCAAGGTTAGAGGCTTGAAAGATCTGTAGAGTGGTGGTACAGGCCAACATACTAATGAAAGGGGGAGAAGGACAGGCTTTGGGAGAAGATCAGAAGCTCCATTTGGGTATGCTAAATTTCAGTTGACAGCTGGAATATCCACAAGATGTCGTCAAAGACAGGATGAGATTTTTTGTCTGGACGGCAGAAGGTATGGAATAGAAATGTAAAGGTATCAGTTGACAAAGAAGAGTCAGACTCCCATGAACAAATTTCAACATGAGCCAATTTCAAAACATGTATTAAAAAGTATTAAAAGAAATCATACTAAAGCTACATAGAAATTCAAAGGGCATAAAAATGAACACTGAAATTCAACACTCTTTTTAAGTAAATTTTAGAGCACAATCTGAACTATGGCTGCTTCCACAATAATATGCTAAAGTGTGGTTAAGACATGTTGTGATAAATGAAGGGGAGGGGGGTAGCTCCCTTTTATGGGCACCCAACCAGCCAGTTAGCTATAAAATTCCTCTTAGTAGCTGTCCTCTACTTGCTTTACCTGTAAAGGGTTAACAAGCCCATAGGTAAAAGGAAGGGAGTGGGCACCTGACCAAAAGAGCCAATGGGAGGGCTAGAACTTTTTGAAATGGGGAAAAAACTTCCCTTTGTCTCTCTGTTGCGTTCTCTGGGAAAGAGGGGAACAAGGAGCAGTTATGCTATAAGAAGCTTTAAGCCTGATATGAGCAAAAATAATCAGATCATACCTAGAATTACTTATTTGGAACTCCCAAATGTATAAATAGATTAGGAATGTTTCAAAAGACATGATTAGGTTTATTTCTTGGCTTGTGGACTCCTCTGTGCTAACCCCAGATGCTTTAGTTTTGCTTGTAACCTGAACCTCAAGAGAGCTATCTTGATGCTTAATTTTTAAAAGAAACAATTACAAGATCTAGCAAAAAGCCTAAGTTCCAAATGTATTTCCTTTCTTTTTGTTTTTAATAAATTTTACGTTTTTTAAAAACAGGATTGGATTTTTGTGTCCCTAAGAGGTTTTTGCATATGTTGTTTAATTAGCTGGTGGCAACAGCTGATTTCCTTTGTTTTTTTTCTCAGCTATTGTGTGTGTGTGAGAGAGAGAGAGAAAGGGCTCGAGGGTAACCCCACAAGAAAGAATTCCCAAGTGTTCCTTCCTGGGTTCTCAAAGGGTTGTGTTTTTGTTTGCACTTTGGTGGTGGCAGCATCTACCCATTTAAGGTCAGAGAAAAGCTGTGACTTTGGGAGTTTAATACCAGCTTGGAGTGGCCAGTACTAATTTTTAAAATCCTTGCAAGCCCCCACCTTCTGCACTTGAAGTGCCAGAGTGGGGAATCAGCCCTGACACATGTTTAACTGTTTCAGAGTGGTAGCTGTGTTAGTCTGTATCAGCAAAAACAACAAGGAGTCCTTGTGGCATCTTAGAGACTAAAATTTATTTGGGCATAAGCTTTCATGGACTAAAACCCACTTCATCAGATGCATGGAGTGGAAAATACAGTAGGCAGGTCTAAATACACAGCACATGAAAAGTCAGGCAACTCCTATCTTTTCATGTGCTGTGTATTTACACCTGCCTACTGTATTTTCCACTCCATGCATCTGATGAACTGGGTTTTAGCCCACGAAAGCTTATGCCCAAATAAATTTGTTAGTCTCTAAGATGCTACAAGGACTCCTTGATGTTTAACTGTGTAGTTGGCAATCTATTTAAAAAAATATTTCCCTGTAGTGCTTTGTTTTTCAGTGCCTCATAGAGCTATAGGAATGCACACATCTTTTGAGGGTGACAAAAGCTGGGTTTCCATTTACCTGATTTTTTTTTTAAAAGTACTGTGTTAGTTCCTGACAATTAATGAACTGAAAAGAAAGAAAAACCCCTCTTCTAGGCAACACTAGTTAGGCCCTTTATTTAGCAATGGGCAGAATGAAGAGGCACACACAACTTACTTGCTCATAGTTAAATGTGTCCAGCATCCCCAGTACAAGTCCCTGAATTTCTCCAAGTTTCCCTCTACCATAAACTGGATCCTGTGTTAAAAAATTAAAAGCTGTGATTAACAAAAATACAGATCATAACATTTTTACATTTTATTGCTCTCTGTTTACTCCCATTTTGTAAGAAAGACAAAGGAGTCAGGGTTTAGAAATATTTCCGACACAAGATAATCAGAAATACCATATGTATTTGGGAAAACTGGTAAAAAAAAATCAAAGCCTGACTTCTTACTGGCAACCATCATGCTAGGGTCAAACCCCACCCTTTGGCTCACATAATCTTCACTCCTTCATTTTGCAGGACCACTTTGCCTGTAGCTACAGATTAAAAATTTGCTCAACAGCATAAACTCAGTTTGTCTTCTCACTAACTTGTATCACAGTGTCTCCCAAATAAAGCCTAAGATGAGAACAAGCGTGGCCAATATTCAAGCAAACTCCTATTGAAGATAGTCTAGCCAGAACAAAGCCTAGCTCAGGATTGGGCCCACTGGCCTTAATATAATGTTGGAGAAGTTCAGCCTATGGTGCACACAGCTGTCTGGAAATGGCAAAAAATGTTACAGTTAGGACAAAAGTTCTCATGAGAGAGGAGATAAACTCTGCACAGAAATACCAAACAATCACCTCTGCATCCCACTAGAATGCATCGAAGCTCTCTTATGCATGCTGGTAGGTTAGAACTGTTGCTACCGTTTTTCTTTGAAAGAATGAAAAAGTATAGCTGAGTGTTAAGGATGGATGTTTAAGATAAAAAACTTACTTTACATTTTGTGATAAAATTAGATCATAAACACATTACATAGATAAAATCAAAATAGAAGTAATAAGAGAAAACCCATAATATTCATGCTGAAAGGTTAAATATAAAGAAGAATACTGAAATGATTTGTTGGTAATTTCAGGATACAACTCATCACATGTAATGGTCTGTATAAAAGGCAAGTTCCAAATACTTTGCCTAGCAGACTAACAGGAAGTAGTTAGACAAGCTTCCAAAACATTTGCTGGCTAGTCCAAAATCTATTCTAATAAAAAAAAAAACTTTAGAAAAAGGACTCAAGAGTGCATTAGTTGCACAGCAGAAGTAAGATTGTTAGATGAAGTCAAAATAATTTATTTATAATGGTAGATTTGCTAATTTTGCACTAGTTAGTCAATACTAGAGTCACCCAATTACACAGACTACAGGAACAACATAAGATTAGTTTGGCAGCCTGTACAAATATTTACTCCTGGGGGAATTCTGCACAACTGCGCAACGCAGAATTTTGCAGAATTCCCTATGTCCTCTGCAGAATTAGGGCTGCAAAGCCGCTGGCTGCCTCTAGGGGCCACTAGGACTCTGCAGAGCCCAGCTCACAGTGAGCGGAATGTCCAGCCTGGCTGGGCTGGAGGCTGCATGCTCTGCTTGATCCTCATTCTCTCAGGGATGGGAGAGGGCCTGGAAGACCCAGCTCTGGCAAAAGGCGAGGAAGGGCAGGGCTGCACCACAACATGTCCCCTTGTACAGGAAGACTTTGGCAAACCAGTAAAGTGCCTGAAATCACTATGGCTTATTGCTAAAAGCAGCCAAGTCAGCAGGCTGTAAATTGGCCATTCAGCAGTCTCAGTTTAACGAAGGCAGGAGGGGAGGGGGGTCTTTGGGTGCCACAGAGAGGGCAGCTTGACCCCATGTCCTTCCTGATAAGAATTGTGTTGAAGTTGCTGATACATGCATCTTAGAAGAGCAGGATGTGCCCCAGGAATGTCTATTGGGGCCTCAAGGCTGAAAACTCTGGAAAAATCCACACCTGGTTAATCAATAATCAGAAGAAAGCCTCTTGCTTGACCATTGAAACAGCTTGCTTGACAAGTTTTCTTTAGGGGACATGTCATTCTATTACTAATGTATAAATAAAGGGGGGAAGTTTGAGGTGGTGGGACTCTTCAGGACTGGACTCTCCCTCTGGATGCATCTTGTGTTCCCCAGCGGCAGATTGGCTGCCGCTGTGCCACTCGAGAGCCACACTCTGCTTTGGTAATTATCCAGGGTTGGGGGCGTTTTACTAACCTGTTACAGACGTGTGTATAAGTGCTTGAGACTAAGTAAAGTTTAGCGTTAAGTGAAAGCACTCTTGTGTTGTCCTGTTTGTGCCAGCCATCTATAGGTCGGGCGGCCATGTCTCCCCTGATTTATTTCCTGATACCACCTCGCACAGAGTAAGTTACCAAGAGCTTTGAGTTGAAAGAACCCCAGGTAACACCCTGGTAGGACAGTAAAGAAGCTGGGGGGAGTAAAGGCCCTGGGGGTTCTGGTGTCTGGGGTTCCCTGCAGCTACGCTCTGGGGGGATGGGAGTGCAGGAGTCTGGGCTCTGGGGGCTCCACACGGCCCCCTCCAGCATCCCTCCAAACTGGAGCTGGGTTGTTGTAGGGATTTCTTTAACTCTCTTCTCCTGGGGGAATCTTTTTTGCTGTTGTCTATATTGTTGACAGGTATTTTGCAATAAATTACCAAAATAACTGAAACTGGAGTGATTATATTGTGTTATTTTGTCAAAATATGTAGAATTTAAAATATTGTGTACAGAATTTTTAATTTTTTGGCATGGAATTCCCCCAGGCATAAAATATTGGTGTGTCCCAAAATGCTGTCACAGGGAGTTTATTCACTTTTTATTAAAGCAGAATTGTTGACCGTACAAATTACGTACTAAAATGAGTTACAGGAGGCGGTGATTAATACATAAGATAAAATACAGGTGAGATGAGACAGGACAGGTTAAGAGTTACAGTGGAGACACACCGTGATGTAGTGAATATTGATTGTTCTCCTGGCATTTAGTTAATAATAATGCAGTACCCATAATGCACTCAGCACTTTCCAGAGAGACAACTGGGACAAACTGCTCATAACTTAAGGGCAGGCAGACAAGTAACCAGAGTCTAGGGAGAATAGGAAACACTTTTTTTCTTCTCTCTGCTCATCGATGCTGTGATGGGGTGGATCACAGAAAACCCCTTGGGAACTGCCAACTGATGTGTTGAGACTACCTTTAAGCCGTTTCCCCTGGCAGTTTGGGACTCCAGAACCCTGCCTGGTTGTGCCAGACACGGTTGCCGGCTACAAACTCAGACCCAAGTCTGAACCACATCCCACAAACTACAGGCTTAACTGAAAACAGCTTAAGAAGTGTTCCTGTTTCCAACACTCAGATGCCCAACTCCCAATGGGGTCCAAACCCCAAATAAATCCATTTTACCGTTTTATAAAGCTTATACAGGGTAAACTCATAAATTGTTTGTCCTCTATAACACTGATAGAGAGATACGCACAGCTGTTTCCCCCCCGCCCCCAAGTATTAATACACACTCTGGGTTAATTAATAAGTAAAAAGTGATTTTATTAAATACAAAAAGTAGGATTTAAGTGGTTCCAAGTAGTAATAGACAGAACAAATTACCAAACAAAATAAAACAAAACACACAAGTCTATGCCTAATACAGTAAGTAACCTGAATTCAGATAAAATCTCACCCTCAGAGATGTGTCAATAAGCTTCTATCACAGATTGGACGCCTTCCTAGTTTGGGCACAATTCTTTCCCCAGTACAGCCCTTGTTCCAGCTCAGGTGGTAGCTAGGGGATTTCTCATGATTGCAGCCTCCTTTGTTCTGTTCCACCGCCTTATATAGCTTTGGCACAAGGCAGGAATCTTTTGTCTCTTGGTGTGTGTGTCCCCCCGCTTTTAAATGGAAAAGCACCATGTTTAGGATGGATTTCAGTACCAGGTGACATGGTCACATGTCCTGTGAGACCCCAAGCCTTCATGACTCACAGGAAGGCCTGCAAGCAAAGAGAGCCATCCACAGTCAATTGTCCTGGTTGATGGGAGCCATCAAGATTCCAAACCACCATTAATGGCCCACACGTTGCATAATTACAATAGGACCTCACAGTTATATTTCATATTTCTAGTTTCAGATACAAGTGATACATTTATACAAATAGGATGACCACACTCAGTAGATTATAAGCTTTGTAATGATACCTTACAAGAGGCCTTTTGCATGAAGCATATTCCAGTTACATTATATTCACACTCATTAGCATATTTTCATAAAATTATATAGACTGCAACTCACACTTTCATGAAATATCTTTTGATTTCCTGACAAATCATGGCCAGGGATTTCTCATTTCTTCACTAAGGCCATGTCTACATGGGAACACTCAGGAAAATTAAGGTGAATCAGCTAAAGGGGTGAAATCTATGTACATAAATTAAAGCACATTAAGCCCGGTGGATGCTCTCATTCAGAAGCAGAGTGGCCATAGCTCCCTGTAGCTTAGGGCAAGTCTACACTACAGAGCTACATCGGCACAGCTGCACCGTTGTAGTGCATCTGGTGAAGATGCACTATGACGACAGGAGAGCGCTCTCCTGTTGGCATAATTACTCCACCTTCTGAGAAGTGGAAGCTATGTTGGTGGGAGAAGGTTTCCCACCAACATAGTACCAGTGTGAACAGAGCAAAACTTGCATTGCTTGGTGGCGGTGTGGGGGGTGTGTGTGTGAGGCTTTTTCCACCCCTGGGCAATGTAAGTTAGATCAACTTAAGCAGTCACGTACACTGACCCTTAATCATCCTGATCAGGAAGACAGGCTCTTAGCTGCAAAGAGGGGGGCAAGGTTCTACAATGGGACAAGGATGACCAGCTCCTTAAACACATCTATAATGTGGAGGTGTCAAAAACACCCACTTCGTCACAGGAGGGAAAAAAAGCTGAGAGATCATAGGGGGCCTTCAATATGAGTAACATATACAGGAGGTCTCATGTAGCCAGTACTATAACAACACCCTCAGAATTTCTAAATATTATAGATGACAATTTCCTAACTCAAAGTGATCCTGCCAGCTAAAGGAAATTCTGTATTAGACATCATCTTGACAGATAAAGAGGAATTGATCACAGAACTAAAAATCAGTTGCAGCTGAGAGACAAATTTATAACGTGCAAACAGAATGAAGTCCAAACCAAAGTAGTTGCTACTTAAAGGACCAATTTCAGAAAGCTGAAAAAAAATTATGAAAAAACAAAACAAAACTATAAACTCCCCACCCCCAGAGATTTTAATAAAAAAATGTGAATGATAATTGGGAATTATTTAAGAAAAGTTTACTAGATGACCCAAATGGCACAACTGAGAAAGGACATAACAGAGCTTGTAGGTACAGAAAACAGGACACATCAAGAGCAGGTCCATCTTGGGGGGTAGGGAGCCCAGACTCTGGTTCTGGGCCTCCCTCCGTTTCCCCAGCCAGCTCCAAACTGAAACTCCCTCCAGCCTCTCTTCCGGCCTTTGTCTCTTTCCCGGACAAGGAGGCCACCTGATCTCTTTGTTCTCCAACACCTTCAGTTGGCACCTTGCAGGGGAGGGGCCCGGGCCATCAATTGCCAGGAGACAGGGTGTCGGCCATTCTCTGAGCAGAACCCTGCACTCCAGGGCTCTGCAACAATCACACACCCTTATCCCATCACCTAGATACTTAAGAAATGCATAGGGGAAACTGAGGTACCCACACAGGATTCAGAGAAAACATTAAGAACATTCTCACTTTGTCACAAAGGGATACAGATATTACAAGTTAAGTTGCTGCATATATTAATTTACAAGCATTCCACAGAGTCTAACACCTCCCTTGAACAATACTAACATACAGGTGAGCTGGTCTGGTTTCCAGATATGAATTTATGAGTGCTCAGCTGATGCCTAAAGCCTTGGCAAGAGTTGGCACCTGGTCTGCCAGCATCACAATCATATCATATTATGATGAAATACTTTCCATTTCAATAGTATCTCATGAGGATGTTAAACAGTAGCTATTACAGTATGACATTTTTAAATCAACAAGTTCAGATAACTTACATACAAGAGTTATCAAAGAGCTGATTGAGTAGCTCACTGAACAGTGAAAGTTGATTTTCAATAAATCTTGGAACACGGGACATTCCAGAAGACTGGAAGAAAGCAAATGTTATGCCAATATTTTAAAAGGATAAACTGGATGACCTGGCTAATTTTAGGCTTGTCAGCCTGATCTCGATCACAGGAAAAATAATGAAACAGCTGATCTGAGACAGATTAATAAAAAATTAAAGGAGGATAATATAATTAATGCCAATCAACATGGATTGATGAAAATAGATCCTGTCAAACAAACTAGATTTAAAAAAAAATGAGATCACAGCTTGGTTGATAAAGATAATAGTGTTGATATTAGGGCTTTTGATTAATCACAGTTAACTCATGTGATTGACTCAAAAAATTAATTGCAATTAAAAAAATTCATCTCGATTAATTGCAGTTTTAATTGCACTGTTAACAATAGAATACCAATTGAAATGTATTAAATTTTTTGATTTTTTTCTACATTTTCAAATATATTGATTTCAGATACAACAGAAAAAAGTGTACAGTGCTCACTTTATATTATTTTCTATTACAAATATTTGCACTATAAAAATTATAAATAGTATTTTTCAATTTACCTCATACAAGTATTGTAGTGCAATCTCTATCATGAAAGTGCAATTTACAATGTAGACTTTTTTTGTTACATAACTCCACTCAAAAACAAAACAGTGTAAAACTTTAGAGCCTACAAGTCCACTCAGTTCTACTTTTTGTTCTGCCAATCGCTAAGACAGTCAAGTTTGTTTACATTGACGGGAGATAACGCTGCCCACTTCTTATTTACAATATCACCTGAAAGTGAGAACAGGCGTTCACATGGCACTTTTGTAGCCGGAATTGCAAGATATTTACGTGCCAGATATACTAAACATTCATATGCCCCTTCATGCTTTGGTCACCATTCCAGAGGCCATGCTTTCATGCTGATGATGCTTGTTAAAAAAATAATGCATCAATTAAATTTGTGACTGAACTCCTTGGGGGAGAATAGTACGTCTCCTGCTCTGTTTTACCCACAGTCTGCCATATATTTCATGTTATAGCAGTCTTGGATGATGACCCAGCACATGTTCATTTTAAGAATACTTTCACTGCAGATTTGACAAAATGCAAAGAAGATACCAATGTGGGATTTCTAAAAATAGCTTCAGCATTCAACCCAAGTTTTAAGAATCTGAAGTGCCGTCCAAAATCTGAGAGGGACGAGGTGTAGACCATGCTTTCAGAAGTCTTAAAAGAGCAACAGTTTGATGCAGAAACTACAGAACCCGAACCACCAAAAAAGAAAATCAACCTTCTGCTGGTGGCATCTGACTCAGATGATGAAAATTAACGTGTTGGTCTACACTGCTTTGAATCATTATCAAGCAGAACCCATCATCAGCATGGAAGCATGTCCTCTGAAACGGAGGTTGAAGCATGAAAGGACATATGAATCTTTAGTGCATTTGGCACATAAATATCTTGTGAGGCCAGCTACATCAGTGCCACGTGAATGTCTGTTCTCACTTTCAGGTGACATTGTAAACAAGAAGCTGGCAGCATTACCTCCCCTAAATGTAAACAAACTTGTTTGTCTGAGCAATTAGCTGAAGAAGTAGGACTGAGTTGATTTGTAGGCTCTAAAGTTTTACATTGTTTTGTTTTTGAATGCAGGTTTTTTGTACATAATTCTACATTTGTAAGTTCAACTTTCATTATAAATAGATTGCATTACAGTATTTCTAATGGGGGAATTGAAAAATACTATTTCTTTTGTGTTTTTTACAATGCCAAGATTTGTAATAAAAAATAAATATAAAGTGAGCACTGTATACTTTGTATTCTGTATTGTAACTGAAATCAATGTATTTGATAATGTAGAAAACATCCAAAAATATTTAAATAAACAGTATTATTGTTTAACAGTGCAATTAATCACACTATTAATTTTTTTAATTGCATGATTAATCATGATTTTTTTAATAGCTTGACAGCCCTAGTTGATATAATCTATTAAAACTTCTGTAAGACATTTGACTTGGTACTGCACAACACTTTGATTAAGACACTAGAAAAATATAAAATCAATACGGCATACAGCACATGGATTAAAAAGTGGCTAACTGACAAATCCCAACATAATAATTGAGCAGGTGTATTTCTAGAGGTGTCCTGTAGAGATCAGTTCTTGGCCCTATACTACTTGACATTTTTATCAATGATCTGGAAGAAAACAATCACTGAAAGTTTGCAGATGACAAAAATTGAGGGAATAGTAAATAATGAAGGGGATAGATCACTGACAGCGAACTGGATCACTTGGTAAGCTGGGCGCAAACACTGTGTGTTTCAGTATGGCCAAATGTAAGATCAAACATCTTAGAACAAAGCACGTAGGCCATACTTACAGGATGGGGGACTAATCTGGGAAGCAGTGACTCTGAAAAGGATTTGGGAGTTATGGTGAACACGAGGATCCCAGTGTAGCCAAAAGAGCTAATGTAATGCTATCCTGGGATGCATAAGCAGGGGAACATCGATAAGGAATAGAGAGGTTATTTTACCTCTGTATTTGGCACTGGTGCGACTGCTACTAGAATACTGTGTTCAGTTCTGGTGTCCACAATTCAAGAAACACCTCAAAAAACCAGAGAGGGTTCAGAGAAGAGGCATGAGAATGACTGAAGGAATGGAAAACATATCTTAGAGTGAGCTATTGAAGGAGCTCAAGCTATTTAGTTTAACAAAGCTAAGGAGTGACCTGATTACACTCTATAAATACCTCCCTGGGGAACAAACATTTGAGAATGAGCAATTCAAGCTAGCCTATGAAGATATAACAATATCCGATGGCTGGAAGTGGAGGATAGACAACTTCAGACGAAAGAAAAGGTACAAATATTTGGCAGTGACTAATTAACCATTGGAAAAAACTTACCAAAGGTTGTATTGGATTCTCCAGTACTGGCAATATAGAAATCAAGATTGGAAGTTTTACTAGAAGTTACGCTATAGTTCAAACAGGATTTAATTCACGCAAGTTCTATGGCTTGTATTAACCAAGAAGTCTGACTAGATGATCATAGTGGTCCCTTCAGTATTTATAATCTGTGAGTCTAAGGATGCCTGATTCTTTGCTTCAGTAGGTCAGAAATCAGCCAAAAAACCTCAGGGACTGTGCTAATATCAAAAAAGCCTCGGGGCAGACTGTTTCCTTTCATCTGGCTTATCCTGTTCTCCTCAGTCATGCCATCTCTGCTGTTGGTGACTCTCTATGGCAGGGGCAGGAAACCTGCGGCATGCAAGCTGATTTTCAGTGGCACTCACACTGCCTGGGGCCTGGCCACTGGTCCCAGGGGCTCTGTTGCCAGTTGGGGTTCCGGCCGCCGGCCCTGTTCAGCCCGCTGTTGGCCCCGGGGCCCTGCAACCGGTCCAGGGGGCTCTGCTGCCGGCCTGGAGTCCCGGCCGCTGGCCCGGGGCTCTGCAGCTGCCCCCAGCTGTGGCCCACTAGCCTCAGCCTGGGGCAGTGAGGGGTGCAGACAGGGGCAAGAGGGTGTGCAACTCAGCACCCCCACCTTAAAAATTGTTCCAGCGCCACTGTACTGGGATAATTTTAAGTCCTGATTTGCTGCTTACATCACTATCACACCATGTGGAACAGTGCGCTGCATGTGACGTTGAGATTAGAATGTACATGCAAGAACTGGAATCAGAATTTTCTGACAGATTTTAAGATTTCCGGTGATTTGGCCCAATGCTTTCTTTTCTAATTAAACCTGAAAAGTTCAGCAAAAGCGACTTGAATTTGTCTGTACTTCAGTTGATGGGTGTTGAAGATTTCAAAATGCAGCTCATTCAGTTAAAAAGCTCAGAATTGTGGGCATCAAAGTTTGGAGATCTGCGGAGTGCACTTGAAGCTACCGAGAGAGATCATGGAGCCTCTGTTCTGACCTGCTGGACATCCCTACCAGTGAAATTTAACTGTTTGAAGAAAACTGCATTTGCAATGCTTTCAGCATTTGAAAATGCAAACAGGTATTTTCACACATGAAATCTGTCCCCTGTCTCTCTCAGAGCCGGTTAACAACTGATCACTCAGAAGCCTGTGTGCAGCTTAAAGTATCCAAATACATGCCAGACACTGGAAAACTCAGCAAGGAAAAGCAAGGGCAAGGATCACACTAAATTGATAAGATCTGCATTTTAATTTAATTTTAAGTGAAGCTTCTTAAACATTTAAAAAACCTTATTTACTTTACATACAATAGTTTAGTTATATATTCTAGACTTACAGAAAGAGACCTTCTAAAAATGTTAAAATGTATTACTGGCATGCAAAACCTTAAATTAGAGTGAAGAAATGAAGACTCGGCACACCACTTCTGAAAGGTTGCCGACCCTCGCTCTATGGGCAAGAGCTTGCACTTGAACCATAGGGATTTACCGCTCTCCTGAGGGATCACCCAAGGAATGCACTGTTTGCAGCTGCATGGAGGGAAGCACCCTTGGGACAAGGATTCCTTGTGCCAGACTAAAGCCAGAGACTCTCACGTTCTTGAATGAGCTTGCATGGTCACACTGCAGTCCTTGGATTGCTCCTTATAATTATGGGGATTATGCTTAGCAAGATCCTGATGCCCTAGCTCTGCTTCTTGATCATCCTCCTGCAGTCAGTGCAGTGAGTCCTGGAGACAAGCCTCAGAGCATGGTCCCCTCAAATTTGTCTCTGCTCCTATTGGATTCCATCTCCCCCCCCGCCCCAAAAAAAAGGCTACCAGCTTCATAAAGGTCCGATTTGCTAAGGTGTCCTCCTCCTTCTCTCCAGAGGACTGACTCTGGATGCAGAACTTTTGACACAGGGATATCAATAAGCTTATCCTTAAAATGAATCAGGGTGAAGAGGCGAAAACTCAGGGCCCTGGCTCCCCGATAAGGTCCTCTCTACCCCTAATGAATTGAAGAGCAGGACAAATATTTCCTTTCAGTACTCCACTTTTTCAAGGTCGTAACGGAGATTGGCTAGGGATAGAGAAGAATCACTTCCATGGTCTCTGCTAACCCATATACAATTCCTAAAGAAATGCTGGAAAAATATGGCTCTTCTCCCCAGGGTGAACTGCAAGTGCTCCTTGGTTGAAATGACCTCCCCTTCTCCCATGCTGTGCATGCAACTGCCCCCAAGGATCCACTGGACAAGTGAGCAGAAGCCTTTCACTTCAAACAGGCTACTTGGATTTCCAGGGCCTGTAAGTTTTCCCTTGAAAGGAAATAAATGTTTAAGGCATTTTTCCTATAACTATGGCCCTGGTATCAGTTGCTGATGTTTCCTGGCAGTCTCCTACTAATGGGATCAGGTTGCAGGCTTGCCAGAAGGGCTCTAATCAGCTTAAACTCTTTTCTCTCTGGTTCTGAGAGCATTTGCTGTGACTGCAGTTGATTAGATCTCCTGGGAACTCTTTGCTCATGCCTCTGCTGCACTTCTATGAGGTTATTTTCCTGCACTTCAAGCCCTGATTTCCTTCTGCTAATGCAGAGTAAGGAAAAAAAAAACACTCACCATATTTAGACGTCAACAATAGGCCAAGGACTTTCCTGTTTCAGGCAACATCTGAGGGGCACTGCTTTTTCAGCGAGCTCCTTGTGATGAAGAATTTTGTAAATATCAAGCAAGCCGCATGTGTCTCAGGATGATGCTTCCATAACTGGGGCTAGACCTTTAAGGATCATGTAAGAATCTTTTTCCGTTATTACTCCAGGCTAAAAAGGTCTTTTGGAAGATACCTCCAGTGGCTCAAAAGCAAGCATCATTCTGGAAGTTAATGTGAACTGATGCACATTTTAAATGAATGGCACCATCCAAACTAGCATAAAATCAACATTAGACTATCATTATCAGTCACAGTTCTCCAGGACAGATTTGCCATGCCTTCTGATGGTCAGAAAAATGGTCAGATTGCTATAAGCAAAATCTCTGACGCAAAACAACTTTGCACTATAGTTAACAGCTTCACAGTTTTAGTATCACCAGATACATCATTCTATCAGATTACGGATACTGTCTGTGATGTGCACTGAGATGAATCTTTCAAGACATGCAAGATGCAAGAAGTTGTCACAAAGCACCAGTTACCTGAGATCAGTACACGAGGATGCCAATCCACGAACAGAATTACATGCAATTAACACTTTCAGTTCAATTGTAGCTGCAGAAACAGAACATATGTTGCTCTTTTGGGCTTTGTGTATTTCCCCATGAAAAAACTGGAGAAGAGAAGACTGAAGGGGGACATAACAGCTTTTAAGTACATAAAAGGTTGTTACAAAGAGGAAAGGAGGGAGAAAACTGTTCTTGTTAACCTCTGAGGACAGGACAAGAAGCAATGGACTTAAATTGCAGCAAAGGAGGTTTAGGTTGGACCGCAGAAAAACTTCCTAACTGTCAGGGTAGTTGGTACACTGGAATAAATTGCCTAGGGAGATTGTGGCATCTCCATCATTGGAGGTTTTTAAGAGCAGGTTAGACAAGCATCTGTATGGGATGGTCTACATCAGAGGTTCTCAAACTGTGGTCTGTGGCCCACCAGTGGTCTGCGAGCTCCATTCAGGTGGTCCGAGGATAGTTCCCTCTAAGCTGCACGCCTGGGTTGCCACACACAAGAGAATGAAGGGCCACCTACCTAATTAGTGGAGCCGTGCAGGCGTGACTCCATTGATTAGGTGCCTGGACCCTGGAGAAGACACACATGTAAGGTGAGGTGGTGGCCTTGGGGGGAAATAGTGGGTAGGGGGCAGTGGGGTGAGAACAGGGAGTGGGGGGAATTTTGGACATGCAGGGCTGCAGCGGCCAGAGAAAGACACCACTTTCTCCAGCTCCAGGGCTGTGGTTGCCAGGGAGAGACAGCCCTCCTTCCCAGCCTCAACTCTGTGGTTGCTGTGGCAGGGGACAGACTCCCCCTCCTTCCCAGCCCTAGCTTGGGGGCTGCTGCGGCAGGGGAGAGAGGGCACATACATCGCATTAGAAAGGTAAGACTACTGATATTAAAATATGAGTTGGGTATTTCTACTTGTAGAACAAAAATTTTTTTTTTAAAATTAATATAGCGCTTTTATCCAAAGCGCTTTACAATAGTTGGCTAACGGTACAAACAACATTCGGAAAGACCATTAAGTGGCCCACTGAGACCCTCACCAATTTTCAAGTGGTCAGCAGAAAAAAACACGTTTGAGAACCACTGGTCTACAGAATACTTAGTCCTAACTTGAATGCAGGGGACTGAACTAGAAGACCTCTCAAGGTCCCTTCCAGTTCTATGATACTGTGTTTGCATTCCCCTCTGAAGGTCATCAGGTATGCACATGAAATGAAGATAGTATGTAGCTAATACTGAATCTGCTCCCTGGATTTGCGATATCAGTGCTCTCTTTTTAAGCAAATGTATAAGTGGTACAATATGGTCAAAATTTCAAAACACAAAGTAGGGAGATAAGAGATGTACAAGTAGAAAACAAGCCAAAAGTCAAAAGGCCATAGGTAGGTATCCCATGGTTTTAGCCATTAAATAGCCTTGGGGTCAGCTGGAAAGTCCTTCTGACAGGCCAACACGGGACAAGCAACTATTCAGTATGTGTGCAGCATCCTCAGCTGCACTCCAACTACACAGAGGCCTGTCCCTGAGTCCCCACGTGTGGTCACTTGCTGCACACCTCACCATCCCTCATCTGAAATAGTTGAGCTTGCATCAGAGACAGCCTCCCATCAGGCTGTGTGAGGAGGCTCATTCCCTTTCTCCTCATCACTATGTAGCAGTGTCCACCATAGAAATGGTCTGGAACAGTCATAGAATAATAGCATCATAGAAGAATAGGGTTGGAAGAGACCTCAGGAGGTCATCTAGTCCAACCCCTTGCTCAAAGCAGGAACAACCCCAACTAAATCATCCCAGCCAGGGCTTTGTCAAGTCAGGCCTTAAAAACCTCTAAGGATGGAGATTCCACCACCTCCCTAGGTAACCCATTCCAGTGCTTCACCACCCTCCTAATGAAATAGTGTTTCCTAATATCCAACCTAGACCTCCACTGCAACTTGAGACCATTGCTTCTTGTTCTATCATTTGCCACCGAGAATAGCCGAGCTCCATCCTCTTTGGAAACCCCTTTCAAGTAGTTGAAGGCGGCTATCAAATCCCCCCTCACTCTTCTCTTCTGCAGACTAACAAGCCCAGTTCCCTCAGCCTCTCCTCGTAAGTCATGTGCCCCAGTCCCCTGATCATTTTTGTGGCCCTCCACAGGACTCTCTCCAATTTGTCCACATTCTTTCTGTAGTGGGGGGCCCAAATTTGTACGCACGCAGTACTCCAGATGTGGCCTCACCAGTGCCGAATAGAGGGGAATAATCACTTCCCTCGATCTGCTGGCAATGCTCCTACTAATGCAGCCCAATATGCTGTTAGCCGTCTTAGCAACAAGGGCAGACCTGCTGACTCATATCCAGCTTCTTGTCCACTGTAATCCCCAGGTCCTTTTCTGGGGAACTGCTGCTTAGCTAGTTGGTCTCCCAGCCTGTAGCAGTGCATGGGATTCTTCCATCTTCAGTACAGGACTCTGCACTTGTCCTTGTTGAACCTCATCAGATTTCTTTTGGCGCAATACTTTAATTTGTCTAGGTCACTCTGGACCCTATCCCTACCCTCCAGTGTATCTACCTCTCCCCCCAGCTTAGTCATCTGCGAACTTGCTGAGGGTGCAATCCATCCCATCATCCAGATCATTAATGAAGATATTGAACAAAACTGGCCCCAGGACTGACCCCTGGGGCACTCCACTTGATACTGGCTGCCAACTAGACATCAAGCCATTGATCACTACCCGTTGAGCCGGACGATCTGGTCAGCTTTCTGTCCACCTTATAGTCTACTCATCCAATCCATACTTTAACTTGCTGGCAAGAATACTGTGGGAGACCGTATCAAAAGCTTGGCTAAAGTCAAGGTATATCATGTCCACCGCTTTCCCCATATCCACAGAGCCAATTATCTCATCATAGAAGGCAATCTAATTGGTCAGACATGACTTGCCCTTGGTGAATCCATGTTGACTGTTCCTGATCATCTTCCTCTCCTCCAAGTGCTTCAAAATGGATTCCTTGAGGACCTGCTCCATACTTTTTCCAGGGACTGAGGTGAGGCTGACCAGTCTGTAGTTCCTGGATTCTCCTTTTTCCCTTTTTTAAAGATGGGCACTATATTAGCCTTTTTGCAATTGTCCGGGACATCCCCCGATCTCCATGAGTTTTCAAAGATAATGGCCAATGGCTCTGCAATCACACCAGCAGACTCCCTCAGCACCCTCGGATGCATTAAATCCGGACCCATGGACTTGTGCATGTCCAGCTTTTATACTCCTCCCTAGTCATCTGTCCAAGTTTCCACTTCTTGTAAGCTTCCTTTCTGCGTTTAAGCCCCTCGACGATTCTCTGTTAAGCCAAGCTGGTCGCCTGCCATATTTACTATTCTTTCTGCACACCGGGAGGTTTGTTCCTGCGCCCTCAATAAGGCTTCTTTAAAATACAGCCAGCTCTCCTGGACTTCTTTCCCCCTCATATTAGCCTCCCAGGGGATCCTGCCCATCAGTTCCCTTAAGGAGTCAAAGTCTGCTTTTCTGAAGTCCATATTGTGCTCCTCTCCTTTCTTCCTTTTGTCAGGTTCCTGAACTCGACCATCTCATGGTCACTGCTGCCCAGGTTGCCACCCACTTCTACTTTCCCTACCAATTCTTCCCTGTTTGTGAGCAGCAGGTCAAGAGAAGCATGGCATCTAGTTGGCTCGTCCAGCACTTGTCTCCAAGATTCTCCAAAAACTTCCTGGATTGTCTGTGCACAGCTGTATTGCTCTCCCAGCAGATGTCAGGGTGACTGAAGTCCCCCATGAGAACCAGGGCCTGTGATCTGAAAACTTCTGTTAGTTGTCTGAAGAAAGTCTCATTTACCTCATCCTCCCAGTCTGGCGGTCTATACCAGATGCCCACCATGACATCACCCTTGCTGCTCTCGCCTCTAAACTTAACCCAAAGACTCTCAACAGGCTTTTCTCCAGATGGGCACTAATATTTCATACTGGAGCTCTGAGCAATCATACTTCTCTCTTTCATACAGTGTAACTCCTCCATCTTTTCTCCCTCGCCTGTCCTTCCTGAACAGTTTATACCCATCCATGACAGTGCTCCAGTCATGCAAATTATCCCACCAAGTCTCTGTTATTCCAAACACATCATACATAATTCCTTGACTGTGCCAGGACTTCCAATTCTTCCTGCTTGTTTCCCAGGCTTCTTGTATTCATGTACAGGCACCTAAGATAACTAGCCGATTGCCCTACTTTCTCAGTATGAACCAGGAGTCCACAGAGGTCATCTGATGAAGAGTCAGTGGCCAGGCAACCACCCACCCATATATCTATGAAAAGTGACAATTTTGGTATCTCTTGGATTTTGTGAAGGAGGTTCTTTGCAGCAATATAAAACCTGATGTTAGGAGGTGAGATATTAGAGAGGACTGGTAGCCATTCGGTGTTTGTTAGTCTCATAGGCCTGGTCTACACTACGGGGTTAGGTTGAATTTAGCCATGTTAGGTCGATTTAAAAATGACTGCGTCCACACAACCAACCCCATTCTGTTGACCTAAAGGGCTCTTCAAATCGACTTCTGTACTCCTCCCTGACGAGGGTCGTAGTGCTAAAATCGACCTTGCTTGGTCGAATTTGGGGTAGTGCGGACGCAAATCAACAGTATTGCCCTCCAGGAGCTATCCCAGAGTGCTCCATTGTGACCACTCTGGACAGCACTTCGAACTCTGATGCACTAGCCACGTACACAGGAAAAGTCCCGGGAACTTTTGAATTTCATTCCCTGTTTGGTCAGCCTGGCGAGCTAAGCAGCACAGGTGACCATGCAGTCCCCCCAGAATAGTAGAGTGTAGAATGTTTCTACGCTCCCCCCATCACCTCCGTCCCTGAGGTTATCGCAGATTAGAAGGCGGAAAAAAACACACTTGTGATGACATGTTTTCCGAGCTCATGCAATCCTCCCGCACTGATAGGGCACAACTTAATGCATGGAGGCATTCAGTGGCAGAGGCCAGGAAAGAATTAAGTGAGTGCGAAGAGCGGAGCCAGGACTTGATGCTGAGGCTAATGGGGGAGCAAACGGACATGATGAAGCAACTGTTGGGGCTGCAGGAAAGCCAAGAGCACAGACCCCCCCAGCTGCATCCACTGAATAACCGCCTACCCTCCTCCCTATGTTCCATAGCCTCCTCATCCAGACGCCCAACAATGTGGAGGGGGAGGCTCCAGGCACTCCACTCCAGAGGATGGCCCAAGCAACAGAAAGCTGTCATTCGAACAGTTTGATTTTTAGTGTGGCTAAAATAAGCAATGTGGCCTTGTCCTTCCCTCCTCCCCCACCCCACCTTGGCTACCTTGTCCGATATCTCTCTCTCTTTTTTATTTAATAAAGAAAGAATGCATGGTTTCAAAACAATAGTTACTTTATTTCGAAGGGGAGAGGGTGGCTGGCTTACAGGGAATTAAAATCAACAAAGGGGGCGGATTTGCATTAAGGAGAAACAAACAACTGTCACACCGAAGCCTGGCCAGTCATGAAACTGGTTTTCAAAGCCTCTCTGATGCGCAGCGCACCTTGCTGTGCTCTTCTAATCACCCTGGTGTCTGGCTGCTCAAAATCGAATGCCAGGCAATTTGCCTTAACCTCCCACCCTGACATAAATGTCTCCCCCTTACTCTCACAGATATTACAGAGCACACAGCAAGCAGCAATGACAATGGGAATGTTGGTTGCGCTGAGGTCTGATCTAGTCAGCAAACAGTACCAGCAAGCTTTTAAACGTCCAAAGGCACATTTTACCACCATTATGCACTTGCTCAGCCTATAGTAGAACTGCTCCTTAATACTGTCCAGGCTTCATGAGCCATGGGAGCAAGGTGTAGGCGTGACCGGGCAGTCCTGCCAGCTGGGAGAGCAGCCTGAGGCAGAAGCCTCCAGCTTGCATGATATTCCAGGCAGGACTGAATCTCCATGAGACAAAACTTAAAGAAGAAAATGACCTGGAGTCTCTGGCTCCCATTCAGTGCTCTAAGAGGAGAATAGCCATGTCTGTCCAGGCGCTCTGATCGACCTCACCAAGGTCTGCCAGAAGCACCCAGGAGACGTACGATGGCTATTAGTCTTACTGCACCGTCTGCCGCAAAGGCAAGGAACTGCTGCTGTGTAGCAATGCAGTGCCGCGTCTGCCAGCAGCACCGAGGAGACGTACTGTAATGGTGAGCTGAGTGGGCTCCATGCTTACCATGATATGGCGTCTGCACAGGTAACCCAGGAAAAAAGGCACAAAATGATTGTCTGTCGTTGCTTTCATGGAAGGAGGGGGGCCTGATGACATGTACCTAAAACCACCCATGACAATGTGTTTGCGCCATCAGACATTAGGAGCTTAACCCAGAATTCCAAAGGCAGTGGAGACTGCGGGAACTGAGGGATAGCTACCCACAATGCACCACCCTGTAAGTTGATGCTAGGCACGGTAGTGAGGACGCACTCCGCCGACTTAATGTGCTTAGTGTGGACATACACAACGGACTGTATAAAATCAGTTTCTAAAAATCGACTTCTATAAAATTGATCTAATTTTGTAGAGTAGACATACCCATAGCCTGTTATTACTATTATTGTTTGATTCAGTTGTACATCAACTAGCTTTCAGGAAGAGTTTAATACAGGTGTACAGTATTCTCTCACTGAGTAGTGGAGAACTAGTACCAAGCTGCGTAGTACTTGCACATTAGCTCCCTATGTTGAGCTTCCAAGCTTATTTAGAAAGCCATTTCTGCTCTTAATCTTCTGAGCTACCTTTGTGAAGTGGTCCTTGTAGGTCAGTGTGCGAGCTCCAGTTACTCCTAGATATACTGGCTTTGGGTCACATACCAGTTGCTCTCCATTCAAAAAGATGTTGAGTTCTGGCAGCATTAGTGTGATTGAGATGAAAGCATGACGACACTACCTTTAACACTCTAGACTTAAGTCTCCACTTCTTGCAATAGGCACCGATGGCTGCCATGTCTTAGTTCAGGTTGTCCTCAATCTTTCTGAAGTCTCTTGAAGCTAGGCAGATGTTATTTACATACTTCAATGGCCTTGAGATTGTTGGAGGCAGATCATTAGTAAATATGTTGAAAAAAGTTGGGGCAAAAACAGATCCCTGAGGGAGTTCATTCTTCTGGGTCCTCCATGTGCTCAGTTTATTGCCTTAGCACCACTTGGACTTTGTCTGTTTTGAAGCATCATTTCCATAGCCATTACAACCCACAGAGATTTTGACATCTTGACCAGCAGACCAATGTGCCAGATAGTATTATACGCTGCTATCAAGTCATGAAACACCACTCCTGTCTTCTTCTTCTGTTGGAAACCACTTTCTATGTAAGTGGTAAAGAGCATGAACTTGGTCACAAGTGCTCCTATTAGGTCTGTGGCCTGCCTGATCATCACTCAGAGCCTGTCCTACCATGGGCATGAGTTGTTGCCAAGATAGTCACTCTAGAATTTTGTAAGCACATCTCAGAAGTGATACTGGACAGCAGCTAGATGGAAAGGAATGGTCCTTTTCTGGTTTCTTTCTGCCATATCTTAGGCATCTTGTTCTTTTGGAGGACATAGCCATTTTGTGCTCCTCTTACCAAGATGTAGCAGCATTTCTTGTACAGTCTTGTCAAGGCCACCTGCTTTTCCTGCTTTCCTGAGGCTCAGTGCTTTCTCCACTTCTTTGGTGGAGGAAGGCTGGACAATGTCTTCCTCACAAAATGGTTCCACCCTTGAGTATCAGCTCCATTTCCTCTTTACTGATTCCTCAAAGGGCTTGTTTCTGTTGGCTTTTGCTAGATTAGTTAGGCATGTGGTGATGCTATTTGGAGACCCTTTCCTGACATGTGGATGGTGGTTTCTGTGCTGCACCAAGATTCCTTTAAGTAACCATATTTCCTGCTAGACCGTGTGTACATATTTCCCGTAACTTCTTACCAACGTTCCTTGTGACAAGATTTTAAGGCTGTCAATAAGATGGTTTGCTTCTCTGAGTCACCAGATTTCCCACACTGCTTCAGAAATTCTGCTTATTCTTCATTTAAGTAGGGTATATAAGTCTCTTGGTAGGCATGTGGAATGGATTTAATGACTGCTTTAAAGATTGCTTTGAAGAAGCAAGTGTAAGCATTTTCTACAGAGGCATTATATGGTATGCACACTACATACTCATTGGTCAGCTCCGAGTATTTTTTTCCATTCTGCTCTTCTACAGATCCACTGCAATCAAGGGATAGTGGTTACTATGGGGATTGTCATTTCTATCTGAGCAAGAAGAGGATGGTACTGGCTGCGTGGGAGGCTGATAACAGTTAGCCCTGCTGAGGCAACCCAACTGCAGTCAGGAAAGCAGCCCTGCTTCCACTGTGTAGAGAAAAAGGTGGCTGACTGCTTAGGGTTATGTAAGAGAGATATGGGTCATTTAGAGAAGTCCAGTCTATGTGATGCAGTCCATTTTTGTCAGATTCTCTGCAGCCCCATGAGGTGTGGTGGCTATTTAAGTCCCCAGCATAGGACAGATGGATGTTGAAGTGCTGGTAAAAGTGGAGTGTTCCAGGTTTTATCAAGACATTTACAAACATTCACAACTTCCAGTTGATCAACTTTTGCAATGATACTGTAGGGCAAAGTAGTTGGTAAGACAGTCATGTGTAAACTTTTCCAGTCACGCCCCACCATCCCTTACCAGTGACGGAATCTGATTGGCTGACCAAGTTGTAGGTCAGAGTGGACTTGTAGACTCTAAAGTTTTACATTATTTTTTTAAGTAACTACACTCAAAAATAAAAATTCTTCATTTGCAAGTTGCATTTTCACAATTAAGAGCCTGCACTACAGTACTTGTATTAGGTGAATTGAAAAGTACCATTCCTTCTCTTTTTTACAGTGCAAATATTTGTAATAAAGATAATATAAAGTGAGCACTGTATACTTTGTATTCTGTGTTGTAAATGAAATCAATATATTTGAAAATGTAGAAAACATCCAAAAATATTTAGGTATTCTATTAACAGGGACATTAATACTGCCATTACTCATGATTAACTTTTGTTAATCGAGATTCTTTTTTTAATCACTTGACAGCCCTATTTTGAATGTTTTATGTCCTTGGATTACAAAAATATTTATGCATTGTTCAGTGATGGTAATTCCTGTGGATTGTACAGGAACTTCAGTGGCCTTGCAAGATGGACAGAAATGGACCTCATTATTTTTCAGATAACTTCTTGCCTCCTCGACTAGTCCCACCCCCTACACGTGACTTTCCTTATTTCAGTCTTTCTTGACCGGCCCCACTTGCATCCCACACATCCAGGCATATTTTACCGATATGTACTTCTACACACTTTAAAAACTTTACCAGTATATACAAAGCATGCACTTGTAAATGATGTGAATTGTATCCATTTGTGTACTCTTAAGTGTATACATATTTCTCCATATTCTAGGCAGAGATGGCAGCAGCTCCCACAAATTATTTTGTAACCTCTTTTGCAATTTTTGTTTACAGGGTTTGTGTGTGTGTTTGTTTTTAAACAACTTTGTCAGACTGCTTGGGCTGACATTTCCCATGCCAAGTGTCCGCCCTGAGCTGAATTTGTTTTTTGAAAATTTCAGCAAAAACTATTCAGGCATTTCAGAAAACCATGTTAGTGAAAAATAAGTTTTTCCCATGTTGAAAAGTCCTTACAGCTATTTTACTGAGAAGCTCTAGAACCTCTATGCTTTGGACCAGATCCTTGAAATGTAGCAGGTGATCACTTTACTTGGAGGGCCAGGTATGGCCTTAGAGAAGGGGACAGAGGGGAAAAAAAGTGAGTAGGAAGCTATCCAGGACACTAGGATACAGTGTTGGTGGTAGCCAACAGGCTGGACACACAGGCATTGGAGAAAGGGTGAAGGGAGGAAGCTAGCAAGTGGCAGAGACTAGGAAGGTGATGGATACCTAACGGATGAGGTGGTGAGAAGCCGGTGTGCAGTGTAGTTGTAGCCGTGTGGGTCCCAGGATATTAGAGAGACAAGGCGGGTGAGATAATATCTTACTGGACCAACTTCTGTTGGAGAGAAAGACAAGCTATCAAGATTTGATTGGCTGGAGATTTGTATTGGTGAGAAGGAGGCAGTCAGTAGAGGAAGCTTAAGAGATGGACTCCAGGAAAGGGAAAAGGAAGGAGTAAGAGGGAGTAGTAGTGGGGTTAAGGCACCAAGGGACAGCTTGCCCAGAGGTAGTGGGAAGGGAGAAGAGGTGGCTAGAGGAAGCAAATTAGCAGGAAATGGGAGTGGAATGCAAACTTGATTGCATGATACTTGGGAAATTGCTCCACAAAATGGCTAAAATGATCCAGAACACTTAGAGCAGCAGCCTCTGCATAGAGTTCTTCCTACTCAATAAGCACTAATGCCAACAGTCTGCCAATATTCACATCTGAATCAAACAAGATTTGGAAATTCATCCAATTCTCAGTCAAAAACCAGCTGTATGCCTGGAATATACTGAAGTGATAGACAGCTTCCAGAGGTAACAATTGCACAAAGTGACCGGTGTCATTTTAGGTCATACTGTATTATAAGTACATTTTATTTTAACATGCATAATTTAAAAGTAACAGCATGGAAAGTACATCATACTGAGATACTATATAAATTATAGAGAGCAATGGGGAGCTCAGGTCTTCCAGCACACCATGTACGTGATCCATGACATACAGCAAGTTATTTTTATATCTGTCAGAAAGCCACTCACTCGTTCCTGGAGCATTCTATTAAATACGTGGCTGAGGAAAGCCAAAAAACAGCCAAAAAGCAGACTGAATGAATACAGCTACTTTACAGATGGTAAATCAGTCTTCCACGAAGCTGTACGTAGAGAGATGTTCCATGCAAATCATTTATCCTAGTTCTGGGGGATAAGTCACTTCAGGCAAGGGTTAATCAATCAGCTCCAGAGACAGGGCCAACACCGCTAAAGGCAGGATGTCATCCCAGAGCTCCCTCCAATCTGGTGCCTATGTATTAACATTGGCTCCTGGGAGCTCCCTCCAGCACATCCCTGTTTTTACATTCTTCCTCCTCTCTCCACTTCCCTAATTTCTGTTGAACCTTCTCCTAAGTGCTCATTGTTTTCTCCTCTCTAAATTGTTTCTAACCCCTCTAGTATTTCCTTCTGCCTTTTTTGGCAAAATCAGTTACACAATTAAAGGAAATAAATCTGTATTACCAGGTGAAAACTCAGATAAAATGACTTAAAACACAATTCCTGAGCCTGCAGTCTATTCCTTTATACACTTTTTCTTATGTGTCACAGATACAATACTGCAAGAGGACACAGTCAAAGTTCAATTCCTTTCTGTCTTTTTTTTAAACCTACAGTAAATTGCTTATAAAACTTTAGAAGCTTAGGAAGCAGTTCTTTCATATCAGATGGTTTTCTCCATTTATGTAATATGCAATTGTTTCTTCATCTGTGACCAAGCACAGCTGAAAGCAGTTACATGAGGCACCTAGTCTCCTGGGGCCCTCCAGTGGCAGCAGGGCTTCAAGCACCTGCTGTGTAGTCTTCCGGCACCTGGAATCCGGAGTTTGCCCCCAACTGGGCCTTGGGCCAACTCCATTTGGTAGGAAGGGCATTGTAAGACTCCCAGGGAGTGGAACTGTGAGCCTCTTCACAGGTTGTTTAAAATTCTTTGAGCTTCTTAACATCCATAGGAGATTGAAGGAAGCCCCAAAGAGCCTCCTAGGTGGACTCCCCAATGCAATTCTTAGGAAGTGAATGAAGAAGATTCAGCCCTTCCACGGGCCTTGGGGAGAGAAGAGGAAAGGCCCCTGTCACTCCCCAGTCCAAAGATAGGACTGTTTTTAAAATGACACAAATTCTGAGACAAAGAACTTTCAGGCAAAGTTAAAGCTGAGACTACACATCAGCAACTAAATGGTGAGAAGCTTTCTACAAATGCAGTAGGCAGTGCTGTTGTAGCTCTGTTGCTCCCAAGATATTAGAGAAACAAGGTGGGTGAGGTAATATTTTATTGGACCAACTTCTGTCTGAGCCACACAGAATTAATTGCCTGTGATCAAAGTTCCACCCCCTCGGCCATGAACAGGAACACCTAATAAGTGATGAAGTGACCCCTGTTCTCTCAAGGCTGTTGGAGCTGCCAGGTCCTTCAGTAGAGAATGGGGGAAATTCAGACTAATGTAGAAAGGACCTCAGCTTCCTTTCTGCTTAGTCACCCCCCACCTACCCTGAAAACGTGACAGAAGTGTGTCCGTCAGAGTTCTGTGGAAGGAAGTACCACAGCATTGGGATGGTCTCAAACACAGCTCTGTCCTTCCCCCTCCCCTGTTTTGACAAAACTTTTTTAAAAAAAATTGTGCAATTTACATTTCTGGTTTCTCCAGCTCCCCATACCTCAACGGGAATCTGAATATATCTGCTTTCAGAACATTAATGAAGCATTATGGATTTGTAATAGAATTAACCCTCAACCTTCCATATCTCTCCAGACAGTGTTCACCCACTTCAGATAAAACTTCTCTTAATGCCCCAGGAGATTTCTCTAAGATCTCTCCTAATGCACTTCTTTTAGGATTTCCTTTCTAATAACTAACTTTACAAAAATCATAGGTTAAGAATAGATAAAAGCACAATCTAATGTTAATCATTATTTGACACAATCTTAATTATGTAAGGTTTAGTCAAGACAGTGTAAAATCAGAACCCAGGATCGAGTGTTTGCAGCAACAGCCGTGGAATCTGTTCCTGGAATTCAGAAGATGCCCCTTACCACAGCATTTAGCACTGAAGTACAGAAATTAACATTTCCATAAAGTTAGATTTATGTGGACCATTTCCCCCCCCTTTAGATTTAACTGCTTAAACTTAGAATATTGTAACCCTTTTCTCTCAACAGAAGAGGAAGATATCTAGCTCAGTTTACTGAATTTGGTATCCCCTTACAAAGATTAGTAAATCCCTTGCAACTGTATTACTTCCAGTCCACAGATCTTCACCCACAGCATAGACTCAGTCTCATAGGTTATATGTACATTGCAATTAAACCTCTGTGGCTGTCCTGTGTCAGCAGACTCTGGCAATGGGGCTGTGTAGACGTTTAGGCTCTGGCTGGAGCCCAGGCTCTAGGTTCCCATGAGTACATGTCCCAGACTTGCAGAAGAGCTCTGTGTAAGCTCAAAAGCTGGTCTCTCTCACAAACAGCGGTTGGTCCAATAAAGCTACAATTGCTCTTTCAAAGCACCCAAATAGCTCCACACTGAGCTCTTGTAATGGTCCTTGTGTCTGGCTGTTCAAAGTCAGCAAACAGCTGCTCCACCTCCACCCTGGTGGCAGCTTTTCCCCCTTTGGTTGAGGGGTGCTTTGAAAGAGCCATAGCTGTGTTCTGTGCTGGAGTGTTCTTTGGACCTATAGCTTTGAATGCTGCTAAGAATTATGTAGCACTTGCTGTACATTTATAAATATGACTATGTTTTACTGATGCTATGAATTACACAGGGCTTGTGTAGTGTTTAGATGTTGCTTGTAATTATTAGAATTGGGCGCACTGGCTGTTCAGCGTCTGAAAGGACAGGAAACAGGAAGGAGGGGGGAGGAGTTGAAGAGGCTGAGGGAGAGCTAGTGAGGGTGCAACAGCAGCTTGGAAAAGAGGTTTCCACTTTAAAAAATAAAGTCCTGTTGAAGTTTGTTAATACCTTACCCGGCTACTACAGCATTTTGGCAACGAAGATGGATCTTCTGCCTCTGAACCCACCTGCACCTTTTCTAGAAAGCCCAGGTGAGCCTCCAATTGCTTTTACTGCCTGGACCCATATGTCTGAGACTTATCTGCTTGCAATCAGTGCTACAGAGATTTCTGAAGTAAGAAAGCATGCTCTGCTAATCCACTGCCTTGGAGCAGAAGGGCAGCGTATATTTTACACTTTTCCCCTTGCAGACGATAAATATGAGACTGCACTCACTGCATTAAAGAACTTTTTGTACCAAAAGTGAATGTAGTAGCTAATCGCTACAGATTTTGCCAGGGTGAGCAGAAACCAAGGGAGACTATAATGCAGTATATTGCTTCCCTGAGGGGTCTGATTGTAACTTGTGACTTTGGGAATATGGCAGATGAGATGATCAGAGACCAGCTCATTGAGAAAACAATCATGCTTCTTGTAAGAGAACATTTACTTCTAGTACCACAACTTACACTAGAAAAAGCAATAACCATTGCTACCCAGATTGAGTCAGCTACAGCTGAAGCCAAAATAATGAGCACAGTCCAGGCTGTGACTCCTTTGCAGAAAAGTTCACCATTGCTGCAGACAAACAATTACAAGAGGAAAACTAATGAAAAACCACCAAATCAGCAAATTCAAAATACAGTAAAAGAATGCTTTTGCTGTGGATCCCCACAACACCTGGCAAGCTACACAGGATGTCCGGCAAAAGTGGCTCAGTGCAATCACTGCAAAAAGATTGGGCATTTTGATAAAGTATGTCGCAGCAGCCAGTTCAATCAACAGGTGCATGCCGTTACAATACCAGATGTTACTGTGCTGAGCGTGGACAAAATCATTACTGCACATATTCCAGAATAAATAAAGTGCACGGTAAACATTTCCGCCATAGCCTCAGGCAAATCACACTCTATTCAGCTAATGTTGGACACTGGCTCAGCAGTATCTATACTACCTGATTCCATCTATTTGCATTACTTTAAAGATGTGCCTCTTACTGAACTCAAGCTTCACTTGGTGTGCTATTTGAAAAACCATGTTCCAGTACGTGATTGCCTGCTAGCAATAGTTACTTTTGGTAATTGCTGTGTAACTGCAGAGTTCTACATTGTCCACAAAGGCACTCCTGTCCTTGGCAGAGATTTATTGGCTGCTTTAAATCTCAGGGTAGTTAATGGACAAATTGATCTTCCCCAACAAAGCACTCTTGCGGTATACACACCAGTTTCAGCTGGGATCCAAAACCAGGTTGAGGAGAAACTCTGCTGTGCTTACGGGTTTCTGCATAAAGTTAAAATGCGGAATAATGTGATGCCTGTATGACAGTAATTACCATTTTCAGTCAGAGAAGCTGTTTCAGAAGAACTTAGAAAACTTGTTCAAGAGGACATTATTGAAGAGATTAACTCCTTGGAATGGGTTTCACCTATAGTAGTGACACAGAAGAAGGGTGTAGGCATTCACCTTAAGGGAGCCAAATAAAGCTATTGTGATCGACAGCCATCCTCTTCCTCACAAAGAAGATTTGCAGAACTCCGTGGAGCAAAGATGTTTTCTACTCTTGATTTGCAGAGCGCATACCACCAGGTTATGTTGCACGAAGATAGCAGAGACCTCACAGCATTTATTACATGAGGGACTATTCCGTTTTAAACGTGTTCCATACGGGTCTCGCATCACCCCAAGTGCCTTCCAAAAAATAATGTAATTGATTTTGAAGAATCAACATGGAGTTCAGTGCTTTTGGATGATATTATCGTGTTTGGAAATACTTCAGAGGAGCATGACAATAACCTGCAGGCTGTACTAAACTGCATCAGGAAAGCAGGCCTCAAGCTCAATAGGTCCAAATGCAAACTCAGACAAACTGAACTCTCCTTTCTGGGCATACTATTTCACAGGCTGGACTAAAACCTGATCCGGCTCATATCCTGGCAATTTCAAATGCTCCTCCTCCAACAAATTTGCAAACCTTACGTTCCTTCTTGGGTCTTACCTCCTGGTATGCAAAATTCATTCCCAGTTATGCTTCTGACATTGAACCATTACGAGAATTACTACAGGGAAGTTCAACCTTAGCGTGGACAACGGATGCACAAGCTAGTTTTGAAATGGTGAAAGACTTGATTGTACATAGTCCAGTACTTGCACTATTCACTCCTGCATTGCCCACAATTGTAACTACTGATGCTTCTAATTATGGACTTGGGGCTGTCCTCAAATAACTTCATGAGGACAACAGAAAGAAGACTGTTGCATTTGCTTCAAGGACACTAAGTAATGCTGAGAGAAAATATTCTACAGTTGAAAAAGAAGCACTTGCTTGTGTCTGGGCTACTGAAAAATGGATAACTTACCTGTGGGGCCACACGTTCAAGTTGCGCACAGACCATAGCCCTTTGACGACATTGCTCACCACGGAAGGACTGGGAAGAGCAGGATATCGTATTGCTAGATGGTCTGCAAGACTACTCTCTTTCAATTATGAACTGGAATATAAGCCTGGAAACCAAAATGTCGTAGCTGATTGCCTTCACCAGATGGCCCACCGGAGGATGAGGATGTAGTAGTTGCGCTTACTACAAGCACTCTTACTGCAGTTACAAGAGAACAATTTCATGTTGCTTGTAATTATTAGAATTGGGAGCACTGGCTGTTCGGAGTCTGAAAGGACAGGAAACAGGAAGGAGGGGGAAGGAGTTGAAGAGGCTGAGGGAGAGCTAGTGAAGGTGCAACAGCAGCTTGGAAAAGAGGTTTCTACATTAAAAAATAAAGTCCTGTTGAAGTTTGTTAGTACCTTGCCTGGCTACTAGAGCTTGCTGTAGATTTACAAATACAGTGTGCTTTGAGTACCAGTATGTATTCTGCAATGTGCTGTGAGCTTATAAAGTTAATTTTATTCACCAAAAATAGAACTTTATTGCAAAAATATGCAATAGTTTCATGAGTGACCAGACAGCCTCATATTTTTTTTCAAGCATTTTTATTAGAAAAAAGTCATTTTTTTAATTAATGCAGTAGTAGAGCTCACTAAGCCAGTCTGTGAATCGAAGGAATTGCAGGTTTCCATTTTCTCAGAATAACTCTTATTTATCTATTTAGTCACTTTCATTATCGATGCCCTGCATGACCTCTATGAGTTCAGGTTTGCGAGATTATTTTGTTTGGTTTATAATTGTTTCGTTTTTTCCATGTTTTGCAAATAATGAATGTTGAATTCTGTTATTTATATACTTTTTCCATCTTGTGAATCTATTTATATGTTTTGTTTCCTTGTGTGTTTATATTTTGTATCAAAACAAAGATAAAGTTAAAAATAGAACTTTATTAAGTGGGGAAAACAGTATACAAAAACAATGTAATACTTTTTTTAACAAATTAACAGCGTGGAACTTTAAAATTGGAAAGGCTGCAAACATTTATGTGCATTTCAGCGCACAAACATAGTCCGCTGTGGTTATGCATACACCAACCATGATTCTCACAGGTCAGCGTTTGTGAAGCTGTGATTTTTCTTGCTGTTCCCCAGGATGGAGAAGTAGGGGTATGGATGCAGTCTCTGATGCCATGTAGTCTGGGATTTGTGGATCTGTTGGTCAACCAGTGTCTGCAGCATTTGGGGGTGCTGCCTGAGAAGACCCATTATGTCCTGGTGCATTTCCCTCTCCTTAGGCCTTTTTCCTGTCTTCTTTTTCCTTATTCATGCAGAGGGTCATATTGGCTCTCCACGCTCCTTGTTCCTGATCCGATGCAGCACTGGTTCACAGGACTTCACTGAAAGTGTCCTCCCACCTACTCCAACCAAGGGATGACAAGCAGATGCCAACTCTACCTCTGTTTGTTCTCAGACAAGTAAAAGAATGAAGAGGTAATATCGGTGTTTAACTTGGGAACGGGCCAGGCAACAATCTTTAAATTTAAATATTGTAAAGAAAAGTGTACGCAAGCTTACCCAAGGTACCTTTCTCCTTCATCAAGCTCATCCAGTGCTCTCCTGGTGGGACTGGCTAGACTGTGGGGGAGTCTCAAATGGCATGGCTGGAGCCCCCCACTGTGTCCCCCACTTTGCCCCCCCCCTTCTTGCTGTTCATGGCAGAGGTCTCTGTCTCAGGCTCCTCTGAGGTCTCCATGGTGGTCTGTGAGGTGCTGGTGAGGTCTCCGCCACATATGGCATACAGCTTATTGCAAAAGTGCCAGGTTTGTGGCTCAGCACCAGATCAATTGTTGGCCTCCTCAGCCTTGTGATAGCCCTGGCAAAATTCCTTCACTTTCACACAGCACTGCTGCTGATTCCAGTCATATCCTTTTGCCTGTATCTCCCATGTAATCCATTTGTAGATGTCCACATTTCTCAGCTGGTCCATGGCTCTGCCAGGGGCATTGTGGAACAGCTGCCGGAGGACTGTTAGGGTATCCAGAGTTCACAGGTCAGTAGGTTGACCATGTTTCCACAACTTCTGGGAGGTGGTTTTTCTGCATCGCACTAACAGGATGCTTATGGCGGCAGACAAATTTGAAAGCAGACATGCACGAATTGGTTGACACAAGACTGACAGTCCACAGCCCTATGTTCACCCCTTTTATAAGACTATGTTAAATATTGTACAAAGCATACTGTATAAGGTATCATTTGAACACTCATGATTTGCTCATCATTACTGTCCTGGTAAAATGGGTGGCAACACTGTATGTAAAGATAAGATTCTACTGTATACTATTACTAAGACATGCAACAACATGTTCTGAAGGGCAGTCACAAAAAGTTCCCCAGAGACAAAAGGCTAGCCAATGCCTCAGCCAGGTGTCAATGAGATCAATTGGACCATCACCTAATTAAGTGGCCATTCTTCAGTGGGAGAGAGGGTGTGGGCAAAAAAAAAAAAAAAAAAAATCTACATTTTGACAAAGAAGCATCTTAAGGTTCCTGGCCACACAGACTGTGTCTCCTGAACATCAGCTGGAGATGAGTCTTGTACACGAGAAAGGGTTATAAGAGGAGAGGCCAGATGCCCCAAATCACCTCTCCCTTGCTCTCTGCCCATAGCACCATCAATCCCTGAAGAATAAAGGGAGCGGCATTGGACTTGGGGGAAAATCCTGACCGAAAGAGGATCAGCCAGTAAGATTGCTGGAACATGTGGTGAGAGAGACCTTTGCTTTGTATTCATTTAGATTGTTAAGTTAGGTGTTAGTTGTGTTTTACCTTTTATTTCCTTGTAACCAATTCTGATTTATATGGCTCGTTACTTGTAGTCACTTAAAATCTATCTTTCTGTAGTTAGTAAATTTGTTTTGTTGTTTTATTTAAACCAGTGTGTTTGTACTGAAGTGTTTGGAAAACTCCATTTGGGATAACAAGATTGGTGCATATCATTTTCTATTAATAAATGACAGACTTCATATGAGCTTGTGTTGTGCAGGAGGGTGCTGGGCAGTACAAGATGCACATTTCCGGGGGAAAGTCTGAGGTTGGGAGTTTCTTGGTGTTGCCCGCAGTGTAATTCATGAGTGGCTGGCTATAGCACTCACACTATAGCTGGGAGTGATTTACATGCTGGAGGCTGTGTGAGAGCACACCAGGAGGGTTGCTCTCACAGAGAAGCATGTAAAAGGCACCCCAGGTTGGGAAATTGAGGGGACACAGCTGTCTATCAGTCCAGATTGTACCCTGGGTAACGTCACAAAGATGACTTACATTGACCTAACTTTGTAGTGTAGACAAGGCCTAAGTAAGGATTTAGTAGGCTAACTTAGGCTCCCATTTCTTAGGAATCTCAGCCCTATGTTTTAAAAATATTTAAATTTTGGACCAAGTTAATTAAGATCTAATAGGTAAAAAACTGTTTGGTTTACAACATACAATCTTTACATTACTACATCTTCTCTCAAGGCTAAACATTATCATTTCAGTTAGTGTCCCACCACACCAGTCCCCTGAGCATTTTTCATCTTTGTAGCCTTAACGAATAATTAACCAGATTAATTTCTGTAACTACTCCGAAGTCAACAATTTTACATCAGGGATGGATTTGGCTCTACATTCTGAATGTGGTATAACCAGGGCCTTATGAAAGACAACAATTTAGTAAACACCTGTATGCTCACTATGTTTTCTCTTCCCCTGCTGCTCACCTGGAGAATTCTCTGCAAGATTGAGGGAAGGGCAATAAATGCAGCCATGTTGTTTAGCACTTGCATTGTCAAACTCTTCAGAGCTGAAATAATAAATATGTAAAAATCATGCACAGCTAGTCAGAACTGGAGGTTTATAAAAACAACAACATGTTAGACTAAACATCCTTGTGAATTCTTATACTCCTTTGTTTTCAAAACCATGATTAACATTTACAATAAAAATAGTTATAATGACCAGAGAATTACACAAAAAAATTATAATTCTTTATATTTAAAAATAAATGTAATTTTCAGGTATGTTTTTGGGACTCTCACACTACTATGATTCTCCCCCCAACATACACACACAAATTGCCACATAGTCTGGGACCTTCCTGAATTTATTTATTTTTCTAATCTGGTTATTTACTGCAGTTCAAATTTCCCTATTGCCATCAAGTATAAACCTGCAAAACTCATTCACATGAATAGTCTTACTGACTTCAACATTTTCCACTGGTGGCCAACAATTCTGTTATCTGTGTGCCCAGGATGAAAAAGTCAGGATCTGCAGGAGCTCAGCATCTCTGAACAAAATACAGGCCTTAGATGACTCTGGTTATCACACAAAGTGCCTCCTATGTGATGATTTTATAACTTATTCTCAAATAAACCATGCTCAGTTTGGTTTCCCTTCACATTATGAAGGGCCCTGACCAAGAATAAGGAAGCTCTGGAGGCAGTGTGACAGGACATGGATACCCTTATAGCTGCATAGCAGTGACGCCTAAGGGTCAAACATATGACAAAAAACTCAGGTGCTCACAATGCTTCAGGCCTGTTCCCTCTTTCTGTCAGCACAAAGGAAGGAGATGCCACCTGTAATTGCCATGGCATGGAAGAGTCTCCAGCAGCTCTCTGCCCCAGGGCTCACATGGGGACTGGTGGGGCAGTGGCTGGTGTATGGTCCTATGGGGGTCAATGCCAGCCAACTCGTGCTAGAGCAGCCCCCAGGCTGCTGTAACCTGCACCAGTGCTGGGGCACAGAATCAAGGACCTGATTGTTTCCTCACCTTCTTCTCTTTCCACTCTCCTGCACTGCCCTGGGAGCTGGGTGTGGGAAGGGAGCCATCCTGTACTAGACTTTCATCTAGGTGTAGGGCAGGCAGAATCAGCTTGAGTATATCTAGGGAGCAGGCGCAGACCCACAGATCTTGCTGATGAAAATATCTGATTAAGAGGGTACAGACACGTGCACACCCTGATGTGGAGCGCCCGCAGGAACGCTACTTGAAGAACTACTCTCTTCTCCCTCAACTGGAATTCAGCAGGTGGCCAGTGGGGGAGCTGCTGAAACAGAGAAGAGGCTGCTGCCGCTGCTCAGAACATTCATGTCATATCGAAGCAGGTCCTATGGCTGTAGGGGGAACCATATGGAGCAACTGGGCAGGTGGTGTCAACTCCCCCACCACCCTCGCAGTAATGGCCAGATTCAAACACTTCTGTTTAAAAATCATTGGGTGACATTCAAGAAATATCTTTAATTCACAATGAAGAGTTGCCTTTAATAATTCAAAGCCATGAGGACCACAGTGTTTTCTGTGCCATGGGCTGGACACCCCTCCTGTAAAAGTTGTGCCTGTCATAATCCATTTCAGCATATGTTCCAGGCCCCTGTTCACTGGATTCTCAGGGGCAATAGCTATACAACTCTTTAGTCCTGGGATGGCCTTTTTATCATGTGTATACAGTTCTCAGCAGAATGGGTCCTAGCTTCCTGATGGGACAACTAGGCAGTATGGCAATATAAAAATTAAATAGCAACCCACTTTAAGAATGGACTAAAACTGGTTATAATTCAGGATGCAAGTGTGAAAAGGGAGGGCAATAGTTCCTTTACACTTTTTCCTCTAAAAGGGTTGAGTGTTTCCTTCCTTTTTAGGCGCATTAACCCTGAGAACCACCTTCAATTTCCAGAATTTTTAATTTTAATAATGAGCTTGTTTAAATGGATGTTAGACTCAATAGCTCCTCTTTGCCAGAATGCGATGGCACGCCCTATCTTTGGCCATGGCTCTGATGACAGATGATCCTTGCTCTCCAGAGATCACTGTGGATTAAAAACCACAGGTTCTTAGTCTCAGTCAATGCACGGTCACCCTCCACTGATGAACCAGCAAAACCCTATCCACTCATTGCACAAAGAGATAGTGACCTGCTGTTAGAGGAAACAGTCATTGGATTGCACTAGGACTGCAGTATTTACTGCACCAATGGGTTGTGAAGACTGATGGGGAAAAGGAAGGAGAAAATGGAGGCAAGGAAGAACTATCAGATGATCCCAGAGGTCCATGACTTTCCCAAAAGCCTCAGTACAGAGTTAACACAGGGAGCTGCTATTGCATGCACAGAGTCAAGAAACCGGAGCTGTGATGCAGTTACCAAACCTAACCACGGAAGCTGTGCAGGTAATAAGAATTTTGACTCATGCGCTCCCTTTATAGTCATGGATGGTTGGAGTCAGCCCAGCGGTTTGTTCCAGACTAGTGGACTGAATGTGTATGAGGCAGATAGGAGGGAGGCAGTATGGTCTAGCAGGTGAGGACTGGACTCTAGCAGAAGGAGACCTAGATTCTAGTCTTAGTTTAGCCGCTAACCTAATCTGACTCTGGACAAATCACTTCCCCTCTCTGTGGCTCTGTTCCCCTCCCATCTTTGTCTGTTTATCTATTTAGACTGTCAGCTTTTCAGGGCAGTGATTGTTTATACAACACCCAGCACAAAGGAGCATCACGATGCTAGCATCATAGAAATAAGACAATAGCATGAGAAAATTCTTAAGTGTGCGAAGGCAATAGTGTATTATCTATCTACGGAAAGGGGATGGAGGCAGACAGAATAGGGTTAATTTTTAAGGCAACAAATGGAAATGTTTAATTTGATTTATTCTTCTTCTTCTGGCATTGGGCAGAAGAAATACCTACGGTATCAACTGTTAACACACAAATGACAAACACCCAGTTACAAATAATGGGCATGCTCTTCCTTGCTTGTGTTTTTGTGTCAGATTTGCTGTGTGTGGCATCTAACTGTTGCACAACCAAGTTTTCTGTATAAATTCACTTCAATATATCTGAAAGTACCTACAGGAACTCCTAGTTAATGCGCATCACTTGCATGCACACAGAATAACTATGGTGGATCAGTATCCAGAGAATGAATTGGAAAGACCCCAAATCTACCCCCAATGGAAAGCCTAAGAAACGTACAGGACCTGAAGCAAAACTGACCTATATTGGTCCAAAGAAAATAGTTGCAGAGTCATTTAAAGCAATAGGTTCTTAACTCAGATGCCTCAGCTAATTGCAACTTCCACTGAGTCAATGAGGAGGCAAGTAGTCTAAGTAGCCAGGACCAGATGATTTAGGACTTTACAGGTCAAATAAATAACTTACATTGTACTTGAAAGGCAATTAGGGACCAGGGCAGACAGTAACACAGGTGTAATGTGCTCCTGGTAAAAAGTGTTACTTCACAGCTGGAATAGAGTAACTGCATTTTTCACACAGGCGTACACCCTAGCTTTGTTTTGGAATTGTACACTAGTTCAGTCACAATGCTTAGTTCCTCACGTTTGGTCAGGAGAAAAGGAGAAAAAAGACCGAGGTCACATTTTCAGTGGTATCTGGCACCATAAGGTGCCAACAAACTTACGTTCAGAATACTGACACAACACTGTTGAACTGGATAGCTTCTGTGGTGACATCATAGCCTCCAGGAGGGGAAACCAGAGTGCCTAGAATAATTAAGTGCACAATAAATCCTACAATTCTGGCAAAAATAAGTGATTACTGGGGCTATCAAGCAATTAAAGAAAGTAATCACGATTAATGGCATTGTTAAACAGAATACCGTTTATTTTAAATATTTGTGGATGTTTACTATATTTTCAAATATATTAATTTCAATTACAACACAGAATACAAAGTGTACAGTGCTCACTTTATATTTCTGATTACAAATTTGCACTGTAAAAAAAAATTGTATTTTTCAATTCACCTCATATAAGTACTGTAGTGCAATCTCTTTATCATGAAAGTTGAACTTACAAATATAGAATTATATACAAAAAACTGCATTCAAAAAAAAAATGTAAATCTTTAGAGCCTGTAAGTCCACTCAGTCCTACTTCTTGGTCAGCCAATCACTCAGACAAACAAGGCTGGTTACAATTTGCAGGAGATAATGCTGCCCACTTCTTGTTTACAATGTCACCTGAAACTGAGAACAAGTGTTCGCATGGCACTTTTGTAGCCGGCATTGCAAGATATTTATGTGCCAGGTGAGCTAAAAATTCATATGTCCCTTCATGCTTCAACCATCATTCCAGAGGACATGCTTCCATGCTGATGATGGGTTCTGCTTGATAAAGATCCAAAGCAGTGCGGACAGATGCATGTTCATTTTCATCACCTGAATCCGATGCCGCCAGCAGAAGATTCATTTTCTTTTTTGGTGGTTTGGGTTCCATAGTTTCCACATCAGAGTGTTGCTCTTTTAAGACGTCTAAAAGCATGCTCCATATCTCGTCCTTCTCAGATTTTGGATGGAACTTCAGATTCTTAAACCTTGGGTCAACTGCTGTAGCTATTTTTAGAAATCTCACATTGATACCTTCTTTACATTTTGTCAAATCTGCTGTGGAAGAGTTCTTAAAACGAACATGTGCTAGGTCATTATCTGAGACTGCTATAACATGAAATATATGCAGAATGTAGATAAAATAGAGCAGGAGACATACAATTCTCCCCACAAGGAGTATAGTCACAAATTTAATTGACGCATTTTTTTTTAAACAAGCATCAGCAGCAGGGAAGCATGTCCTCTGGAATGGTGGCCAAAGCATGGAAGGGGCATACGAACATTTAGCATATCTGGCATGTAAATGCCTTGCAACACCAGTTACAAAAGTGCCATGCGAATGCCTCTTCTCACTTTTAGGTGACATTGTAAATAAGAAGCAGGCGGCAGCATCTCCCGTCAATGTAAACAAACTTGCTTGTCTTAGCAATTGGCAGAATAAAAAGTAGGACTGAGTGGACTTGTAGGCTCTAAAGTTTTACACTGTTGTGTTTTTGAGTCCAGTTATGAAACCAAAATAAATAAATAAATCTGCATTTGTAAGTTACATTTTCACGATAAAGAAAAAAGGTATAAACGGTATATAAAATGGTGTTTTTAATTTATACTGGGGGGGGAGGGGTCGCACTCAGAGGCTTGCTATGTGAAAGAGATCACCAGTACAAAAGTTTGAGAACCACTGAGTAAGAGAATGTAAGAGCCAGTATTGCTCAACTCTCACTTGCTCCAAATGTTAGGCATATAGCAACACAAGCATTGCATCTGCAGTTACTACATGATAGATGTTCTCTAACACATGGCAGTGTACAATAATACACAACATGTATCTTTTCTCGGATGTTTATTACAGAGTACAACTTTAGGCATTTAATTAACTAATCCTCACTCTTATTCATTTGACACAATATGCCTGGAAGCTTTAGTAATTTTGTGCAATGCCCAAGAAATTGCCACTTGAGCAAACAAGTGGAAGTTTCAGCTATTTGGCAGGATGACTAATGCATACAGTGGTGACTACTAAAGGCAGCATTTGCCAGCAGTTACCACAGTCTTTCTCCAGACTTCAGAGAGATATGTAGTGACTGAATAGTGGCAGTGGGCAAATGCTGACTCTTAAATGGACTCTACTGTAGACAGAATGGCCAGTTCACCCCTGCACTGAAGTGCAGTCTCCTCTGAGGTGACACATGATAGCTGTTTAGCACCCAGAGCACCACCATAACACTAAGACAAGAAAGAAAGAAAATACTATATCAAATTAACACTACTGGGGGAATTTATGTAGGCAGAAAGTAATTACATGCTTTCTAAGTGGAATTTGTCCAGGTCACATAAAATATATAGTTCTGTTGGAACTTTCCTGAACTGCCAGAAAAGCACCAGTCTTCAATGAGCTCCCTGCAGAATTCCTTGCTGCCCCCACTATAGACACAAGAATTTTTTGGGAGCCCCTTACTCAGTTTCCTACTTTAAAAAAAAAAGCTAGGCTTGTGTGTCTACCAAGGAAGAGGGATAACAGTCAAGCTCTTAGAGAACATTTTTTCATCCACAGATGTCAATGGCAAACAAGTATCATCCCAATATTACAGATGGGGAAACGGAGGCTCAGGGAGATTAAGGGATTTGCTAAAAGTCAAAAGTCACAGAGTAAGTTAGTGGCACAGTTGGGAAAAGATCACAGGGCTCTTGATTCCCACCCCAATGCATTATCCACTGAACCACTCTGCCTCTGCAGAACCGGAGTTTTTGAGTTTAGACACAAAAAGTTATTTACCTTGTAACTGGTGTTCTTTGAGATGTGTGGTCCCTAAGTGTGGGACTCCACTGTGGGATGCGCGTGCTCCATAAGCCCGAGAGTGGAGAATTTTTGCAAGCAGTGTCCACTGGTCTGTGCCTGTGTCCCTATTCTCCTTGTGCTCTGCAGAGAAGGCATAAGGGGCAGGGCAGACTGCCTGCCTGTTCAGTTCCTTCTCTACTGCAAATCTTGGCCAAAATCCAAAGCAGAGGGAAAGGAAGGCAGGTAGTGGAATACAGATAAGGACCACACATGTTGAAGAAGAAATGGTTACTCACCCCGTGCAGTAACTATGGTTCTTCGAGATGTGTTCCCCCATGGGTGCTTCACTCTAGATGGGCCTGCACCCCCTGTGCCTTTGATCGGAGATTTCTCATAGCAGCATCTGGCCCGTGCATGGGTGTTACTCAGTCTCATGCACTGTGCCATTGTTATACAGCATTGCACGGACGAACCGCCCTCAGTTCCTTCTCTCTCATGAAACCCTGTAGCAGAGAGCTCTGAAGCAGAAGGCAAGGAGGGTGGGTAATAGAGCACCAATGGGCACATACATCTTGAAGAACCATGTGTCCTTTTCCAGGGATGGTATTGTTGATGCCAATGTAACCATACAGAATTTTAGTTTGTAAATAAAAAAGTTGAGTGGTTGCGGGTTGAAAATGGGTCTTCATCCTCCT
This sequence comes from Lepidochelys kempii, assembly GCF_965140285.1. Lineage (NCBI taxonomy): Eukaryota > Metazoa > Chordata > Testudines > Cheloniidae > Lepidochelys > Lepidochelys kempii. Next base: position 49,409,171 of record NC_136388.1, on the reverse strand, counting down.
TACTTTTTGGGAACTAGGAAATATTTTCAATAGAAATCTTTTCCCTGATGTTGAAGAGGTACCCACTCTGTTGCTCCCCACTGAATGAGAAATTTTTCCTCCTGGAGAAGGATCTCTTCAAGAGAGTGGTCCCTGGAAAGTGACAGGGAAGAGAAACTTAATGTTATAGCCCGAATGGATGATATCCAGCCCCCATTTGTCTGTTGTTGTGGGGAAAAGAGTGCTAGCTGGCTGCCAAAGGAGATCTGGGGATTGGGTAGGGGTGGCCTCAACAGTGGTTTTCAACCCCAAACCTATCTTTCGGCTGGGAGGTGAGATTGGGTCGATGTGGAAGGAGCTCGGTATGGTGGCTTTTGCACCCTCTGCTCTGTCTTTTGTAAGGTGATTCCTGCGCTGATGGTAAAATGGTTGAGGCATAGGCCTCAATTTGTATGGTCACTTAAGGTATTTCCTCTTCATACCTGGTGTATATATACACCAAGAGAGCAGAGGGGAGCCCTGGAATCCTTTAGTGAGTGCAAAGACTCATCTGTCTTTTCATTGAAAAAGGTTGATCTTGAAATGCAAGTACTCTACAGTGTTCTTGAGCTCTCTGGGAAAACCTGAAAAAAGTGTAGCCACGATTCCTGGTGCATCACAATGGCAGTTGCCATTGATTTTGATGCGGCATCAGCGGCATCAATTTCAGATTGCAATGAAGTTCTGGTCACCAGCTTGCCTGCATCAACAAGGGCCTAAAAGTAAGCGCTATCCTGCTAGAACAACTTGTCCTTAAAATCCAGGAACTCTGAATAATTCAGAAAATTTTAGTTGGCAAATCTGATAGATATTCTAAACTGGAAGCTAGCAAATGTAAAGACCTTCCTCCCCAAAAGGTCCGGGCATTTGGCCTGCTTATAGGTGGGTGTTGCGGTCTAGATCTCTCTGTGGCAACCTGAACAAGAAGTAAATCAAAACTCCACTTCCTTAGCCAGGGCAAAGCATTGCTTCTCTGCCCTCTTGGGGGTACTGTGCATGTTGCCAACGTGCACTCCAGCTAGATTCTGTGGGTTGCAGCTTACACTGTGAGTCCTGGACCTTCTCTAAGGAGATTTGGAGCTCTACCAACATCAGTGCTTAAATTTGTAATGAAGGAGGTGCTGGGCTCAAGCAAATTTTTTACTTTCATAACTGTCACAGCAAGCCCAGGGGTGCGGGCTCTATGAACTGCCAAGCCTAGAGGTGTAGGTGCTCAGCCCTGGCAAGCCCCTGCACAAATTAAGCACTGACCTCCACCCTTTGTAGCAACTACTGGAATCGCTTGTGGTCATTCAGAAGGGAATGAGAAATTGGAGTGACTGATACTTCAGGAGATGAAGATACCCTTGGTACTGGTGGAACCATCTCATAGTCTTCCCCTTCTATAGGATCAGGAGGAAGTTGTAGTTGCACTCTTGAATAGAAGAAACATGGTATGACTCCCTGCTAGATTGCACAGACCTTGGGTATTGTGCATATGGTCCCTGGCTCCAACAGAGCCAGTGGGAAGGGTTGAAGGTGGGTTGTGGAGGTCGCCAAGGCCTGGGGTACCCTGGTCATGAGGGGGGTGTCCTGGTTTGGATAAGGCAGGCTGGTTCCAGGAAGCTCTTCATCTTCTGTCTGGATTTATCTCCCTTGGTGGAGACAATGATGGTTTCTCCAGTATATCTGATTCCCCCAACAAGAAGGTCCAATCCAGCTTGATCAGCGATGCCATTATGGGACCTACCGCTAGTTTTGAGAGCCCTAATAAGCCATCCCTTCAAGCCACCAACTTCAATATCAACCTTTTATCTATTGAGACTTTTTTCTTAGTAGCTGTCATGACCACCAAGCAAGCATTTGAGTTGACAGCCTTTTTCATAGAGGAACCTTACTGCATGTTCCACAAAGACAAGGTGGTGCTCAGGGCACCAGAATCCTCTTTTCCTAAAGTAAATCCCTCCTTCCACACTTCCAAAGAGGTGATGTGCTTCCTTTGTTCAGTCCAAAACCACAACATCCAACTGATAAGTTGTGTCAAAAAGCAACAAGAAACTATCTCAAGCGTACAGAATTCACAAGAAGATTGGGCTTCTTATTAGTGTCCTTTCATCTGAGATGCCAGGAACTCAGATTCCAAGCCCCGCGTCACTAGGTGGATTAGACTCTGTATCACAGAGGCCTACAAACGATCAGATGCTCCTATCCCAGAATCTGTTGTCCCTTTGTTGGGGGGACATTTGTGAGGATGAAGAGAGAAAGGACAGTCTCTGTCTGAAGGCCGATCTGTATTCTCTCCTGAGGGCACAGAGGAGAATGGAGAGACTGTTTGGATTTTGCTGCATTGTCACCTACCACCTTTTGCAGCTTTTCTCCAAAAATGAAGAAGCCTGTAAACTCAGCCAAGCATAGGACCTGCTTAGAGTGAGTATCCGCCTTCAGAGTCAGAGTCATAGGTGGCACCTGGCCACTGAGCTGGAAGCTATGGCTCAGCCTGAGAAAATCATTGTATCCGTTGAGACACCATTTCTTAAAGCACAGCTAAAGTCAGGGTGAACTCTGTAATTAATGGCTTTGAGATCTTCCAGACAGGAGAGAGATGCTCCTGCAAAGCAGGTGGCTGCCAGGGACACTTGGAGGGTGGCAGAGGCGGCTACAAAGCTTTTTTGGGGAGTGGCTTCCATCCTTCTATCTGTGGGTTCCTTAGGACAGAGCTCCCCTGCTGCCCCCAAGGGAACAGCCATATCCCTGGTAAGAGATAGAATCACAGAACTGGAAGGTTCCTCAAGAGATCATCTAGTCCAGTCCCCTGCATTCAAGGCAGGACTAAGTATTGTCTATACCATCCTTGACAGGCGTTTATCCAAGCTGCTCTTAAAAATCCCCAATGATGGATATTCCACAACCTCCCTAGGCAATTTATTCTAGTGTTTAACCACTCTGACAGTTAGGAAGTTTTTCCTAATGTCCAACCTAAACCTCTCTTGCTGCAATTTAAACCCATTGCTTCTTGTCCCATCCTCAGAGGTTAAGAAAAACAATTTTTCTCCTTCCTCCTTGTAACAACCTTTTATGTACTTGAAAACTTATGTCCCCTCTCAGTCTTCTCAAGACTAAACAAACTCAATTTTTTCAATCATCCCTCATAGGTCATGTTTTCTAAACGTTTAATCATTTTTGTTGTTCTTCTCTGGACTTTCTCCAATTTGTCCACATCTTTCCTGAAATGTGGCACCCAGAACTAGACATACTACTCCAGCTGAGGCCCAATCAGTGCAGAGTGGAGCGGAAGAATTACTCTACGTGTCTTGCCTACAATACTCCTGTTAATGCATCCCAGAATGATGTTGGCTTCCTCCCCCCCATAGCGTTACACTGTTGACTCATATTTAGCATATGACCCTCAGATCCCTTTCCACAGTACTCCTTCCTAGGCAGTCACTTCCTATTTTGTATGTGTGGAACTGATTGTTCCTTCCTACTTTGTATTTGTCGTTATTGAATTTCATCCTATTTACTTCAGAGACCATTTCTCCAATTTGTTCATATCATTTTGAATTTTAATCCTATCCTCCAAAGCACTTGCAACCTCTCCCAGCTTGGTATTGTCCGCAAATTTTAAAAGTGTACTCTCTATGCCATTATCTAAATCACTGATGAAGATATTGAACAGAACTGTACCCAGAACCAATCCTTGCGGGACCCCACTCATTATGCCCTTCCAGAATGAGTGTGAAGCACTGATAACTACTCTCTGGGAATGATTTTCCAACCAGTTATGCACCCACTTTATAGTAGCTCCATCTAGGTTGTATTTCCCTAGTTTGTTCATGAGAAGGTCATGAGAGACAGTATCAAAAGCCTTACTAAAGTCAAGATATACCACATCTACTGCTTCCCCCCCATCCACAAGGCTTGTTACCCTGTCAAAGAAAGCTATCGGGTTCGTTTGACATGATCTGTTCTTGACAAATCCATGTTGAAGGTTATTTATCACCTTATTTTTTCTATGTGTTTGCAAATTGATTGCTTAATTATTTGCTCAATCATCATTCCGGGTACAGAAGTTAAGCTGACTGGTCTGTAATTCCCCGGATTGTCCTTATTTCCCTTTTTATAGATGGGCACTATATTTGCCCTTTTCCAGTCTTTTGGAACGTCTCCCGTCTTCAATGACTTTTCAGAGATAATTGCTAATGGCTCAGATATCTCCTCAGTCAGCTCCTTAAGTATTCTAAGATGCATTTCATCAGGCCCTGGTGATTTGAAGGCAGCTAACTTTTCTCAGTAATTTTTGACTTGTTCTTTCCCTATTTTAGACTCTGATCCTGCTTTATTTTCACTGGCATTCACTATGTTAGACGTCCAATCGCCACCCACCTTCTTGGTGAAAACCGAAAGAAAGAAGTCATTAAGCACCTCTGTCATTTCCATATTTTCTGTTATTGTCTTTCCCCCCTCATTGAGTAATGGGGCCTACTCTGTCCTTGGTCTTCCTCTTGCTTCTAATGTATTTGTAGAATGTTTTCTTGCTTCCTTTTAGGTCCCAAGGGAGTTTGATCTTGTTTTGTGCCTTGGCTTTTCTAATTTTGTCCCTACATATTTGTGTTATTTGTTTATATTCATCCTCTGTAATTTGAGCAACTTTCCACTTTTTGTAGGACTCTTTTTTGAGTTTTAGATCATTGAAGATCTTCTGGTTAAGCCAGGGTGGTCTCTTGGCTTACTTCCTATCTTTCCTATGCAGTGGGATAGTTTGCTCTTGTGCCTTTAATAATGTCTCTTTGAAAAACTGCCAACTGTCTTCAATTGTTTTAACCCCCTTAGACTTGCTTCCCATGGGATTTTACCGACCAACTCCCTGAGTTTGCTAAAGTCCGCCTTCTTGAAATCCATTGTCTTCATTGTGCTGTTCTCCCTCCTACCATTTCTTAGAACAGAGGTGGGCAAACTACAGCTCGTGGGACCATCCTGCCCAGTCCCTGAACTCCTGGTCCGGGAGGCTCGCCCCCGCCCCTCCCCTGATGTTCCCCCTCCCCTGCAGCCTCAGCTCACTGTGCCGCTGGCACAGTGCTCTGGGCGGCAGGGCTGCAAGCTCCTGGGGCAGCGCAGCTGCAGAGCCGTGACCTGGCCCAGTGCTCTGCACGGCGCGGTTGCCTGTCCTGGTGCAGCTGCGCCGCCAGCCACCGGTGCTCCAGGCAGCGTGGTGAGGGGGCAGGGAGCGGGGGAGTTCAGGGGGTGGTCAGGGGTGTGGATAGGGGTCGGGGCAGTCAGAGGGCGGGGAACAGGGTGTTGAATGGGAGCAAGGGTACCGGGGGGGCAGAAGTCAGGAAGGAGAGGAGGGGTTGGATGGGGCGGTGGAGGGCAGTTAAGGGTGGTAGGTTCGGGGGCGGTCAGGGAGAAGGGATGGTTGGATGGGGCAAGGGTCCCGGGGGGGGGCAGTCAGGAAGGAGAGGGGAGGTTGTATGGAGTAGGGGGTCCGGGAGTGGTCAGGGGACAGAGAGCGGGGGGGTGGATAGGGCAGGAGTTCTGGGGGGGGCCGTCAGGGGGTGAGAAGCAGGGAGGAGTCAGATAGGGGGTGGGGGCCGGGCCATGCCTAGATGTTTGGGGAGGCACCGCCTCCCTTAACTGGCCTTCCATACAATTTCAGAAACTTTAAGCGGCCCTCACGCCAAAAAGTTTGCCCGCCCCTGCGTTAGAATCATGAATGCTACCATTTCATGATCGCTTTCACCCAAATTGCCTTCCACTTTCAAATTCTCAACCAGTTCCTCCCTATCTGACAAAATCAAATCTAGAACAGCCTCCTCCCCTAGTAACTTTTTCCACCTTCTGAAATAAAAAACTGTCTCCAATACATTCCAAGAACTTATTGGATAATCTGTGCCCTGCTCTGTTATTTTCCCAACAGATGTCTGAGTAGCTGAAGTCGTCCATCACCACCGAGTCCTGTGCTTTGGATGATTTTGTCAGTTGTTTAAAAAAGCCTCATCAACCTCTTCTTCCGGGTTTGGTGGTCTTTAGTAGACCCCCTACCATGACATCACCCTTGTTTTTTATCCCTTTTATCCTTACCCAGAGACTTTCATCAAGTCTGTCTCTTATTTCTATCTCATCCTCAGTCCAAGTGTATACATTTTTAATATATAAGGCAACACTTCCTTCCTGCGGCAGCGGATTCTGAGCAATAGAGCCCTTTGGTTCTTGAATATTACAGAACCTGAGGTCCCTCGTTAATATATTTTCCCTTTTTAGGCTTGTTCCATTCACCCCTAATCACTTCCTCAGAGGAGAAGCAAAGGGGAATTGCTGCCTGAGCGGAAAAAATTTACTGAGGCTTAATTCAGGTTTCAGAGCCAGACAGCTCACCTTCCTCAGTGGAGGAGGAGGAGGAAGAGGGGTCTGAGGAGTTTTATCTCCTGTATTTTTTGGTACTTTTTCTTTCCCCTTTTAGCCTTTTTTAGTTTTTAACTTGTTTTGTGCCCTTTAGGAGCCTTGATGCAGCTTTGGTAAGCCCTCTTGTGACTAGCCTTGCTTTGGATCTGCAGTTGTTTCGACAAGTCTCTCAGAATGCTCCCCACTGGGTCCCATTCAAGGGGAAGGGGGGAAACTCATGGTCAGAGCCCTCCTGGTTGGCTTGGGGGGGCGGGGGGGCTGGTGAGAAGCCCTGTCTCTCTTCCCAGGGTGCGCAGGACCCACTTTAAAACTTGGAGGGGGACGACTTGTGGCCACACAAGCCTGTTCTGCAGCGGTCCCCTAGGACTTTACCCCTCAGTTGAGTGGTCAGGGTCCTTCACCCTTTTGGAGCCTCTCCCTGCTCTACACTGGAGTTCTCAGTCCAGGTTTCCCCCGTCGTCGGAGTCACAGCAGCTCTGGTAGGTAATGGACTCCTCCTGCTGGTCAGACTCATAGCCCTGGGACCTAACAGAGCTAGGGACAGAAGACTGGATGAAGGCTGGGCACAACTCAGCACCTTCCAAGTCTAGGAAAGCAGTCTCAAATACAGAGCACCGCTTGTATTTGACCTGATACTTTCTTGGCTGTTCTACCATGCCCGTATGGGGGAGTGGAGCCGGCAGGGACATGCTGCAGTGGAGGCTCAGGAAGGGTTAAAACCCCGAAGGGTTAACCAATCCCAGGAGGAGGAATACTGAGGAGGGAGAACACTGCTCCCTGTGCCCAAAAAACTGGGCCGAAAAGTTAAAATAGGAAGAGGAAGGGCAGGAGAAAAAAGCCTCCACTGTCTGGCAGCAAGCAGGAGTGGTCAGACTATGTGGTGCCAAAACACTGATCTGCAGCTGTGAGCTGCAGAGAGAGGAGAGCAGCCCATATCTCCAGGACTGTGGGAGACATTGGGCTGGAGAAAGGTAGGAAGTGCTATAGTGATATATACAGTCTAGATTCCCGGTTTAGAAGCCAAATCATCACTTAAACATTATTTGTTGATTATCACAGCAAGACTTTTAAAGCACAGACCTCTTTTAATTCCTCTGTTATAAAGGGGGCTTCTTAGGTACTCCACCTCCCTTTACATATCAGGCCTTACCATTACTCCAATAGTTACCCTGAGATATGCTCTACAGCAAAGATGACTATGTGTCAGGACCTAGCCTTTTCTACTTTCTCAAAGGGTGTGTTCTCAGCAGAATATTACATCCCATTTCACCACAGACACTCTCCTATATACATGGAAAATCATCAGGCTCCAGGGATATGGCTCTGAAGATTTCTCATGAATACCACTCTCTGATCACAGAATCACAAGAGCAACAGCCCCACTTCCTTGTAGGAGGTAAGCCAAAGGCCTTTTGAATTCCAGTTTCTGGATAACTTGCAGTACACACAATGGCCCAGCTTTGCAGAACCATGGTTCCACCTACATGTAAGTTGAGATTTGTGCATATAGGTGCCACAAAACATGCCCAAATCGTGACTTGCAGGTATGCCCTGGGCACTGAGCATGGACAAATCAGGAACATACAAAAGTAGGTGCATGGATGTGAAGCAAATCTGCATAATTATAGGAATCTACCAAATCACAGGTCCAACTGAACAAAAGACCAACTTAATGGATACTGAAAATGGAACTCTTCCTTCCACATTTGCACAGTACTACATGCCCTAGTAATAGTGCCTTTTATCCCCTTACCTCTCGCTGCTGCTGGTTTAAACTATGTGAATTCCTCTGGCAAAGTGCAATTGTTTTCACTAAGGTATCTTCAATATCCTTTAATAAGTGGAGTTCTGTTGATTCTAGGTTAATGAAAAACAAAGATTACAACATGGTTCAGATAGTTTACCATGCCATTACTGCTAAATCATTCCAAAAAATAAAACCATGCTGCTCACCTAATAATCTCTTCCCTGTATCACAAACAACTGTTATGAAGACAGGCTCTGACCCTTTTTTTGGATTCAGATCTATAGCAGAATAAACTGTGCTTTGCAAAATGCTTTATGCAACCACATCTGAGTTTTGGCTTAGATATGCCTTGACACTGATTAAAAACATCACATTTTTATTTGATGTTATTGAGTCCTGGAGCTCATGAACAGAGAGCGTAGTAGGAACCACACTATGTTTCCTGCCAATGTAGCAGAGTTGCTTCCTTTGGGTTATTTGCCTAGTTTTCGGTAATGGTAAAAACTAATACAAAGTGCTGTAAGGCTGTAATATTTGTTTGCTGCAGAAGCAACTGGTAAATTTCTTCATTTCATTACTGTATGTTTCCTGACAAAGAGCATGCCCACAGTGAGGTACACAGAGTAGCAGGTTTCAAAAAACAGAAACTGCTACATCAGACCACTGATCAACCCAGTCTAGTTGTGGCCTACTTCCAAGAGTGGCCAATACCAATTACTTCAGGGAAAAAAAATGTTAAAAACCTCACCCTGGACAATCATTACACAACCTGTTCAAAAGGGAAGCTTCTTTCTATACCCTGACAAGTTAATGGTTGGCTTATTCCTGAAACAGGAGAGAGGTAATATCATATTTGTCCTATCTAATATAACTACAGATGATGTCATCCATATACATGTCTGATGGCTTTTTACTCTTAGTAAGCTCTTGGCCTGAACTATATCGTGTGGCAATGAACTGTACAGGCTAATTCTGCTTTGTGTAAAAAGACTAAATTTAAAAGGAAACCAGTATGTGCAAAATGCTGAATGTATTTGCTAGCTTCTTCACCATGCACACTGCTAAGTGCAAATGCATCAAACCACTAAGTTGTGACATGACTGTAGTTTCTCATAAAAGTTTTACTTTGGATTCCAGCATCAGCCATATTCTCTCTAGAGAGGAACGCATTTAGCTCCTCACGACCGCTTTATTAGGGATTGAGGGACTTTTTGGCAGTCCATAACTCCAAGATATATAATGTAGTCTTTTTCTCATTGTTTCTTCAACCAAGAAGACTCTCAATCTGTAAGATGAAAGGATCACTATGTGGAAGATTTCTCTGTCCCTGGAATCCTGAAATGGGATCAGTTACTGCCAGATGTCTCTCATTTTCAAGGACAAAAGTCATTAGCTGTTAGATCTTCCTGTTGTGAAATTAGAATCATGAGATAAATTTCTGGCAGATCACCACAGTGCCAATCATGACCACAAGGGATCACAGAGCAGCAACTGAACTGTGACAATCCATTGAGGCTCTTGTGAGTTAAAAATCTGAGAATCGCTGGATGATGAAAGTTCACTTGAATTGCTATGATAGCTAAGTTAGCATTTTAAATTCTAGCACTTCTATTTCAGAGAACATACATCTCATGGGAAAACTGAAGGTAAAATAGTTTTTAATTAAAATCAAAACCAACAGCTTACCTTCAATTTCACATGTAAGCATCAGCAACTTGCTTCGTAATTGCTAAAACAAATCAAAATATATCTTAGACCATTAAAGTCACAGGGTTTATACAAAGGGCACTTTGTTACCTCAGCACGACTACTGCAGTGCATAGACCCTCATATGTGGGGAACAATCTGCAAGTTAAACTTTGACTAAGATAATCAAAATCAAGTCTCAATCTGTTACAAAGACAACATTCAAAATGTAAAGCAAATTTAAACCAATGCAGAGATGTCTGCTGAGTCTGCAGACAGCCTGGAACATAGCTCTGACAAAAGCTAACTGCTGTTGTAATAACTAGACCTACCAATTTACCATAATTGTGAATTCAACTGTCAAAAGTGAGTGAAAGCTCATAAAACGTCACAATAATCTATAATAATAAATGTTGATGGGTAAAAGGGCAAAAGGGAGACAAAAAGACTATGTTAGTTCGAACAAAAAGGCCTTCTGCTGTAATTCAGGAATTGTTTTCAGATCATGCCTGGTAAATAAGAGAAGTGTGGGGCCTGAAACCAATGAACACAAACGGGCGTGTCAGAATTAGGCCTAACTGGTGAACAAAATAATAAGGGGATGAGCTATTCCAGCTATCAATCCCTTTTGGGTCCTAAAAAGAGACCACTGGCTGACTGAAAGATGAGAGCAGGAGAAGGTGTGAGCTTCACCATCCTGGGTGCCACCCACAGTGTCTCCTGGGATCCTGGACCTTCTTCATCCTAATTCTGAGAGATGTCCTAACCAGACTGGGCCACAGAGAGGGACTCGGGTGACATCACCATCTCCACCTCTACCCGATCCTGCTAAATCCCAAGCACTGCCTGGAAATGTGAGATTCTGCCTTCCCCCCTTCCCCAATCTGTCATTTTCCTTCCCTACCCTATTTATTTCTATTCTTACACCTCTCTCCTTTTTCTGTATATTTTGCATCCTGTGACCAGAAAAAGACAGCTAAGTGAAATGTCCTAAACAGTCCAAGTTTGCCAGGTCTCAGAGTGGTTGTTCAAATCATATGCTGTGCCTGTATTTCTCCAACAGTGAGGCTGCAAGTTAGAGCTGACACCAGAGATAGACGCTGCATTTGTTAACTTTGCTGTTCTTTTTTTCGCCCTTCTTGTGTGTTTTCTCTTGTTTCATCTTCTAGAAAACAGGACTGGACTTTAACAAACCAAACCAAACCAAACAAACAAACAGCTCCAGCCCATCAACTAACTTTTTCTCTTTTCCCCAGAAAGGAGAGTTACCACCTAAAAGACTGTCAAATAAGGAGTTTTTTCCTTCAAGAGGCTCTCTAAAGGGAAAGGGAAGTTGTTAAAATGAAAGCCTCACTTAACTCTTTACATTTCAAATGCTTAAATTGTTTCTCTCTCTTTTCTGTATCTTTAATAAAAGGTTAAAAAGGACACTTAATGTGTTTGCCATGATATTAAGCAGGCTGAGATCTCTGAATATCAAACACTGAACCTTGTTTACAACTGTTTAATGTTGGACAGTTTCAGGGTCCCGTTACCACCTCTGACTCTTTGGGCACTTTATGCCATCTAAATTAATACAATACTGCCCTCATTCATCTCAGCAGAACAACACTGAAAACTAATAATGACCTTTTAGTGTCAACACAACCTATTTCGCTGCTGATCATTTCAGCAGAAGCGTTCAGCTTTGGAATACAGGACATCAGTTTACCATACCTCAAGCATTACTAGGAAGGCACCATGAATGTCTCCTTTCTTCTCCAGCAGGTAGGAGGAAGCTTCATGGAGCAGGTGTTTCTGGGTAATCTGGGCAAAAAATAGTCTATTTTAAAGAATCTGCTGTTTCTGTTGTTAGATGGAATGGAGTGATTGCATTGGTCAGAGTGGACTTCACATTTCCTGTGCATCCATGTGCTCATGATCCTGGATATTCCCCATCTGAGGCACACAGACATTTTCACGTGGGATGGAGTGTCTTCATTCCTAATCTCACACTATAACTATTAAAAAGGGAATTCCAAGCTTAAATAGAAACGAACAAAAATCAAAATCAAGGAAAGATTATGAGCCATAATAATCAAATACAGGAGAATAAGAATCTCTATAAGCTGTAAAGTACTGGAAGTGCTGCCTACAGAAGTACCAGTCTCTTATGGTTTCAAGCACCTTCCAACACTTTTACCGGCCACAACAATAGAGAGCTCTATTCCCTAGTTACATGTAAAAGAAAAACACCACATACTGCCATTAGAATGTGAATGTTTGTATGTTTACATATGAAACAGACTGTAATCTGATTGAATTGGCTTGAAAGACATTCCCTAAAACAAACACTTTACACAGGATCTAACCCAGGGGTGGGCAAACTACGGCTTGCACCAGGCGGCTCAGCCATGCTCCGGTGCCTGCGGATGGGGTAGGGTGCAGACGCTGCCTGGTTGCGCCTCCACATAGGAGCCGGAGAAGGGACATGCCACTGCTTCCGGGAGCTGCTTGAGGTAAGCATCGCTCGGAGCCTGCACCCACTGAGCCTCTCCCCACACCCCAACCCTCTGCCCCAGCCCTGATTCCCTTCCCACTCTCCAAACCCCTTGATCCCAGCCAAGAGCAACTTCCTGCACCCCAAACCTCTCATCCGGAACCCCACCCCAGAGTCTGCACCCCTTCCTGCACCCCTGCCCCAGGGCTGATCCCCCTCCCGCCCTCCAAGCCCCTTGGTCCCAGCCCAGAGCACACTCCTACACCCCAAACTCCTCCTCCCCAGCTCCACCCCAGAGCCCGCACCCCAACCCCAATTTTGTGAGCATGCATGGCCCGCCATACAATTTCTATTCCCCAATGTGGCCCTCGGGCCAAAACGTTTGCCCACCCCTGATCTAACCAAATGACAGAAGAAAAGATTCCATTCTGAAGACTTAGATCCTCTCCTCAATGAGCTGAGAACTGAATCTGGAAATTAGTAAGTTACGTTTTAAAAAGAGCAGCAGCTAAACTGCTCTCTGGCACCACACAGGCATCATTATGAATAGGATCAAAGCATGTTAGAATCAGATTTTACAGCATTTCCCAATTCTTCTTTATTTCTTAACCATGTGAGAATAACAATTAAGAACTGGGCTAATATAATTGTGACCTAGACTGGAGCATAGCTCTGATTGTCCTGTCTATGCTGACTGCCTAAACCATGACAGAAACTCATTTGATAGGAACTGCATTTAACTAAGTTTAAACACCTTTACTAAAATCTGACTGAATGTGGATGAGCACTCACTGTGTACCAGCCTTACCTGAATGGTCTCTTCCAGTCTGTAGAACTCCAGAACCTGCAGTGTCTCTAAAACATGGTCAGGATTGTAGTGACACAACAACTCAATGAACTGTTCAGTGACACAGGGAGATATCTGTAGCATGTCCTGATTGATACCTTCCCTGGAACACAGACAGGAATTTTAATTGCTATTGTATCTCATTCAAGCAGTAGACATGTTAGATGAAAGTAAAAGGCTGCATGCAGCAGACAAAACACAGGTTACAAACCCAGAACTAAACCTGAAGAACGCCTGCCCTCTATAATGGCTTCCTTACAGAACAATGTCAAATTCAAGAGCTCGGTCCTTCCCAAGAAGTTCTGTGGTTTGAGCCCAGGATACCTAAAAGGTCACCTGAAGCTTTAAAGGGAACGGGTATCTCCAGCAACCTTCCCAAAGATCTCTGGGCCAGAGGCTAGCTGCACACACCAAGCCATGATTAGCTGATTAATCTGTTAAGACTGCCAAACCACTATTAACACAGCATGTAAATATAGTCCAGCCCCTCTGCCTCAGCATGGGGTGAGGGGTGGACTAGGTGACATCTCAAGGTCTCTTCCAGCCTTACATGTCTATGATTTTATAATTGTGTCCTAAATTTAGATATAAATTTGTTCATGCTTCTCAGCTCTTTGTTCTGGTAAAAACAACAGGCACAGCAGGTACATCACCCAAACACACACCACAAATGAATGGATTTCATTGCACTTGTTTGCAATGGAAACACTGTCTTTCCTGGGAAGTGACCAGGAAATGGAAATGAAAATGTAATGAAAGCTTTGATAAGAGAACTGTAGAAATATACACTTCTCTCTATTTACCATCACTGCTTATCAGTCATGGACACAAGGGCACTGGATTTTAAATTTCCCACGGCAATTTCTATTAACCCCCACGCCCCTAATTTAAAATAAAACTCTCGCTAAATTAAATGGGCCAGATTAATCTCTGACGTATTTCCCGTAACTTCAGTGTAGTTACATTAGGGGGATGAATCTAGTCTCATGTGCTGCCATAAAAACATTTGTATTTGAGACATTAAACTCATTTGTTCCTCTAGGAATCTCTGTTTTAATAAAACCTCTGCCTGAAAGAGGATATAAACATAATTCATACGGATTGGAGAAAGACAGATGTTTTTGAAGGGGCTTGAATCATGGTTCTTCCGTCTGACATGCTACAAAGATTGGACATTTAAAAAAAATGTTTTTTAATAACATGTAGATGTTGATGAATATGATGTAGATATTCTTTGACTGTTCAGCAGCCATGAAATTAAGTTATAACCTTGCAGATCAGGCCTTTTGAAGTAAATAAACCAAATCAATTTACAAACTACTGTGAAAAAAAGTTTTAATATTTCATAAAGTGCAAACAAATTATATTGCTAAAGCTCATTTTGAAGTATATCCCCATTACACACACACACACAAATCCACAGCACTGGCAACACAACATAATCAGTAGAAGCTTGTGTGTTATGAATAATAAACTACTCCAATAATCTAAGGTCTCTTCAGAGAGAATTTCTTAAGAAGAGGACAGGTCAGGGGAATATTGTCAATAAAGAAACTTAATTCTTGGGCTTCCAACTCCTTCGCTCTGTAGTGATAGTTGCAAAACTAAGTTCACTGGACTCATTTAAACTCTATTAAGGATCATTCTTCTGCACCTAGAATCCCACTTATGTTTTCCTTATTGGTCATTTTGGCATGTGCCATCAATCCATTATGCCCATTTAATTCTATTATTTTGGACCTCCAGCAATACTGCTGAAGCCCTGAGAGAATTAAATGGACTTTATTCATATTACAGCCATGTTGTACAAATGTGAACAGTGCAGGAATTCAGGTAGTGCAAAGAGGCAGGGTCTGTGGCCTGACTGTGGTTTGTTGAATGTCAGTCCTATACAGGAAGTAGAGATATTTTGTACAATCAAATTCAAAAGCTGATATTATGCTTTTAAATGACTTCCTGTTGATGGTTTGAACACACAGTGTGATGTATGTGCTTATGATCAGACTAAGAGGGAAGTGGCCACTTCCTAACTATTTCAGGGCTAAATTGGATGAGTTTATTACCTGGAGATTTATGAAACCTATTGCTGTTGACAAGAAAAATATTGAAGTCCAGTGCAATTTCTCCTTTCTTTGGGGCTCATTTATCACAATAATCTGATGGTGATACTGTAGCACAAACACAGGCAAATTCAAAATCCAGATGGCAGTAACACCTGTTCATCAATATGCAAGCCAAACATCTGGAGCACACAGACAGTCATACTGAAAATTTATGAACTGAGAATTATCACTGTACAGGATTGTGTGTTCAGTTCTGGGCATCTCAATAAAGTTACTGACAAATTTGTGGATTCTTAGAGAACAATAGCAGAAGCTTAGACTGCTGGTAATCAGAAGAGAAAAACAGGCAAAGCAAGTTTTCAGAAACGGAATTTTGTCCTTATGCTAATTTCACCCCTTTTCCTATGGAACCACTTTTGTAACTGCACAATACAGTTTAATGCAGGGAGAGACTCCTACCATGGACATCTCAACTGATAATCACTCCCCAACTGGCCCTACCCCTTTAAGAAGCCACACTCAGGCCTTTCTGGGCTAGGCTCACCAGCATGAGGTTAGCATATAGCAATCCCAATGTAAAAACCCAGTCACAGAGAGCAGAAGTACCTTTTATGTATGAAGTGTATCTATCTTGACTGGCCCTGTCACTTGCAGACTAGTCTCCTGTGGTTTGCAGAGACTTTAGCTCCTATCTCAAGGAGAATAACTTTGTCCTCAGAAGAGACAGCCTTTTATAGCAGCAGCTACAGTGGAGCTCAGCTAATCAATTTCTTGCCTCTCTTTGGATCTGTATTAGCTCCTTCTCTGCCTTCATGATGCAAGTGTCTGCAAATGTTTGTGTAATGTGAAAAATCACAAAATCTTAAAGACCTGGGATGGAAAAGCCTTGTTAGCGCATCTGGATCATTCCCGTGTCAAGGCAGAATTGTACCCTACAATGTTTTATGATCATGTGTGTATTTATGCATTTATAAATGTGTTTACAGCATTTATATTTGTGTTTACTCTTTAACTAAAGAGTTATGATTTTGAGCAGAAAGTTATAAACTATCCAATTTACTTACATACCTTGGGTCAAGGAGACTTCTCAAAAATTGGAAAAGCAAGAATTGGTCCTGAATAGTGGGAAAAAAAAAAGAATTAATATTTTAATATAATAATCTGGTGTTGAGTTGTCTGAAGTTATACCCATTGAAAGAAATATTATTCACTCTTATGGGACTGATGCTCATGAAGAGTCTGGCCAGAGCCGCTGCCTTGAGCAAATCTCCTAAACCAGTTTCACTTGGTATAATTCCTCCTAGCCTAGCGGTGGTTTTTTGGATTGTAAAAGGACTACATGATCGTTATGAACAAGTGCTAGCCATCCGGTCTTAGAAACCCTGCAGCTGTGCTGTCAAGTGAAGCAACCTGAGCTTCACAGATAGATACATTTTAAGGCCAAAAGAGATTATGATCTAGTAGTCTGACCTTCACAGGCTATAGAATTTTACCCAGTGATTCCCACATCTAAAACCGTAACTTGTGGCTGAACTAGAGCATCTTTGGAAAGTCATTCATCTTTAGTTAAGAACTCGTGATGGAGAATTTACGACATCGCTTGGCAATCTATTCCAATGGTTAACTACCTTTACTGTAAAAGAACTCTCTCTTATTTCAGTTTGAATTTGTCTAGCTTCAACTTCCTCCTCTTTGGATTGCACTATGTCTTTGTCTGCTAGATTAAAGAGCTCTCCATTGTTAGATACCTTTTTCCTGGATAGGTAATTACAGACCATCAACTCTGAACCTTCTCTTAGATAAGAGAAATCAACTGGACTCCTTAAGTTTTTCACCATAAGACTCTTTTCCAGACTTTAAATCACTCTTGTAGCTCTCAATTTTTAACATCTTTTTAGAAACCAAGACACCAGCTCTGAACACAGTATTCCAGCAGTGGTCTTACCAAAGAGTGGATAAACTTTGCTGCCACACCACTGTGACAACAGATCTTGACTCTGAGAGGATCTTTAGACCGAACAAGCAGCTCTAAAACACAGGCCTGTAACCCACAAGTTTTAAGAGCCTTATGCAGAAGCAAATGCTGCATGGAGTGTCAATCCTTTGAGCCCTTTCAGGAAGTCTTATAGACAACACAGTCCCTGACAGCGTGCTTCCTTCAACATTTATCATAGAAATCAGAAATGGGACGCACCTCTTAAGTGCAGGTTATTTGCTGGATCTACCAGAATTGGCAAAGCTTGTGGTATCAAACAACGAAAAGCTGTTGAAACTATCTAATAAACTTATCAAAAACCAAGACAATCTAACCAAGAGCAGAACTATTTATTATAACTATCACAACAAAAATGGAGGTTGGTTCTGTACCTCCCCAGCAGCAAGACAGATAAGAACAGACTGTCTATATAAAATTGGCTTGATGGACAAACATGTTTGAATGGATCCTGGCAGGCACTATGTTTGGGGCAGCTAGGAAAACAGCTCTTTTACACCTTGTTTAGGGACTCAAGAGTGAGAATCATAGAATATCAGGGTTGGAAGGGACCTCAGGAGGTGATCTAGTCCAACCCCCTGCTCAAAGCAGGACCAATCCCCAATTTTTGCCCCAGATCCCTCAATGGCCCCCTCAAGGATTGAACTCACAACCCTGGGTTTAGCAGGCCAATGCTCAAACCACTGAGCTATCCCTCCCCCGAATGGAATGTATTGATGCCAAGCACAGAAGGGCGTAGCAGCTTCTTACTAAAGGGAATAGTCTGACTCCTTGCTGTATATTTGTACAGAGGAGAGCACCAAGGGTTCCATTTGTAAGGATTTAGACGTGTTTGGAAGTGATGAGGAAGTTACTCACCTTGTGCAGTAATGATGGTTCTTCGAGATATGTCCCCCTATGGGTGCTCCACTGTAGGCGTATGTGTGCCCCTGCACCTCTAATCGGAGATTTTTGGTAGCAGTGTCCCATAGAGCCGGTGCATGTGCCCTCCCTCCCTCATGGTCTGCCTTGAGGCTATTTAGCACTGCACAGACGAACCCCCCTCACTTCCTTCTCTACCGCACAGCCCTATCGAGAACTTTGCAGTAGAGGGGAGGAGGGTGGGTTGGGGAGCACCCACAGGGACACACATCTCAAAGAACTATTGTTACTTCACAAGGTTAGTAACTCCTCCTTCTCCTTCGAGTAGTGTCCCTATGGATGCTTCACTGTAGGTGACTCCTGAACAGTACCCACCACTGGAGGCCGGGACTTCGGAGTGGAGTCTTTTACTACAGAGAGTACTGTGGAGTCAAAGATGGTGTCAGCGGCCAAATCTTCAGCGATTGCATAATATTCTGTGAAAGTATGGGCAGAGGCCCAAGTCGTTGCTCTATAGATTGCTGAGATAGAGGTATCCCTACAGAATGTGACTGAGGTAGAAAATGACCTCATGGAGTGTGTATGGACTCTGGATGGAAGCAAGTTGTGCCCTTGATAAGTGACTAATGCAACTAGAGACCCATTTGGATAGTCTTTGAGCTGATATCACAGAGCATTTGGATCTTTCTGTGGACAAAAGGAAGAGTTTAGGGGATTCCCTGAAGTCTTTAGTCCTGTCCAAGTAGAATGCTGATGTCCTTCTAATATCTAGCATATGCACAATTATCTCCCAGGTGTTACAATGTGGTTTTTGGGAAAAAACAGGGAGATGGATCTGTTGATTCATATGGAAAGTGCAGAGAAAGTAGGGAGAAACTTGGGATATGGCCTTAGAGTTACTTTGTCTTTTTTTAAAAAAAGGCTGTGACTGATGCATGTGCCATCAGGGCCGCTATTTCTCCTATGTGCCTAGCTGAGGTGATGGAAATTAGAAATGCTGTCTTCATGGACAGGTGAGAGAGAGAACAAGTTGCCCTGGACTCGGAGGAAGGTCTATTCAAAGCCCTGAGAACTAGGTTAAAGTCCCAGGCTGGAGCAGGTGGTGTCACACGTGGGAAGAGATTCCCAATGCCCTTAAAGAATCTACTCATTAGTGGGTGAGCAAACACCAAGTGGGAAGCCAATTTCGTTGCGAGATGAACCTTAAGGGAGCTGAGTGAGAGTTTAAAATGTAGTGCAAAATCAGAGGGAGGAAAGATGAGGTTGGGTCTGTGTGTTTGGAATGAGACAAACTTGGAGTCATTTCCATTTTGTAGATAAGTATGTTGAGTGGTCAACTTTTGGTTGTGTTGCAACACATCTTTCAGCTTGTCAGAGCATTCTGCCTTTAAGACTTAGAACTAAGAAGAAGCCAAGCCTGGAGGTGGAGGACCCGCGGGTTGGGGTGAAGGGTCAGCCCATTGTTTTGAGAGAGCGGGTGAGGGATGGGCTGAAGAGAAACAGGAGGGCATATTGCCATCTGTGTCAGGTAAGGGAGCCAGACTTGTCATGGTCAAGAGGGGCAATCAGAATAACTCTCGCTTTGTCTTGCTGAATTTTCAACAGAATCTTGGATAGAGTAGGAAACTGGGAAAAAAGACATACAAGTGGGCCCTGTCTTGTGGGAAGATGAGGGCAATTACCAGTGAATGTTTCCCCAGGCCAGCCCTGGAGCAGTAACAAGGACCTTTCTTGTTCCGTTAAATAACAAAGAAATCCATAGTCATGGTTCTTCAAAGGGTGGATATATCTTGAAGCACCTCTGAATTCAGTACCCACTCATTGTCGTGAGAAAATTGCAACAGAGATTGTCGGCTGTATCCTTGGTAGACAGATAGCTGAGATGAGCACATTGTGATGAGTGCATCAATTCCAAAGTTTGAGTGCTGTCCTGTAGAGGGAAGGAGATCTGGCAGCTCCTTGGCGGTTTACACAAAACATACAGGTCACATTAAGTCCATCATGACCTTTGTGTGTTGTTTTTGAAGAAAGGCAGAAAGTGTGCACAGGCACTCCTGACAGCCCTTCGCCCCAAAAGAGCTTTATGGAAGGTCATTTCTGTGGAAGGCTATTTGTCTTGAACCTTGTGGTTGTGTAGGTGATCTCCCCAGAGTATTAGGCAGTTGTGTCCCAGGGTGGTGAATGCGAGTAGCAAGAGGAATGCTCTCGCTTGTACTGCATCAGGGTTGGTGCTGATAAAGTCTAGTCACTGTACCGTGGTTAGTATGTCGCTACAATGAAGAGAAACTTGGAGAATACCCTGTGTGGAGCAGTCTGTACTGAAAATGATCCTGCCCCAAAGGTAAGCAATAGGAAATCTCCTGTATGAAGGTTGTATTGAGATATGGAAGTAGGCACCCTGTAGGTTCAGGGCTAGAAATCAATCTCCTTCCTTTAGAGCTGGTCCTAACTGCTGTGAAGTAGGGCAAGGTGACTTCTGAATGGCATGACAGGTGTATAGATGGTAGCTGATTCTGTAAGGTATCATTGTTCAGGCCCTCGACCAGCTCATCAAAAGTGCTTATAAGAGACAGTTTGAGAAGTCATGGACTGGGGTGCAGACTGTTCCCACTTTGAGCCCTGGTCCTCTTACACTGTGGCTCATAACAGCACTGAGATGGTGGGTATTGAGAAGATTGTGACCTGTGGTGCAGTTGAGAGGTATATCTTCTCTTCTGTAACACAGTGTAGATTCCTAAGGAGTATAATGTGGTCTGAGAATCCTTCAGGATGTGGAGAGAAAAATCTGTCTTTTCCGTAAAGAGTTTGGCCCTTCAAATTGGAAGTCTGTAGCTCTTTGGGCAATCTAGAGAGGTGTAGCCAAAAAAGTCAAAAAAAACCAAACAAACAAACAAAAAAACCACAACACAACCCACCTCAGTTCCACTGTCATGGAGACTTGGGCAGGCAGCTGTAACAGCTACATCCGGTGCTGTCTCTAGGACCAGTCTGGCTATTAACTGACCTTCTCTAAGAATGGTCTGAATCTGTTCTTTTTGTGTTTCCAGTAATGTTCCAGAAACATATTGGGTTTCCCATAATTAATAAAATTGTATTTGGCCATGACAGTTTGGTAATTTATGACTCTAAACAGTAATGTTGTCGATGAATACACCATCTTGCCAAGCCTGATCATATGGAGTTGACTTGACATCATGTTGCGGATGTTGAAAACAAAGTCTGCCTCTTTGAGTAGAGATGTACGGGGTTTTTTTGGTTTGTTTGTTTACACTCTGTTGCTGGATGGTGCAATGGAGGCTGGTGTCTGCCAGATTACTTTGGTAGGATCTAGAATCGTCTCATTAATTGGGAGGACAATTCTAGATGAGGCGGTGGTGTGCAGAATTTCCACCAACTTGTGATGTGTATCTGCCACCTCCTGTAGGGGAATCTGCCATCCTCTTGGTAAGATCCAGAAAGTTCCTAAAATCTTCACCTAGTGATGAGGGGTGGGCAGCACAGCCTCATCTGGGAGACATGAGGAGAAGCGTGCTGGAGGGGTAGATTCCTCTTCAGGTTCTTTTTCCTGTTCTGAAAAAGCTTCCTCCTGCCCTTACTCAGGTGTCTGGACAGCCAGGCTGTAGCAAACCATCTGGTGGACTCTCCCTGAGAGACATAGGGGATGGTCGCGACATATGTGTGTACGTCGCCCAAGAATTACAATATGGCCTTCGGGGGGAGTGAGGGAGAAAGGTGGGCATGGGCGGTGGGCTTACCTCAGGGGGCCCGTACTGCGATTGTAAGTTAGCTTGATGGAATTGGGGGGTACCCTTGTAGTGTGACAGTGGGCCACAATGAGGGCCAGGAAAATGATCTCCTCCTGGCCAGTGTCAGATTCTTCACTGCGTAAGGGTGGTGCTGACTGGGGTATTGGCAGTATATAGCCCAGTGCCAAGAGCGATTCTGGGTGCCGGGATGTGCTTGATACTGGGGTCCTGGTACCAAGTAATGGGGATTGTGGTTCTTCCCCAATCATCAGGTCTCCAGGGTACCAGAGCTCATGCAGTGCCATGCGTTCATTTGGTACCACAGAGGAAACTCCGTGGTACGCTGTCAGTACTGATAGTTGGGCAGAGCACTCCCTCAATGAGAGTTTTGTTGTGCCCAGTACAGAAAGTTTGTTGGTGCCACTGTTTTAGAGATGGTATGGTAATTGTCTCTCTATGGGTACTGAGGCCACAGGCAGGGGTGGCAGGTTTGTAGAAATTTTGGTGGTGCCCAGAACCTGCCCCCCACCTACCTAAGGCTCTGGGAGGGAGTTTGGGTGGGGGGAGGAGCTCTGGGGTGCAGGCCCTGGGCTGGGGATTAGGGTGCAGGAGGAGTGCAGGCTCTGGGAGGGAGTTTGGATGGGGGAGGGGGTCTGGGGTGCAGGCTCTGGGATGGAGTTTGGGTGCTGGGTTCAGGCTCTGGGCTGGGGGTGTAGAAGGGGGTGAGGGATGCAGGCTCTGGGAGGGAGTTTGGGAATAGGAGGGGGTGCAGGGGTGAGGGCAGTGGGTCTGAGGATGAGAGGTTTGGGGTGTGGGAGGGGGCTCAGGGCTGGGACAGAGAATTAGGGTATGGGGGGATGAGGGCTCTGTCTGGGGCTGGGGTTGAGGGGTTTGGGGTGTTGGAGAGGCTCAGGGCTAGGGCGGAAGGGCAGCCTGCCCTGCCATTAGTGAATGGTGGGCAGTAGGACTCTGTGGCAGCAGTTGATGCGGGGAGCCAGCAAAGCAGAGTCAGGGGGCTGGGGGAGGTGAGAGGTGAGCGGGAGCAGCAAGTGGGGACCAGGGGAAAGACCCGGCCCCAAACACTGGTGTAGCTGGGCCCCCGGGCCCTGAATATTGCTGGAGCCTGGGCACCACATGTGTATATAACTCGCCGCCCCTGGCCACAGGTCTCCAGAGTACCAGAGCAGGTGTGTTACCATGGGCTCACGTGGTACCACAGAGGAGTATCTGTAGTATGCTGTCAGTATCTATGGTTGGGAAAGTGCACCTGGTACCAAAGGTTTCAGAGTAACAGCCGTGTTAGTCTGTATTCGCAAAAAGAAAAGGAGTACTTGTGGCACCTTAGAGACTAACCAATTTATTTGAGCATAAGCTTTCGTGAGCTACAGCTCACTTCATCGGATGCATACCATGGAAAATACAGAAGATGTTTTTATACACACAGACCATGAAAAAATGGGTGTTTATCACTACAAAAGGTTTTCTCTCCCCCCACCCCAGTCTCCTGCTGGTAATAGCTTATCTAAAATGATCACTCTCCTTACAATAAGAAAAGGAGTACTTGTGGCACCTTAGAGACTAACCAATTTATTAGAGCATAAGCTTTCGTGAGCTACAGCTCACTTCATCAGATGCATCAGTTGCATCTGATGAAGTGAGCTATAGCTCACGAAAGCTTATGCTCTAATAAATTGGTTAGTCTCTAAGGTGCCACAAGTACTCCTTTTCTTTTTGCGAATACAGACTAACACGGCTGTTACTCTGAAACCTCTCCTTACAATGTGTATGATAATCAAGGTGGTCCATTTCCAGCACAAATCCAGGGTTTAACAAGAATGTCTGAGGAACAGTGTGGGGGGGAAGGAATAAACAAGGGGAAATAGGTTACTTTTTATAATGAATCAACCATTCCCAGTCTCTATTCAAGCCTAAATTAATTGTATCCAACTTGCAAATTAATTCCAATTCAGCAACCTCTCTTTGGAGTCTGTTTCTGAAGTTTTTCTGTTGTAATATCGCAACTTTCATGTCTGTAATCGCGTGACCAGAGAGATTGAAGTGTTCTCCGACTGGTTTATGAACGTTATAATTCTTTTGACAGGTTTCAGAGTAACAGCCATGTTAGTCTGTATGCATCCGATGAAGTGAGCTGTAGCTCACGAAAGCTCATGCTCAAATAAATTGGTTAGTCTCTAAGGTGCCACAAGTACTCCTTTTCTTTTTGTTATAATTCTTCACATCCGATTTGTGCCCATTTATTCTTTTACGTAGAGACTGTCCAGTTTGACCAATATACATGGCAAAGAGGCATTGCTGGCACATGATGGCATATATCACATTGGCAGATGTGCAGGTGAACGAGCCTTTGATAGTGTGGCTGATGTTATTAGGCCCTGTGATGGTGTCCCCTGAATAGATATGTGGGCACAGTTGGCAACGGGCTTTGTTGCAAGGATAGGTTCCTGGGTTAGTGGTTCTGCTGTGTGGTATGTGGTTGCTGGTGAGTATTCGCTTCAGGTTGGGGGGCTGTCTGTAGGCAAGGACTGGCCTGTCTCCCAAGATTTGTGAGAGTGTTGGGTCGTCCTTCAGGATAGGTTGTAGATCCTTGATATACCAAAGGGTTTCTCTGTGCCGCTCTTTTAGAGATGGTACGGTAATTGTCCCCTCTCCTTGGGGATTGGTACTATGAGAGCATGAGTGTGGAAGCCTCTCCATCTCTGGGACCAGTGCCTTCGGGATGGTGCTGCAGAGCAGAGCTCACAGCAGGGGGCCCCTTATAGGTGCCATGCTTCAGAGCTGCTGGTGTCACCCTACCAAGGTGGCTGTGCTGGGGAGCCCCTCTGGCTGGCCAGTTGCTTCGAGGAGCTCTTTTTATGAGCCTTTCCAGGGGTAGTCTGCTGGTGGCGCTCTCTCTCTCCCTCTTCCCCCCTCCTTCTCCTCTTCATGACTCGACCCCAAAGGCTCCAGGGATGATGGGGGGGGGGGGGGGGTTTCCGGAATCCCCTGCAGGCTGAAGTGTTTTCTCCATAGGGAGGCGTTTTAACTTCAGCTCCCAGCTCCTGTGAGGCTGCCATTTTAGCTGTGGCAGGTAAAGCATTTCTGTGAGGCTCTCCCAGGCACAAAGAGTGTCTGGCCATTACAAGGAATTGACTCCTGGTAGGAGAGGCAGGGCTTGGAGCAGACACACCCAGGCATGCCCCTGGGCAGGGGGCTGTCATCCTCTAGCAGGGAGGAATGCAGAAGAACGTTGTCTTTACCTTTTTTTTTTTAAACTAAAAATAAAAAATTATGAGTCTACTAGTGGGGACTGGGGGGGGGGGGGAGAATGCCCCCAGACAGGGCAGGAAACTGAAGTTCTTTTCCTTTCTCTCTCTCTTTTTTTTTTAAACCCAAAGGAATAAAATAAAACAAAGAAACACTAGCCTAACTACTTTTAAGAAGAACAAAGGTAACAAAACAAACACTACTTATGCTAATGACACAGATAAGGAAGGGACAACTGCTCATTCCTTCTGAGGCCAGTAGAGAAGGAAGGGGGAGGGGTGGTTTCCACCCAAGCTGTGCTAAATAGCCTCAAGGCAGACCAGGAGGGAAGGATGGCAAATGCGAGGACTCAATGGGACACTGCTACCAAAAATCTTCAATTAGAGGTGCAGAGGCACACATACACCTATGGAGCACCCATAGAGACACTACTCGAAGAAGAAATGCACCTTTCGGTTTCAGGCTGCACAACTGACCTCAGGCAGGGGGTTGGATGGAAACTCTCCCAGCAACAAGTTATTTCATAAATGCGCAGTTCAGGGGCTTCTACACTTTCCTCTGTTGCAGCTGGTTCTGGCCACTGTCAGAGACTGGACTAGATGGACCTCCAGCTTGAGCTGGTCTGAAAATCCCTGTGAACATGGCCAAAGCCAATGCTGAGAAACACCTGATTCAATTATAAAAACATAGTTCAATCCAAAGTGCGTTTGCAAGTTTTTACCTGAAGATTTTTAATGATTCCCTCAATCTGGTCATTGAAGTGAGTGGCTATCAGGTCTGCCGCTTTATTCGGGCTCAGTAACAGCAGCTCCTGGAGACAGAGGGAGAAAATACACTACCTTTAGTCTTACAAACTACAGGATCATGCATTAATGCTGATCCCACTCATACTGTACTATACCTACAAATCTACATGACCATAACTAGAAGTGTAGTAACAGTGGATGAGGAATGCTTTTGAAGCAACAATTAAAAAAGATTAAGAGGTACAGAACAGGCAGAGACAGAGCACAAAAATCCTCATACTGGTGACGCATGGGCCTCAATCCTGAGCTGCAGTTGTCACCTCACCAGCTCTTCTTCCCTGCGTTCCACCCCTGTTGCTCTGACAAGACTTCCAGTTAGTGCCAGTTGTGCAGGTGTTTTGGTGATGTGGCTCCTGTTGTGCAGGAAGTGGACTAAAACCATCAACTAATTTCACAGGCCATTCGTTGGCATTCCAACAGTGATAACTTCCGATCAATACAGGCCTCAGCTGGACTGAAACCAGGGACAAAAAGGCTCTATATCGTATCTGACATCGTTAGGAAACCTACAACGGAATTGTTCTTCACCAGGGCAGTATCACTACAACAAAACCAGACAGGATGGCAGGTGAAGGGAAAAAGAATTTCCTTTGTGAATTTATCTAATTCATTCTGTTCTGATTAGAAGCACTTTTTCCTCAATTCCATACTGTCCTCACAGGTCATACATAGATTAATTTTCCACTCACGCATTTATGTTGGTAAGAGTAAGTTATTCACATATAAATATGGCACCAAGGAGCCTGAAAAGCACTGAAAGAATGTGATACAGCACTATTCAGGGACTAGCACAATAGATACATTATAGTGGGCCACTACTAAAGCAATATAAAAGGTGTTTCTAGCAAAGCCTACCTTACAACTACTCAGAACTTTGGCAAAAATATTCTTTTCAGACGAGGAATGGACAATTTGATTAGGTCAGAGTGATTTCTTTTGCCAAGTTTCACATAAAATGAATCATAATTTACAGTTACCCAAAGTTAAACAATTAGAAGCTTTGAGTTTAAGTTTAAATAACTGAAAATGATCATTTTCAAATGAAATTCGGTACATCATTAATCCTCATGGAGGATAATTGTTTAGCCTACTTTGGAGAGAGATTTTTCATCCTGCAAGATAACAATCGTGAAAAATAATGTACCAAGAAAGAACAGCTTTTCAGCCCTATAATTACACTGTCATTGAAATATAGTTTTGATGACGAAAGTTAACTTGAAAACCAGTAATTTACCAGAAACTTGGCCTCCAAATGAATAAAATAATATCCACCACTTCGGTGTTATACGAATAGCTGACAATTTTTGTCTCAAGCTTTTTAAAATTGTGTTTGTACTGAACTTTGAAAAAGGGGAAGGAGAGTTGTTTATTGGTTAGAGCAGGGGACTGGGAAACAGGATTTGTGTGTGTGGTATTCCTGACTTTGCCACTCACATGCGGTGTGATTTTAACTTAACCTCTCTTTGACTCAGTTTGCCTCTGTAAAATAAGGATATTGTCTTCTTTACAAGACACCAACTCAGCGTGCATTGTCGAATGCTTTGATGGAATGCACAGTAAACATGCACTATGTGACTACTGAAAATACACACCCACACACCACAAGACAAAACGTATAGCAGCTATCAATTCCTCCTTTGCAGTGCTTCAGGAAACTCCTCTTCTATAAACCCTACCAAAACCAGCTATGCCATTCTCAAAGACAATACTCTCCTGCCTACAAAGAAGCACAAGGTGGATAAGGGAGAAACTGGTTTAAATTCAGAAAAACAAGCAATTCAGTCTATGCTGTACCTCAATGTGTTTCATAGCCTTCTGCCACACTGACTGCTTCTCCTCGGCACTGTACCCAGGAATGGATAGGATATTGTGGATGTAGTTGAACACTTCTTCCTGAAAGGCATGAACTAAGAAGGTATAGTATGTTCTGGGAAGTGCATCAATGACAGCTTGCAAACTCACTTATTTGGACAGTGATTTTCAGACTACCCACTAAACTGTATTTGCAACGTGGACAATTGATTATTTAAGGATTTCTTTGGTTGTTAGAAGAAAAGGAGTACTTGTGGCACCTTAGCGACTAACCAATTTATCTGAGCATAAGCTTTCGTGAGCTGTAGCTCACTTCATTGGTTGCATCCGATGAAGTGAGCTATAGCTCACGAAAGCTTATGCTCAAATAAACTGGTTAGTCTCTAAGGTGCCACAAGTACCTCTTTTCTTTTTGCGAATACAGACTAACACGGCTGCTGCTCTGAAACCTTTGGTTGTTAGAGGTGAAGATGAACGGATAGGGAGGTTTTAACATCATAGCTCTGCTCACAGAATTAAGACAGACAGTCACAGAAGGAGCGCACTTCAGAAGCAGTACTAGGGCTAGCCCACCTTGGGAAGCACCACTTCCAATGACTAAACTGTTGGACAACCTCAGCTACTGGTAATAGTTAGGGTTTGACCTAAAGTAGTTCCTAAAGGAACAAAGGCAAAGTATGAGGAGGAGTAGAACTGTATGTGAAAAGAAGTGGCTGAGATTGTTGACAAAGAGTAGCTTTACTTGGATCTCCTCAGTTATTAG
Source organism: Lepidochelys kempii (assembly GCF_965140285.1). Taxonomy (NCBI): domain Eukaryota; kingdom Metazoa; phylum Chordata; order Testudines; family Cheloniidae; genus Lepidochelys; species Lepidochelys kempii. The sequence continues at coordinate 49,380,708 of NC_136388.1, read as the reverse complement.
AGCAGTCATCTTTTTCCCTTCTGGGGAGGATGGAATGTGACCCCTTGACAAAGAGAACAGATGAAAGGAGGGAAGAGAGTATTCCTTCAGAGTGAAGGTCATTGCTCCCACCTTCCCACTGTATTGCTTGCTATTGCTCACATTCTCTTCAAGATTCTCCTGTGTCGTCCTCAGCAGCTCACCAATTCTCCTTTATCCTCCCCACTTCCACCTATCACTCTCTCTAGTCCTCTGTTTCTTCTCCCTGTCTCTATTATCCACTTTTCTTTTCACTTCTACTTTTCTCCTTCTCCCATATAGATTTCAGCCTGCAAGTCTATAAGAAGTTCGCAATATCAGATCTAATATTCCAAAAAGAGAAGCTGCAAGGCTCTTCTACTGAGTCATGCTGCTGTCAGGTGTGAAAATTGGGCAGAAAAATGCAGAGTAATTTTCATTGACCTAATGAAAGAGCACTTAATTGCAGCCAGAAAATAAGAGGGGTTTGAAGTCTCTCTCAGGAGAGGGAATCCTGGGCAGGGACAGAAGGGAACTGCTGGGAGAAACACTGGGAGCATGCCAAACTTAGGAGCAAGCCTAACCTCAGATGTATGTTGTGTTGTGGTTTAAGTTAACCAAGACAAACCCCAAGAAGAAGGTGACTTTTGGACACTAACCTAAGCCTCAACTACTCTAGAGAGATCAATTGTAAAACTGACTGGGAGGGGGAAAAAAAATTCAAATCTAGATGAGAATTGAGAATTTTTAAGGACATTTTACTAAATACAAATCCCGTAAGCATTTAAGAATGCTGCATCAGTTTAAAAAAATCCTGGTTCGATGAAGTGAAAGCAACAATAAAAAATACAAAGATAATCTATAACATGTGGAAAAAACAGGAAGTTGATAACAATGAATATAAATCAGAATTAAACAGACATTACAGAAAGTTGGTTTAGATGATCATAATGACCTTTTCTGGCCACAGACTCTATGAAAGTATCAAAAGAAAAATCTATGGCCAGCTAAGTTAAGGATAATAAAAAGATTTAAAAAAAATATATTAGGAACAAAAGGAATTGTAATAACGGTTTAGGTTCATAACTAAATGAAGAGGGTAAATTATCAATAATGATAAAGACAAGGCAGAAGCATTCAATAAATATTTCTGTTCTCCATTTCGAAATAAGCTGGATGATGTATTCATATACTAGGATGATTAAATACTTTCTATTCCAACCATAACCATAAGAAGGATGTTAAACAGCGTCTACTAAAGATAAAAAATGTAGGGTCAGCAGGACTGGATAATTTGCACTCAAGAGTTTGAAAAGAGTTGGCTGAGACACAATTTGACCCACTTGTGTTAGAAAGCTAATGACAGCCAACTCACTTGGACTAGCATAAAAGAGCCCTAGTATGGATGCAAAAGCAAACCTTACAGTCATTCAGGATGGGTACTGTAGACACATTGAAAATCAGCATAAAACAATTAACTGCTACATACAACCAGTTGAACTCTCTAGCGTAGACCAAGACTCAGCATGTGCCCAGGGTTGGCAGAAAAGGAGGGGGTTCTAACCTTACAAGGTCGATGACAGGGGGGAAGAGGAGCTACTCTCTTCTTGGCTGAGGAAACGTTCAGAGCATCACATATTTACCTACCTTTCTCACTGGATCGCGTAAGTAACAATCAATGATTTTGTCATAGAGATGCTCCCGTTCATACATAAACTCACAAATTTGATAGCTGAAATAAAGAAAGTTTTCCATGTTAGAAAGACTCCGCTCTTTGACACCAGATAAGAAATGGAGTATAGAATGTCCATCTCACTCTCAGCTCTGAGGCAGCAGAAAACAATTACACAGCCCAGACATGAGGGGATAAATATGTAACTTATAAATAATAATATAATATGGGCATTAGAAGTATAATTCTAATTATTAATGAAGTGTCCTCTCTAAATCCTGGAGGAATATTTCCCTGCTGCCTTTGTGAGTGGAAGAGATGCTGCCCCTAGAAACCTGCTCATTATCTCCAATCATTTGTGATGGAACTGAATGGTTATCCTGGGCTGTTGGTTAGAAACCAAGACAGAAAACTGAGGATGCAGGGAAAACAGCTGTATTACAGGGATGATCAGCTGCATTTTGTTTCTGCACTGCTACTTCAGACAGGTTTGGCACCCCTCAAGTAAACCAATTACTTGGTAACAATCTGAGTTTTCCCCTTCAAAAAGTGTCTTATTGGTCAGAGAATAAAGAATTCTTTCAGGACTGTCTTCTGCCATTTTTCACAGATTCATAGATTTTAAGTCCAGAAGAGACTATTATGAACATTTAGTCTGACCTCCTTCCTAGTCAGAGACTCTCACTCAGTAATTCCTGCATCAAGTACAGAACCTTCTAGCTGAGCAAGTGCAGATCTTTTAGGAAGAGAAGTCCAATCTTGATTAAAAACTGTAAATAATGGAGAATCCACCTCATCATTCCTGGGTAAGTTGTTCCCACGGTTAAGTACTAACACTGTTGAGAGCCCCAGGTTTTTCGCAAATAAGACCACCACAAAAACAAAAACACAAGATAAAACAAAATACAATGAAAAACTCTCATCACAGCAATGACTCCTACCCTGTGGGCTGGGCCTCAGCTTCCCACTACAGGCGTTGCAACCTGCTGCACAGGGTCACAATATTACTCATGTTTGGCCTGGCGGCCTCTCCATCATCATGACAGAAGGGCAGCCAGTCCAAACCTGAGCGGCACTGCAACCCTGTGCATCAGGTCGCAATGTCAGCTGTGGGAAGCCAGGCCTACCTCTGCAGAGTGAATACTGGGCAGGCTCACTCAGCAAACTCCTGCCTGGGGACAGGACCCAGCACCCCCATGTGGACAAAATGGATAAAATTAAACACAAAATTCCTGAAAAATAAAATGAAAAACTATAAAAAACAACAAAATGTCATAGGGTTCTGAGATTTGCATTGTATTTCTAGGTGAATTTGTGTAGCTTCAAAACAAGTTTTCAGCAAAAGTGCTCCCAAACAATGAGACACCTGTTTACAGAGCAGAAAATGCAATTTTTGGGAACCAACTTTATTAACAACAAAGTAGGATCCCAAGAATCAGTGGAGCCTGTGATGCTGCACCCCGTAATGCTTTATGGAAATAGGCTTATGAAAGTAAATGTGACATAACTGGAATATGTTTTATGCTAGATATGCCACGTAACATATCTCTGCAAAGGTTATGATCTACTGGATATATTCATCCTATTTGTATGCATGTATCATTTTTGTATTTGAAGTTATGAATATTAGCTATGTACTTGTTTAATTTTAAGTAGCCTCAGTGAAGCAGTTGGTCAGCTTCCTGAGAAAAGACTATTCTCAGTAAGTGCCCAATCAAGAAACACTTAAGCTAACAATGAACTTGGAGATGCCAATCCACACCTGAGCTTTCCCAGGAATGTGGCCTGGCTGGTAAGGAACTCAGTCATTCATGGACATGTGACTTGCCCATGTGACTCCAAAACTTGGAGCTGGATTCTGGATAGGAAAAAGGGAGGGGGGGGTGTCTCCACCCACAAGAGAAAGTCTATTTAGGCCCCTGGGAGACTCCTCCATTTTGCCATGTGCACGTGGTTTGCTCACGAAAGGCTGAAAGGAATGCTGCTAAGTGGACCAATTCTTCAAGCCCAAGCAACAAAATTTGGAAATTTAATGGGGGATGAATCATTCCAAGCCAGCAAGGGGTTTATAAGTCGTTTTTAAAAGCGTCATGGCACAGCGCAGGTATCGATTTCTGGAGAAAGCCGATCAGCCAACGTATCGGCCACAAATGCGTTTCCCACCAAGTTAAAATCTATTTTACAAATGAAGACTACCACGAAGAACATGAAGAACAACTTTATAATTGTGATGGAAAAAAATGCGAGCCAGAAAGAGCAGAAAATAACAGCTTTTTTTCTAAGTGAATCATAAGACACTTCTTTCAGCATGGCCCTCCTAACCCACGATCCATTAACACACGGTCGTGACGGCTTGACTCCCAACATCTGTGCGTAAATGGGTCTGTACTGTACTTGTAAATTCCTTTAGGATGTGGACCCCCCCCCCATCCTCCATAGTCACCCATCATTACATTACAGTCATTACAATATGCCCTACATAGACCACGTGAAACCTGACTATTTTACTTTCCATGATGGAATCAAATTCAAAGCTAGTCAAGTTTCACATGATTTGGGGTTCCACTCTGGAAGGTTCACACAGCTCTGCAGAAAGTACTGCTAAGAAGAACTGAAAACAATCAGGATGACATTAAATACAAATGGACTGAGAGAGATTAGATACAAACTGATAATAAGGAAATAAAAGTGAATATGTTTGGGGGAAAGAAATCCAAGCACAGCTGCAGAACAGCAGTGAGATACTTGGAATGACTACATATCTTCAGTGATGATTAGAATGGCTGAGAGGGCTACAGGAGGACTTTTAAAAACCAGGTAATATACACTGTAAAACCAAAAAAGCTTACAATTCAGCTTTTTCTGCCATAGGGATGAGACGATTCTCTTCAAATTGTACTATCCCTCCAGCTTGCAGTAGTTCTAAAAGGACCTGAAGAGATATTCAATAATTATTATTTGTTTTGTGGTAGTACTACAGCCTCAGATCAAACAAAGATTGTACCTGTCTGAAAGAGCTTGCAACCTAAAACCAAATATTACTGTTGGGTTTTAGTTTACTTTTGGTTCTCCATCAATCTGAAGGTCACATTTCCCAAGGATTTTCCTGATGGTGCTATCAAACACAAGACAAGTACAGGAAAATGGGTGACCCTCTCTGCCAGTGATACCCTAGCAACAGGGAGCAGGAGTTACGAAGGAAATTCAATGACAGAGAAAATCAAGTAGCCTGGATCTTCCCAATTAATTAACTTAATGTCAGAGAAGGTGATAAGACACGACCCACCAGGGAGAGGGAGAACTTGCTGCAAGGATGATAAAGGAAAATAATTAAGAGGCTACAAAATGGAAAACTAATTATTAAACAAAAGCAACTAAACTTAGGCCTTGTCTAAGTGAGACAGCTGCATTGATTTTACTTCAACTGGCTTTTAAATATTTGCATATTTTGTCCTGGTTTTAAGTGGGAACATTTTCATTTTCTACTCCAACTCCAGCTCTCCCATAGCATCAGTTATTCTTCCACAGAGATAGGCAGGCTATACATATCAGGAAAAAGACAACATTTAGGTACATGTAAGACCTAGTGAGACTGAAGCATAAACAGGAATTGAAGTAAAACACTTGAGCCCAGATATCGCAGTGGTAGCAGCGTGGGGGGAATGCATTGTCCCAGCTAAACCTAGACAAATGCCATGTTAACTCCATGTGTGTCATACTTTCTGCAGGAGTCTAGATTAAAAGATTCCTGATGGCCCTGGTTCATTTGGGGACAGGAGAAAGGTTCTCTCTCTTTAAGGGGCTGTTTCAGACCCCAGTAGTTGGGATCTATAGTACCCATCTCCAGGCCCTGTTATGCCACTGCTCCTGGCTGTGCCCTGCTCTGCCCTCCTTTCCCACCCCCCATCTCCCAATGAAAGCTTCCATTTTGGTACATTAGCTCCAATACAGCCTGTGGTCACTCATTCTCTGTCTTCTGACCAGGTTAACCCTCCTCTAGAGATTGGTAATTCCTAGCACTTCTTTTTTTGACCAGTTTGTCTCTTACACATAGTGAAATACACCTCTAAAGATTGCTACCTGCTGTCTCTCTGAGTGTCGGGAATCGTCATCAGGGCTGCATAGAAATTCAAGGACCTGGTCAAGGAGAAAGATGACTATTTTCATTATATATTAAAAAAACAGTGAGGAGTCCTTGTAGCACCTTAGAGACTAACGAATGTATTAGGCATAAGCTTTCATGGGCTAAAACCCACTTCATCAGATGCATGGAGTGAAAAATACAGAAAGCAGTATACACACACACACAGCACATGAAAAGATGGGAGTTGTCTTACCAAGTTTGGGGGGGGGGGCAGTGCTAACAAGGCCAATTCAATTAAGGTGGAAGTAGCCTATTCTCAACAGTTGACAAGAAGGGGTGAATATCAAGAGAGGGAAAATTACTTTTGTAGTGCTAAGGAGGCCAATCCAATGAAGATGGACGTTGGTCGTTTCCAACAGTTGATGAGAAGGTGAGAGTATCAGCAGAGGGAAAATTACTTTTTATAGTCACCCATTCACTTTCAGATGTTTGTGGAGCCTTACTCTAAGGCTCTGACGCCTTTCATTAAATATGCTATTATCCATTAGTATAACCCTTATAGACTTGCCTGCTTTAGGGTTTGTATGCACTGGTACACCAATTGGTGCAAACCCCTAGTAAGGTACAGCATACCCTAGTTTCAGACTGTACAGAAACATGCTGTGTATTAAACCATTCCTTATACAAATCCATATACATTATACTTAATTGATACAGGCTTAAATCAGGTAATCTGTTGAGCCCTTTATTCTGGCACCCCACAGTTAGTGGCATGACTATACTGTTCTCAGGGAGAGGGTTGCAGCCAGTGTCAAAAGATTAACATTTTGGTTCTCTCCTTCCCAACACCCGCACTCTCCCCAAACACACAAAATCTATAGGAAACAGATGGAAGCCTGCCTTTCCATGGCAAGGAAAGACTCCAGGGTCTGAGGAAAAATAAAAGGTAAAGAGACACTATAACATTGTTACTGCACACTGTCTTCACCTCAGGAGATATGTGGAGGGGTCAGAAGCAGAGGTTTCTCCCATATCTCACATAATTACATAAATCACAGCAGGCTGAAATAAGAACAAGTATTTAAAACATTGGCACTTTTGTGCTGCCTTCTCCGTGTAGTTTCTGAAATCACAACCACTGAGCCCCCACCCAGTATCCCACCTACTATGTGGCAGGTAACCGATCTTTAGTACACCTGAGCCTACAGTGCAATTTTCAATTTATTTGTGGAACCTGCATGTCAGAGACCTCCATATACAGCTGAGGTTTCCTCAGTGACAATGGAACATTTACCTGGTCAAAAAGCGTCCTGTTTACAAACAGCGTATTGTTGGGTTTAGCGAGCTGCCGGGCAAGAAAGGTAAAAAGACAGCCAACTTGTGATGGGGTGAAATCAGAATTTTCCACCATAACCTTGTGAACGAGAGAAAAAACAAACATGATTTATCCATTATTCAATCACCTTTGAAACACACAAAACAAGACGCCACAGCATGACACACTAGAAGTTACACTAGCTGTACCAGAGTGAACTCTGAGGTGTTTAGAGAGCAGCACAACATCTTACAGGTTTTCCAAGTTGTGGCATCACAACTCTGCCTAGTGATCAAGCCTGCTACTTCCTTACGTGCCCATTCAACATAATGTACTTCTGTCGTGAAGACTGTGAATGAAACTAACAGTCACCCTGTGGGGTATTCATTCCTGCATGGTTTTAAAAAGTAGCTTTGGCTCCCATTTCAGATTAGCTCAGATGTCCCAGTAAGAAAGCAAGTGCATGACTAGCAGCATAAGAGAAAGCTGGAAAAAAGGCACAAGTGCCTGGAACAGAGTGAGTACAGGGGAAGCCAGGTGGGGCTGCACTTAGATACCCAAGCAACTATATGTATCTCTCTATGGCTGGGTAAGAGGATTCCTGAATTAACAAGGAAGGCATACTCAGACATGGTTACCTGAAGAGATGAAGTGCATGACTGCCTACACCCACTACTATGGTAGAGGCACCTGACTGAATGTAGACAGGGTTGTGCTTGTGCTTCCAAGGGTGTGAATTTGCACACATGCTCTGATACTTTAAGGACTCTCAATAAAGGGAAGTCTGAACAAGCTTAGCTGTCTGGAGCCCTGGAATAAAAAGGGGATATTTGTGCCTAGACTTCACTGTCTGGGGAGGGGACTCCTACAGGAAAATCTGTGGCTATGTTCTGGGAAATAAGTTACTGAATGAACAGGAGGGTCTCATTGCCTGTGCATGTGTACAATGGGGTGCTGTTCCCAAGCATGAATGCCTGTGAAGCAGCTGAATTAAGAGGACCAAGTTTTTAGCCATGCTCAGTATCTAAGGAGCCCCCAGGCCAAAAGTTTCCAACTTGAGTACTTAGAGCCTATAAATTGCAGCCCTTCAGGGAGACTCAAGGAGAAAAAAAAAATCATTTGATTATGAATTGAGAGACCGATTCTGGGGTGCAATCCAAACCAGTGAGGGGTTGTCTCACTAACTGCCCTGTAATCCTGGGTGCTTCCCAACGCTTTGCTGTTGTAGCTCCCAACCTGGGCTGCTCACAACCTGCCTACCAGCATGCAGGTCACACCTGAGTGTCTGTGCATGCACGGCTGCAGAACCTGGTCCAGCAGCTGTGATCCCAGCAGCCTGCCAATAACACATCAGTCACACACTGACTTCCACCAGCCTCGGTTACAACCAGAGAGATGACCCCAACACACTCCAGTCCTGAATTTCCCCCAAATGTCCCTCAAGTGCCCAGCCCTCTCCTGGACGGGTCCTTTGCTCCTGTAAACAGAAAAAACCCACATCACAGCTTATTAATTTAACGGGGGTAAATACACTCTTCTCTTTAAGCATAGCACTGAGTTAGTTTATATTAAAATAAAACAAATTTGTTAGCATCACTTAACCTATGTCCTATTGCTAAGTAAAAGGGAGAAAGTTAGACAGTGTTATAAGGAAGTAAAAATGCAACCTGAATCTAAAAGTTTAGAACTTAATCTAGCAAAATACAGGCTTTGCTCAACATAATCTTTGTGCAAGAAAGAAACTATTACAATAGTGCGTAGGTGTGAATATAGGGGTGCTTAGTGTCAGAGTTTCCCGAGCTGTACTATATGATTGTTAAACGGAGGTGTTTGAATCAGCCTCACCAATACAGGAGGAAGGAGGTGTTGCCCCCCCAACTGCCTTCCACTTCTTCCTAGCAGCCCCCAAGCAGCTCTGGTGAGCCAGGAGCATTCTGCACAGCTGTTTTGCCTTTCTTGTTGCAGCTGCTCAACAGCTCCCACACTGGCTGTTTGCTGAATCAGAGAAGGGGGGGAACCAACACTGATTGCTCCATTGCCAACTTCTGTGCTGAGTTTTGGGAGTCCCAAAGAGAGCACTTAGCAAAGGATGGCTCCCCACCCTACGCAGCCACCAAGGGCAGCCCAGCAAAAGGGGCGTCTGTCTTCATGAACAAGGTCAGCTCCCAGACTACTGCACTGGGCAGCACAGTATGGGGAGGAGAGATCAGCCCTCCGTGGAGAAAGAAGTGGTTCGAGACTATTTAGAAAAGCTGGACGTGCACAAGTCCATGGGGCTGGATGCGCTGCATCCGAGAGTGCTACAGGAGTTGGCGGATGTGATTGCAGAGCCATTGGCCATTATCTTTGAAAACTCATGGCGATCGGGGAAGGTCCCAGACAACTGGAAAAAGGCTAATGTAGTGCCCATCTTTAAAAAAAGGAGGAGGAGGATCCGGGGAACTACAGGCCAGTCAGCCTCACCTCAGTCCCTGGAAAAATCATGGAGCAGGTCCTCAAGGAATCAATTCTGAAGCACTTAGAGGAGAGGAAAGTGATCAGGAACAGTCAGCATGGATTCACCAAGGGCAAGTCATGCCTGACTAATCTAAATGCCTTCTATTATGAGATAACTGGCTCTGTGGATGAGGGGAAAGCAGTGGACGTGTTATTCCTTGACTTTAGCAAAGCTTTTGACATGGTCTCCCAAAGTATTCTTGATTAGGGGGCTGGAACTCATGGATTTATGAGGAGAGGTTGAGGGAACTGGGATTATTTAGTCTGAGGAAGAGAAGAATGAGGGGGGATTTGATAGCTGCTTTCAACTACCTGAAAGGGAGTTCCAAAGAGGATGGATCTAGACTGTTCTCAGTGGTAGCAGATGACAGAACGAGGAGTTATGGTCTCAAGTTGCAGTGGGGAAGGTTTAGGTTGGATATTAGGAAAAATTTTTTCACTAGGAGGGTGGTGAAGCACTGGAATGCATTACCTAGGGAGGTGGTGGAAGCTCCTTCCTTGGAAGTTTTTAAGGTCAGGCTTGACAAAGCCCTGGCTGGGATGATTTAGTTGGGGATTGGTCCTGCTTTGAGCAGGGGGTTGGACTAGATGACCTCCTGAGGTCCCTTCCAACCCTGATATTCTATGATTGTCTAAGAGGAGAAGCTGAGAAACAACAAGTCTTAGGGCTAACGTATGCCAGTTGGCAATGGTCCTCCAGGGACCATATGCCAGCCAAGGACAGCCAGAGGGCAGCATGCAGCACCCCCTGCCCCTCCATACCTCTGCACAGGAGGAAGGCATGTGAGCTATACCTGCTCCATGCTTACTGGGGATAAGGAAACTTGTTCCCTGTGTGTCACCTGAGCAACACAAATGGAGCAGAACACGGAAGAGAACATGTGTCAAAGATTTATGAGGAAGTCAGTTGATTCTTGATTGAATCTTTGTGTCTGAGTTAGGGCAACAGGCAACTCCCTCACACTGTGGGAGCCCCTTGACCTTGATGAAATGTATTTTGCTTTCAGGCTGAACACCACTGCCCTATATTAAAAGAAAGGTTGCCTGGGCATGTTCGATTGTTTGGGGAAGCTCTGAATGACAGAAGGAGCCTATGCCTACTCACATCTCTCTCTGGCCCCAAAAGACAACAGAGAGCCACCCTGACGCTCCTGAATGGGGATTCTTGCCCCTGCTTGGGTAGGAATGCACAGATGAATAATGGGGGGGTGACTATGCCTATGCTTGGGTGTCTGGACTCAACTGTGCTCAAGCTTTGGTGCCTGGGAGAAAACACTGGATGAAGCAGGACAGACTATCTTAATGCTAAAGTGAGTGAAGAACCCAGGATAAAGGATCAGTCCATAAAGGTCATCTTAACCACTGTAAGGTAGATAGGGACCAGTAATGATGTTAATCATGGAACAGCACCATGTTATGTTTCAAAGGTAAACCCATATCATCTGCTTTTCCTTATGTTTCATTATCTATAAAAGGATTTGTGGAGGTTCCTGTATGAAATAAAATAACTAAAATATTCCTCTAGTCAAATAAACTAGATCACTAAAAGGGACCTTTCCTCTTTCACAAATTCACAAGGAATCTGTGCTAGTTGTTTCTCAAGCTGAGGACTCATGTTATGTAAAACATAAAAAAAGCTTTTGTTTGCTGAACCTGAGTTAGTATTAATAAATACTGAGTCTAGTATTAATAAATACTTATCAGTATCACCTCCGCAACAGATTTTTCACTCCAATTCTGCCACCTACACACTGGATGTGATCATGGTCTCTAAAATTGTTATCACTAATGCACTGGCAGCAGATACATTCAAAAGAAAAAGGTCAATAAAAATTCAAACAACAAAAAACACATTTGCTATTGTCTGCCTGTCCACAGCTGGCAGCAACATTGTTCTGAACTCACCAGTGCAGCACAGTAGCAACAGCTTGCAAGGCAGTGCAAACATTGGCCTGTACCCACTAAAGCACAGAAGCCGCCTACTGTAGTTAGTAGGAGGGGAGGATTTAAAGAAGGTTTTTACTCCAAGCCCTCTCCCCATATCTTTTCAAAGAAGCTTGGGCAGAAATTCACATTTCATTCTCAAACAGATGAGCCTTTTTGCTGTCACTAGAATACATACAAAATATGTGGAGGTGATATCCATGTGCTAAAAACATTTATCACATACCTATGGCCTCATCGTCTACCCACTCATCCATCTTCAGAGGTTCTCGTCTGCATTCCAACCCCCTGAGCAATCTCAAACAGCCAGCACTTACAACCCGCACTGATAACAGACTCTTGTTTAGAGAGCTCACACTCCTGTGGCATGAGTGGATGTGGGAAGAAAGAGCTGGAGAAGGAATGGCCACCACATGTGCTCTCTTGACTTTTTCTTTTGCTGACATGTGATTGCATTAGGAAGATTTTTTTGAGGGAACCATATAAATGATGCATCAGATTTGTTTATTTATTGGAAGCCAGTAGGGGAGTACTAATGAAACTGCTCCCCACAGAGGGGAGGAGAGGAGGGGAAAGAGGTACTTGGAACGCTGGTCCTGCTTGCTAAAAGGGTATGTCTTCTGGAAGTAGCTGTGATAACAAATTTCAGAGTAGCAGCCATGTTAGTCTGTATTCGCAAAAACCACAAGTACTCCTTTTCTTTTTGTGGTAACAAAGACCTTCTTCCCATTATCTGTAGTTAGGGGAACATTTTCAATTCTCTAATGAAATTTGGCAATTCTTCAGACAGTTAAAACCTGTGAAAAAATTTGTGACTTATTGCCCAAAGATTCATGAGGAAGTCAGTTGATTCTTGATTGAATCTTTGTGTCTGAGTTAGGGCAATAGGCAATTCCCTCACACTGCGGGAGGCCCCAGACACCCGTGTGTGCTGTGAGTTCTATATACTCAATGCTGGATTAAGTTGTTTTTTGAATGGAAGAATGACAGAATGCCAGGGTCACAGAGATGGAACAGAATAAGTTTAACTTGCAATTCTTACAGTTGCCTGTTGAGGGGCTCTGACTATTCCTGTTCTGCCAGGCAAGGGAGGTGCGAGGCAGGGATTCTCCTCCTGCATGTTTTCTCTCAAATTCAATCAAGTTACAGGAAAGGAGATCTGTTATATGAAGTATTCTGAGAGAATCTCCTAAAGCTTCTATTCTCCAGCAAGCATGAGGGGCTTAACCTGTACAGTCCTTTGGAGGCAGAGAAATCCAACTTGACCCTGGAGGCAGGACTGAGGCACTGTCACTATGACTGACCTTCAAAACTTTACCTCCAATTGTCTCATGACACATGGCAAACCCTTTTAGTGAAGATTGGTGGATGGATTCAGGCTTGAGAGTCAACAGTTCTAATCCTTTCATTTCAATGAACCATTTAATTAGTGAAAGAACTAAATTTAAGATCAAAGGATTTAAAAGCTGTGGGAACACTGGAACCTTTGGATATACATAAACTAGCCCTCCTGGCCGGCTCTGCCACTATTCTCCTAATTTGCCTTTCCTTCTCTCCCTGGATGAGCAGCTATTTACCTTCTCTCCATACCTGCCAACAGCACAAAACCAGCTCCCATCCTGAGTGACTGGCACAGCAATAGATAACATGCTGCCTAGCCACTTGCCTCACAGGGGTCTCTTCGTGCCACTGTTCCTGCTTCACTGCATTCTCTTTTGCTCCAGTTCCAGTCCCTCCCAACCACTGTTCCTCTCCTCCCCAAAGACGGACATGGCTCTAGCTCTCATAAAAATTATTTACATGATTTATATGAAATAGCTCATCCCCTACACTACTGAAAACACTTAGGCTGATGTTCTGTCCACTAGCAAGAAAGATTTCCGTCCAAAACATGTTAATAACGTGAATGTTTACAACAGCAGATATACCCAGAGTACCTCAGTCAAATGATGCCTCAGTTAAGGAACCATCGAAAAAGGAGTTTACACACTTGTAACTGGAGGTTCTTAGAGATGTGTGGTCCCTATCCGTATTATCCATGTGTCCAGAGCCAGAAAATTTGAAAATAGTGTCCGTTGGTCCACGCTTGTGCCGTCTCACCTTGTGCCTCCATCCAAGGGTTTAAAGGGAGGGCAGATCAGACCGTCTGCCTGTCCAGTTCCTTCTCTACCGTTAAGAATCAGTTAAGATCCAAAGCAGAGATGATGGAGGGTGGAAAGGGGAATACAGATAGGGATCACACATCTCTAAGAACTTCCAATTATAGGTAAGTAACCTCCGCTTCTTCTTTGGGTGATGGTCCCTATTGTATTCCACTATGAGTGACTGACAAGCAGTACCTAAGTAGGAGAGTGCGTGGAGGTAGATGATAGTGCTGAGCAGAGTACTGCGATCCCAAAGGCAGCATCAGCAGAAAAGCCCTGTATCAGGGCAAAATATCTTGCAAACGTGTGAGCGGAGATTGGTTTTTCCAATCGTGTGAACGGAGATTGGTTTGGTTTATGCCTGATTGGTTTTGTTCTGTGCAGGTAAAAGGCCAAGGCCCGCCATACATCAAGGGATTGGAGTCTTCGTTCCTCTGCAAAAGTGTGGGGTTTAGGGAAGAACATAAGTAAGTGAATCAATTGGTTAAAGTGAAATTCAGAAACTACTTTAAGGGTGAATTTGGTGTGTAGATGCAAATTATATCCTTATGGAATATAGCGTACAGAGAACCTGCCATCATCGCTCCAAGTTGGCCAACCCTTCTAGCTGAGGTGATGGCTACAAGGAAAGTGACCTTCACGTAAAGGATACACAAGGAGCAAGATGCTGAAGGGTAAAAGGGGAGTCTTGTGAATACTGAAAAAAACTAGGTAGTGGTCCCACTGGGGAATAAGCATCTGAATAGATGGGAATGTTCTTACTCAGGCCTTTCCAGAATCTATTGGTCAGTGGATGTGCAAAGACCAAGTGGCCCTGGTAAGGTGGATGGTATGCACTGATTGCCACCAAGTGGACTCACAAGAAGCAGTTGGGCAAACCTGAGGTCTTCAAAGATAGGATATAAGCCAAGACGAGAGGAATAGCTATAGTTTCTGGGAAACTGCTTCTGATGTGTCCAAGAAAATTGCTTCCATTTAGCTAGTTAATATTTTCTAGTAGAGCCCTTTCTACTATCAGAGAAGATGTCTCGTATAGCTGTGGAACATGCATGTTCTAAGGATGACGCCCATCCAAATACCAAGCACTGAGGTGGTACGGACACAGATCGGGTGCCCGATCTTGCCATTCCACTGGGTCAGGAGCTTGGAAAACACTGGGAAGATGATTGGTGGTAAGGGTGACATACATAGAAAGTTGGGAAACCAGAACTGTCTGGGCCAGTAGGGGGTGAACAAGATGACCCGTGCTCCATCATGCCAGATTTTGGATAGAACTCGAGGCAGGAGGGGTAGCAGAGGGAAGGCATAATTGAGCTGGTCTGACCAAGAATAAGCAGAGCACCATTTTGGGCGTGGCAACCTATGGCTTCGCTGGAGCAATGTGGGGTGCATTTGCCGTTTGTTTGAGAGGTGAGGAGATCCCTAGTTGGGGTCCCCCATAGAGTGAAAATATTGCACAGTATCAAGTCATGCAGCTCCTGCTCATTGTTGACTATGCAATGCCTGCTGAGGGAGTCTGCAAGCACATTTTTTGTTTCCCCAGTAGCTAGACTGCTGATAGTGTAGCGGCAATCAAATCACCCTAGTTCCACAAACTGACTGTGTCTGCCCACAGGAAGGCGGATCTCACACTTCCCTGTTTGTTGATGTAGGAGACAGTTGTAATGTTGTCTGACGTTATAAGGATGTGGTGAGTGTGGATGAATGGAAGACAGGACTTGCATGCCTTCTGGACTTCTTACAGCCCCAGGATATTGATGTGCATACTGGACTCTCGAGATGTTGAGGTACATTGTGCTGCACAGCTGTTCATGTGGGCTCCCCACCTGAATATGGATGCATCTAATGATGGTCCTGTCCAGAGAGGAAAGAGAGAGTGGATGAGCACGCATACCAGACGAGGATTTGTCCACCATAGCAGGGAAGACACTATGCTGGCCAAAACTGTTACCATGAGATTCATGGAATGGCTGTTTGGAGAGTATACTGACTGCAGCCACATTTGAAGGCAACAAAGGTGGAGTTTTGCAAACAGGGTGATGTAGGTGCATGAGGTCATATGACCTAAGAGAGACAGACATGACTCAATCAGTACTCAAGAGTTGTTTGTGATGTGAACTATGATATGGTTCATGCCTTCATTAATGAAGAGCTATTCTGTTGGGTCCAGATGCATGGAGGATATCTAAGAGTTTCTGATGGGAGTTGTGGATCTCTTCAAGAGGAATCTGAAGCTCTCCAGAAACTCTGCAAAGATGGTCTTGGAACTCTCAGAAGTAATTGCGGGGGTGGGGGAGAGAAGAGAAGGAGATATAGAACTCACCGCTTCATTTGGGGATGAAGATGGCAGTCTTACTGGTTTCAGCCAAACCACCAGATCTGGAGCACGTTCCTCCTTCTCCCCAAGATCTGAGCTTCCCCTTAGAGGGGAGGCAAGGGGTGACTCCCTCGAATATCGGATCAACTCCTCAAGGGGGGTTTCTGGTCCCCGTGCCCCAATATAGCCAGTAAGAGGGTTTAATAGGCCAATAGACTAGCAGCTCAGACTTAGATGGGGTGGAGGCTGGTCCCAAACCAGCGCAGGTCTTTTGGGCGGTGGAAGACACGTAGGGTAAGGAAAGAAAGTTTCATTGGGTGGTTTGGAATCTCCCAATGAGAAGGCTGATCCCAGTTCCGGTAGCAGTACCTTTGGTGCCATTGGAGGGGAGATGTATTCTGAGTATGGGATGGGTGATGAATGCTAGAAGGAGTTTGATTCCCTCAGAAGTGATACTATCTCCTTAGAGATGGAGGGGCCCAATGGAGGAGAGGATTCTGCATCCAGGAGAGTGAAAATGTCCTGTGGGGCAGCAACAGATTCAGATCTCCTTGGTGTGATAAGGATTCTATTTGTTCGAGCCACCAAAGCCAGCCAGGACAGCAGTATCTGGGAGCTGACAGTAATCTGACTTCATCAGTGCCAACAGATCCTGGACTGGTAGCTATACCTGCTTTGTTTGCCATTCAGGATACCGTGTAAGGCCATCGTAGTTACGGAGGGTTTAGACTTGGGAAATTGAGACTGCTTATGGAGAGACTTATTATATAACCTTTTACTGCTTGTGTGATGCTCTCTCAAATAAACTGCTGTGCACTGAGCAAATTGAATCCAAATTTTCACTGACACCAGTAACAATCTGCCCAGCTGTGGGCCATTAAAGATCCATTTCAACAACTACTTTCAAATTCTCCAGCTCCGGATGCATGATGCATAACCCACAGTGGAATACAACAAGGAGCATCACTCGAAGAAAAGCTTGAATTCCCAGGTGATGCTCTCAGAGATGCCTTAATGTCTATCTACCAAGGTGCCTTGCTAACAAGCAGCTGTAGTTTCAATTTTTCAGTTATCATTAAATACTTACATTGGACTCCAGTGCAGGACACGAGACTCTCTAGTCAATCTCTAGTTAAACGAGTTTACATACTTTGTGCAGTGCCTTTCTTCCCGAATTACATACATGCAGTACAGCAATGAAATAGATACTGCTGGCGTGGAGGTGAGCAATGGCCATTTTTGGTCAAGGATACTGGGATAATTCTGTTTCCCTAATGAAAACTGCCATGAACAGATGCAAGTTGGAGGATAAAGGAAAAATTAGGAAGTGCTTTGCTATGGCCTCCAATGGGAAGGACCTCCAATTAATAATCCCTCAGTAACTTATCAGCTGAGGGGCTGGGAAGGATCCACTCATCCTTTGCCAACTTTGCTCACTCTTGAATCCACCCCGGCAAAGGGTTTTTTAATCCTGATGCAGGACAAAAAGGACCTTAATGTTTCACCTTGGAAATAGTCTCTTTTGAAATTTCTAGAAGTTTTCATGCTGACACTTCTGTGCCTCCTCATCTTGTAGTCAGAGGCAGATTTCTAAGCCATTCTTAAAAGGGCTGCTCTCCTATTTTGATCCCAACAGTATTGAAGAAACACTGGGTCTTCAAGACCCAACTGGGGGAAAATTAGGTCAAATTTGTGGTGGCCCAGCCCTTACTTCTTGTTTAAGAGACAGGCCTCAGGACAATGTCTGCATCAAGAAACAACAGGAATCCCAAACTAAGGACCCTGCTTGTGAAACTGAGTTAGAGAGCAAGGGCTTGGGGAAATGGATGTACTGCTGATATCTGCTATGATGAACTGTGGAACTAAGCAAAGGAAGATGGGCACCTAGAGTCCAATTTGCTAGTTTGGGGTTCAGTAGGGAAATGAAAAGGGTCCTTTCTTTGCTTCTCTTTTAAGGAGCCAGCTTGGGGGCTGAAAGGATACTCACATTTTGCTATTATTGGGGAGCGTGGAACATAGCCTTCTTGCAGTGAGGTTGGAAATACAGAAGATGTCTGCGACTAGATGTACAAAGCAGCCCTGACAAAAAACACACCTAGAGTAGCTCCTGCTCACAGCCCGGTCTACCTCCTTCCCCGACTGACAGATGCTTTCCTCCCCAACCATGATACTCCCCCCAAAACTGCCCTTGCTGTGTGCTATTTTAGGCATTTACTACAACTACGTAGGTATTTTGAAAACTGAACAGTACCTAAGCCTAGAGCTCTGGCAACAAATATTTTTTAAAAGTGAAAAAATAAATACTATATTTGTGCTTTACCCTGTAACTCAGACTCCTGAGCTGAACTGAGCCTAAACTATGTTCTGACTGGATGGGAGTTTACTTCTGCTTCAAAATATTAAAACATAAAACTTCGCATTGAACTGCCTTTTTTGTTTTATTTGTATGGCTTGCAAATTTTAGAATAAAATCTACATATTGTAAATTGTACACATGATTATATATTTATTCATAATAGCCCCAATTTATTTATTTTAGATTCCAGATAGTAGGATTTAAGGAATCTGATTTATCTATAACAATGAGATCTTTGGGCAAGAGGCCCTATTATACACAGTGTTGGGAGAAAGCTAGCTGGGTGCAGGGTTTTGAGAAGGAACAAAATCCCAGGAAACAAGATTTTTCAGTCAAAAAACCAAAATCTCTGCCATGATATATAAAACAGTGCTTCTCCTCCAAGGTCTCAGATGCAAACAAACACTCATGACAAGCAGGTACCACAGCAGGAACTATACACACTTTATTGATGGGCAAGCTGTGCATCAGATGGGTCGAGTGATCTCCTGAAAGTTACACAATAAGGCACTGACAGAAATGGAAAGGGAACTCATAAGACCTGTTAATCAGTCCTCTGTTCTAACCCTAACTCTACAGTACACTGCCTTTTGAAGTGACTTTGTAAATAATACCGTCTAAATGAAACTCAAAGGGTTAATTTTTTACACGCATTCACCTTTAGCAGGATGTCCACAATTCTTTGTTGATACTCCACTGCTTGCTTGTCATTCTTAAAGTCTTCAAAAGTCTGCATTAGAGAAGAGAATTTGTTCCGCAGTATTCTTTGGCAACTTGGGAAGAAGCTTTTCAATGTTATTCCCATAAACAAAAGCAAGTATGAGCAAGAGGGTTTGTTAAAAGGGTGACAAAGGTACTTTCACACTCCTTGTAAGCATGTTACTTTATCACTATCTTTCAGGAGCCAAATGTCCCCTTGTTTTCTTTTGTTGGCCTGTTTAACTGATTCTAAGGCACTTGATACTTTGGTGATAGAACAGACAGACTGATTAGATAAGACAAGTATAGTGGGAAGGGAAAGAAGTGAACGCAAGAGAAAATATGAATAAAGAAAATGTTAATATTAAAACATTCTCCTGTTGAAGCACAAGCCTGAGAGTTTGTTATTTTTATCCCACCTGCAATTTTAGCAGTGGCTTGATAAGAAAATGGCTAGCCCAGTGCACACAACAGAGTCAGATTTTAAAGCCAAAAGGAACCATTACGGTCATCTATTCCAACCTCCTTTACAATACAGGCCAGAGAATGTCACCAATGGTACATCTACTCAGAAGTTAAACACCTGCAGCTGCCCTGGGTCAGCTGACTCAGGCTTGTTGGGTTCAAGTTGCAGGGCTGTAAAACTGCTGTGTAGAATGTCTGGGCTCAGTCTGGAGCCTGAGCTCTGGGACCCCGGGAGTGGGAAGGGTCTCAGAACCCAGGCTCCAGCGCAAGCCTAAACATCTACACAGCAATTTTTAGCCTCACAGCCCAAGTCAGCTGACCCAGCCTAACCCCGGCTGTGCCGCGGGTCTTTTATTCCAGTGTAGATGTACCCCAAATGGTTCCTGCATCAAGCCAATAACCTCTGCTTTAGCTAGTGTATGTCTTTTAGAAAGACATAACTTGAGATTGTGCAACGATAGATGAATAGAGGAGCTAGCTCCCCCCCACCCTTCGCTGAACTTGAATTGCCTCTTACCAGTGCAAGAACGTTAAGGAACTCTCTGGTATCAAAGTGCAGCAGCGTACGAACATACGGGTAGACTTCTTCATCTGCAGATGCCTCAGCTGAGTGGAGACGGATAAGAAATTCAAACACCTGCAACGAATATTTACACAAATGTTGATAATTTCCCACTATTACTCCCATTGTCACTGGTTGAATACGTGAAGAAAGAGTTCTAAACTCTTTAAGCACAAAAATACAAGTTAATAGAACCATTTCTACTTGAGTGTCTTAAATAGTGTAGGATGAACGTACAGCACAGTATTCTGGTATTGAGCTCCATACACCATTGTGAAAGTTTACCTTGTTGCATAAACTCAACAAGCAAGTAGTATCACTATACATAAAGCAGTTTGGTTTAAAATATCACATGATTTCTTAAAAGCTCTTACACAACTGCATTATTTTACTGCAGCTCAGTTGCATAAGCAGAGATCCTCTCTGTATGCTCCCCTACTGATGAATTCAGGCCAGGAGCAAAAATGATTACAGCCAACTTTTTAAGACCTGGGTATCGAACTTTAGGCACTTGGACCCATATTTAGACATCTAAATAAGTGGCATGGTGCAGATCCCCACTGAAGTCTATGTGAGCTGAAGGTGCTCAGCACCTCAAAGTTCAGGCCACTTATTCAGATGCCTCACTTAGGGCACCTATATATGAATTTTTTTTCTGAAACATTTTTAACTTCAAAGTACCACCATATACAACGCAATTTTGCCTAAAATCAATGGTGAACGCTGATGAGGTCATAGGCCAGACATGAAGCTATAAGTTACAAGCTGAAACACACCATGAACCTTATAGGACAAAGAAGTCCCACTTACATAGCAATTTACATCTTCAGAGAGATGTACAAACACTAACCTTCATGATCTCCTGTCAGTAGGTAAATTGGTATTATTCCCACTTTATAGATATGAAGTCTGGGTAACAGACAAGTGAAATGACCTGGCCTAGTTCACACAACAAATCTGCAGAAAAATCTGAGAGACTTTCAGTCGTGTGCCTCTAGACCCGGCCAATGAGCACAGTAATCTCAGCAAACTGCATTTTAGTATTAGAAAATATCTGACTTGGGAATTTCTTTTCTGGATCCCTTCATAGCAGTTGGAGGCAAGTCAGATCTTTAAGAGGACAAAACTATTCAGATTTGCAGCAGAATCTTTCAACCAGAACAAATGTCTAAGAAAAAAAAACTTAGACACTGCCAAGGCGTAAGACTGTTGGACATGAAGGAGCCAAGAATGGAGAAGTACCTGAGAATCGACTCTCCCATTCACATCCAACAGTCCAAATACTGGGGAAACTCAGCTGGGCCTCATGCAAGACTGCACTATGAATTGCGGTAACATGTCTTGGGATGAGCTTCTAAACCCAAAGAAATCCCACTCTGAAGAAAAGGCAATGCCTTATTTTTCCTGCTTTTTGTATACATTTTCTTGTCAATCCAACAGTGGTACAACTTCAGCCAGTCAGTTATACAGGAGAACCTCTGTTTCGAACACCTTGGGAATGGAGATTATTCATAACTCTGAACAAAACATTATGGTTGTTCTTTCAAAAATTTACAACTGAACATTGACTTAATACAGTTTTGAAACCTTACTTTGCATAAGAAAAATGCTGCTTTCCCGTTTTTCAGTAGTTTACGTTTAACACAGTACTGTACTGTATTTGCTTTTTTGGGGGGCGGGAGGGGGCGTTCTTTGCTGCTGCCTGATTGTTTACTTCCGGTTCCAAATGAGGTGTGTGGTTGACTGGTCAGTTCATAATTCTGATGTTCACAACTCTGAGGTTCTACTGTATACCCAGTAGGTGGACCCTTTCTTAGATCCAAGGTGGTGTCCACAACCTTGGCTGAGTAGCCTAGAGTAATGATCGGTGTTTCTCAGATCCCAGGCTGCTAAATGAAGGCCCAGATTGGGGTGAAATATCAGACCCTGAAATAGAAAGCCCTCTTGTACTAGAAGTATCCACAATGTATCAAGTTTCAAGAACCACAGTCATTGAGGCCAATCAAGAGCTATCAGAACAACTCTGGAAGAGAGCACAGCTAGGGGACACTGACCCTCATTGCTGCTTTTCTGGAGACTGAGGTACTGGCTATGCTGGACCATGTTGCTGCTGTGCTAATTTAGATGTTGAGCTAGGACATGGAACTCCTGAGGATTGCTGGGGAAGAGTGCCTGAGTCTGTCATGAATGGTAGAGAGAAAAAGTGTTATTTACCCCTTCACATAACACAAGAACTAGGGGTCACCCAATGAAAGTAATAGGCAGCAGGTTTAAAACAAACAAAAGGAAATACTTCTCCACATTATGCACAGTCAGCCTGTGGAACTCATTGCCAGGGGATGTTGTAAAGGCCAAGAGTATAACTGAGTTAAAAAAGGATTTTATGTAAATTCATGGAGGATAGTCCATCAGTGGCTATTAGCCAAGATGGTCACAGTCAACCCCATGCTCTGGGTGTTCCTAAGCCTTTGACTGCCAGAAGCTGGGACTGGACAACAGGAGATAGATCACTCAAAAACACCCTGTTCCGTTCATTCCTCCTGAAGCATTTGGCATCAGCCACTGTCAGAAGACAGGACACTGGGCTAGATGGACCATTGGTCTGACCCAGTATGGTCGTTCTTATGTAGCTTGATGCCTGCCACAGCAACTGGGGCACACCTGGCTTGCACATCCGTTGGGAGGTTGGTCCTGGCATCCTGAAACACTGTCAGTGATCTAGCCTGCCTTAACACACCAGAGCAGTTTGGCTCATTTTTGTAGCAATTTGGCTTGCTCCTAACACCTGCTCCATGTTTTCTGCTTTGACAAGTAGGCACGACAAGGGAAGCAGCAAGCACAGTCCCTTAGAAAATACCTTGTGTTCACATACTCTAGATCCAAAATGATAAAATCTGAAAAGACCAAATTGCAAAGTTAGTTAGGGAAGTAAAACTGACCAGAAACGCAGAAAAAAGTCCCTCAGCTCAGCAAAGGACTGGCCTGCCTCTAAGTGCTATGGAGAGAGGAGTAACACAGTGTACAAATTGCTGGGTGACAAAGGAGAAAGATACACTAGGCTGGGCAAGGTCTTGAAGAGGCAGATACAGCATTTGGAGGGGATGCTAAAGGTGAAGGGAAAACCAGTGGAGGTACTGAAGGAGAAAGGTGCAGCAGCGGGATTACTAAACAGCAGAGTTTAAAAGGCAAATATGAGCATTGGGGGAACCAGGAAGAGGTAGCTGCAACGGTTAAGGCAAAAGAGGCCTTGGATATGAGCCAAAGTTTTAGCCACAGAGATACCGAGGAAGGGATGCTGAAGGTTGTACTGCCAAGGCCTTTAAATGTACCTATTTCTGTAGCCGAGAGTTTGTTTACTTGGATGAAAAGCCCACAGAAGTGCTGAGCAGCTAACTTCCCCTGCAGACAATCTCACTGAGCACTAGGAGTGCCTCTGTCTACATTAGCTTTATACACTTTGGAAGTGTACTAAGATAAACTGCCCTAAATGCGCAGTAAGAGCCTCCACACAGAAAGTTAGTGTGGAGCAGCTAGCATGCTTTATATCCACACCCTAGTTTACTGTGCACTAAATCCCCCATGTAGATAAGTCCTGAATGACTTCGTCCCTACTGTTGTCAATAAAGTACTATTCAGGAGCACTACAATCATTCACTACTTCTGAATGCATGGCTACCCACACATTGCACGTCACTTCAAGTGTCCTAAGAGGTCAGCTATAATGAAAGCTCAAAACCTAGAACTTTTCCATCTTTAATTTCCGTAGTCCTATGCTGCCTAATGTCACAAAGTCTGTCTAGAGACTAGACTGAGGACTGCATGTTTTCCCATTTCTCAAGGAAGCAAGAGAAATATTAAGCTTGATGTCAGCCTTTTTATAAACACCTGTGTGGTAATCCATGGTGGGTTATAAACTCACAGAGCTGCAGATGCCCAAGTTGCAGTAGTTTTCTGTCATACACCTACCCAGTAGATAAAAATTACTTAAGACAAGGTGATCCTTCATCTCTTATCAACAGTCCTGCAATACCTGCTTCATTCCCTATGATGAACAGTGTCCATCCAAATTAATACTCACCTGGTTTTTAACCAAGGGTACCAGATCTTCAGGAATATCACCCAATGGATAAGCACGACCTGCTAAGCAGCAGCTGTGGGACAAGGAAAGAAACCAGTTACTACAAAGCATTGACCTAGTACCTCCCAATCCTAAACAGATTGGAACAGTGCTGTCTCCCCCACCCCCTGCCCATTTTGGAGCTGCCTACTCTTCAATATGCATTTTAAAAAAATCAGTTCTTCATATCAAAGCACAAAACTGGATAAACATGTATCCTTAACAGTGCTATTACCACAAGGGAATCCCAGTTTTCTGCATAAACATAACCAATCAGTGTTGAACTGTGGCACAGGGAACAGGAGGTGGCACTGGGACTTTCAGAGAGGAAACATACTATTTTTCATATATGTATATTTTGGACAGCATTTGGAACACCACCAAGTCTCCTCTTTTCAGATTCATTAGAATCTTGGATGTGGCTTGCTCAGATTCAAGAAGTAGAGACTGGATATTAACCACCTGTAATGGGGTGTTCACCCACACAAGGCCCAGAAGGGTTAAAATGGCCAGGTGGGCCAATTAACTCCACAGGCTGCACCTGGAGAAGCCAGGAAGCAGGGAATTGACTAGAAGCACACTCAGCTGGAGGGGCCTATATAAGCCAGGAAGCCAGCAACAGAAGAGGCAGCAGGGAAGGAGTCTGCAGTCACTCCCTGGGAGAAAGGACACGTGAAGGGAGCTATGGGCAAGTAACCTACACTTACTCTCTTGGAGAAGGAAGTGTGCCTTGGCAAGCCTAGAGAAGGGGGAAAAGCCAGAGAAGTAGGCAAGGCTCAGGGGAAAAGCAGCGAAGTGTGGGGTAGGTCAAACTTCACTGCCAACAAGAGGGCCCCCAAGCCAGGATCCAGAGTAGAGGGCAAGCCCAGGTCCTCCCACTCACTGCTGATGGAGTGGCACTGGCAGGTCAGTGAGCAGAAAGACTGCCTGAGACCATTTGTCAAGAGGGACTTTGATACCCAGGAAGGGGACGGCTGAGTCATGAAGGAGGTGGCTGCGGATCCTGGAACGAGAGGGTTCTGGAGGACAAGAGGATAATGGAAAAACTTTGCCAGGGTGGTAGTGATGGCTGTGCATAACACCTTGCAGAGCTAATCCCCAGGATAGCCAGGAGACAGCATCACTAGTGGCGAGTGCACCCTGTGGCACCACTATTGGCCAATAATCTCAGAACAGCATTGGTCATAGGGGCATAGAGTTTAGGCCAGAAGGGAACACCAGATCATATAATCTGACCTCCTGTATACCACAGGCCACCATCACCATCCAGCACCTGTACCAATAACTGAAATTAGACTGAAGTATTACAGGCCACAGGACACTAGACTATTCTTATTATTAGACCCTAAGTGCACAACTTTGCATTTGTACTATTGAACTGAATTTCATCCCATTTATGTTACTTCGATCTTCAAGGTCATACACATCCTCCTGTACAATATTCCAGTCCTCCTCTGTATTGATGATGCCTCTCAACTTTGTATCATTATAGGATGGTCAACAGAGGAAACTATTTATTACCACAAGCAGAACCACCTACAGAATCCACAAAGGTTGCCAACACGAAAGGTTAAAGATGGATTTCTGGGCTATGAAGCCCTGGCGTAGGGGAGCACTCTGCTGCAGTTGGCGTGGAAAGAGGCATTATCACCAAATCTCTATATATGAAGTCAAAGACAGTATCCCAAAGCCTGAGTCAGGAGCACCCAAGTTCTAATCCCACCTGTGCTACTTGGTGTGTGGCCAAGGGTCACTTCATTTCTCTGCTTCCATTAAATGCTTTGTAAAACATAGATATTACTACCTTTCACAGATTTTATGATAATAAATTCTGACTCCCTGCATGACACAGAATTCCACCTACCATGCATCACAGGGGTATTGGGAGGATTAGTGTCTGTACAGCAATTTCAACATGTAAATGCATTCTAAGTGCTATCTATAAACATTATGGCAGTATCTTACCTTATGTACACAAGGAGCTTGTTCCCCATAACCACTTTCTCATCTAAGAACACAGAAAAAGTCTTTTGTCACCTTTCATCCAAATAACTAGACAACGGAATAGGGATCTAATCTTTATTTACTGAAAGGAAAATCTCATTTACTTGAGTGTTCATTGTTACTCATAACAAAAGTGGTGTCAGTACAGTCTTATGGAATTTTTCCATTCTCCATAACTTTACATATTTGCAGCATGTTTGTCTGAGAAAGGATAGTAGCTTGAGAACTATGAAGACAGTTTAAAGAAGAAAGTATTTAAGATGTATTTATAGGCTGTGTGAAGTCTGGAGTCCTAAACAGTAACATCATCTCCTCCCCACCTCCCTAAATTAGAAGTGATCAGAGATCAGTTAAACTTGTGATCAAAGACACTAGAAATATCAAACAGTATCAAAGCTGTAAAATCTTAAAGCCAAGCATGCTGTACCTGTGAGAGACTTCCCAGCATTAAGGGGAGGAGCAATGACTTTGAACAATTTCTGCAACAACAGTGAAAAAGAGAAAAGTTTCACTATTGTTTAATTGTTATACATCACATCATTTAAGTGCCAACAAGTCGGTCAGCAATACGCAAATAAGTCGAGTCAGTCCCTGCCCCCAAAGAGCTTAGAGCCTAAAAAGGAACACAAAGCTAAAGAGTGTCAGAGAATATGAATTAGACCATGACAAGACAAAAGCAATGCCTGGTTTAATAACCTGAATTGTTTAAGAAGGTACCTCCCTGAGAAAGGACAAGCTCACCAAGTTTTACAAAAAAAGAAGGCACAGAAAGAAAGGTTCCCTAAATGCACTTGTGCTAGGGAAGCACTTCTCCATCTGCTAATCCTGCGATGATCTACAAGAGAACGGCCTTTGTCAAATAAACTTTCCTAGATCCGTTAGATCAAAGCTTCCCTCTAGTGGTACTTAGCTGCTTTCCAGGAATCTAGAGTGCATATTAAAAAAAGAGAGGCTAGCTGGCAAACTCTAGCATGCAATGAGCTCGGGGAGCCACAGAGGCAAGATAAGCAATAGTACCAGGGAGCAGTCAGAGAGCACTGCTGATCAGTCCTGCTCCCCCAGCCTCAGATTCCTGCCTCCATGGCTCCCCAGCCCTGCTGCCTAACCCTCCCCAGCCAGCCCATACCACTACAAGCTTCCAAACCATCTGTTAAGGTTCACCTGAGGGAGCCTCAAACTCAAGGACCTAGTGAGCTATGTTAGAGCCAGGCTGCTCTCTAGAGAGCCACAGCATGTTCAGCCACCAGAATTGTTTTCCTAGGACAGCAACAGGCTCCACCTTCCCAGGAAACATTTTCTGCAAGTCTCCCCAAGAACCTGTCCACTTCATGGCTTGATACCAGGACAGAGGGAAGAAAACTCCTTGCCCTGGGAGTGGTGTTTGTAGTTCCACTAGTGAGGGACTTAACTTTGGCTGACAAATCAGCCGTTCTTTGACAGAAAGAAGCCCTACATTCATCAGACAGAGACTCCCCAGGGGAGCATAAATTGAGCTGTGGGTATGAAGATGGGCAGTGGAGGCAGAGTGAGCAGTCAGGACAGGAAGTCAGGTGCTATGCTTCAGCATTTCACTGCCTAGGATGCAAGTTGCATTTGTTGTACAGAATAGCCATTACCCAACAGTTTAGACAGAAACAATGAATAATACTCAAATATAAGTTGAGATTTTCAAGGCAGTACTGGGAATTTAGCCATCCACGCCTTCCACTAAATTAATGGATAACTTCCTGCACTGCTTTCAAAATCTGAACCGCTGTTAGTATTAAACCGTGCTATGCCTGAGGAGTTATTTATAGCTACATGGATCTAATCCTTGAGCTGTTACAAACAAGCCAGTTGGCTAAACAGATACAAAGGACACTTTAGACTGCATGTTTACATTTCAAGGAGTCAGTTTTAAAAATAGCTATCTCCTAAACCACTAGTTTTCAACCTTGTTTCATTTAAGGACGCCTAAAAATGTTTGAATGGAGGTGCAAACCCCTTTGGAAATCTTAGTCTGTGGACCCCCAGAGATCCACTGATCACATGTTGAAAATCACTATCTTAAACTACTGAAGATTCACTTGCAATCTCAGAAAATTAACTGTAAATATTGTAAATTGGACAACAGATTTTTCATACATAAAAAGATTTGTCTCACTGTACCTGCACATTGCAACACAGCTATGTAGTCATTAGTGATGCCTTCATAATAAGCACTCTTACATTTACAGAATTCTCTCAAGAGCATTTGCCATCAGGACTATATTCAAGGGGTGTACAATGGAGGTTACTTGCCTGTAACTGAAGACGTGTGATCTTCATCTGTACTTTACATGTGGTACGCATCAGCTCCCTGGGCCAGAGACTGGAATATCTTTCAAGTAGCATCCACTGGGCCACACCCTCATCCTAGATCTGTCTCCTCCTGCTCAGTACCGAGCGGTAAGAAGAGATATAGACTGACCACTTCTTCAGTGTCTTCTCTACCACAAACATGGTCATGGTCCGAAGCAGAGGGGAAGGCAGGCAGGTAGTGGAATAGAGATGGGGCCACACATTTCAAAAAGCCTCCAGTTAGAGGTAAGTAACCTCTACTTCTTCTTTGAGTGCTGATCCTTGTGTGTATTCCACAGGTGGGTAACCGGCAAGCAGCAGCCAAGTAGGAAGGGGGTGCAAGGATGGAAGTACAGATATCTGTAACACTTCAATTCCAAAGTCTGCGTCAGCAGAAGAGGCTTGGACCAAAGCGTAATGCTTATGAAAGTGTGGCTAGAACTCCAGACTGCCGCCTTACAAATGTCCACAATAGGCACATCAAAGAGATGCTACTGAGGTTGAACTGTGTAACTCCCATTCACGTTCAGTGAAGAAGTGCCTGCTAAGGCTGCCTGCCAGTACACTCTGAGCGCCAGGTAAATATGACTCCAAAACTGTGATGTGATTCCAGGTACACCAGTTCCATAAGTTGACTGCCTCCATGCACAGTGGAAGGTATCTTGCCCTCCTTGTTTATTTATACAGAAGACAGTCATGTTGTCTGACATTATCTGGGCATGTCAGGATAGGTAGGAGTACTTGGGGTGCACTATATCTGTCTGACTGCCCTTAAATTCCAAGAGATTGCTATGCATCCTGGCCTACCTTGTGTCATCTGATTGCCTATGTGGGCTCCACAATCTAAGAGGAATGAGTGAATGATTACCAACATCCTGGGTGTGGGAGGTAGGAAAGAAACTCCAACGCATGTGTTTTGGGTTCATCTACCAGATGAGTGAAGCCCTGACATTGACGGAGATTGTGGCTACAGCGATCATGATGCAAGACAATAGATTTGTTGAATGGCATCACAAGCACAGGAGGCCATGTGACCTTACAAAGAAAGATGGATCTGGAGTATTGTTCAGTGTTTGAGAGGGACTCTTTTTTTTTTTTAAATCAGACTCCTCACAACATAAAATCTGTCTGCAGGGAGGTGGGCCCTTCCTGTGGCTGAGTCCATGGTTTCCCCTATAAAATGTATGAGTTACATGGGACTTAGAGCAGACTTTTCCATGTTTATGCAGATTTCCAAAGATGGAAACGCAGGGAAGGAAGAAAGGTAAGCAGCAGGATACGGACCCTGGACTTCAGGAAAGCAGACTTCGACTCCCTCAGGGAACAGATGGCCAGGATCCCCTGGGGGACTAACTTGAAGGGGAAAGGAGTCCAGGAGAGCTGGCTGTATTTCAAGGAATCCCTGTTGAGGTTACAGGGACAAACCATCCCAATGAGTTGAAAGAATAGTAAATATGGCAGGCGACCAGCTTGGCTTAATGGTGAAATCCTAGCGGATCTTAAACATAAAAAAGAAGCTTACAAGAAGTGGAAGGTTGGACATATGACCAGGGAAGAGTATAAAAATATTGCTCGGGCATGTAGGAATGATATCAGGAGGGCCAAATCGCACCTGGAGCTGCAGCTAGCCAGAGATGTCAAGAGTAACAAGAAGGGTTTCTTCAGGTATGTTGGCAACAAGAAGAAAGCCAAGGAATGTGTGGGCCCCTTACTGAATGAGGGAGGCAACCTAGTGACAGAGGATGTGGAAAAAGCTAATGTACTCCATGCTTTTTTTGCCTCTGTTTTCACTAACAAGGTCAGCTCCCAGACTGCTGCGCTGGGCATCACAAAATGGGGAAGAGATGGCCAGCCCTCTGTGGAGAAAGAGGTGGTTAGGGACTATTTAGAAAAGCTGGACATGCACAAGTCCATGGGGCCGGACGAGTTGCATCCGAGAGTGCTGAAGGAATTGGCGGCTGTGATTGCAGAGCCATTGGCCATTACCTTTGAAAACTCGTGGCGAACCGGGGAAGTCCCGGATGACTGGAAAAAGGCTAATGTAGTGCCAATGTTTAAAAAAGGGAAGAAGGAGGATCCTGGGAACTACAGACCAGTCAGCCTCACCTCAGTCCCTGGAAAAATCATGGAGCAGGTCCTCAAAGAATCAATCCTGAAGCACTTGCATGAGAGGAAAGTGATCAGGAACAGCCAGCATGGATTCACCAAGGGAAGGTCATGCCTGACTAATCTAATCGCCTTTTATGATGAGATTACTGGTTCTGTGGATGAAGGGAAAGCAGTGGATGTATTGTTTCTTGACTTTAGCAAAGCTTTTGACACGGTCTCCCACAGTATTCTTGTCAGCAAGTTAAGGAAGTATGGGCTGGATGAATGCACTATAAGGTGGGTAGAAAGCTGGCTAGATTGTCGGGCTCAACGGGTAGTGATCAATGGCTCCATGTCTAGTTGGCAGCCGGTATCAAGTGGAGTACCCCAAGGGTCGGTCCTGGGGCCGGTTTTGTTCAATATCTTCATAAATGATCTGGAGGATGGTGTGGATTGCACTCTCAGCAAATTTGCGGATGATACTAAACTGGGAGGAGTGGTAGATACGCTGGAGGGGAGGGATAGGATACAGAAGGACCTAGACAAATTGGAGGATTGGGCCAAAAGAAATCTGATGAGGTTCAACAAGGATAAGTGCAGGGTCCTGCACTTAGGACGGAAGAACCCAATGCACAGCTACAGACTAGGGACCGAATGGCTAGGCAGCAGTTCTGCGGAAAAGGACCTAGGGGTGACAGTGGACGAGAAGCTGGATATGAGTCAGCAGTGTGCCCTTGTTGCCAAGAAGGCCAATGGCATTTTGGGATGTATAAGTAGGGGCATAGCGAGCAGATCGAGGGACGTGATCGTTCCCCTCTATTCGACGTTGGTGAGGCCTCATCTGGAGTACTGTGTCCAGTTTTGGGCCCCACACTTCAAGAAGGATGTGGATAAATTGGAGAGAGTCCAGCGAAGGGCAACAAAAATGATTAGGGGACTGGAACACATGACTTATGAGGAGAGGCTGAGGGAGCTGGGATTGTTTAGCCTGCAGAAGAGAAGAATGAGGGGGGATTTGATAGCTGCTTTCAACTACCTGAAAGGGGGTTCCAAAGAGGATGGCTCTAGACTGTTCTCAATGGTAGCAGATGACAGAACGAGGAGCAATGGTCTCAAGTTGCAGTGGGGGAGGTTTAGATTGGATATTAGGAAAAACTTTTTCACTAAGAGGGTGGTGAAACACTGGAATGCATTACCTAGGGAGGTGGTAGAATCTCCTTCCTTAGAGGTTTTTAAGGTCAGGCTTGACAAAGCCCTGGCTGGGATGATTTAACTGGGAATTGGTCCTGCTTCGAGCAGGGGGTTGGACTAGATGACCTTCTGGGGTCCCTTCCAACCCTCATATTCTATGATTCTATGATTCTATGTCAGGAGATGGTACAAGAACATGATTGCTGACTGAACTTCCAGATAGGAAATAGAGGTTACTTACCTGTAACTGGAGTTCTTCAAGATGTGTGGTCCTTATCTGTATACCACACACAGATATGCATGTGCACCATGCACCTGAATTTGGAAATTTTTAGTAAGCAGTGTCCATTGGTTTGTACATGCACAGTTCTCCTTGTGCTTCAAACTGAGAGCACACGTGTGGAACACTCATAGGGACCATCACTCAAAGAGCTGCCTGTTAGAAGCCAGTCATCCAAGTATAGGAAGATGGCGTTGTAGCTGCTTTCTCTCAGCTGTGCTGCCACTACTAAGACAACCTTCCTGGGTGCTGTTGCCAGACCCTACTGGAGTACTCTGAACTGGCAATTGTTCCCATCCTACCAGAACCTGAGGAACCTTCTGTGGGATAGCTGAATGTCCACAAGAAAGTAAGCATCTTGCATATTGAGAGCTAAGAACCAGGTTTCTTCCTCCAAGGAGGGAATTACTGATCCCAGCCTAACCATGAATTTGGGAATAAAAATATTTTGCTGATGTAGGTCGAGAATGGGCGTCCTCTTCCCTTTTTTCTTCCCAACCACGATTTAATACTGGGAGTCAAACCTCTTCCTTATATGCTGAGGTAGCACTCACTCTATAGCTCCTTGCTTGAGAAGAAAGTCTCACCTCCTGCTGGAGGATCAGAGGATCTCCTTGTGACAGTGGCCCCCTGACCAAAAGCAGGAAAGGGTTTTTGGAGGATCTGGGAAATGAAATTCAACAGTGTTGCCAAAGTGGATGACATCTAGTATCCACCTGTCTGTTATATCTCCCCAGCTGTGGGCAAAGTACAATAACAGACTTTGGAAACAAGTGAGGATGGCATCATTGTAAGGTCACAACTTAAGTTCCCTCTAAGCTGCGTGGCCAGGTGGCCACCCAGCAGGCTATCAAGTGCCGTGCACTTCAGGTGTCCCTCCCCACACTGCCGTCCTGCTCCTGTCTTCTGCCTGGGAGACCCTGGCCAGCTGCTCCCGGAAGCCTCCTGCTTGCTGTGCAGAGTGGGAGAAGTGGTGGCAGGGAAGCACTGATGTCAGGGTGTCCTCCTACCCCCGCACTGTACCCCATTCTCCACAGAGCAGGGGTGGAATTTGACAGGACTCAGGACGGAGGGAACTTGTTGGCAGCTGTTGCTGTGTCTGAACAAGCATGCTTCAGACTGCTGAGTGCTGATCTACTTAAAAGGGCAGTGCGGGTCTCTCTCTCTCTCACACAGTCTCTCTCTCACACACACTCAGGTCTTTCACCCTCACCTCCCAACATATACTTGTATTATTATTGTTGTTACTTGATACTTCTTTCAAAGCATGTTTTAGTTTTTTGACTGGGCTATGCATTTCATAATTTTTCTCTCTCTTACGCTTAAATTTCATTCTTTGAGTAGTGAGTTCTAAAATGCCAAGCCTGACCTGGCTGGAGTAATTATCTCTATGGTAACTTTAAAATATCGATATATCATATCTAGGCTTTTTGATTCTATTGGTGGTGCACATCTGCATATTACCTTGATATGGTGCACATCATAAAATACATTCCACACATCGATGGAAAAAATTAGAGGAAACATTGGTCACAACTCTCAAGCATCCCATCAAAAGTAACCTTTAGCCAGTGGATCAGATTTGGTGGCTGATAAGGTGGATGGAGCTGTATTACTTGGCCTCTGCACTCTGACGCTTGCATGGTGGTTTGTATGGTCATTGGTAAAGAGGCTGTGGAAGAGGTTTTCACTTGTACATCTGTTTATGATGCTTCCTCTTTGGGGCAGGGGTATAAAGATCCAAGGAGTGGAGGGTTGTCCTGAACTCTTTTAGTGAGTGCAAAGACTCATCTGTTTTCTCATTGAAGAGATTGGTTTAATCAAAAGGCAAGTTCTTAATGGTATTAATGGAACCTCTCTGGAGAACCGCAACAATTGAAGCCACTACTCTCACTACATCATTATGGTCTCTATAGATCTTGATGTGATATTGACTGCATCCACTGAAGCTTGCTATCAGGTTTTAGCCATGAGTCTACCTTCCTTAACAAGGGTTTAAAATTGGGCCTTGTCCACTTGGGGGAGTTTGTCTCTGACCTCCATAAACTTCAAGTAGTTCATATATCGATAACAGGGCCTGGTAGTTAGAGATTCTGAACTAGAGGCTGGTGGACAGAAATACCAAAAGGTCCAGGTATCTCGCTCCCTTGTCCGCAGAGGTGGTTTTAGGGTGTTGCCTGGATCTTTCCACGGCTCCTTGTACTACTGGGGAGTTGGGGGCAGGATGGGTAAACAAGAACTCTGCCCCTTTTGCAGTTACAAAGGACTTTTTCTCAGCCCTTGCAGGGGTAGCGGTACACATTGCCAGCATATGCCATATCGCTGTAGTGGTTTAGTAATGGCCTCTTCACTGGGATAACTATCCAACTGGGTGCCATTGGCTGCAGGATATCCAAGAGCTCATGCTGCATATCTTGAACTTCTAATGGGATCTGAAGTTCTGCCAGCATCGTCGGCAACTATTCTTGACATTGCCTATACCCCTGAGTTAGGTGAAGATGGGGGAATAGCCTCATTGGGTTAAGAAGATGAAGATAAGCCTGTCGGTACAAGCTTGTCGTTGTCTGCTTCCACGTACCCCTGAAGAGCAGGATGCTGTTGCCTAAGAGAAGAGGGATGATGGGACTCTAGCAGAGCACACAGATCCAGTGTGTCGTACAAAATGATCCCATGGACCCCAACAGGACTAGTTTGAGGAGTTGAAGACTGGTTTGGGGGCCCCAAGGCATTGGTACCAGCAATCCCTTTGAGGGTAATCATGCTTGTGCAGAAGACAGGTCCAGATAACTCTCAAAGCCCTGTTCGGACTAACCTGTCTGGGAGGTGATGATTCATCCTGGACATCGGATCCAGAAAGCCAAATCAGTCTCCACCACTGGTACCATCAGAAGTGGTAGAAGGAAGCTCCAGCTCATGGATGGAGTATGGGAATAACTCCTTCTTAAGGTTGTAAAAAGAAAAGGAGTACTTGTGGCACCTTAGAGACTAACCAATTTATTAGAGCATAAGCTTTCGTGAGCTACAGCTCACTTCCTCAGATGCATATCGTGGAAACTGCAGCAGGCTTTATACATACACAGAGAATATGAAACAATACCTACTCCCACCCCACTGTCCTGCTGGTAATAGCTTATCTAAAGTGATCATCAGGTGGGCCATTTCCAGCACAAATCCAGGTTTTCTCACCCTCCACCCCCCCACACAAATTCACTCTCCTGCTGGTGATAGCCCATCCAAAGTGACAACTCTTTACACAATGTGCATGACAATCATGTTGGGCTATTTCCTGCACAAATCCAGGTTTTCTCACATCCCTCCCACCCCCATACACACACAAACTCACTCTCCTGCTGGTAATAGCTCATCCAAACTGACCACTCTTCAAGTTTAAATCCAAGTTAAACCAGAACATTGTTAATGTTATTTGTTAAAACAGAATGTTAATTGTTAATTGTACATTGTTAATGTAAAATGTTAATTGTTAATGTCAATGTTAAAACAGAACATTAAGGTTGTATAATTTTATGGGGTTAAGATACCCCTCAGAAGAACCAGGCCCAAAAGTAGAGGAGTTCCAGGGTAGTAAATGTCCCAGTCTGTCCTGGAGTACGAGGTTCTAGGTTACTAGTTCTGCCGGATCTGGTGCTGCGACAGACTTTGTGATTGGAGGATCCTTACAGGATCAAACCAGTCCATTCTGGAACTCTTGGTCAATACTGGTGGATATCAGTTATTTGACTTGCTAGAGGGACAGCACCAGTATCGACACCAGGCCTGGTGCTGTTAGACCCTCTTCCTGCATGCTTTCCCTTTGAGGCTGAGAGACTTAGGCAGATAGAACTCCAAGGGACTTCCAAGTTGGGTGAATTTTCACGTGCAAGGAGTCAGAGAGACCTCTTCTACTGGAAGCAGACAGAGGGGGAAATCTATTTTTGTGTCTGTGAGAATGCTCCTTACCCTCATGAGAAGCCCGAAGCAACAGGTCTTTAGATTCATCTGATCCAGCCTCTGCTCCACAGCTCATGCTCAGAAGCATGCTGCTTGAGGACTGTGGCCAATGTGCAGGAGGGTCTCTCCAGCCTGGATCTGACTGGAGCCTCAGGGCTTTCTTTATGAGGAACTTCCTCAGTCAGCACTCTCTTCCCTCTTGTGTCCTGGGTGGGAAGGAGTGACAGACACTGCACTTGGTGGAAATAAGTGCCTACCCAAGGCAGTGCTGGTGGTCCTCATTGACCAAGGAGGATCAAGGATAGGAGATGCGGTTTTTAAGCCCGGGTTTCTGGGCACAGCTCCAGTCCCAAAGGGAGAAGGAATATGTCCCACGGTGGGGAAAACTAAGCTATAAAAATACTATATAAACACTAACAAATGATAGTCTCTGTGAAAATAACAGTGTAAGACAATGAGAGAATAGCTCTGGACACAGAGGATTCTGACTCAGGTCATGAGGCTGTAAGAAGCAACTGAAGACGTGATCAATCCACACTTCCCCTTATGCCCTTGGTGCTGAACACGAAGAGATCCAGGGTCCAGGCACAGACCAATGGACAAAAGTTGAAAGATTTTCCAGTCTTATATGCATACCCACAGTGAAATACACATAGGGAGCAGCACTTGAAGAAAAGTGGAATCCACCATGCAGCAGGGTGGATTTGATTTAAATCACTAGTCAGGGCAACTCGATTTAATCATGGATTTCTACATAAAAGTGCATTCTTGTTAGTTGTTATAACCTTAAGACATTCTTCACAACTCAGAGATAGATGTAGGTTTTATTTTTAGAAGGTACACACTATACATTTTTAAGCGATTTATTTTGAAAACTTTTCAGATTAGTTTTACAGCTATATCAGAAAATGAATGAATGTTTGGTTATTTCATTTACCAAAGGTAATTGAAATGGATATTTATGAAGTCACTGGGAGGTAAACTATCTCCAGTTCAACAGGTTAATCATTAATATTTGGAGGATTTTCTTGCCATGCTGCATTAGGAGGAGAACATCATCAGACAGACATTTAAATTGTTTTATTCAACTAAAACCACAACAACAACGTTATGTATTCTGGATGTTTTTCTTCAACAGCAAACATATAATATTTTAACAAAACAAGCATATGAATTTAATTTAAAAAGTCAAGTTTTTTAAAATCAGGTTTGTTTTGGTTAAAATTGTTTTAAACTAAAATAGTTAAATGAAATATTGAAAAAACCCAACAAAAATTAAATTGACTATGTCAGCCAGGTCAACATGAGAAACTTAAAATATTGGCTTCTGAAGCTAACTCAGTCATCTTCACCTTCATTTTCCTGTTTGTTCATAATCTGGAAGAGAAAAATAAGCTTTCCTGCTTTTTCAGATCCCAAACAATTTCTCAATTTGGAATGAATTAGTCCAAAGGAAGAAAATATTCTTTCTACACCAGAAGAAGCTACTGCTGTTAAAAGCGAGATCATCACTTCAGCAGTCTCTGAATCCAAGTGCTTAAGTGACTTCCACCAGTTCACTGATGTAACTTTCTTTAAAACATCATCAAACATACATTTCTTGAATGGTTCACTCTTAGCTCTGAAGTTTATTATAGTTGGCATTATGGAGAGATGATTGCTGGATGTCCATGTCATAGCCAACTCCTTTTCTTCAGCAGTTAAGGTTTGACCTTGGTGCCGAGTATTGAGATTATTTACAAGAAAATGAGCTGGAGGTAGTGCTTGTCCCATTCTTTTTTTTTTAATGCTTGTAATTTAACTCTGTCATTGCATATTTCTCTTTTTAAGTTCTCACTCGGTTCCTTCCAAATTTCAACAGCGTCAGCAATAAAACAGGTATTTCCCTGCATTTTGTTCAAGGCTACAGAAATAGGCTTCAGGGTACTCGGCATGTGTTCAACATCTCTCTTAAGCCCAATGTTGAGAACTTGGGCTGTGATAGTGCCATTTTTTCCCCCACTACTTTGTTCACAAACTGTCAGCAGGTTAGGCCAGTTCTTGATATAGTGCTCAAAACAGTCCACTACTGAGTTCCATCGCACGTCTTGTGGGAGCGTTAGCTTGGTTCCTCCCACTTTTTTCAAAGCAGCTACTGCAAAGTGGTTGATACGGAAGTATTTTGCAATTTCAACAACATTAGCTTTTATTTGTGGAACACTGAAGTCTTTGGCTAGGAGGTGCATCAAATGAGCACAGCAACCGTATGATATTAGCTTGCAACTCTCTTCTAAATAATTTCTTCTCATCTTGGATACATTTGCAGCATTGTCTGTGACCAAGCTGCATACTAGACATTTGAATTTTTTCCACAGTTTGTTATAGCTTTTACTGCTACTTCTTGTAAGTATTCTGCTCTGTGTACATTTCCTGCTGTATCAATTGTTTCTGTAAGGAAGACATTCCCTTCTTCTGTTGTCACACAAGCAGGTACAACAGGATCATTGTGGACATTGCTCCACCCATCAAGACTCAGGTTAACAATTTCACCCTCTAGACCTTTTGCAAAC
Organism: Lepidochelys kempii; assembly: GCF_965140285.1. NCBI lineage: Eukaryota > Metazoa > Chordata > Testudines > Cheloniidae > Lepidochelys > Lepidochelys kempii. The sequence goes on along the minus strand of NC_136388.1, from coordinate 49,342,161 downwards.
TGCTCAATTTCTCTTTCATACACTTTATCCAGCAATTTGCCTGCAACATCTGCTCTGTTGGGTGGACTGTATCCTGGTCTTAATGACTGAATCATGTTAATGAAGCATGGGCTCTCAATCATACGGAAAGGAGAGTTTGTTGCATAAAGAAACCAGGCAATTTTTTCATCAATTACCCCATTTTGTAATCTGCTGGTTCTTATCACAAACTTATCTATGGTTGTTCCTGGATGTTGTAGATATTTCTTTCTTTTTGCAACAGGTGATATACTGTGGCTGTGTGACATACATGATGTGACTGAAACACTATCATTGGCAGGTAACCCTGAAACTATAGAAAATGATGATGATCTTGAAGGTGGATAGTCTTCAGAATCCTGTATGTTGAGGATGGATTCTCCTAAACAAAATAAGTCAATGCAGTTATTTAATTATTATTACCATACTGCTCATTTAGTATTACTCATTGCATTAACTGACACTCAGTACTACTTTAAAGGTGAAATTGTAAAAGGAAGATCTGCCTATTTCAGCTATTTATTTTTTAAACACAACTGCATCTGAAATGGTAGTACCATAGAGTAACAACTATATTTTTTGCTCAAACATGAGAATTCAAGAATAGTCCAGAAGGAAGACAGGCAGTCCTGAAAAAAGACGTATGAAATAAAAAAGTTTACCAACCTAAAGGTCCTGCATGTTCAGACATGTTCCTTTCATCATCTTCAACGCAGCTTCCTCCTGAGAAGCAACACTTCTCATGCTGTTGTTTCATTTGGGTAACCAAGCCTTGCATTTCTTTGTTGCACTGTTTGCATTTTGCACGCATGCCCGTCTTACCCACAGGTAGAGGAACTTCATTAAAATATTCCCAAACTGGGTCTCTTTTACGGTCTGCTGCCATTATAGGTTTTTCCCTTCTAGTGAGAGAATGGTATGGTAGATCTCAAATCAATAAAGGCTACACTGAGAAAGACCTCAAGGCTTCTGGAATATGCTGCTCAAACAGTTTCACTTTTGTTTCTACTGCCTGTCCATCCCCTCCCACATTTAGCTCCAGACTTCTTCTCCTTGTCCAGATCTATTCCGCCCCCAACAATCTTCTATTCGTTTGAAACTTTGCACTTTTAGAGAGGTAAGGGATTGACTCTGTGTACACAAATTTGCAGAGGGACAATAGGGTTGATGTCTGTTATTTCTCACCTCCATATAGTATTTATTTATTTTAAAACATTTTTGCTGTTCACAAGCATGTTATCTCTGGAGACATAAATCCACAGTTTGAGAACTGCAAAACTAAGTATCTCTGATGGTATCTTTTAGACTCAGCACTGAGTCCCATTGTGTAGATAGAAAGATTAATCTAAATAATCTACACAGAAGCCTCTGGAACCCCATAAAATCGAGTCCCTAATCCATGAACTATTGGAACTCATTTACAAAACTTTTCTTAAACACTACATGAATATATTGTCTCATACTATAGAATTAGAATTTATAATCCCTATTCCATGATGAGAGATCTTTGAGCTATAAAGTATATCTTAAAACTATCTTTATATAAATGTTTTTTGGGAAAAAAACCTATCAAAAAAATCCAATTGAAATAAAAGAATCGGATTAAAAAAAATCATTGATTTTTATCCACCCTGCCATGCAGCCTTCAGTCATATCACTCTACTGGATCCTACCACAGGAGACATGCCTGGCATTGGTAGTCTGTGCCCCAATACTAGAATTAAAAACCTGCCACTATGCAGAGGCTGCTCCTCTTGTAGTTCTGACCACCACCACACACAGGTACATTCACATTAGATGGCGTTAAAACACTAGGTACACCCAACAGACAAAAAGACACAGCACAGAATGGGGTGCCGAGAGAAAGAAACTCATTTTCTCACTTGCTGACTTCCAATTGGACAGAATATGGGATGCTATCATCATGCATTACATCCTATTGTCAGAATGGCCATGAGCAACATGTAGACAAAGCAGCCCAGATTGTAACATACATTACCGTTACTTATTGTGTTGCATCTGGTTTTTGTGTACTTGTTTTGTTTTATATTTTTTACAGACATTAGATCTGCCAGTGTTTGTGGCCTGACACTCAGCAGAGCACTGATACCTCAGACATTTTATGGTATACTTAGATTTAAGAAAGGCATTTGAACAAGTTTCACAGAATATTCCCAGAGAAATATGAAAAATGCACATTAGGTACAGCAGGAGAGAGGAGCAAGAATTGAATTTGTATACACTGAACACTAGCTATCAGCAGAACTCCCATGCTCAGAATCATAGGGAAGAACATGCAGCACATACGAGCATTACAAACTGATCCTCAGATAAAGAGTGCTAAATGGCACAGACCAATATCTCACTGCAGTTTGAAAAATTAAAACATGTAGATGGAAACAATCCCTCCCAATGTCCTATGAAAGGTGCAGGGAGAAACAAAAAGGAGATGGATGGATTAAAGAGCGGCATTAGGTACCACAAGCATAGGTCATGACTAGTCTTCCTACCTCCATCGGACTAATGAAGTCATTCATTCCACTGTTGTACACATAGATCATGGCATCATACAGATGATTTTCCCAGCACAGAAGAACTACCTGTATGGAAACAAAGCAGATTTCCTCAGCTGTAGAGAATCCTTGTACAGAACAGCCTAACACCTTCCATTAGCCCATTAATTCCCTTCCTGTATTCACTCAAAGACAGCTCTGACCATAGCACTTATCCTAGCCAGCTGCAGGAAAACAGCGCCATGGGTGGTTGTTTTTTTTGTTTTGTTTTTATTGGGGAGGTGGGGGGGAAGGGGTGTTTGTTGAGGGGGTGGGGGTGGTGTACAAAGTTACACAAGTGAGAATTTGCAATATGCAGAACTCTGCCAAGCCACCAGGGTGGGGGAGACAGATCTGATTTATGGCTCTACACTGTACATCTGTAATCCATGGCCTGTCTGAGGTACTAGAATGAGAAATCCAGGTCGTCTTAATTCCTTACAGCCTTGACCTCTGGAGCAAGGGAGCCAAGAGAACAGCTCTCCAAATGTCATGGCTTTTGTTGAGTTAGTAAGTTGTCCTGTCATCATGCCATCAGCCAGCCCCAAACCAGGGGTGCCCACCAGCCTACAGGTTAAATATATTTCAAAAAAGTCAAGGGGCCACAGTTCATACCTGAGGATTCTCTGCCCTGGCACACTCCCTTTGCACTAACTCAGGTGTCAAAAAGGGAGCCGCCCCTTGCTTGGAACACCCAGCAGCCGTGAGTCAATATATTTTACTCCAATATCCTGGTGCAGGGGGCATATCAGGAGTGGATGCAGCTAAAGCATGCTGCATTCTGGCTAATCCCAGCTGCTTTACAGCATGCCACAGGCACATACTGAACCATTCCAAGTTAGAGCAATGTCCAGGTTGCTCTAACTTGTGCCAAGGCAGAGAATGATGGGGTAGTGATTGATGGCTGCTTCTCAGCTTTTCCCCTCTGCTGGGCTGCCCTGGGGACTGAGTGGACGAAGGGAACCATCCTTTGTTATGTGCTCCCCTAGGTCAAGGCCGAGCCTGCTGAGCTCCTTCATTGCTCCCCCTGGGGCTTCCACAGCCTAGCCGTGAAGCAGACAATGGGGAAACCAGAGCTACCCTTCTCCCTGCCAAGCTGATGAGCAAATGCAGAGGAGACAGTAGCCATTAGTGCTTCCAGCTCACATCCCAGCTGCTCCTGGGGCTAGAGGGGAGGCACATGGGTGACCATGGTCCCTACCATCTCCTTGAAGTCATGGCCCACTTCAGATGCTTTGGCTGAAAACAAAAATAGAGGCTACAGTGCCTTGAGAATATTTTCTTCTTAACTCAGTCACCCATGAAGGCAACTGTGTGGTCCCCAAGGCCACAAATGCCCTAAACAATACACATATTAAAGTAATGTAATTAAATTAGTGTGGTTAAAAGGATGTCGGGTGTAGTTTCGCTAAAATGCTGCTGTTCTCTGGGTTAAATTTTATCTTCAGTTACTGACTGAAGACAATGAGGTTGTTTAAGTATAATAAGGTCTGAGTTTGGCCTACATAATTTTTATCACTGGTGACGCTGGAGAAAGAGGAAAGAACACAGCTTAACTTCCCAAATCCAGGTGGAGTTTGCTGGGCCAGCAGTTACAAAAAGAGAGAAGTTTACAAGGAGTATCCTGGGATATGTAGAATGCTGCCTTGTACAGCAGAGCTGCCGCTCGTGCGGATGAAGTCCATGATAGTTTCATAGATTCCAAGGCCAGAAGGGGGGCAGCGGGGGGACAACGACAACAACAACAAAAAAAGCAGTTACTAACCTGTTCTTCAAGAAGAGTTCCACATGCCATTCCAATTCAGGTGTGTGCATACTCAGTGTGCCAGAAATTAGAGATTTTTTCCCTTAATGATATTCATCGGGGCAGTTCATGCAATCTCCAGTGCCTCATTCTGCTGCACGATGGTATAAAGAGCAGAGCCACTTCTGACCTTCTGTTCCTTCTTACCAGAAAGATTCTTATACAGAGGTGAAGGAGAGTGGGTCAAGAAATGGACACGTGCAACATCTCAGAGAGCAACAGCTATATAATTGGTTAGTAACCGTTTTTTCTTCTTTGAGTGACTGCATATGTCCATTTCACTTCAGGTGACTCACAAGCAGTTCAACCTGGAGATGAGTTTCAGTACCTGAACAATAACTGAAGGACTACTTGACCAAACTTGGCCTCATCTCTAGAATGCTGAGATACAGCGTAATGAGTTGTAAAGGTGTACACCAACAACCAAAGTTGCAGTGATACAATTGTCTGTTATAGCTACCACAACCAGTCAAGCTGCAGAAGTGGCTCGAGACCTTGAAGAATGTGCTACCCGGTCTTGAAGGTTTACATTAGCAATGTCATAGCAGATGAAAGTAGGAGCAAATCCAGGACAAGATTCTCTAGGTTGAGACTGGAAGGCCTTTTATCCCGTCTGCAACTGACACGAATAGCTGGGAGGATGACTTAAACAACCTAGTTCTAGCCAAGCAAAGTTCCAGAAGACTGGAAGAAAGTTAGTGTGCCATTTTTTAAAAAGGGTGACCCAGCTAATTATAGGCCTCTCTGCCTGATATCCATCCGTGGCAAGATAATGGAGCTCTTCAATTGGAATTCGATTAGTAAAAAATTAAAGGAGGGTAATGTAATTAATGGAAATCAAAATGGGTTTATAGACAATAGATCCTGTCAAACTAACGATTTTTTTTTAAAATCAAGACTACAAGTTTGGTTGATAAAGATAATAGACTTCTCTAAGACATTTGACTTGGTACCATACAAAATTCTGATTAAAAAACTATAATGATATAAAAATGACATGGCACACATCAAGTAGATTAAAAATGTGGTAAGAGAGGTCTCAAAACGTAATTGTAAATCCATGGTAATTTTGGCCTAATTCCACAGCAAATAGGATAACCTGTTGGGAAATACAGAGGTGGGAAAAATTGGTCCAAAACTAACCAGTATTCTGTTCCTCAAACAGGCTGCTTACAAATTCCTGGCTGTCTACAAGACCCTACCACAAAAGAAAACTGAGGAGGTGTACGTCTCCCCCTGTGATTTTTTCTGTAGTAGTCAGGCTGTCTAGGAGTGACAAGCAGGTACCGTTGGTATGACTGAAGACAGAACTGTTTCATTTTAGGGAAAGGAGTGTACATGCCCAGTGATTTCAGAGCGGCCCTCAAGTCTTTGAGCTCTGAAGCTTCTCACCAGTCTGCTAAGAGAAGAGGGTAGGATCCCTCAAAGGAGAGATTCTGGATAGTCTGTTGGAACTCCTGCAGAACACCCAATGACTGAAACCGTGATGAATATCTGTGCATTGTTTCTGCTGATGCCATCACTCGGGCTGCCAAATCCACCCCATCTAATGCAACTTGGAGAAAGGTCCTAGCTACCAGTTTGCCCATTTCCAAGGTGGCCTGGAACTCCTGCCTGGCATTCTCTGGCAATTTGTTTGCAAACTTCAGTACATGGCCCCAGAGGGAAAAATTGTATCTAGCCAAAAAGGCATGCTAGTTAGAGACACAAAACTGCAGGCCAGCAGCGGAATAAAGCTTTCTATGGAAAATGCTTGGTCCCTTTGCTTCTTTATCCTTTGGGGGACAAGGAGACCATCCCTGATGCTTGTCTTGGCAGTAAACAAAAGAGCACAAGGAACCTGAGGGATGGAGGTAGAAATGTTGATAGCCCTAAGAACGGACAAAGTACCTTTGCTCAGTTCTCTTGGCTGTCAGCAGCAGAGATGATGACATTTGCCACAACAATCTTGTGGGCTCCAGAATGGCTTCATTTATAGGCAGAGCATTTGGAAAGGTCCTATTGATGTCAGTAGTTCTGCCAGCCCATAGAACTCTCTTGCACAACCTTGACTAGAACATCAAGAGAGGAAGCAACCCTCTATCAACTTCTGGTAGGGCCTGTAGACACCTTGAAAAGGCGAGGACATGCCTGACACCACAGTCTCATCAGGTGATGATGAGGAGCAGCACAAAGGAAGTAGAGATGGAGCCTCCTGTACGGAAATTGATGGAAGTTCTGGCACACGAGGCAGTTCCAGCTGGGTACTGGGAGTAACATCCTGAGCCTCCTCATGGAAACTGATCTGTCATCCGCTTGGTGATCTAGAAGGAAGAGGAACCTGGTAGGATCTGCTGGTGGTGGAAAAATCCTATGGGTTCCCATACGGCCATTGGTAGCATATAGGACCCAAGCCCTACCAGCCCAAGGATTCAGATCCCTGGATCACCTTAGGATATCTGCTAGGCACCAGGAACGGAATCATCATGAGGAAGGCAAGAGAGGAGCAAGGGACACAGAAGCCTACCTCAGTCTCAGAGGAAAGATCCTGAGTCACCTCACCATGGACATGCTGTACCATGCAGTGCTGAAGTCCAGTGGAACACCTCCAGAGATGTCAGTACCAGAGACAGCATGCAGAGTTTGCCCTTGGACTGCACTGTGCAAGGAAGTGCCAGACAATCTGAAGTCCCTCACAATACTGAGAGTCTTGGAGGCAAGTCTGAAAACTCCGCCTGAGGGATCAGTGGGTAAAGGTTGATTTGTCTCCTGCACTGCTGGAGAATCCAGCACCAAGAGATGGTAGTCCTGTGCCACAGCATAAGTTTCCAGCATTGCTGGTACTAAGAGATTTCCCTGCTGCTGCATTGAAGGGGATGGCACTGCAGTGGGGGTCCACCTCAACAGCACAAACACCAGTGCCACAGTCAACGGCTCCGGGCAAGATGAAGTCTGTGCCCAAAATGTATCTTCCCAGAGAACACATCATCCTGTCATCCAGCTTGTTTGCTGGCAGACAGTACTGAGGACCTCAATATTTTGGAGGAGTCTGGCCCTTAAAGGCATGCTGTCTGTGTTTCTTCCTCAGCTCCATGGAATGGGATAGAAGTGCGCCTCAGACTCTGCACCGAAACAGAGGAAGAAATACTCCAGGTAAGGCCCCAAAGGCCTAGAACCCAGGACTGCAGAGCAACTAAGCGGCTGATATCTCCAGGCTACTGTAACCCAGTGGCAGCTGTAACTAGGGTGACCAGATGACAAGAACAAAATATCAGGATACATGAGGGGGCAGCCACAGGCTCACACCCCCCTCCACCAGGGCTGGCTCTAGGTTTTTTGCTGGGGGGGGAAAAAAAAAAAAAGAGTGCCGCTGAAGCAAAATATCAGGACAAATGGCATCCCAACCGTACATCCGTCAGGACGCGGGACAAACAACTAAATATCAGGACAGTCCTGATTTTATGGGGACATCTGGTCACCCTAGCCGTAATCAGCTTGCAACTCCACTTCCCATGACCCACTATGGACACAGACCATGGGAAGTTCCGCCTGAAGCGTTTGACAGATAGCAGACTCATGGCTCCTGATTGGCTTCCTGCCTTATATAAACCCCCAGGGGTGTTCCAGGAAATATCCTTGCAACGATGTGGATCTCCTGTAGCTACCACAACCATTCCTGCTTCTTGCTCCTGAATTCCTGGCTTTTACCTCAGCTTGATTAGGACTTTGCCTCCTGACTCAGACGCTGACCTTTGGTATCGACCCTGGCCTGGAACCCAACTACGAACATCTCTGCTACTTCCAGCATCAGTTTTGTCCCTGCTCTGACCCTTGACCCCGACAGCCTTTGTTCGGATCCTGACACTCAGTGACCACGTCAAGCAGGAAGATGGACACAGGACGGCCTCCATGAGAAGGTGACGCAATCTCACCTCCCAGCCCATTTTGGTCCAGGTCTTGAAGTCTCTGCAGATTTGACAGTGGTCCCGGATGTGACCCTCACCACGGTACTTAAGGCACCTGGAATGAGGGTCACTGACTGGCAGATTTCTTGCTGATAGTGCAAGGCTGAAAGCCCAGAAACTGAGGCATGCTCTGGTACTTGGCATCAGCATCCAGAACAAACAGGAACTGACATGCTAAGAAAACTAAGAAAAATGACTAATGAAACTTACACTAAAGCACTCATTAACTATGCAATGAGTACTAATAATTATATACCAGAGAGAAAAATAAATCCCTGAGAGAGAAAGCAGGAACAAGCTAACCTGCTCCAACTACCAATCACGGGAGGCAAGAATGAACTGAGAGCGATCAGGGTCAATCTGCCCTTTATACCAAAGTGCAGAAGCATGAGGCAGCGGAGATTGCATGCGCTGCCCCGAAAGATACTGCCAAGGGAAAAAAGTTTGACTCTGGTGCACTGGGTGCACACACATCTGAAATGGAATGGACATACGCAATCTCAAAGAAAGATTGTGATCATCTGACCTCCTGTATAACATAGGCTATATTAACATGGCAGTTCACCTGCTGTATGTCTAGGCTGGTGATATCCATATGCACAATGCAGGCCTCCATGTCCTCCATTAGGTTCTTATCTTGGTAGTGAAGCAGCAAGTCTTTCATCACTTGAGCTGTCATTCCCATCAACTTATCACTTAAAATGTAAGGCTCCAGGCACTCCAGAAAAACACCCTTTGCCACTGAATTCTCACTCAATTTGTCATACATCTGGCTGAACAGAAGATCACTAAGAGAAAAAAGTGACAATTACTTATTAAAACGAAGATTAATTAAACTCTATTAAATGTTATAATGACCTGCTTTCTATACAAAACGAGGTAACTACAGCATTCTGCATTTCTTAGCTTAACAATTGGAAACCCCACTTAACACCAATGTAGACACAGTTTAACACTTTTACAAATGTATCAATCATATTGTAGCCTAGGAGGGAAGCTGGTAGAGGAAGCTTTAGCAGAGTGGTTCATGAGTTCAATTGCACCCACCAAAACACCCTTGGGGGACAGGTGGGGAGCGGTATTCACTCCTTTGCACAAGAAATTATATGCAGCTCTATAGCCCAGCACCTGCATCATGGTGCTACTGCTCCCAGCCATATCTCTGTGCAATGATGTCAGAGTCACGTGCTGCCAGGGAGGCCCAAAGGGCAAAGTCTGCCAGAGGGTGTCTGGGTATGGGGGGGGCATGAGGGTTCCCCCATGTGTCCCAGGCTCCAGGCAGCAGGACACAGGGCTCATTGTGGGGCCTCTCCCCACTCTGCACAGCAAGATCCAGATGCTGAGCAAAGATGCCTCCCCTACCATACACCGAGCAGGTGCTGGGGTGACCAGCACTGAGAGTGGGCCCTGGACCCTCACTGGACCATATCCCTGCCCTAGCATTCATTATATCATGCTCTCTTTTTATTTATTTTTTTGTTTTGTTTCATACTGTGATTACACTACAGTTTAGTATAGTGCAAGGGTTCTCAACCTTCTTTCTGAGCCCCTCTCCCCCCAACAGGCTATAGAAACTCCATGGCCCAGCTGTGCCACAACAACTGTTTTTCTGCATATAAAAGCCAGGGCTGGCGTTGAGGGGTAGCAACAGGTGGTGGGGTTTGGGGTCCCAAGCTGCAGTCCTGCACAGCAGGGCTTTGGTTTTCTGCCCTGGGCCCTAGCAAGTCTTAACACCAGCCATGCTTGACGAACCCCCTGAAACCTGCATGCAGCCTCCCAGGTGGCCCTGGACCCCTGGCTGAGAATCAATGGTATAATGCAGTCATTGAACACGGAGGCTACATCCACCACTAGAAGCTGGTGAAATAGTTTTTTCAAAGAACAGTGAAAACTAGACAACAAAGTGCCTCCAAATAAAGTCAGAGAGGTGCTGGGTCCACACACAGTTTCTGTACACAACTATTTTGGTTAGCGTGATTTTTAACCAAATAGTTATGACCAGCCCAACTCCTGGGGTGCATGCAATTATACCAATATAAAGACCATATTTCCCTTCCCTATGAAATAAAATAGATCAGTATAAGCACTTTTACATCAATTCAGCTGTGCCCACACTGGGGAGTTGTATTGCTTTTACTAGACTGGCATAGTTAGGTGGTATAACTAATTTGTAGACAAGCTCGAATAAGCATTTAACATGCAGGAAAAGTCCTGAAGTAAGATAGGAACAAGAACTAGTAGACTCAGAAAATCTTTTCCAATTCTATCTCATCTAATTCTTGGAGTTGGAAAGGTAGATGATTTACTAGAGGAGATAAAGAGAAGTGTGGGAAAGCAATGTGCACGTAAACTAAACAGAACACTTTAAAAAAAAAAATAAAGTGATTAAGTGGAAATGAGAAATTTTTTTAATACAAAATTAAAACAGTGTCAGCTTTTCATTTTCCTGGTGTGAAATTTTCCTGCTTTTACATAGACTGACACTGTGGTTTAATAATTTTACCAAAAGGGTTTAACATGAATGAATCAAAAACATTACTTTTGAACTGGGATGAATATTCATAACCTGGGGGTCATTTGTCGAAGTACGAGAAATTACTCTGTGGGGGAATGTAGAAAATTCATAAAAGGAAAATCTGTCAAGTCAATTTCACAGTAGTTGTAGCAAGAAAAAAAAAATCTAGAACAAAGGTGCTGAGACAGTAAAGTGACCAGTTCCGTCATAAAATCTATAAAGATTGGATAGACAGATCAAATATAAGTGTACTGATGGAATCCAAAAAGTCTTTGACATTTACATGGATACAGAAAAGTCAATTACATTAGGTAGAGTTAGAAAAATTAGAAGTGATAAACTCTCCCTGCTTTATTGCATAACTGGCTTGGCAATAGGGAGGAAGGTTAAAAACAAACTTCCCCTTTTGGCCTATTATTCCATAATTGTCAGCTATCAGGTTTTTAACACCTGTTCGGGTCACCATGAGACAGAGCATATAGGACTAGATGGGCCACTGGCCTGATCTGTGATTGCAGTTCCTATGGTTTCATTAATCTGACAGACAAGCATGCAAACTGTCTTACGTTCGCTGAAGTAAAAGGCAGTAGTCGACTATGACAGGCACCATATCCTGTAGAAAGACCATGAAGAAAGAGTGAGTAACTCAATCACAGGTAATGTCAAACAGTATACATTATCAGTATGATCAATACTGTGAAGAATCAATGACCGTAGCTCACACATTTAGGCAGTTGCCCAATTACACTGATTTTCCTGGACAAAAGATACAATTATACAGCTGTAACTCCTCCAAAGCTACACCCACATCACAGGCCTTTCCAAATTCCAGCAGTAACAAAAAATTTATTTTAGTACATCAGCCCGCAGAGACTGCAAATCATATCTGGGCCCCATTAGGCGAGCTGCTGCAGACACAACATAGACAAAATTGACAAAGATGTAACAATTGCAGAAGAGAAGTACAAGGACAAAACATGACAGCAACACACATCTCTCAATTTGCAGGTTTCAAGACCTTTTAAAAATCTTCCATACTTGATGAGTGGATGACAAGGGATTTGGGCTCAGCTGGACAAAGGGAAAATAAGGAGACAACGGCCAGAGAGTTTGATTTGGATTCACTTGGCAATGGATTCTCAGAAAAGGTTTCTGGACAGAGCTGGACAAGAATTAATTCTTGAGGAAAGTTTTGAGGTATGTTCCAGGTTATTCTGGCGCCCCATTTAATAGTACTGAGAACCGGGGCATCTGAGGGGATTAGAGGTGGTTGAAGACAGAAGGCAGCTAATCTTCCTCTCCATAAATCTTCTGAAGGAGGAATGGGCAGAATGATTAAACATTTTGGAATATTAAAATAGATCTCATTTTCTTCTGATTCAGTGGGTGAGGCTACCCCTCTACTGAGAGTTCTAGGAACCCCTAAACCCGTACCTGTTAGCCTGGACAGCCTTCTCTGGACACCTGAGAAAACCCAAGTCCAGTGGCAGAGCTCTCTCTCTGGTACCTTGTTCGGCATAGCTTTTACTCTTCCCAAAGGGATCACATTCCATTGTGAACCCCTCAGGTCTCTGCCATGGGTATCCAGAATTCCACAAATTCATCTCTGGACACTGCTCAGCTTGACATACTCAATCTTCACCTGTCTAGCCAGGGTCAAATTAAGGTGTAATTATGCCATTGTTCAAAGAGGCTCAACTTTTAAAGAATGGATAACAAAATGTAACAACTTTGAAAGCAGATTAGAATGAAGCCTCCCGAAGGCCACATCAGTGCTCCAGATGCAGAGTGTAGCACCTTGTTCTTCATCCATAGAATTAGAAAGTTGACAGGTTTCAGAGTAGCAGCAGTGTTAGTCTGTATGCGCAAAAAGAAAAGGAGGACTTGTGGCACCAAATTTGTTAGTCTCTAAAGTGCCACAAGTCCTTTTTTTTTTTTTTTTTTTTAAGGAAGTTGAGTTATTTTCTGGTCATTATGTCCCAAGAGCTCACTGTCTTCTGGAAGAGCCGTTTAACACCACAGCATTTCAGTTCTGAAATATTCTGTATACAAACTCCTGTTTGTAGGACTGATTTTGGAATACTCTAGAACTCTCAAGCAGATTATGGTGCTGGCTGTAGAGGATTGCTACATACCCTAACAGAGCACACAGGGGATTCAGTCTATTTCTACTGGTGTAGATTAGAAGACATCGAAAATGAGAACAGTCATACTTGAATTAAGAATACCTAGGAGTAGCTAATACCTAATTTCTCAAAGAAATCACACATTTCATGAATGTTTCAACAACATTTAAAACCTATTATATAAAAAAGTCAATGACTTTCAGAGAAAAGCTACAATTTTATTGTAAACTGCAGCGTTGATCAAGAGAGCATCTGAGGTTCTGTACCTGAAAGTGTTGCTCCATAACTTGGATTTTACCCTGGTCAGGACATTTTTTCAAAGTTCGATCCGCATAATGGAAGAGGATTTCAACCATCTAGATGAAAAGATAACAGTGGGAAATTTTCTTCACATACTACTATCAGCAGGGTTGGTAGTACCACTGTATTAATGTTGCCCAACATTTCCCATTATAAAAACTTGTTTTCAGTTGGTTATAAAACTTTGCCAAATTAATTGTTCCACCTGAAATTCTGCACGCCATGTATGTTCCTCAGACTGAATTTTTTTTTTTTCCCCCTCAAAATTTCACCCAAAATGGTTCAGCCATTTCCAATAATGAGGTTAGGGAAAAATAGATTTTGCCATTTTGAAAAAACTCTAACATGTCCTTTGAAAAGCTCTAGTGCAGGAGTGGGCAAACTATGACCTGGAGGCCATATCCGGGCCTCAAGTTCCCACTGGGGAGCAGGGGCTTGCCCCGCTCTGCGCGGATCCTGGAAGCAGCGGCATGTCCCCTCTCCGGCTCCTACTCGTAGGGGCAGTCAGGGGGTTCCGCACGCTGTTCCCGGCCCAAGCGCCACCCTTGCAACTCCCATTGGCTGGGAACCACAACTAGTGGGAGCTGAAGGGGTGGCGCCTACGGACAGAGTAGTGCACAGAGCCACCTGGCTGAGCCTCTGTGTAGGAGCCGGAGAGGGGACATACTGCTGCTTCTGGGAGCTGCTTGAGGTAAGTGCCCCCCAGAGCCTGCACCGCTGACCCCCTCCCATGCCCCAACCCCCAATTTTGTGAGCATTCATGGCCCGCCATACTATTTCCATACCCAGATGCGGTCCTTGGGTCAAAAAGTTTGCCCACCTCTGCTCTAGTGCCCTCATGCTTTGGAGCAGGGACTTGAAATTTGGCATAGGGTGGCCTTTGTTTCAGTGAAGTGCTTTTTTCCATTCCTAAGAAAATCTGCCCAAATTTTGCAGTTACAAGCTTTTTGAAAAACGACAGTTTACATATGCTCAGTAGAGAATAGTCAGTAGAGAATAGCTAGAGATTCTATCTGCACTGAGCATGCTCCAGCCTGTTACGAGTGTTAGTAACAATGTAGAATTCATGCCTGCATCTTTGCCTGAGATAGAATTTTGGGTATTGTCTGCCTGTTTGGTTTTTATACTCTTATAATCTATATATTCACATATCTTATACTAATGCGTGTGAACAGAGGATAAAGACCTTGCTTCTGCCCAGCCAGATGGGTTTATTAGTACAATGAGAAAGAGATAAGAAACAGAGCACAGCTAAAATGTTACAGCGTATGGTGGGAGTATAACATACGAGCATACACTGGAAGGCTGCCTGGCTCTTCTCTCAAGCCAAGGTCAAGCAACCAGTTAGGAGAGGTAAAGGGGAAGGAGGGGTGTGGTGGAGTGGTGCCCCACCCCCATTCCAGATTGGGCTACAACAGGCCAGAGCAGCTGCACAAAGCAGCAGCCAATCAGGGAGGGCCTGTTAGAGAGCCAATCAGGGCCAGTATTACAGCCAGCCAATCAGGGCTAGGCTAGGCCCTATATAAAGGCTGCTTAGGAAGGGAGCAGGTAGTCTCTCCCAGGCCTTTAGAGGGTGAAGGTCTTTCTCCTGCATATGGAGACTAGCACCAGGGACAGCGCAGGGCTAGGCAAATAAGGGGAGCAGAAGGGAACTCCCACCCAGTACCTGCAGGGCTGCAGGCACTGAGAAAAAGGGCCTAGCCGGTGCAAAGGGGCCAAAGGGGAAACGGCCCAGGTTGAGAGATGG
The DNA here is from genome assembly GCF_965140285.1 of Lepidochelys kempii. Taxonomy (NCBI): domain Eukaryota; kingdom Metazoa; phylum Chordata; order Testudines; family Cheloniidae; genus Lepidochelys; species Lepidochelys kempii. The sequence goes on along the minus strand of NC_136388.1, from coordinate 49,327,155 downwards.
ACGAAGGAAGAGAAGGAGGGCAGGCAGGAAGGCTGTTGCCAAAGGGTCCCTGGGTCAGGACCCAGAATAGGGGCCAGGCCTGGTTCCCCGCCTTGCACTTCCACCTGGCCATTGGGAGTGGCCATCACAGGCTGCACCAGACCCCTGCCAAAAGGGGTTAGACTTTGGGGTGTGGTTGGCCATTGTGGCTGGGGCGAAGAGAAGGACTGCTGATAACACCAAACCCCTGGAAGGGGGTGAGACCGGAGCAGTGGGCACTGCCAGAGGGCAGTGTCCTGAAGAGGACACCATGAGCTGGGAGCAACATTGGTTGAGATGCCAATCTAGGGTGAGAGATGGATGGGACAGAACAGGCAGAGGGCGCTCTGCACGAACTGAGCTAATTCCCGGAGAGAACAGCAGGAGGCGCTGCGGTGGTGAGTCCCAACCCCGTCACAGGGGGAGGGCAATAAGAAACACAAAGCCAAAGTAAAGTCTGGCCTTGGCCAGAGCACAACCTCACTTTTTACCCCTCCCACGGGATACAAAAGAGATGGGATGAAAACCCCAGGCTCATGAGCCTCCAAAACGGAACATGACCATAAGCTGTAAAGGGTGCCATTAGGGACATGCACTGCAGGTATATTTGGGCCTGATAAAAAGGGGGGAATGGGGACACAGGCAAGGCTCTGCAGTGTCAGAGCTGGGAAGGGGGATACAGGGTAAATGGGGTCACTGGGGAACAGACTCTGCTGGCATGCAGAGCTATGGATATGCTTGCTTGGAACTAACCCCAATAAACATCGCACTGCCTGCACTTCAAACTTCTGGTCTTCTGCTTTCTGTCTGTGTGACAAGAACCAGGGGAGGAGGTGAAGGGAAAGCCTTCTAACACAGCCTAAGGCTGCAGGACCTGAGCAAGAATTTATCTGAAAATGCTTCTAATGGCAGTTGGGGCCAATAGCATTCTGTTTTTTCCACTGAGATTTCAGCTTTGAATTGAGCTTTTTGATGGTCAGACAGCTGAGGGACGCTCATCCTATCAAAAAATTCCTGGTTTGTTCTACCAAGAACATCTGAGTGTATAAAAGCTTTCTATACAATAAATAGAGGCTGCCAGAATGTCTATTCTGCATGTCCCGCCGTTTGGTTTTTCTTGATTGTTGGTACAAAAAGTAGGAATGGGAAATGGGTGACAATCTAAGACCTGGCAGCTGAAGCAACAGACTCTTCACAACTAATAAGATGCATATGTTCCAAATGTAGCAGCTTCCTGAGCTTTGCTCAGCATAAATGAAAGTCATTTCTCCACTATAAAAGACCCACTATTTACATCAAACTATTGCCATAGATTTTCACTGTTTAAAAACATACCAGGGATAGTTGGTTTTGGAATGCCTCGGTGCCTGTGAACAAAAGGATGTTCAGGAGTCTGAGGGCAGGTTGAATATTTAGTTACTTCTGAATTGGTCTTCGCTGCAACTAAACATTTCATTGTGCACTGCCCACAAAAACAAGACTCAGAGGCAAGTGGGCAATGTCAACTGGAAGGGATTATTTTGCAGGTACAGGCACATTTAAGACACCCACTGGAAGTCAGGCTAGGTACATGCAGGATAGCTGCCAATATTGAAGTAGTGAAGTCTAGTTCTTGAAGGGTACATACTGGCTGGGATTGGGACTCTGGTACCTGTGAAGTGCCAAGAGGCAGAAGAATGAGTTAAATTTGGCACATGCTAGATACCACATCCTGCAAGTAGCTTTTACCTGAAGTACATGCTTTGTCAGTATGCCCAATCGCTAGTTTCTAATCAGTTCTCTTTCAAATAAAGCTCATTTAAAAAAAAAAAATCACAACCTACATACGCACACCTACGGAGATTTTTGGAGGACAGAAGCCAATTCTTTCAAAAATAGTTGAGGGGTAAATTAAGAGTGGTATCAATACATATGAAATTGGGATTTGGAACTCACTCGGTCTGCAAGGACAGACTTTCGCTTATTGGCATCCCCAGACAACCCTGTAAAGGAATACAAAGAGAAAAAAAAACAAAGGTTCCTTTTCATAATCAATATGTAAATGGAAGTGAGGACTCATTTCAGCTCCCAAAACTCAGAAATAATAGAAGACTTAACTGCTGAAACCCTTTAGCTGCAGGTGTCCAGATATCCTGAACATACTTAGACACACCTCATACAGACAGGCCCTTTGCATTAACAAACGAAACCTACACTTCATGTGACGATTAACTTAATCTGTTTATTGATGGTTTTAGAAAAAAGATTTTGAAAGGGCCCTGTTCTGATTCTGCCCCATTCAGTCAGGAGGATTTGAGTTTTAGGTAACTAAGTCTTTACCTGCATTTTTATAGTCCCTTAGATTAGTTTTGTGAGGCATAATTATTACTGTATTCATAAGATGCTTTGAGATCTTTGCATGAAAGGAGCTAATTTACTGCACTACAAGTGCAAAATACATCTATCCCAATAAAAAATATGCAATTCCTTTGTATATTGAAAATTGTGATGTGTAAACTAAAATTTATGATTTTCATTTATTCAAGTACCATAGAATCTCAGAGTTATGAACAGAGTTATTAACTGACCGGTCAACCAGACACCTCATTTGGAACCAAAAATATGCAATCAGGTAGCAGCAGAGATGAAAAAAGAAAATAATGTATAGTATAGAACTGTGTTAAACATAAACTACTAAAAAAAATAAAGAAAAAGTTTTGATGTTTGGTTAATTTAAATTAAGATGGTTCAAAGCAGCACTTTTTTTTGCATAGTAAAGTTTCAAAACTGTGTTAAGTCAATATTCAGTTGTAAACTTTTGAAAGAACCATCATAAAGTTTTGTTCAGAGTTACAAACAACCTCCAGTCTCAAGGTGTTTGAAACTCTGAGGTTCTACTGTATTACAAAGACACATAAAATACACAAGGATATTTGTCTCTATGTCCTGGAACTTAAAGAAGAGCAACCTGTCAAAATCCATCAGAAAATTTATAGAAAACGTAGGGTGAACCATATAAATTATAGTTCATTGTGAAATTCAGCAAAGCAGGCACAGGCATATGTAACATACTTCATCAGCTAAGGACACCTAGAGGAGAGGGTGTTACTTTAGTACCCAATAGGGCCACAAAAAAACTCCAACTAGTACAACTGCAGGGAAGCACTGAAGTGGTGTGCTTTCCAGCTGCCCTAGCAATCCCCTGCATAGAAGCTATGCTGGCTTCTTAGTCATGCCTGCGCATAAGTGAAGATGTGCCACCTTGCTCCTCTTGTGCATTTTCAATCACTAGGGGCCTCTGACTTTTTTTAAATTCATATCAACACCTTCTTGAAGCCCTGGGAACCTTCTAGTAAGGTATGAAACACTGCTTTGCAGTAATCCCTTATTACAAGCCTCATTTTCCAAGAGTCACATCCTTTACAGTTGTACTTTTCCAGGAAAGTGAAAGCAGATGGAAGTAATTACCCCATAACCCAGTAGGGGTAGGGGAGGTGCTTTGCCGCCTTAAAACAGCTAATTACTAGAAGGAGAGAAGTTTTTACTAGGAAACTGCACAACTCTACAAAAGCCAGTCAGCCCATAGTCAACACATTTGCATCATCCTGATCACATTCAAACTACAAGAGCTTTTTTATTCTTCACGGATACAATTCTCACTTTAATTTCTTTTGACTAATGCTTGCTTCTGTGTGCATGTGTATAAAAGCTACCCCATTGCTTTAAAAATAACTTACCTACTACAGCCTTTGCTTTACCCTCATGAAAAGACCATGCTAGAGCCAGGGCCTCAGTAAGACAGTCTTGTTTCAGAAGGTGATCCACTCTCTAAAATTAGATGTACAAGCAATATGGGACTCCTCAGAATTCCAGAACAGCAATCCTTTAAGCCAGTATTTCCCAACCGGTGGGTCATGACCCCCAGGCAAGTGATGAAAGACAACTATGTGGGTCTCAGGGCATTGAAAACTATTATAATCTCAAGCAAAGAAAATCTTGCTCCCCCACTTACCTTTCTAGGTCAAGTATTCTGTCAACCTCTCAAAACTACAAATGCATTACAAAGGCTTATTATGATGGGTACATTTTTTTTCCCAACCTTCTTACATTTACTACAAGAGTAAAAAATGTATTTCAAATAAGGGGTCGCCAACCTGGAAAAGGTTGAGAAACACAGATATAGACATACAAGGCCAAGCATTTTAACGGAAATAATTTCAGAGATTTTGAATTTTAAACAATTGGGATGAAATCCTGGCCCTATTAAGTCAGTCAATAAAAAAGTTTTGCCCTGGACTTCAACAGGACCAAGATTTTACCCACTATCATTTAAACCAGTGGTATGTGTACCCCATGGGTTACGCAGAGGTCTTCCAGACGGTACATCAACTTAGCTAGATATTTGCCTAGTTGTATAATAGGCTACATAAATACTTATACTTTAAAATTTCTATTAGTCCTGAAGTTCCTTTCCGCCATCAAGCTACTTTTAAACAATTCACACAGTTTATTAAAAAACATACATGCCTCTTCTCCTGACTTACCTCTCTCCAGCTCCTTATCATCATCACATGAACAGACTGAAAAAGAGAAACAAAAAGGTCAGAAAGGGAGATATTCCTTTATGGGCAGTTGTTCATGAGTAACAATCTATGGATTCCCACACATACATTGTAGTCTTCCAGTGATACACAGAGGCTGCAACTACTCTTCAGAGACTGGAGATGTCGCTCCAAACAGGAGAATTTCCTACCAGCTATTATATAGCAAGTTCATAGTTTCCAAAAAGTCCCTACAAGACTCTGCTTAAGCCTGACCTACATTTTGAAAGAATGGAGGACACCAAGCACAAGGATGTACCTTATTGTTCCATATGTTGGGATTCAGCCTCTCTTATTTTTCACCTGTTCTATTCACTCTAGTTCTTCTTGTAGATAGGGACTTGTTAATTTCTGCATATTTCATTTGACATTTTACCCACTATACATTTACTCTGAAGTAGCACTCAACAGGGACTGTAATCCTGGGTGCTACTTCAGCACATGCCTGGGCTAAAACCAGACTGGATTCAGGAAACTTAAAATAAACAACACTGGAGTTACTGCCTACAAAACCTCCCCATTTTACAGCCCCATGTCCTAAAGCTTCATCAGAGATAAGACTGCAGCACTGGACCTCACAGCTCCACTGAAATCTTTCAGGAATCTCCCTTGCAGAACACTTCTTTCACTAGAATCACTAAAGCCACCTTACTCTTGAAAGTGCATACATTTCCTGAGAGCTGTCCGCATTTACCTTTGTGCCAAGATAGAAGATTTGACCACCACAGCTGCTGATGGACTGGTAACAGGCTCTCTCCCCAACCAGGGCCTGGGAAAAACATAAGATTTACTCCAGCACAAGCTGCTTTTATTTTTATTTTCAGTAAACATACATGACATATATGGCTGTAACTAAACCCTGAGGACATTTAGCAATGAAGAAATAAAACAAGAGTTGGGGAGGACACAGCAGTTTGTCCAGTCATGCTATTCACTCGAAGTGGAGCTGGAGACCTAGCAACCCAATCCCTTTCACAGATGCTCACTCATACGTCACTGGAAAAGTCACTCAGTGCAGGGAACACTGTCTCACACTCATGTCAGTGATGACAATTACTGTATTCACAAGACACCACCAGAAAGAAAAATCTCATGAGAAATGGCAATTCAGAGTAATTCCAGTCTTATTTCACAACAAAAAGCATTTCTGCTCAGGTTATCTGGTTAAGGCCAGAGAGAAAGAGGGGGGGAAAAAGAGAAGATAATAAAACACAGAAGGATGAAATCTTCAATAGGAGAGTGCCCTGAGCATCAGCCAGGATGTTGGTTAAATATGGACTACAAGGGAAGAATATCCCCTACCAAATCACCATCCTCACTTCCTCCATCACCTGGGTTTGTCTAGACATATCCAAATCTGGCACAACCCTGCTTAGCATATGAGACCTAGTGAGATTATAACCAAAGATGATATGACTGCAGTCTCTGCATAACAGCAGCTGGAAAAAAAAACCTGGTAATTTACCATAGCAAAACTGGTTGAGTGTTGCCTCTACAAAGGTTAATGGTGATTAGAGTCTCAACACAAACAACATTAACAACAAGGGGGAAGGAATGCAAGGCAAAATCGGGAAAACAGGTTAAAGAATATTTAGTTTAGTTAGATGTATTCAAGTCAGCAGAGTTTGATGAAATTCATCCTAGGGTACTTAAGTAACTATTTGAAGCAACCTTGGAACTGTTAGCAATTATCTTTGAGAACTCATGGAGGACGGGCGAGGTCCCAGAAGACTAGAGAAGGGCAAACACAGTACCTTTCTTTAAAAAGGAGAACAAAGAGGACCTGGAGAATTAAGGACTAGCCAGCCTAACTTTGATAACTAGAAAGATATTTGAACAAATTATTAAAACAATCAATCAATTTGTAAGCACCTAGAGATAAAGAATAGCCAGCATAGATTTGTCAAGAACAAATCAAGACAAACCAACCTAATTTCCTTCCTTCTCCCACTGGCCTAGTGGAGAGGGAAGAAGCAGTAGTGTGAGAGATCAAGATATTTCACATCAATCCCACATGACAGTCTCATAAGCAAGCTAGTGAAATGTGGTCTAGATCAGTGCTACTCAAAGTGGTGGTCTGTGGACTGGTGCCAGTCTGCGAGCCATCGGCTGCCGGTCTGCGCACACATTGGAAAAAAATTGCCGGTCCCTCACATCAGATAGCTTGAGAAGCACTGGTCTAGATGAAATTACTATAAGGTGAGTGCACAAATGGTTGAAAGACAGTACTCCAAAAGTAGTTATCAATCGTTTGCTTTCAAACTGGGGAGCCTTATCTAGTGAGGTCCTGCAGGGCTCAGTCCTATTCAGTATTTTCATTAATGACTTGGATAATGGAATGGAAAATATGCTTATAGAAGTTTGCAGATAAAACCAAGCTGGGAGAGGTTGCAAGCAATTTGTAGGACAGAACCAGAATTCAAAAGGACCTTAAACTAGAGAATTGGTCTGAATTCAACAAGATCAAATTCGATAAAGATAAGTGCAAAATACTTCACTTAGGAAGGAAAAAAAATCAAATGCCCAACTACAAAATGGGAACTAACTGGTTAGGTGATCACAATGCTGAAAAGGATCTGAGGTTTTTAGTGGATCACAAATTGAGTATGAGTCAACAATGTGATGCAGTTGCAAAAAAGGCTAATATTCAGGGGTGTATTAACAGGACTGTTGTATATAAGACATGGGAGATAATTGTTCTGCTCTACTTGGCATTGGTGAGGTCTCAATTGGAGCACTGTGTCCAATTCTGGCTGCCACACTTCAGGAAAGATTTGAATAAATTGGAGAGAGTCCAAAGGAGAGCAACAAAAATGATGAAAGGTTTAGAAAATATGATCTATGCAGAAAGGTAAAAAACTGGGCACATTTAGTCTTCAGAAAAGACGACTGAGGGAGGACCTGATAATAGTCTTCAAATATGGGCCATTACAAAGAAGACTGATCAATGTACACTGAATGTAGGACAAGAAGTAATGGGCTTAATAAGCAGAAAGAGATTTAGGTTAGATATTCGGAGAAAAAAAATTTAACTATAAGGTTAGTTAAGCTCTGGAACAGGCTTCCAAGGGAGATTGCAGAATCCCCATCATTGAAGGTTTTCAAAACAGGTCAGACAAACACACACTTGTCAAGGATGGTCTAGGTTTAACTGGTCCTTCCTCAACACAGAGGGCTGAATTTAATGCCTTCTCAAGGTCTCTTCCAACCCTACATTTTTGAGTCTGTATTCCCCCTTCTGGGATGCGACCCACCCCAGCACCATTGAGCTTCAGCAGCTTTCTGAAAAACACCATCCAATGAGACCATACAAGAACCCTCTTACAGCACTCTGTATTGGGACCTGCCATTATAACAGGCCAGGAGACCCCAATAACTTCAGTTTCTTCCACTCAGAATTTTAGAAGAGGAACGCTGAGAAAAAGGGGAAAAATGTGGCCTTTGCAATAGTCACTCTACCTGCCCAATCTTGAAGAACCAGCTGCTACAGTCACCATTATATTTATCTTTGAAGAGGGTTCTGAGGCTCAGTGGGACGATGGTGCATCCTATAAGCGTGAATGTGAAGAGGCAACACTTCAAGAATTCTCACTAAATCAACAATAAACAAGCTTTTTAAAAAAGGAGTACTTGTGGCACCTTAGAGACTAACAAATTTATTTGAGCATAAGCTTTTGTGAGCTACAGCTCACTTCATCAGAGCTGTAGCTCACGAAAGCTTATGCTCAAATAAATTTGTTAGTCTCTAAGGTGCCACAAGTCCTCCTTTTCTTTTTGCGGATACAGACTAACACTGCTGCTACTCTGAAACCAAGCTTTTTAAAAAGGCTCTTTAAAAAGGTTTTAGGCAATCCTAAACTTCCCTGTTTAAAAAAAGCAAATTTCAAAGAGTGTTATCAATCAACAAGTAAAACACTAGCAGGCTACAAAGTTCATAGATCTTTACCAATGCTTGGCTGACATTGCCTCCTGTGGCCAGTGATTTGAAGTGACTACTGTTATATACTAGCTGCACCTCCGAAATCTCTATAGTCTCCAGCTCCTCCTGCGTCTGGCGATCTATCATATGCAGCTTCTCCACACTGTCCAGAAGCACTACTGTGCGTGAGTTTATCCACTGGAAAGAAGGCATATGTCAAACTTCAGCAACATTTCATGCATAACTATCAGGACAATATACTACAAAAACACCCTAGAGCACTAATATCTTAAGCTATTGGTAGCCGGCAGCATACAGAAGTTATTATTCTGGGTGTTTGGGGTAAGGCTGAAGTTTAGAATCTAACTATTTTACAGGACAAAAGTGTAACTACAAGGAAGGTGACAACCAGAAAATTTTCTCTGGAGCACCCAGTTATGAGAAACTTCCTCACAGAGTTTAATTTCTTGTACTGTAGGTCTTTAGTCAAAGGAACAATTTTTGCTCTTAAAGCTTAATATATACCTGGCACATCTATATTGCCTTCCTCCCTGAAATCCTTACTCACATTCTTGTTATTGTTGTTCTTCAAGATGTGCTGCTCGTATCCATTCCAATTAGGTGTGTGTGTGTCACGTGCAAAGTCAATAAAGTTTTTCCCCTAGAGCAGAAGTGGGCAAACTACGGCCCGCAGGACCCTTCCCTCTGGCCCACAAGCTTCTGCCAGGGAGCAGGATCAGGACAGGCTTGCAGAGGAGCCAGCCCAATTCCCCTGCAGCGTGGTGAGTGGGGCGGAAGCTAGCCCCTGTCCCCTCCCCTTCTGCTCTCCTCCCTCCCCGCCTTTCTTGCGGTCACAGTTCCCCCAGCACCTGGGCAGTGTGGCTGCAGCTCCGGCCGGGTGGCACAGCTATAGCACTGCCAGACCTGGTGCTCCAGGGGGCACAACAGAGGGAGGTCGGGGTGGGGAGGCGAGGAGCAGGGGGAGTTGCGGAGGGGGATGGTGACGGTCAAGGGGCCTGAGTCCTGCTGCCAGGGACAGGGGTAGAGCAAGCCAGGGCCCCCCTCCATCTCCAGCATGCTTGACCCCCGTCCCCAGCAGCCAAGCCCAGACAGGGAGTGAGCCCTGCCCGACTGCCAGGGAGAGCAGCCAAACGAGGAGGGGAAATGCACAGGGAAAGGACTGAGCACCCCTTTCCCCCAGCCAACAGGTAATGTGGGGTGGGGAGAGCAGGGAGGGTTGGATAGGGGATGAGGGGCCCCACGGGGGCGGTCAGGGGACAGAGCAGGGGTGTTTGGATAGGTTGCAGGAGTCCCAGGGGGCAGTCAGGGGTGGGGAGCAGGGGGGGTTGGGTGGGGGCAGGGGCCAGGTCACTCCTCGCTGTTTTGGGAGGCATAGCCTCCCCCAGTCTTCCCTACCCGGCCCACCATACAATTTCTGTACCCGCTGTGGCTCTAGGGTCAAAAAGTTTGCCCACCCCTGCCCTAGAGGCATCCATCAGTTCAGACCTTTGAGGAACCAGCCAACCATGGGGCTGGGAGAGACGGAACATTCAGACGCTCCCGGGTGGAAAGCCAAGATAGCAGCGAGGTGTACTTTTATGGATGACGTAGCCAGACCTTGCTGTTTCAGGTTCAGAAAGTACTCTAGGATGAGAGGTATACACACCTGAAGTGGGGGTGTATGACACTGGTCACACCAGCAAGTAAACCTTTTCCACTTTGCCAGATATGTGGCCCTAGTGGGGTTCTTCCTGCTGCTGAGTAAGACCCTCCCTTACCTGTTCCGAGCACAGAAGCCCCCGAGGTTCAGCCATGAAGCTTCCAGGCCGTGAGGTGGAGGGACTGGAGGTTGGGGTGACTAAGACGACCGGGGTCCTGGGTGATCAGGTTGGGGAGGAGTGGCAACATGATCGGGGCATCCACCAACAGCTCCAGGAGCGTGGTGTACCAGTGTTGTCGAGGCCACGCTGATGCCACCAGAATTATCTCCGCACCGTCCCTGCGGACCTTGAATAGGACCTTGTGCAAGAGGGATCGGGGAAAGGCGTAGAGCAGGCGGCTTCCACAGGACAGCAGCAATGTATCCATGATTGAGCCTGGGGCTGTGTTTCTGGAAGGAGCAGAAAACTGGGAACTTTCTTTTGTTCCAGGTAGCGAATGGATCGACCTGGGGAAACCCCTACCTTTGGAAGATGGAGTTTATGACATCCAGCTGGATGGACGACTCATGATTGGGGAAGGATCTGCTGAGGTGGTCCACCAGTGCATTCTGAACTCCGGGTAGATAGGATGCTTCTAGGTGAATGGAGTGGGTTATGCAAAACTCCCATAGCCGGAGGGCTTCCCAACATAGCGGAGAGGAATGGGCTCCACCCTGCTTGTTGATGTAAAATATGGCAGTAGTGTTGTCCATTAGAACTGTCATGCACTATGCTAGTCGCACCACCCTCAGTTCCTTGATATTGATATGGAGAGAGCGAGCTTGTGCTGCGACCATAGGCCCTGTGTTTGGAGGTCTCCCAAATGTGCCCCCCATCCCAGAGCTGACGCAGCCGTTACCAGGACAGTTGGGAGCTGTTGAAGGGGACTCCTTCATCCACTCTCTGAGGTTGAGCCACCATAGGAGGGACTTCTAGTACTTGCTCTGGCACCGTGATCACTGAGATCAGGCTGTCACGCCCCGGGTGATGCACCAAAGCAAGCCATGCCTGGAGTGGCCTGAGCCTCAGTCTGGCATGCCAGATCACGTAAGTGCAGGCTGCCATGTGGCCGAGGAGAGTCAGACATCTCCTTGCTGTAGTGGTCAGGTACTGCCTGAGGCCTTAAATAATGTCTGTCATGGATTGGAATCGGGACTCTGGCAAAAGTGCTTTTGCCTACGAGTCCAACACTGCCCCAATGAACTCTATTCTTTGGACTAGTGACAAGGTTGACTTGCTCACGTTGAGGCGGAGACCCAGTCTCTCAAAAGTGGAGCTGACTAATTGGAATTGAGACTCCACCTGCTCCTTGGTGCGCCCCCTGAGCAGCCAGTTTTCAAGGTAGGGGTATACCTGCACTGTGTCCTTCGGAGGAAGGCTGCTATGACCGACATGCACTTGGTGAACACCTGGGGGGTCTCTTGACAGGCCGAAGGGGAGCACCATGAACTGATAATGTTTGTGGTCGACCACAAACTGTAGGAATCATCTGTCTGCAGGCCGAATAGCTATGTGAAAGTACGCGTCTGTCATGTCAAGGGTGGCACCAGTCTCCCAGATACAGAAGGGATAAATTGTACTCAGGGAGACCATGCGGAACTTCAACTTCGCCATGAACCCGCAGATCTAGAATGGGTATGAGACCCCGCCTTGACCTTGGGGAATTAGGAAGTATTGGGAATAGAATCCCTTGCCCCTGAGTTCCTAAGGAACCTCCTCCTCTGCTTCTATGGCGAGGAGTGCCCGCACCTCCTAGATAAGGATTTGCTCATGAAAGGGACAGGGAAGGGGGGGTGGGAGGGAGGGCGGGCAGGAGCAGAACAGGAGAGAATATCCCACTTCCACCATACGGAGGAACCAGTTGTCCGAAGTTATTTGGGACCAAGCACAGTAGAAGTGGGACAGACAATTCAAGAAAGAATGGGAAGGATCTGGAATCGTGGCTGGTGCGCCATCCTCGAGCATACCTTCAAAGGGCCTGCTTGGAGCCCGACGATGGTTTGGTCGGGCTCTGGCCCTGCCCAGGCATGGGGTGGGAAGGCTTGTGCCTGCCATTCCTGCCCCTTCTCCTATAGAAGTCCTGCCTTGGCCTAGAAGGATAGGAGTGTTGCTGCTGTTGCTGTCACTTAAAATGTTTATGCTGGGTTGCGCACACAAGGATTTCAGAGTAGACTGGGAGTCTTTTAGGCTATGTAGCCTATCTGCTCCGCAAACAGGTCTGCCCCATCAAAAGGCAGGTCCAGCAGAATCTGTTGAATCTTGGGTGGAAGCCCCAAGGACTGCAGCCATGAGCTACACCTCATGGAGATTCTAGAGGACAAGGTACACGCTGCCGAGTCCGCAGTGTCCAGTGATGCCTGTAAAGGAGATCTGTGCCACTGCCTTGTCCTCCTCAAAGATAGCTTCAAACTCCTCCCACGACTCTGCTGGCACCGGTTCCTTAAATTTCAGCATCAAGTTCCAGGAGTTAAAGCTGCATCTACTCAGGATTGCCTGCTGGTTGGCAATCCTGAGTTGCAAGCTCCCCATGGAGTACAAATTGCGCCCGAATAAATCCAGGCGCTTGGCGCCCTTTGACTTGGGCGCTGAGGCTTGATGTACCTGCCTCTCCTCCTCGTTTACTGCAAATGAGCAGGACTGTGGGTGTGTGAAGAGGTATTCATACCCCTTAGAAGGGACTAAATACTTTCTCTCCACACCCTTCACGGTTGGAGGGATGGAAGCCGGGGTCTGCCAAATAATCTTTGTGTTGGCCTAGATAGTTTTGATAAGGGGTAGAGCCACTCTTGATGGGGCCTTCCGTGGCCAAGATTTCAACCTTAGGGTCCTCTGACTCTACCACCTCCTTGGCCTGCAAACACAATCCATGCCACCCTGTGTAGGCGGTCCTGGTGGGCACAGCTGTCAATGGGGTGACAGCCCCAAGGTGAGTGCCCACAACTGCCTTGTCCGGGGGAGGATGAGAAGGCTAATGGGGGAACACAGTCCTCCTGACCCTCTTGGTCCCCAGGGGCCTCTGGCCCCGCCTCTATTTCAGGGCCAACCACCCCTGGATCTGGCTCAGGAACGGGGATCAGTTCCAGGGGCAGTAGTGCAGCCGGTACCTCCTCAGCACCCCGGGGGTGGGGCGACTGGCCAATGCCTCCGGCACCCTTGGTTCAGACACCACCAAACTAGAACCCTTGGATTGGGTGCCCTGGGCCTGGTGGTACGCCCATGGGGTCCAAAATGGCCATTGCGCTGGTCCCTGCCACTGCGCAGGCTATAGCCCTGCACCCACACCAGGCCTTCCACACGCTGACCTGTGCCGGTCCTGCTCAGAGTATCTAGACCTCGCCTCCAAGTCCGAAGACGGGGACCAGGATGGCAGTGCCGAGAGTGGCTGGGCTGGGGAACAGTGCAGCGACCGGGGTCTGCTTGGGGACATGGACTGGTGTCGAGACGACCAGTGCCAGGAGCAGGATCGGCACCGGGACCCAGAGCGGTATTTTGCCTCCGCCAACAGTGCTGAAGGACTAAGCATCACCGGTTTGCCTCGAGACGTTGCCACACGTTGTGGCACCGCAGGCTTGACTCGAAGGACAAAGACCATGGTGCCGTCATGGCAATCAAGTCCCTCGCAGCCTCAAAGGTGTCTAGCAATTCCACCTCCTCAATCACCCGGCTCATGGAGGAGTCCAACAGCACCAGACGCTACCATCCTCCTTACAGGGCCGAAATCAACGGTGCCGGCTCCAAAGTTTTTGGCAATGGGTGCTCCTCCCCAGGACATGCCCCATTTGCTGGCTCCAAAGGGATGGGTCCCGGAGTCGGAGATCCGCTCCTCCCCTGCTTCCGGTGCCACTCCTGCACTGGGGAATGGGATTGGTGCTGGGCCATTCCCACTGGTTTCAGCGCCGGGGAGCAGCGGTGCCATGGGTCTCTTCCAGAGTCCTTCTGCAGTGCTGCTTCTGCCACTGCCACAGGGGCACTGTGCACCGATGAGCTGTGTGCAGGGTCTTGTGGCACAATGCAATTTGTGGACTGAGCACTGCCTCCATAAGGAAGTGCTTGAGGCAAAAGTCCTGCTCCTTTTGTGTTCTGGGGTGAAACCCTTTAAAAATCCTTCACTTGTCCGCATAGTGCGCTTCCCGCAAACACTTTAAACAAGTGTCATGGGGGTCACCCGTTGGCATGGGCTCGTTGCAGGTCTTGCAGGGTTTGAACCTCTGGGACTTAGGCATACCCAAGTCCCCAAGGGGAGAACGCGGTCAGGTTGGAGGCGAAATGCCCACTCCCAACAGCTATCTGTTGTAACTACTTAAACTAAACTCAACTAGGCTAGAGAACTCTAAAACTATACTAAACTGAAAAGCTAGGGAAAAACAGGGAGAGCTTGCTAAGCAAGTCACCACAGTTCCAATGACCATCACTAGCGGTAAGAAGGAACTGAGGAGGTGCCAGGTCAGCAGAGTCATATATTGAGCACCATGGCGGTGCCGCTCTAGGGAGCTCCACAGCCGACTCAACAGGTGCTGCTAGGGGAAAAACTTTCTGTCCACTGTGCACACGGCATGCACACACCTAATTGGAACTGATATAAGCAAGCACTTGAAGAATACAAAATTATTCTCAATCCCCTGAGTAAGATAAGGGACCAAAAGTCTTATTAGCATTAGTAAAAGGAACACAATAAACCCCACCAAAGCTAGGAATTGAATTCAAGAGTCCTTCATCCCATTTCCTATTAAAATTTATACATTAGGCCATACTCCCAAACGGAAAAGGCTTTTCTGTTTGCTTTCAGAGTGCATCTATTTTTCAAGAAATTTCACTTGCTAAATTAGAGATTTAAAAGTGCCAACAAACATAACTGGTTCACTGTGGCATTTCTTTAGATCGTTATATCCTTAGTGCTCTTTAAAATGCGTTTTTAGGGTTTGCATGTAAATTTGTGTGTTAACATCTTGTCTTCCTGTTTGATGTTTAACAAAATATATGCACAACGGAAACCAATGTTAGAGCTTCCCGGCACCTTTGGAGCCATTACTTAGTAATTTTTTTTTTTTTTATAAGGACTTAGAATCTGACCAGTAAAATTTGGCCCCATGCTTAAAAAGCCTTCATTCATACACTTTGTTCACCAGGGACATGCATTCTTTAGCTTGCACACTGTACAGCTTTGGACAGCCTAGTTTCTTCACCCCATAGCCACTACTTAACCATTTTTTAAACATGGGATTCTATTAAAAAGCTACAACAAATAAATTAATTTCAGTTCATAAATTCCAGATCCAAATAGCCAATTTGCATGCACAAAGAGAGGGCTATGTTTGTTAGAATAAGTTTGTAGAGTGAAATTACAGCACCCTGAAGCTGAGGGATGTTGACATGCATTTAAAAACACAGCAGGCTATTATCTCCATCTGAACACAAAGGAAAAAACGTTACTGGATCAATACTTACAGTAAAATTGATCAGGTCATAGTGCAGATGAAGTTGCTTTTGCTTAGTAACATGTATTGCACCTGAGTCATCTCTCTTCACCTGATGGAATTAGACAAGACAAACACACAAACTTAGTGCTTTCTTGAACCCAAAACCTGCCATGAGAGAACAAATTTTCTTCCACTGAGGAAGGAAGCCCAGTTCCAGGGTCTTCAGATTTTCTCCAGTATCAGTGTTCTAGATGTGTCTGTTAACAGCACCATCACTGAGGCGGCTTCCTAAAATGGCCTTAAAATGGGGCATAAATTCCTTTTCTCACTAGAAGTCACTGATTTTTCAGAGTCTAACATCACAAAGTGTTAGTTTATGTCCTTTGTATTTCTAATGTATTTTGTTTAATTACTTTTCATATATTTTAATAGGAAGTATCCAAATCTGGGCTCTGGCCAAAATTTGGCCATGGCAATCCAACATTCCTTTGTTGGCTGACTGATCTATTTTAAAAAAAAATTATCTATACAAATATTGGTAGATGTTGATGTTTGGTAGATCCAGGGTGCAATGGGTTTGTTTTGATTTAGGGTCTTTTTAGCTATCATCTATCATAACTAGAAACTGGTCCAACAATACATATTACCTCACCCACCTTGTGTCTCTAATATCCTGGAACCAACTAAGCTACAACACTGCAAATAATTAGGATTGGCAGAGCTTTTTGGGTGGTTTTATTTTATTTTTTTCCAGACAAGGTTGATGTTTATTTAAGCTTTTTTATTTTTAATCAACTTAAAATGTCCACAGTTGCACAAAATTATGTGTTTTAACCATTTTTCTATCGATTTACATTTTTACACTTGTGGGAAATTATGGGGGTCAGACAACTGGAGGGGGAGGGGTGTCAGTCAACTATTTAATGACAGTAGACCTTGAGATTCCAAGAGTTAAAGCTTTAACAAAGAACACACACATAGACAACATCACATCCAATATACAAAGAAAATATCCTTAAATCAAACTCTAATAAGTTCTCAAGCACCATTTTTCTTACTTTGCATATCTGTAAGTTTCAATGATCATTAAAGGAAATATTTCTTCATACGTTTGTGTATGCACAGTGAAATAGACATCTACTAATAATTACTGATAAAAATCTAAGCCTGTCAAGGCCTGTCATAAGTGAAAGTTTGAATGCCAACAGCTGCCAACGGAGAAAGTTCATGCATTGTGAGAACATAAGCCTTTTCCAACAGGAGCTATACTTTCTGGTCAGATTTTATTCACACCACAACCTTAACTCTGCCCTCATAGGAATCCCAGGTTTCCAAACTAGTACACTACATATCTGCAATATTAGTGCTGGGAGAGGGTAGTACAAAAAGGAATAGGTGGGTGAACAGAGTTATGGCTGAAGTGCATGGCTTGTGGAATACAGCCGTGATTCTCGAAGTTATTTGACCATGCACCCCTTTTTTGTGTCTAATATTTTATACCACCCCACCCCACAAGTGTATATGCCAATAAAAACAAAACATGCAACTCAATATTAAAAACAATAAAACATTGATTCAAAAAGAGCCAACAATCCATTGTAATAAGAGCAAAAGCAAAACTGATTGTGATCCATGCTTACAATTAAAAGTGCACACCATTTCATAGCAAACAGATTAACATACAGATGGCAACGACTTTGTATAATGCTATGCAAGCTTAACAGAAATCTGTCAAAATGCACAGTGTCATATGAGGACCTGATATGTCAGGGAGAATCAGCTTTGCTAGTTATTCATTGCTGTGGGTAAAATGTGAGCAGAATTTTTTTTCCCCTAAAGCTTACGTCCCGTCCCGTCCCCCCACCCCCGAATACATTCTGCAGTTTGAGAACCTTTGGCATACAATAAAGTGTGCGCCTAGAAGTGAAGGAATAGACGGAATATACTGTATTCTAAATTAGCTTATCTTTATTCCCTTGTTGTTGTGGTTGTGTGTTTGTGTAACAACCCCAACTCCTTCACAAGGAAGTTTTTGTTGTATTAATTTAAAAAACAGTCTGGTTTTTAGAAGATGGTGTATACACTTGACACCTCTACAGACCACCTTAGAGAGAGGGTAAGAACAATGTATGTGAAGAGCCAGTTACCCATCGAGCCCATCATTTCTCACCATGCCTCTCACAGTATAATATTTCACAATGAAAAGAAGGGGGCTAACCCCTTGTGGGAGGGCTCTTGCTGAGGGGTTGAGTAGCTCTCTAGTATTATCAACGTAAGTCGACGTCTAGAGTTTCAATATTAATTTTGGATTAATTAATAATGGATTTTGATTTATCCAAGCACAAAACATAGGGTTTGCAGCAACAAAGACTGAAATAAGGCTTCTTTGCATGTGGAGAGTTCAAAATATAGCTGTGAAGAATTTAACAATCTGTCTTTAAATAATAAGCAGTCACCTCAGGGCTTAAATAAATATCAGTGAAAAATTTCTGCCCTCAGAAGCTATTTTTCAGCAAGATAAAGTATAAGGACAGTGGCATAAAATTAAAGAACTTTTTACATTGTAGCTAATTTAAATGGCCACTACTGCAAATTGAACATTATACAAGGTGTAAATGTATCAACTATTTGCCTCAAAAATAATTGACTATACAGTATATTGTTTGAAACAGTATTTGCATTATGATAGCACGTACAGACTTCAAACAGGAACCCCAATGTTCTAGGTGTTGCAGTAGCACATAGTAAGAAACAGTCCCTAGCCTTCAGAGGTTACAATCTAAATAAAAACAAAAGAGAGAGAGAGAATGAATTACCTTAGTTATATACCCGTGGAAAACTAAAGCCCAAAGAGCTCAGTGACTTGCTCTAGGTCTTACAGGAAATCTTTGCAGAGATGGACACTGAATCTCATCTTCCAAGTCACAGTCCAGTATATTACCCATAATCATAAGACCATCCTTCCTCTTGAAAATACACCGTAAGTTGTTTACAAGCAACTCGCTCTCTGATCATATTGCTACTGTAGAAACTTCATGCCCTGACACAAGCCAATGGGCCTTTCCCAAGTAGTTAGCCACTCTCAGCCACTCAGTCTAGACACATCCCTCAGATCCAGCAGTCTGGAAAAATCCTCTCCCCACAATTCAGTTGCTCTCTAAGGGCATGTCTAAACTGCATTGTAAACCCAGGCCTGTGGAACACAAATCTCCAGACTCAGTGTTTCCAAGCCCACACTTTTGTGCCTACACTGCACAATGAACCCAGGTTTACAATTTCTAGACCCAAGTCACACAACTGTGCTGACGCACCCAGGCTGCATTACACAGACCTGAGTCAAACCTTCTGATTCTGGAGGCATATCCCAGGCTTCCTACTATGCTCCCCAGTTATAGTCGCTCTATGCTTTGGGGTTCCCACAGTACACCATGAAAACTTGTCTGCCCATCCTGCAGCAACTTGACTGGAAATTCTCAGCTTGCCCACACGTGCAGCTGAGCCATATTCATGCTCCCAGCAACTGGAGTCAGCAACATGGATGAACTGCCATTGGAAGAATTTGTCCAGCTTGTGCTTTCACTCCTATTTCAGGAAACAGGCAAAACATTCCTGAGACACTGGTGGACATTTCAGCAGCGTTTTCTGACCCATTGAAAGCACCTCTCAAAAGGAGGAGATGGACATGGCAGACTCTAACCTGCTGATGACGTTCATAACTCTTGCTATAACTCCCAGATTGCCCATATGTAGACAGGTGCTTCTACAGCAGGGTCACAAGTACTGACTGGTGGGATCTCGTCATCATACGGACCTGGGATAACCAGAGCTTTCACATGGAGAAGTGGGCATTCCTGGAGGTTTGTGATCAGCTTGCTAGACCTTCCAGCTTCAGGACAAACACAGAAGATAAGCCACTTCAGAAGTGGGTTGCAACAGTCGTCAGGAAGATGATTACCACGAATCCTACAGGTCCATGGCTAACCAGTTTGGTGCTGGCAAGTCAACTGTGGGGGAAGAGGTTTGTTTATGTCCACCACATCACAATCTTTCTGAAATAACTGCCTGTTTTGAGAGAATGGGCTTTCCAAACTGATCCCAGGTCATTAATGGGACTCATGTGTCCATAGTTTGTTTTCGTCAAGAAGCACATGAATGTATAAACTGCAAACGGTACTACTCCATCATCCTGCAGTCCCTGGTTGACCACAGACATAGATTCACAGACAATAGCATGGATTGTACTGGTTAAGTGCATCATGCCAGCATTTCCTGCAGATAAAAACATTACCTTCATGGACAAGTGGTGACACTAATCCTACCAAATGACATTGTTATAAATGGCGTCATTGTTATAAATGGCCTGCTGTGCTCTGAGGAAAAAGGTGGGCCATTTTGTCAGGAGTGGACTCATGGCACTACTGTATTGTTGAACCAGTACACAGCCAGAAAGAACCAGTACACAGTCATAACTGGAGCGAGTTCCACATATGCAATGGAAATCAGGGATGCTTTGTGTGCCCATACTATGGTTTGCATGGCCCCAATAGATGAATGAATGAGTCCCTATATCAATAATAGGAACAGTGATTGAATACTACCTGAGGGACTGGCTGGGTCCCCTTCACACTTTCTACCAATGGTGATGGTTTTTATGAAGAATTTAAGCTCATGGGTATGATAGACTATATTATGTTTTATAAGCGTTTATCTTTATTTTGTAAAATGGGCATGTGCTTCAACCCACCACTTATGGATTGCTATTTATGTAGTTCAGTTTTAGTTAAGGTAATAAACAATCCTCATGACACCACACCTGTGTGCAAGAGTCTGTTTTTGCACATCCATTTAATAAAACTTGACAGCCAGGCCAGCCACCATCAAAGGCAGAATTTGTTCTCTTTGATCCTGTTGATGTGTTTTGCACACACTTACCACTGCTGCACTGAAGTGGAGGAATGAACAGGGAACATTTGCCCATTCCAGCAAGCGTTCACTCCTTGCGACACAGACCACCCAACAACAGAACTGTCCGAAGTGGGCTGCAGGACATAGTGTGGTGAGGACTCAGGGCAAAGAGCTGGAGTGGGAGGTGCAGATGGAACTGGAGCCTGCACTCCTACTGTCTTGAGCACAAGCTCCTCCTCAAACAGCTCTCAGTGCTGCACTCAAGCCCAGCTCATGGTCCAGCTATGCTGCCAATCTCTCCTCATGCTCTGCAGTCTCTCTCTGTCCTTCAACCTGGCCTGCCTCCTTCTCCCATTGGTTCTGCAGTCGTCATTAATTAATATCAGCCTCCTCCTTGACGCTGTACGAGTGTACACAATGCAAGACGCCTGATTGACTGTGGGTGCCCTGCAGAGGTGGAAGGGTCTGCCAAGACAAATGAAACGATACATTATTATCTGAGTATGTCCAAAAAATTTGACTTCCTTTGTAGCAAAAGTGGTTGTGGAATCTCAAACAATCTCAAATTATATTTTTTAATCATTTTTTTTCAGAATATAACAAAACCAAAGTTCTCAGATGCCCTTTAGATACTTGAGAGCTGTGCAGAGCAGAAAGCCATCGGACATTATCATAAAGTCCAGTTTACAAAATCAATTTATAAAATTTCCATACCACTGGCCCCTTATGGTTGCAGACAGAGGGACACTTGGTGTGGTTTGCTACCTATGGCTTTAGAATCTGTTTAGGCAGTCCACTTTCTGGAAGACATAGCAAAGGGATCTTCTGTTCCAGGCTACCAGGACCAAGCCAGACGTGTCTGCTAAAAAGCTTTTTATGTGTATCACACGCAAATCTATAAATGGAGGGGGCTAGTGGCCTATAGAGGAGGCCCTAATAATATCCTGCTCTGAAATGTGACTGTTCATCTGTAGTTCCTGCTCCAGGAAGAGCTGGCAATCAGCAGCGAACAGGATTTGGTGAAAATTCATGGTGGGATTAACAGGATAGTACTCTAGTCAGCAGATGTATTGCAGCCTCCCTGAAAGCTCCCTGCGTTCATGCAGTGAACACAGTGCAGCTTGGGCTTACAATACCGCAGCTTGCCATGGACTACAAACACACATCCTGGACAATTTGGACTCATGATACACCATCCAAGAATTAAATACCTATCCCAAGAATAGCCTGGACTCAGAGCATCCATCACCTGAATACCATCCCCTTCTGCATTTTGGATGTTTAATATGGTACCACGGACTACATACACACACATACCTATTACAGTTTAGACTAACTGAACAGGCAGTTTGGGATGGTCTGATGTGGCCAAATTGTACAGTGGGGCATACTTTCAGGGAAGGCAGTATAAGGCCCTTAATTTTAATGCCCCAACACAACTTTGTAACCTATGAGTATAGAGTAAAAATTTCATCATAACTGCTTGTTTAGCTTTTGTTTTCACTTCCCAGTAGCTATTTTGAATTCCATGTTGTGGGGGTGGCTGTGGGTCTGGCCGTGCCATTGGCGTGCATTGTCTCATTAGCAGATACATGCTGCAACACCTGGCTTGTAATAATCATTTCATTGGGTCATAAGACAGAAATCCACCCCATCCACATACGAACAAACCTGGAAGCAGAAACTTACCAAGTTCCAGTGCCACTTCTGCTTCTCGTTCCACTGCCTACTGCTCCCCCAGGGCATCCTCAAACATTTCCTCAGAGTGTGGACCCAGGAAATGTGGTAGCTGCTCCAGCCGCAAAGGTTCCTCGGGGACAGGCATGTGCAAAAAAAGTCACTTCCTAAGCTTGATCTTGTGGCACCTGTGGATCAGGGATGACCATCTCCACTTAGAGTATAACGTACCACTGTGTGCTTAGTGGTTGGCATATTTCCCAGCACCTGGCTGAATTCCTGACAGAAGAGGCAGGTAGACAGGGAGTTCCCAGAGATGTGGTGGTCATCCCTGACTTGGCGGTAATCGGACTTGAGTTGCTTGATTCACACACTGCACTGATCAGCTGTCCGGTGAACCACCAACATCACAAACAATGCAATTTCCTGGTAAGACGTGATCATTTCTGGTACTCTTGCTGATGTCAAATGTCTTATTTTCCTTGCACCAGAGATTAACCAGAATCTGGCTGCATTCCCATGGTCAGTTAGCAGCACATCTGGTGTAGGGCTTAATGCTGAACTACTTCTTGTTGTTGGCCATAGCTAACACAGGAACTGGTTAACTGTGTTCCAAGTTCAACAGTCAGCACTGGAACGAAGGGGTGCTTCCAGTTTCTGGGTATCCAGTGGGTACTTGATAGAGGACCAATAAACACTGGCCCAGGACATTGTGGGACAGCACTGGCAGACTCTCCAGACACGAGTCTGGGAACCCAGGTTCGAGCTGTGTCCACACAGCGAAAAGACAGGACTTGGTCCAAGTCCCACCACCCCGGCAGGACCTACAATTCAGATCCTGAGGAGTTAGTCACCCAAGTCAGAAATATTTGTGTGTGGATGGTAGGAGGATTGGGGCTCAAACATGAGTCTGAGTCCAGGTTTACAGTGCAATGTAGACATACCTTAAGAACCATTCCAGCTCCCACTAACTTCACTGAGATTGGACTGGGCCCCAAATCAGGACAACTCAATAAAAATTGTTAAGCGGAGGAAGAAGGTTCAGCATGGATCCAGAGAAAACATTTTTCAACTTCGTTATATTAAAACTACAAACACACTTGATCTAGCCATCTTAGACTTGGGGTATATTTATACAATGGCACTGTCTCACAGCATTGCCAAGCCAATTAAAAAAAAAGACACCACGTCTTTCCCAATTCAAAAGTGAACTGCAGTGATTCACATCACAGGACGACATCGATCCAGAGTAAATTAATTTCTGTCCCAGTGTTTTAGAGGTAATTATCTAGAAGACAGTAGGCAACAAGCAATTCAGACTTACCAAAAGAAAATGAACAACATCTCCTCGACAGAAGGCAAGCATGGGGTTCACAGAGTTCTGTGCAGCAACAAAATGCCACGCCAGCAGTGGCACACTAGAGGGATCCATCTAAAAAGAGAGACAGAACAGCCTCTTTATAATACTGTGTACACAGAATTAGGCTAACACTCACTCTGATTTCAGTGCGATATACGAACAGGTCAGATGGAACTCTTGATGCCAGTGGTCTCTGTCTGCTCCAGCACTTGAGAATCCATTTAGAAAGTCAGGAAAAGCAAACTTTTGACACCAAAAAGATCGTATTTTCTCTGCAACATTGTCCACAGAGAAACACGGCATTCTCATGCACTGTGTACAAATTACCAGTAAAAAATTATGTTAAAAAGGAGTTAAGACTGAGAGGACATAGTAATTTATAGTAAAGTATGTTACAGGCAAGTTGTATTTATTCCAAAACTAAGAATTCTATGATTGAGCTCCAAACGTGTTAAGGTATGAAAATGTACAGTTAGGGCACTAACTCTGCCCTGTAGGGACACCTTGTAATAACGATAGGATTATGGTTAAGATATTTGATTGCCTGTGGTCTCATTAAACTGATTTTAAAAAAGACTGAGTTCTTCCCCCTTATGGTGTCAACTACAGGTCATAATCATCTTTATGCCCCATGCCATGGGAGCCACTACCTCAGGGAGGCATGGCCGAGGCATTCCTATACCTCCGCTATCCCTGCTTGCAGGAGCCGCCCATAGAAGTTACTGCATCTGATGCAGCCTTCAGAAACACTGCCTCCCATCTCAGTCCCGGTCCTGGTATAAATCAGGTCCATAGTCTCCTCTGCCATAACTCCCTCATACAAAGATCTAAGAGTGAACTTCACCATAAGAGTTGTCTGTGACCTTAATCCAAAAAGAAGCTACTTGTTCTTACTCACACGACCATAGGGAAAAGTCATCCACACCTTCAAAGATGGTTTCAAGCCAATGACTAGAATCTTTAGCCAAAAAATAAAATAAAATAAAAGTTACAAAAATAATTTGTCTATATTTTTCAATATCTTTCATTTTAATTTAGCACAGATAGATTATGAGAGAGGCAGAATACCTTAGTTAGGGAAGCCATTGCCAGTAGTGAGTACTGGGTGATAGGATGATCTCTCAATTCAGTCTTTGCATGTAAGGGCTCAATACAGCAAACTTCTCCCTTGGAACCACTGAACAGACATCGAGACTCACATGTTCTCACACCCATAACTCTCCTGAAAACAAAGCAATCAACTTGATGAATACCTGTCCAGTGCCAAGAATGGGCCTGCCCAACACTTTAAAAAAAAAAAATTCAAAACATGATCTCAGATAACTACTCAAAAAAAAAGATCTTTTCACAATGCCTGGTAAGAGTTAGGGATACTGCTTTTATGGCATTTCAAGGCATATCACAGACACGGACAGGATGAGTGACTGGGATTCTGTTTTAAGAGCATTTTAGCAGCTCCTGGCCCATTACCAAGAGTTAGCACTACCCCACCCATTGTAATTTGTCAGGCCCTAATCCCATACTCCTGTCTCTGCCCACAGCTGCATATAACACAAGTTATACACAAAGGAAGAAAGCTGCCGAGAACTACCTTGCAGCTATTGCCAATGAAAGAGTTGGGAGAACTGGGCCTGAAGATTAAAAGCTGCACTGCAGGCTGAGAGAGAGGGAGCAACTTTGGGGCAGCTGCAGGAGTATGGGATTAGGAGCTTCTAAGGGAATGGTAATTTTCCCCACAGCTGCAGTCACCAATCTGCTCTAGTTCCTTTTTCACGCCCATCTAAATATATCCAAATTTGATCAAATTGCATATTTTACTGCAGTTGTAAGGCCAAATCTTAGTTCCAACATATGGTCCAAGGTAGGGAGGAATCTGTTGAACTGTGCTACATTAGGATGAATACTCTCTCCTTGTGATCCCCAAATGTGGTCTTCTACATACACCTGTGCTGTGGGTGTGGAGATCTTATACATTGCTTAATGATTTAGGCAGAGAAAGATTCTATGCTACTTCTGCTGTAGGCTTTGAAATAAAACTTTGTACCTTTATTTGATTTTATTTTATTAAGGTCCTGATCTATGAGTTTCTCACCATTTGGAAGATACCCTATTAGTTCAAATCCTTTTTTAGCTCTAAAAACTTTGATTCAGAATTAATACTCCTCTCTACTGTCACTTTCCCACAAAACATAGTTATTCTCTTACTTAAATGACAGCTCAAACACGGAGCCTCCACTGTCATTGCAAATTGCAAGCGTTGGGTCATCTGTAAACTGAACAGAGAATTAGATTATACCTTTTCTGTCTCAATTTTAAATTTAAAAAAGTCAAACCCGATGACAGCACATTGGCCTTCTATTGCAGTGCCAAAGATGTGGGGGGAGTTGATAGTGCTTCTGCCCCAACCTGGTATCTGTAAAATGATTCATTATCTACCTAAATTTCAACCTGCAGGGGAGGTGAAGGACTCCCCAAAGGTATCCCATTCTGGTAATGGAAGCGGTGTTTTGGGAAACTGACAGTGCTTCTTCCCACCACCTAAAACTGATTCCAGTCCAGGATGACTGAAAACCCCCAATACGGGTATCGGAAGTTTATTAAGCACCTACCCTTTGATTCCTTTCTTCCAAGAGAAACACTGAGGGAGAAAACACTAAAGTTTCAGTATGTCTAGGTTCCAGATAGAGGAAACATCCTTAGTAGGTTTTTTTTGTTTTGTTTTTGTTTTTTTAAGTCCTATGTTACCAGTCACTGGGGAGAGGTCTGAATGTTGCAGACCAGCTAGATTCTGTTGTCTCTGATCGTGAGCATGGTAAGATTACTAATCAAATATATTACTAGTCATTTTAATGTGACTAAGGAATGGAAGGAAAACGCTCTGTCACAGAGATAAAGTTGAGGATCTTGGGACAGGGGAGTTTGAGTGGGAGTTCTGTTAGAGGAGAAGCAAGGAGGCAAGCCCCTGTTCCTTATGGGCAATGAGTGAGTGTGTGTGTGTTTTTTCTTTTTTCAATTTGCAGAGGCTGATAGGGGGCAGTGCTGTGAGAGAAGTGGAGACCTGATTAGAGGGCAGGACTTCCCTGATTGGGGGCATATAAAGGCAGTGAAGGAGCCAGCCAGTGGCATACAGACGAAAACAGGGGATGTTAGGGGGAGTTTCTGAGTGGAGTTTGGGGGAGGAGAGGTTTGGTTATTTTGTTTTGTCCTCGTCAGAAGCTTAGGCTATGACAGATACAAAAGCAGCAGCGGTAGTGACACAAGGGATGGAAGAGACAATGAAGATGACCAGATGTGGAAGCTGCAGGATGTACATTATCCTGGAATGGGTACCTGACAAAAACTTAGTTTGTATGAAGTGCCGTCTGGTAGAGCTGATGGAAGGTACGATCCAAGGTTTGGAGAAGCAGGTGAAAACTATGGTTGCATTTCAAAGGGGATTCAAGCAAATGATGGAGGGAAGGCAAGACTCAGAGATGCAAGCTGGACTAGACAACTGTGAGGGTAGACTGCTGGGTGAGGAAAGTGGCCAGTGGAAGCATGTGACTATGAGAACCAGGCAGAGGAAAAAGATCAGAGTGAAGAAGAAAGAGTTCAGGAACATGTTTGCCGAGTTGGAAAATGAAGGGGCACAGCAGGCAGTAACAGATAGGAGGAGGACAAGGAAGAAGAGAAGAGTGGCTAGTCCTACAAGAAGAGGGGAAGAGACAATGGAGATAGCCAGAGTTCAGAGCCCCAAGAGGATACAGAATGACTTGCAGAAGATTGCAAGGGAGAACAAAAGACAAGGGGACTTGCAGCCAGAAAGAACAGGAGGAAGGCCAATCACACCAACACCAGGAAGAGGTAGGTCTATGTGACTGGTGACTCCCTACTAAGAAGGGCAGACAGGCCTGTTACTAGAGCTGATCCAGAGAACAGAAGAGTGTGCTGTCTGCCAGGAGCTAAGATACAGTATGTGGATCTTAGGCTGAAGAAGATCCTAATGGGAGCAGAAAGAATCCACTGATTGTCCTTCACGTGGGAACAAATAATACTGCTAGATTCTCACTTGGATGCTGACAGGGAGCTGTGGTCACTTGAAGACAGTTATCAGGCCTGGTGCAGGTTGGAGGGAAAGTTCCATCGTAAGGAGATGAAGCTTTAGCTCTGTTTTTCCTGGAATAACTTTTGAATCTTGAGCAAATCTTGCACTTGGCTGCTACACAAGTATTCACCAAGCAGCAAATATGGTGCAAGTGGCCATCAATAACTCAGATGGACTCCTGGCAAGTGAGGCAACTCGTAAATCCTAGGGATTTAGGCATACCCCAAAGGGGAAAAAAGCTCCTTCAGGGAAGGGGAGGGACCCTAAAAAGCACCTAAAATCAGCTCAAAATAAAACTAAACTAGAACTATTTAAATAAAAACTGATTACCTAGTCCTAACAGACTAGTTTAACTAAAGATTAAGAAACTAAGAAGAAACAGGTAACTAGCTATATTACTTGGCACAACTGAAATTTTCCATCTCAGGACATAGGTAGTGGAGAAGAAACTGAGGGTAGTTTGTTCATTGCAACCTCTATATATCCCAAGTTGGGGCACAAGTAGAGATACAGTGCACGTACAGAACAAAATAGGAACTGCTGCCAAAAATCTCCAGCAAAAGCATGTGGGAGCATCAATACCTGAAATGGAGCACCCATAGGGCTATTACTTAAAGAAGAATACCTGATCTTTTCCCAAAGGCAGAGAACGGGACTTCCGGGTTTTATCGAGTCTGGGACTGAAGGGAATACTGGTCTTATCCATGAAGATCTCATTGAAGATGCTTCCTCCTGGCTTGCACCCTATTCTTAGTTTCCTACTTTTAAGCACCTGAGGGGTAGGGTGGTGGCTCATCTGGGAAAACAGAGTCTCCAGGCTGTTTGCTAAACTTAGGACCATTTCGTTTGTCAGCAAGGAACAATTAGGACAGAGCCCCATCAGCACTGTCTTCCAAAGAGACTCCTTTAGCTTCTTGCATGCACTTCTTGTGCTTTGGTTCTTGCTCTTTATGTGCACCACCAAGGAGAAGGAGGCAGAAGTAGTGAGGGCATGTCAGTAACATACCTACCTTGCTTTGCTAATTAAAGCTTTAACTTCTAAGTTAGATTTAGTCAGCTAATCTGCTGTTCTTGCAAGATGAATCTGATAAACCAAAGTTTCTCTCTCTGTCAGTCCCACTCCCCGCCCAAGATTGCAAAAACAAACCAAAGAACTTTTGGACTCTCATTAGGATGCATCACTTCAAATTTGGGAGGAAATTCTACCTCAGTCCCAGATCTAACCTATCAATTTTGAGGCTACTAGACCCTTATCTGCAGATTTTGGAGGGAACAGGAGCAAAGTTTTAAGAGAAACTCAGCTGCAATCTTAACAATGGAGTAGATGTCACTTTCTAATTACTGCTTTTCATCTTGAAAAAACTCTAAGATAATTAAAAGAAAATAAAAAGAAAATCTGCATCCATTTTACAAAGCTCTAGATAAAATGGTATTGGCTCTTATATAATGCTTTTCATCAGTATACCTTTTAAAGCATTTTGAGATCATCTCCTTTGTAAAGCCACTTTGAGATCTACCTGCATCAAGACATATAGTCTATTACTACTGGGATTATTAGGGAACTATATAATAAGAATACTGAATGCTTATTACCTTGATGTGTAAAATTGCTGTTCCTGGGGGATGAGCATCTGTTATTGATCTTAAAAGTTTCCCACTAGCCAGATCCCACATGGTAATCTGCAAACAAAGTTAATTTTCTTCAATACAGGCTTTTGTTATCAAGAGTGCAAACTAAAACAAGATGTTCTCCATGCCTCCCTGAGCATCAATAAATTAACAAGTTTCTCAGTTCCCAAGAAATTTCCAATCTTAGATTTTCATTTTATGAAGGGGATCTGATAACTTATTTCTAAATTTGATTTGATGCACACTTTATCTTGCTTGTCCATGCACAGCCTGGAAAAAAAAAATCCACAGAAGCTCTCAATTTCCAGCAAAACCTACCTCTTGTCACCTTATATGATATCAAATTGAATGGATAATTATAATACACTCTAATTATCTACAATATACCATTTTTAAAATAGTGCAACAGTTCATACAATTTCTCCTATAACATTAGAGATCTATGTGTAACATCTACTACTGATCACTGCTCTGGATAGGTCAGACCTGTTGACCATAAATCATTCCATTCTCTTCAGATTCTTATACCATGCCTATCACCAGGATATTTGATCACTCTACAGCATTGCATGTGACATGTTAGCATCTGACAAAAAAAAAATTTCTAATCTCATCTCTGTCCACTCAAGGAAAACTGCATGTTAAATTTTATTTTATATCTGCATGCTGCACTGTATGTATTTTATTTGGAAGGTAAAGTCAAAGAAGTGTGGTGAGGTTTAGATTCTTTGGAATCATGTTCCACAGTCTTGGGCTTGCCACCAGTAATTAAAGACTGCTTTGTAAAAGCATGCACACAAGAGGGAAGAATTAAGGCTGAGTGTACTTCAATAAAACTTCCATGTATCCCAGCTTCTGAGTGCTTTACCATATGGTCTTAATGTAAAATTTTATTGTTATTATTTTAGAGATTCCATGACCTGGAACTGTTTGGCTAGAGGATCAACAGGGCATTGGCTTTTCCACACTTAAAGTGAGAGTTCTCCTCAGACTTGTCTCACTGACTCATTGAAACCTTTATGCATTGGGTGCACAAAGTTTTCAGCAGCACAAACAAAATGGCACCCTATGGAATCCTATGCATATCCTAGAATATCACAAGGATGCAGCAATGCTCCAGTGTGCATGTCCCATAAGCTTACCTCCTCTGACTGTACATAAAAAAAATGTTTAAAAAAATTCAAAACTGAACACCCAGATGCAAAGTGCTATTTTCATAGATTCATAACAGCCTAATTAAAACCAGTTTCCACCAAACTATCAAAAGGTATTGCATCCCTTTACTAACCACCTCCTTGCTACATTTCAATTTTCTGTCTTTAGCTATTGTGACAAAGGAAATATTTTTAAATGGTGTTTTTTAAAAAAAATTGAGAAATTATTTTTCTCTCGTTCTCTAATTGAATAGTTTTTACTCAAACTTTAAATTTAAAAACCCAAACACACACACACACACACACACACACCACTAACCTTCCAGTAGTGATCAGAGAAAATTTCAGCATGAAAGATCAGAATGTTATGGAGCTTGAGCAACTGAAATCATGGTCTGAAACAGGAAATGCTCAGGCAACTAACTAGATTTCCCTGTTACTCTAGCTATAATGCTGCTACAGAACTTCACCATTACTACATCTAAGAGTTCTAACACATCTAGAAAGCTAAAATTCTTAACACAACTTTTATATACTTTTATGCTTTATTTTTATAGAACAACTTTTATTTGCAAGTAAGAGTTTAAAAAATATTAAAAGTGTGGGTGATGTGTGCTGAGACCAACAAAACAAAAGATTTAGTTCCATATTGTTACCCTCAGTTTTGCGCAAGCCTTATATAGATCAGAAAGATGAGAGGGGCACACAGAGGCAATGTTCAAGTTTCCCCACTTCAGGGTATTATATAAAAACTCACTAGAACATGACTTCGTGGGGGAAAAAACATGTTCAAGCATCTTCCTAGCGTGTAAGAAACTCTGGTCTCCAATTTTTACTTACTGAAATTGGCTTGAAAAGCAGGCATCTCAGCCACTGCTAATCAAAGTGTATACAGAAACAAATGTATTTGTATTTACTTTACAACATCCCAAGTTAATACCCATCACCCTGCTTCCTCCCTTCCACTCCCCATCACAACCCAAGGAGAGAATAATGATGAAATGAAATGAAGAAAATAAGACAACAGAGTAGGGATACTATTACAGGAGGCAGATATTTTTCCTTGTTATGAAAGAAGAGAGAAAGGTATCTGGTGGAAAAAAGGCACAAAAGGAGATGAAGATAAATGAAGAAAGGACACGCACGTTGAGGTTATGGAAAAGGTTGCAGAGACTCTTAATCTTAAAATATTATTCTGATATGAAATTTATCTCCTTGAGAGACAAGGTGGGTGACGTAATATCTTTATTGGACCAACTTCTGTTGGCGAGAGATGAGCTTTCTCATCTCTCTCACCAACAGAAGTTGGTCTAATAAAATATATTACTTAACCCACCTTCTCTCTCTCATATATCCTGGGAACAACATGGCTACAACATTACATACAACACTTTATCTCCTTGGAATTTTGACTTTATAACTATGCATAATATTTGTCTTTCTTTAGGACCAGAGATAGGTGCAAACTGCAACACTAAATCAGAGCCCTCTTTCCCCAAAGCATGTCAAACTTTGGACCTACTGCTTCATTATAATACATAAAACCATAACACTGAGCAGCCCCAAACTTTGGGGAAAGATTCATATGTGAGTTACTCAAATTAATCCGAGCTCTCAAAATAATTCAGGATTAAGTGGAGCATATAGTTCCTAGATAACACTCAGATCAAACAGGAAAGGCTTAAACCCAAATCAACTAGCTCCCTAGGAAGAGATGTTGGTAGATGTTGGTAGACAAGCACGCTGCACCAAGAGAAACTGTTATCCTTCAAACAATCATTCCCTAACCTTCTTATTCCCCAACATTCCTACTCCTATTAAATGTCAATTACCTGTCCTTTTGCAAAGCCACACAGTAGTCTTGAACAGTCATTGTTGATACTCAGAGCTGAGATAGCCCCGTACTGGGCCCCAACAGCAGTGCTGCCCAGACAAAGCCGAAGAGCCTGGTTTGGATCTAAACAAGAAGTAATATTAGTAAGAAAACAGTGATAAAATACAAGGTATAACTATTAAAATTAAGGCCTCAGTCCTACAAATACTTATGCACATGCTTCACTTGGAGTATGAGTACTGCTCACATGCTTAAAGTTAAGTACAAGTACAAGAATTTAAGAGCAGGGTCTAAAGGGCATGGCTACACTTGCAGATGTAGAGCACTTTGAGTTAAACCAGCCCTCGTAGAGCACAGTAGGGAAAGCACTGCAGTCAGTCCACACTGACAGCTTCAAGCGCACTGGCGTGGCCACATGTGCGGCACTTGCAGCGGTGCATTATGAGCAGCTATCCCAGCATGCAAGTGGCTGCAATGTGCTTTTCAAATGGGGGGATGGGGTGGAGTGTGACGGAGTGTGTTGTGTGTATGTGGGGGGAGAGAGAGTGGGTATGTGGGGGGCTGAGAGCATATCAGCATGCTGTCTTGTAAGTTCAGACAGCAGCAGACCCCTCTTACCTCCCCCACCTCTCTCTCTCTCTCTCTCTCTCACAGCATTCCACACTAATGGTTGCTTTGTCTTGGAGCAGATAAGCAGCCGGCTGTCAGAAACGGAGCTTTCAAAGGGCATTTCTGCATTCCTACAGCCGATTCCAAACAATGACAAGAGTAGCCACTTGATTTAAGGGGATTATGGGACGTTTCTGGAGGCTGATCAGAGTGCAGTAAAGCAACACCTCGCTCACATTGGCGCCGCGGCACCTCAGCGAGGGCACAACAAACTTTATTCCACTCGCCGAGGTGGAGTACCAGCAGCGCTGTAGCCATGGAGTCTGAGCACTCTACGTGCCTTGCCAGTGTGGACAGATAGCGAGCTAGTGTGCCCGCGATTCCTTTATTGTAACTCACAAGTGTAGCCAAGCCCTTAACCAGAAAAGAGAAGGAAAAACACTTTGTATTTGCTTGACTTAGTGGACTATTTTAATAAGAACACAGTATTTGGTGGGGGTTTTTGAAAACTACATCAGAAGAAAAACAATTCTGATGATTTTTGGAAATACAGGCAAATATTTAATGTCCTTTCAATTATTCTTTCGTGGTTGCTGTTGGAGCTGATTTTTTTAATAAACTGCTTTTACTTTTTACTAACAGGTGGGGGAAGAAGTGAAAATAAAGGAACTTGTGTCCTGCCTCCTTGAGCAATGGCATCCTTCCCAGTACAGACTGCTCTCTTACCAAAAAGGAGGATTCTAGTGAGGAGGTAAGACAGCTTTCTTTACCGGAAATTTCTGGACACCATTTAACAAGGAAGTTAATAAAGCCCAACCTGAAACAATACATTTGTCTGAAAACATTTGCCACATGTTCAAATAAGCGCAATTCCTCCTGAAGTTGAAGTCTGAAATACGAAAGGTGTTGTTTTCTTCCTATCAGCTCAAAACACAATCAGTTCCTTCCTACTTTAAATTTTACTTACAACCTGCCAGTTAGAAGGAAAATTGCAACCTCTATAATTTTTTTTTAAAACTTGTTTTGTAAGTTGTCTCATGTCTTTTTTGACGTTAATATTATAGCTTCCCAAAAAGTTAACAAAAAAACCCTTTACTATATGGAGGCTGCAGTTTTCCTGCTAACAAGAGAAACCAATGCAGCAGGTCAGACTAGATGATCATAATGGTCTCTCTGACATTAAAGTCTATGAGTCTATAAAAGAGCAACCTATTTTTATTACCAATCCTGTTCATTCTGAATTTACACACACACTGGATTGCCCCTTTAACAATTCACTTTTGTAAGTAATATTAGCATGGTATTTTCAACAATAACATTCAACAATGCATCACCAACTGAAGTCTTCCACAAGTAGCTCTTTACCAATCTAGCTATAAAATGTGTCTTATTAGCTAGCTTTACACCATTAATTTAGAAGAACTATGCTGAGTTACATCTGAATATTATTTTTAGCCCCACAGTGCAAGTGCCCGCCTGGCATCCAGAGCGCGCAATCTGAACTCCTCTTCCAATTTACAAGGTTTTGAAAAGCAGACCAGTAAGTATGTGTCTTGGTTGGTATGAAACTGTGAAACTACCTTGGACAGGAATTCTAGATGCAGCCACAGCTGGACAGTGTCCTTGTAGAATAACGTATAGGGCGGCTCTGAAGTAAGCAACCTGATCTCGGAGACCCTACGAGTGGACGATATTGAAACCAGGAAAGACTTT
Source organism: Lepidochelys kempii (assembly GCF_965140285.1). Lineage (NCBI taxonomy): Eukaryota > Metazoa > Chordata > Testudines > Cheloniidae > Lepidochelys > Lepidochelys kempii. Next base: position 49,292,556 of record NC_136388.1, on the reverse strand, counting down.
CCAGGAGAGAAGGAGAAGGGAGCAGGAACCGAGAGGCTCAAAGGGAGGACACATGAGCCGCAACAGTACGAGATTCAGGTCCCATGGAGGGACGGGATCTCTAATGTGTGAGTATAGATGTTCCAGACCTTTCAAAAACTGGACCATCATAAGAACGGCCATACTTGGTCAGACCAAAGGTCCATCAAGCCCAGTATCCTGTCTTCTGACAGTGGCCAATGGCAGGTGCCCCAAAGACAATGAACAGACAGATTATCATCAAGTGATCCATGCCCTGTCACCCAATCCCAGTTTATGGCAAACAGAGGCTAGGAACACCATTCCTGCCCATCCTGGCTAATAGATTCTTGGAAGATAGCCATTGATGGACCTATCTAGCTCCCTTTTGAACCCCATTATAGTATTGGCCTTCGCAATACCCTCTGGCAACGAGTTCTACAGGTTGACAGTGTGTTGCATGAAAAAATACTTTCTTGTGTTTGTTTTAAACCTGCTACCTATTAATTTAATTTAGTGGCCCCTTGTTCTTGTATTATGAGAAGGAATAAACACCACTTCCTTATTTACTTTCTCTATGCCACTCATGATTTTATAGATTTCTATCATACCCCCCCTTAGTTGCCTCTTTTCCAAGCTGAAAAGTCCCAGTCTTATTAATCTCTCCTCATACGAAGGCCGTTCCATACCCCTAATCATTTTTGTTGCCCTTTTCTGAACCTTTTCGAATTCCAATATATCTTTTTGGAGATGGTGCGACCACATCTGCACACAGTATTCGAGGCGTGGGCATACCATGGATTTATATAGAAAGAAAATATCACATTGCCTCTTATCTATCCCTTTCTTGATGATTCCCAACATTCTGTTCACTTTCTTGACTGCCGCTGCACATTGGAGTGGATGGTTTCAGAGAACTATCCACAATGACTCCAAGTGGTACTTCTTGAGTGGTAACAGCGAATTTAGACCCCATCATTATATATATATATATAGTTAGGATTATGTTTTCCAATGTGCATTACTTTGCATTTATCAACATTAAATTTCATCTGCCATTTTGTTGCCCAGTCACCCAGATTTGTGAGATCTTTTTGTAGCTTTTCTGGGACTTAACTAACTTGAGTAGTTTTGTATCATCTGCAAATTTTGCCACCTCACTGTTTACCCCTTTTTCCAGATCGTTTATGAATATGTTAAATAAGACTGGGCCCAGTACAGATCCCGGGGGGACACCACTATTTACTCTCTCCATTCTGAGAGCTGACCATTTATTCCTACCCTTTGTTTCATATCTTTTAACCAGTTACCAATCCATGACAGACCCTTTCCTCTTATCCATGACTACTTATTTTGCTTAAGAGCCTTTGGTGAGGCCCACGTGATGAGCGAAGACCGACCTGCCCTGGAGCGGAGGGTGAAGACCGAAATAGTGGCCAAGTGGACTTTGATCGATGACAAGGATAACCCTTGGAGCTTGAGATTCAGAAGATGGTCCAGGATGGCCCACAGCGAGGCCTGCTCAGCCCGGATACCCCGGACTCAGGCTCAGCATGTGAACCTCTTCCACTTGACTAAGTAGGTTGCTGTGGTGGAGGGCTTTCTGCTACCCAACAAGACCTGTTGACCTAGGCTGAGCATTCCTGTTCTTACACATTTAGCCATGCAGAAGCCATGCTGTCAAGTGCGGTGCCACCAGGTTCGGATGCAGAAGACTGCCATGGTTCTGGGACAGCAGGTCTGGCCAGAGAGGCAACTGCAGCGGAGCAGCTACCGAAAGGTCCATCAGTGTGCCAAACCAGTGCTGCCGAAGCCACACAGGGGCTATCAGAATCACCTTCACCTTGTCCTGTTTGATCTCCATAAGGATCTTGTGGATTAGCGGCACCAGTGGGAAGGCGTACATCAGAGCCCCCGACCATGGCAGCAGAAAGGCGCCCAACAGGGAGCCCCTGTCCAATCCCCGGAATGAGCAGAACACATGGCATTTCCTGTTCTGACAGGATGCGAAGAGGTCCCACCTGTGGAGTCCCCCCACCTCTGGAAGAACATACGGACCGCCTCTGGGTGGAACAACTACTCGTGGTGAGTTCAGAAGGTCCTGGTGAGGCAATCTGATAATATGTTCCTGGCCCCAGGTAGATGCGCGGCTACCAGATGGATGGCATGCTGCACACAGAAGTCCCAAAGGTGGAGTGCTTCTTGGCAAAGGGCCGATGACCTGACTGCCCTGCCTGTTGATGCAATACATTGCTGTGGTATTGTCTGTCAGGTCCTGCACCACCTTGCTCTTCACTTGGGGCAGGAAAGCCTGGCAGGCCAGGCAAACCGCTTTGAGCTCCCTGACATTCATGTGGAGGGACAGATTGTCCTGCAACCAGCAGCCTTGCATGCAGAGCTCATCCAGGTGGGCTCCCCGACCAAGGCATCAGAAACCAGAGTCAACGACAGGGATTGAGCCACAAAAGGAACTCCCTCCAACACTGATTCAGGGCTCAACCATCAATCCAGGAATGGTCGGATGTGAACCAGCACCCTAACTACCGGTCTAGATTGTGTCTTACTAACTAACTACTGTAAACAAACTATTCACAAGGCCTTAAGGTTCAAAGACCGATGTAGAACAACCATTAGCCCTTGTGAAATAAGGGAAAGACACTCCAACTAGCCACCATGGTCAGCAAAAAGGAACTGAGAGGAAATAGGGCCAGCGGCACCTAATATACTGACGCATGAGCGTGGCACTTAAGAGGGCGCCACAGCTGACCCTACTGATACTGCTAGGGCAAAAATCTCCAATGGTCTGATCCTGTGAGTGCACACACACCTAGAATAGAACAGACATGAGCAAGCACTTGAAGAACTGTTCGCTTGTGGGGGGGTTCTAGGTTTTCTTCCCCTGTGAAGGGCTTATGGAGCTCCTATCCCATGACAGAAGGAGGAACCAGACTTCGCCAATAAAATGCCATCGCTATCTGCTTGCAGGGGGAGTCAGACCTAGGCCTTGTAGAAGTACTCTGTTTTGCCTGGCTCCTGGAAAAGTAGCCAAAGGTGGCCTGCAGTGGAGAGCCACAAACAGCACATATGCTTGTCTCCTCTTTTACTGTTCTTGGAGGCCAGATCCACGAAAAGAACAAATAAAAACAAAAAAGAAAGAAAGAGTCAGACCCTCAAAAATAAGATTGCTAATACAGTAAGCTGCAACAGCCAGCAAGAGAGAACCCTGCCTCCTTCACTGCCCAGCTCATACACCCTCAACTGCAATATACGATAACCTGGCCTTTCAGCATTCAAAACAACACTGTAAAGCAGGAGACACAAGCCATTCATGCGACGTACATGCACAATGCAATATTACTATACCTTTTCCTTTTCAGTCCATCGGGATAGGGTCAAGAAAGAGAAAAGTCAGAGAGAAATCAATACAACAGAAGAAAGTGAAGATAGCAGTAACAGACATACTATCAAATAATGTAAAGAAGGGTCTAGAGCCTCCAAATTCTGCTGGTAGAGCTTGTTTTGTTAACTCTCAATGTTTTGTTTATTTAATAAATGGGAGAATGGGAATTTTAATAAATGAGAGAAAGAGAGAAGGGTGGTTGGTAATCATATTACAGCAGAAAAAAATTAAATATATAGAATTACTACAGAAGTGTCTATGCCAGACTTAATCATGAAGTCAGTATGAACAGAGCAATCAAAGAGGAAGTATAATGGAAAAGCAATAATTTAAGAGAACATTTGTGATTTTCATCTTATGACCATGTATTATGCAACATAGTAAATGACAGGAGGGATTTTTTAAATCCACAAATTTTTGAAAGTTTGTTTCAAGTCCCCAGGTAGGATTTTCCCACATGATTTAGGAGCATCAGCACCATTGACTTTCACTGGGACTTGTGCTCCTAAGTCTTTTAGGCAATTATGAAAAAAGACCTTTCCCTTCCCCCATAGTAAGGAGCCACACAGAAGCAAGAATAAAAATACACAGATAATTCTGTCAATGAATTTTGCTAGTGAGCTCATAATATTCAACCCCCTACATACCCACAGTATTTTCTGTATGGTTATGTGTCCACTGCAGAGCTAACTGGGGCTCTTACTTGGGACATCCTAAACCCCCTCCATGCTACACACAAAACCTTCTCACCCAAATTTGGTGCTGCTTTAAATCCAGACTAGCTGATCTATTGGGGGGCGTGGTGTTTTGTTTTTTAAACCAAGCTACTCAAAGACTTCAGTAAGTCTGGTAGGAAGTTTCCTCTTATTTACAGAAGCAGCCCCTTGGATTATTTATTTCTCAAATCACATTTATTATGGAAATGCCTACAGGCCAGGCCAGAATAGGGGCTCATTGTGCTAGGCACTGCACAAACATAGTACAGGGAACGAGCACACGGCTAGGAGTCAGGATTCACAAATTCTATTCTGAACTCTCTCCGACTAATCTTACAACTTCACAAACATTTAAGTTAGGCCTCTCACCACCTCTCTGACATAGGTATATCAATGACCCATCTACAGATGGCGTATGAAACATAACAGGTAAGTAACTAGACTAAGATCACACACAAGAAGCCTATGGCAGAGCTGACATTAGGTCCCGATCTCCTGTCTGCTAATGCCTAATCCACTCACCATACTGCTTAGACAAATTAACTCCCTTCAGCCTCAGACATGCAGTCTAATATTCATATAAATCTATTGTTTGAATACGTTCAGTTTTCAAGAGATGTTACAGAAATAGAAGAGTTTAAAGAAAAGCAACAATCAGAGGCACACAAAAATATCAGTCATATGAGAAGAAACGAAGATGTGAACGGTTCAGAGGAAACAAATAAAAGGTAACTGACAGTATTAAGAAAAATACTCTATAGAGAGTATAGAGAAAAGAGACACAGGCCTTTATTTACTGATACACAATGGAACAAGGAGTCACTCAATGACATTAAGGGCATATTTAAAAACAAAAAATATTTTTACTTTTAAACACAATGCAAAATTACCCTGTGGAACTTACTTCTACAACACAGAGGACAAGAGCTTTGCACCTTTCAAAAGAGATTGGATATATAATAATTAGAACAGTTACATTACAAAGGATGAATGTTTATAAAGGCTATAAAAAAAACCTCATGCCTCAGGGTGTAACTCAGCCACTGACAGAAGTCAGGAAGAAACTTCCTCCCATGGACAGATTTTTCTACTGTGACATTTCTTGTACTGGCTTCTGAATACAGTTGGAAACTGGACACCTGACTACACACAGACAACTGGTCTGGATCATGCAAGGCAATCCCCATACCTCTGTAAAGGTGTACTTGAAAATCCCTCCTTAGCAGTCTCCTTCAGTTTCTCCTACTGATTTGACAGACTGGGGGTAAGAACTATTGTTTTAGATAAGAGCTTTCAAAACTACTTAGCAGAAAAGAGAAGTGTATAGTACGTATTTCTGTTCTGTATTCAGAACAAAGCTGATTACATATTCATATATATGATGAAATGTCCTCTTTAATATGCTCTTTAGTTTCCACTAGAAAATAGAATCTACTAAACATTTTTAAAAGTCAGTAAGTATGAATGATCTGTACTCAAGAATTTTAAGTGAGTTGGTTGAGGAGTGCTCCAGACCAGTAAGGTTAATTTTTATTAACTTAGGAGAAGTCAAGGTTGTGCCAATATGTATAAAGGATAAACAGGATAAGCCCTGTAATTATAGGCCAGTAAGCCAGACCCTGATCATGGGCAAAATACTGGAAAGGCTGATACATGATACAGGAACAATCACTGATGCAGAGCACTTGATAAGGTGGGCACAGTTAAACATACTTCTCAATACAGCTAAATGCAAAGTCATACAAGTAAGAGAATGTTGATGAGACTTACAGCAAGGGGGATTGCACCCTAGAAAGTAGTGACACTGAAAAGAACTTGGGGTCATTAACAACTGCACATGAGCTCCCAGTGTGGTCATGTGGCCAAGAGGGCCAACATAAGTGGATACACTGCGACAGTCTGTACCCCTATGCTCACCCTTTTTACAAAACTATAATGGATTTTGTATAAAGTATGCTTTGTGAGGTATCATTAGAAAACTCAATTTGCTGATCATTATTGTCCTGGCAAAATGTGTGTGGCAACATTGTATCTAAAATTGTAAGATTCTACTGTAGGATGTTACTAAGACATATTCAAAAGCTGGGGACACAGTCAGAAACCAGTTCCTCAGAAACAAAAGACAAACTGATGCCTCATCCAGGTGTCAATGAAATCAAATAGACTATTACCTGGCTAAGTGGTCATTCTTTGACAGGAAAAAGGGTGAGAGAAATTTACATCTTGCCAGTGAACAGCTGGAGGTTCCCTCTCCATAGACTGGCTGTCTCCTGATCCTCAGCTGGAGATAATTTTCAAAGGAAAAGAGAGCTATCAGACAGGAAAGCAGAGGCCCCAAAATCTCTCTCCCTTCATCACTACTCACAGCATTACCACTACCTGAAGGACAAGGAAATTAACACTGAACTGGGGGAGAGATCCTGACAAAGGATTTCAGCAAGTAAGACTGCTAAAGTATATGGAGAGAAAAGGAGTACTTGTGGCACCTTAGAGACTAACCAATTTATTAGAGCATAAGCTTTCGTGAGCTACAGCTCACTTCCTCAGATGCATCTGAGGAAGTGAGCTGTAGCTCACGAAAGCTTATGCTCTAATAAATTGGTTAGTCTCTAAGGTGCCACAAGTACTCCTTTTCTTTTTGCGAATACAGACTAACACGGCTGTTACTCTGAAACCTGTCTATATGGAGAGAGAAACCTTTGCTTTGAATTAACTTAGCTTGTTAAGTTAATTAGATGTGTTTTACCTTTTATTTACTTTGTAACCAATTCTGACTTTTATGCCTTATGTGAAATCACTTTAAAAAAAAATCTATCTTTCTGTAGTTAAAAAACTTGTTGTATTGTTTTATCTAAACCAGTGCTTGCATAGATTTTAGATAACAAGGTTTGTGCATATAATTTTCTATTAATGAAATGACAGACTTTATATGAGCTCATATTGTCCAGGAGAATACTGGGCAGTAAAAGATGCACATTTCTTTGGACAGTCTAGGACTGGGAGTTTACTTGTGTTCCCCACAGTGTAATTCATGGCTATAGCACTCACAGTATAGCTGGGAGTGATTTACATGCTTTCCGAAATTTATATCAGAAAGACTGGTGCAGATTGAATCGCATCAGGACATCTCATGCGAGATGTGGACAAACCCTCTTCAAATGGAAAATGAGGCAAACACCTGTACATGACTGGGATCTCCAGGCTCAAACGATAGAGCACATCATATGAGGAGGTTACTCACTGTGCAGTAACTGATGATGTTCTTCGAAAGGAGTGCCCTGTGGGTGCTCCACTGTAGGTGTCGGTGCACCCCTACGTCGTCGTTTGGAGGTTTGTACAGCAGTACCCGTATTGGCTGCACGTGTGGGGAGCCTGCCTCAGATAGCAGTCTTGTCTTAATAGTGCGCATGCACGGCCGAACTCCTCAGTTCCTTCTCTACAATGGAGGCCGCCCAGCTCTGAAGTAGAGGGGAGGCGGGAGGGGAGCGGAGCACCCACAGAGACACTCATCTCGAAGAACGTCAGTTACTGCACAGGTGAGTAACCTCCTCTTCTTCTTCTAGGGGTGTCCCTGTAGGTGCTCCACTGTAGGTGACTGAAAAGCAGTATCTCCCAAGGAGGTAGGGACTTTGGATCTAGAAGGAATGCAGTGGATAGAACAGCTCTGCCCATAAGCATATTGGTAATGGGTCCCTGTGTAACAGCATAATGTTTTGCAAACGTATTTTCAAAAGCCCAAATGGCAGCTCTGGAAATGTCCTTAAAGGGGGACATCATGCAGAAAGGCCACTGAGGCCACCATGGATCTGGTGGAGTTAATCCTGATAAAGGTAGGAGTCACGTTCTGTAGTTGATAACAGAGACAAATGCAACTCGAGGTCCAGTTGGAAAGTCAGTGGTTAGAGATAAATGAGCCCTTAGAGCGTTCCGCAGTGGGGACGAATAGCCTGTTGGAACGCCTAAAGGTTTTAGTCCAGTCAAAGTAGAAGGACAAATCTCTGTGCATGTCCAAAGTGTGCATCTAAGATTCAAAGGAATTTGCATGTGGTTTTGGAAAAGGTAGGGAGATGGATAGGCTCATTGACATGGAAAAATGCGTGCACCTTTGGGGAATTTCGGGAAGTAAGCGTAGGGTGACTTTGTCCTTAAAAATATGGTGCATGACGGATCTGCCATGAGTGCTGCAATTTCGCCTGTGTGTCTCACACAGGCAATCGCTACCAGAAACGCAGTTTTCATAGATGTAGGAGGGAACATGTGGCTAATGGTTCATATAGTTTTGGGTTAGGCATGTTAAGACTAGGGGGAGGTCCCAACATCGATTAGGCAGTTTGATGTGTGGGTATAGGAATCATAGAATATCAGGGTTGGAAGGGACCTCAGGAGGTCATCTAGTCCAACCCCCTGCTCAAAAGCAGGACCCATACCCAATTAAATCATCCCAGCCAGGGATTTGTCAAGCCTGACCTTAAAAACTTCTAAGGAAGGAGATTCCACCACCTCCCTAGGCAATGCATTCCAGTGTTTCACCACCCTCCTAGTGAAAAAGTTTTTCCTAATATCCAACCTAAACCTCCCCCACTGCAACTTGAGACCATTACTCCTTGTCCTGTCCTCTTCCACCACTGAGAATAGTCTAGAACCATCCTCTCTGGAACTACCTCTCAGGTAGCTGAAAGCAGCTATCAAATCCCCCCTCATTCTTCTCTTCTGCAGACTAAACAATCCCAGTTCCCTCAGCCTCTCCTCATAAGTCATGTGTTCCAGACCCCTAATCATTTTTCTTGCCCTTCGCTGGACTCTCTCCAATTTATCCACATCCTTCTTGTAGTGTGGGGCCCAAAACTGGACACAGTACTCCAGATGAGGCCTCACCAATGTCAAATAGAAGGGGACAATCACGTCCCTCGATCTGCTCGCTGTGCCCCTACTTATACATCCCAAAATGCCATTGGCCTTCTTGGCAACAAGGGCACACTGCTGGCTCATATCCAGCTTCTCGTCCACTGTCACCCCTAGGTCCTTTTCCGCAGAACTGCTGCCGAGCCATTCGGTCCCTAGTCTGTAGCTGTGCATTGGGTTCTTCCGTCCTAAGTGCAGGACCCTGCACTTATCCTTATTGAACCTCATCAGATTTCTTTTGGCCCAATCCTCCAATTTGTCTAGGTCCCTCTGTATCCTATCCCTGCCCTCCAGCGTATCTACCACTCCTCCCAGTTTAGTATCATCTGCAAATCTGCTGAGAGTGCAATCCACACCATCCTCCAGATCATTTATGAAGATATTGAACAAAACCGGCCCCAGGACCGATCCCTGGGGCACTCCACTTGACACTGGCTGCCAACTAGACATGGAGCCATTGATCACTACCCATTGAGCCCGACAATCTAGCCAACTTTCTACCCACCTTATAGTGCATTCATCCAACCCATACTTCCTTAACTTGCTGACAAGAATACTGTGGGAGACCGTGTCAAAAGCTTTGCTTAAGTCAAGATACAATACATCCACTGCTTTCCCTTCATCCACAGAACCAGTAATCTCATCATAGAAAGCGATTAGATTAGTCAGGCATGACCTTCCCTTGGTGAATCCATGCTGACTGTTCCTGATCACTTTCCTCTCATGTAAGTGCTTCAGGATTGATTCTTTGAGGACCTGCTCCATGATTTTTCCAGGGACTGAAGTGAGGCTTACTGGCCTGTAGTTCCCAGGATCCTCCTTCTTCCCTTTTTTAAACATTGGCACTACATTAGCCTTTTTCCAGTCATCCGGGACTTCCCCCGTTCGCCACGAGTTTTCAAAGATAATGGCCAATGGCTCTGCAATCACAGCCGCCAGTTCCTTTAGCACTCTCGGATGCAACTCATCCGGCCCCATGGACTTGTGCACGTCCAGTTTTTCTAAATAGTCCCTAACCACCTCTTTCTCCACAGAGGGCTGGCCATCTATTCCCCATGTTGTGATGCCCAGCACAGCAGTCTGGGAGCTGACCTTGTTCGTGAAGACAGAGGCAAAAAAAGCATTGAGTACATTAGCTTTTTCCATATCCTCCGTCACTAGGTTGCCTCCCTCATTCATTAAGGGGCCCACACTTTCCTTGGCTTTCTTCTTGTTGCCAACATACCTGAAGAAACCCTTCTTGTTACTCTTAACATCTCTCGCTAGCTGCAGCTCCAGGTGCGATTTGGCCCTCCTAATTTCATTCCTACATGCCCGAGCAATATTTTTATACTCTTCCCTGGTCATATGTCCAACCTTCCACTTCTTGTAAGCTTCTTTTTTATGCTTAAGATCTGCTAGGATTTCACCGTTAAGCCAAGCTGGTCGCCTGCCATATTTACTATTCTTTCGACACATCGGGGATGGTTTGTCCCTGTAACCTCAACAGGGATTCCTTGAAATACAGCCAGCTCTCCTGGACTCCTTTCCCCTTCAAGTTAGTTCCCCAGGGGATCCTACCCATCAGTTCCCTCAGGGAGTCGAAGTCTGCTTTCCTGAAGTCCAGGGTCCGTATCCTGCTGCTTACCTTTCTTCCCTGTGTCAGGATCCTGAACTCAACCAACTCATGGTTACTGCCAGATTCCCATCCACTTTTGCTTCCCCTACTAATTCTTCCCGGTTTGTGAGCAGCAGGTCAAGAAAAGCTCTCCCCCCAGTTGGCTCCTCTAGCACTTGCACCAGGAAATTGTCCCCTACGCTTTCCAAAAACTTCCTGGATTGTCTATACACCGCTGTACTGCTCTCCCAGCAGATATCAGGAAAATTAAAGTCACCCATGAGAACCAGGGCATGCGATCTAGTAGCATCCCATTACTAAGTGATTCCTTAAGGGACTTGGGGTCCCTTAAGGAATCACTTAGTAATGGGATGAGTAAAGACAGTCCTATCGTCAATGGCATCATAGAACACTGTAATTGCGGCCAAGTGGAGTTTGATGGGACTCAGAGATTAAATTATCTGGACTCTCCCTAATAGATAGTTGAGGATTAGTGGGAGAGGCATGGAAAAAAGGAGCAGTGTTTGTGACAGCCCACCAGTGTGTAAATCTTGTCCAGTTATAAAGGCAGGTGGTGCATGTAGAATTTGTTGTGTTATGAAGAAGTACATTTTGAACCTGCTCCAAACAAGTTCACTCGGCATGAGAGAACCATGAAGGAGCCAAACCTTGAGGTGTAACATGGTTAAATTGGGGTGGAGTAGTAGACCCTGTTGGGACAAGAGATTTGGGCAGAGGGTAGTGGGATGGGTGTGGAAAGTGACATCTTGGTAAGGAAAGGGTATCATGCCTGTCTGGGCCATGTGGGGCTATCATTATGACTCTGGCTTGGTGTGTTCGTATTTTTAATCAATAATTTGTGTATGAGTGGTATCAGGGAAATGCATACATTAAGTCTGTGTTCCATGGGAACATGAACTCATCCCTCGAGGAGCATTTGCCTAGTCCCGCTCTGGAACAAAATCTTGGGCATTTCTTGTTTGCTGCAGTTGCAGAAAGGTCTGTGGTTGGGTATCCCCATGTGTGGAATATGTCTAGTACTATATCCTCATTTAGTTCCCATTCGTGGTCTATGGGAAATCTTCTGCTGTAGTCATCGTGGTGGTAGAGAGAGAGCCAGGTAAGTATGCAGCTGATATTCAGACATTGTGTCTGAGACACTAATTCCATCGTTTCATTGCTTCTGTACAAAGGGAGCGGGATCATGCCCCCCCCCTTGCCTGTTTACATAGAAGATGTATCAGAGGAACAGCCGTGTTAGTCTGTATTCGCAAAAAGAAAAGGAGTACTTGTGGCACCTTAGAGACTAACCAATTTATTTGAGCATGAGCTTTCGTGAGCTACAGCTCACTTCATCAGATGTTTACCGTGGAAACTGCAGCAGACTTTATATACACACAGAAATCATGAAACAATACCTCCTCCCACCCCACTGTCCTGCTGGTAATAGCTTATCTAAAGTGATCAACAGGTGGGCCATTTCCAGCACAAATCCAGGTTTTCTCACCCTCCACCCCCCCACACAAATTCACTCTCCTGCTGGTGCTAGCCCATCCAAAGTGACAACTCTTTACATAATCAAGTCGGGCTATTTCCTGCATAGATCAAGGTTTTCTCACATCCCCCCCACCCCCATACACACACAAACTCACTCTCCTGCTGGTAATAGCTCATCTAAACTGACCATTCTCCAGGTTTAAATCCAAGTTAAACCAGAACATCTGGGGGGGGGGGTAGGAAAAAACAAGAGGAAACAGGCTACCTTGCACAATGACTTAGCCACTCCCAGTCTCTATTTAAGCCTAAATTAATAGTATCCAATTTGCAAATGAATTCCAATTCAGCAGTTTCTCGCTGGAGTCTGGATTTGAAGTTTTGTTGTTTTAAGATAGCGACCTTCATGTCTGTGATTGCGTGACCAGAGAGATTGAAGTGTTCTCCGACTGGTTTATGAATGTTATAATTCTTGACATCTGATTTGTGTCCATTTATTCTTTTACGTAGAGACTGTCCAGTTTGACCAATGTACATGGCAGAGGGGCATTGCTGGCACATGATGGCATAGATCACATTGGTGGATGTGCAGGTGCACATTCACCTGCACATCCACCAATGTGATCTATGCCATCATGTGCCAGCAATGCCCCTCTGTCATGTACATTGGTCAAACTGGACAGTCTCTACGTAAAAGAATAAATGGACACAAATCAGATGTCAAGAATTATAACATTCATAAACCAGTCGGAGAACACTTCAATCTCTCTGGTCACGCAATCACAGACATGAAGGTCGCTATCTTAAAACAACAAAACTTCAAATCCAGACTCCAGCGAGAAACTGCTGAATTGGAATTCATTTGCAAATTGGATACTATTAATTTAGGCTTAAATAGAGACTGGGAGTGGCTAAGTCATTATGCAAGGTAGCCTGTTTCCTCTTGTTTTTTCCTACCCCCCCCCCCCCAGATGTTCTGGTTTAACTTGGATTTAAACCTGGAGAATGGTCAGTTTAGATGAGCTATTACCAGCAGGAGAGTGAGTTTGTGTGTGTATGGGGGTGGGGGGGATGTGAGAAAACCTTGATCTATGCAGGAAATAGCCCGACTTGATTATGTAAAGAGTTGTCACTTTGGATGGGCTAGCACCAGCAGGAGAGTGAATTTGTGTGGGGGGGTGGAGGGTGAGAAAACCTGGATTTGTGCTGGAAATGGCCCACCTGTTGATCACTTTAGATAAGCTATTACCAGCAGGACAGTGGGGTGGGAGGAGGTATTGTTTCATGATTTCTGTGTGTATATAAAGTCTGCTGCAGTTTCCACGGTAAACATCTGATGAAGTGAGCTGTAGCTCACGAAAGCTCATGCTCAAATAAATTGGTTAGTCTCTAAGGTGCCACAAGTACTCCTTTTCTTTTTATAGAAGATGTAGGCAATGTTGTTGGTAATTATCCTGACATGTTGGTTTTGTATGAAAGGAGAAATTGGAGGCAGTCATTGCATATTGTTCACCGTTCTAGACATTGGATGTGAAGGGATGTCTCGGCAGGAGACCAAAGACCCTGGGTAGTGTATTGGGGCGTGTGTACTCCCTATACCATAAGGGATGCATCTGTAGTGAAAACAACCGATGGGACGTCCTGTAGAAAGGGGACCTGTAGCAAAGGTTGTGAGGCAATGTCCACCAGTGGAGAGAGAGTCCTAGACTCTGGGAGGTATGTATAAAAGTTTGTTCAGACCATGGATATTCGGTCTGTAGACAGTGGAATCCAGCTTTGGAAACCTCTCATGAAGAGGCAAGCATTCCTGACTACAAAACTGCAAGAGGCCATGTGACCTTGGAATTGTAGGCAAGCTCGTGCAGCCACTTGTGGACTGTTGCACAGCTTGGGAATGAAAAGGTTGATAGTGTTAAAAACGTGGAGTGGGAGAGATGCTATTCTTTTGCATGAGTTAAAATGTGCTGCTATGAATTCCAGTTGTTGGGTGGGAGTGAATGAAGATTTACTTAGTTCATTCACAGGCCAAGAGCATGGAAATATTGGACTGTCCATTGTGTGGACTGAATGGCTTCTTGGAGGGTCCTGGCTTTGAAAAGGCAGTTGTCGAGATAAGTAAAAATTATGATTCTCTGCCTTCTGAGATGAGCTGTTATGACTGTGAGGAGTTTGGAAAAGACACAAGGCGCAGTCAAGAGGCCGAAAGGTAGGACCCTGTACTGGTAGTGTTGTGAGCCCAGAACGAAGCGAATAAAACGTCTGTGAGCAGGATGTATGGTCACAGGAACATAAGCATCCTGCAGGTCGAGGGCTGAAAATCCAATTTCCCTGCTCCAGTGCTGGAATTACGGTTGCAAGAGTCACCATTATTTTTTTGTAATTTTATTTATCGAATTTATTGAGGCATCTGAGGTGAAGAATGGGTCGCCATCCCCCAGTTTTCTTTTGTGTTAAAAAGTAATGGGAGTAGAACCCTTTTCCTCTGTGTTGGTCAGGCGCTGGCTATACTACTCCTAATTGGAGGAGGTGATGAACCTCTTGGTGGAGCAGTTGTTCGTGAGAGCGGTCCCTGAAAAGGGATGCGGGGGGGAAGAAAATGGGCACTGAAGTATGGATGATATTTTCCATACTATCGGCCACATTTTCAAAATTCGCTTACTAGTGGGAGTGAGTTGACATGGAGTGATGAATTGGTGCGGCGACATTGATATCTTGGTCACAGATGTTGTTGTTCAGATGGTCTATGACTTCGTTGAGTATACACTGGGTAGCATGGATGTTGATAAGGTTGGTATTCATATTGTCTCTTCCTTTTGCAGGGGTTTGGATACCGAGAGACTATAATGTTGCTCTCGAGTCCTTCATGGAGTGAAGCACATCGTTGGTGTTACTGGCAAATAGTTTTTCACAATCAAAAGGGAGATCTTCTGTAGTATTCTGAACCTCGCAAGGAAAAGACGACGACGACTATGAAAGCCGTGAAGCTCAATGCATCATGATTGCTGTAGCAGTGGACCTCGCAGCTGTGTTGGCAACATCAAGCGCAGCTTGTAGTGCGGTATGGGAGATGATTTGTCCATCAGACTATGGCTTTAAACTGATGGTTCCCTAACCCCCCGGAATGTCATCAATAAAGTCCATGAGTTTCTCATAATTTCTGTGGTCATATTTTGCCAGAACAGCCGCATAATTAGATATCCAGAATTGTAATGTGGATGAAGCATACACTTTACAACCAAGAAGGTCCAGCCTTTTACTGTCTTTACCAGTTGGGGTAGACCTGGGAACTGGTGTTTGTTCTTTTGGTTAGCTACCTCTACTACCAATGAACTTGGCGCTGGGTGAGTAAAAAGGAACTCAGACCCTTTGGAAGGAATAAAATATTTCCAGTTAGCTCACTTACAGGTAGATCTGCTAGTAGCTGGTGTCTGCCATATGGTTTTGGCAGGATTCATAATGGCTGGATTTATAGGTAAGACAATCTTGGATGTGGAGGAAGGTTGCAGGATGTCAGTCAACTCATACTGCTTTTCAGAAAACTTCCTCCAGATTAATCCTCAACTCATTGGTGACTCTTTTGAAGAGGTCTTGAAATTTTTTAAAAATCATCTGACAGTGTTGGTGGGAAGGCAGTACAGCTTCATCTTGTGTGGATATGGGCTCCACAAGGGTTGGGGAAGCATGTGTAGCGTGTTTATCAAAGAGTGGAGTAACAGCTGCTTGTTGGGTCTCATTCATAGCCATGTGCACTGGTGGTAGCGAGGTGGCATTGCTCCTATTTTTGGCATCTTGGCAATCATAGTAGAATCACTTATATGGTGCTCATGGACCCCATATTGCCACTGACCGGGGAAAGGCATAGGTGGTGCCATCCATGGGTTTGTATACCAGGGAGGGAGGTCTTTGATGAACAAAGACCTAGATTTTCTGTGACCAGTGCTGATTTGGCTCTGTGACTGGGAGAACTGGTATGGTGAAAAGTCTCCCTGCGCTATGGCTTCCTCCTCACTAGAAAAGTGAGATACAGCTGGAGACAGGCGTCTGGACCGCATGCAAATGTCTGGAGAAAAATAGGTGTCAAGTAGAGGTAACTGTAGGTTAGGTGACACCTGTAGGTCGGGTGAATGAATGAACTGCTGTGCCGGAGAGTCTGCATGAGAGAAACCCTCTGTTAGGAGCGCCAGCAGCACTGGAGGGTCGTTCGGCACCGAATTTCTCTACACCATAGCGCTCAATGCATGCGCTGAGGTCAGCGGTGCCGGGAAGGTAAGCGCAGCCCGGGTCTGTTCTGGTAAGGTCCTCTGTGCTAGCACTGTGCCCACTGCGGTGCCAGACGGTGCCAGGAGAGAGGCAGGCAACTTGAAGCCTGAAGCCTCGGCACCGGGAACTTGGGCTGTCACCACAGCCAGAGGCGGAATTAGCGCGATGCTGGGGGAACCAGCACATCAAAGGTGCTGAGCCGAGAAAAGGTCTGCATAGAAGAAATAGACCTGCTCAGCAACCTTTTTTCTCGCAATGTTTCCCTTCTGGGTGAGGGAGGCAGGCGTTTTTTTGTTTTGGTTTTTTTTGGTCCTTTTTGGAGGTAGGAGGGCTGCAGTTCACTGAGGAGCCCATACCTGGATCAGAAGCAGGTCCGAGTGACTTCTGCCCAAGAATCATTTTCAGACGGAGTTCTCTATCTTTATGGGCCCTGGATTTTAATTTGGAACAGTGGGCACACTTGAGGAATAAGGGACCCCCCCCCCAGGTATTTTATACACTGGGAGTGACCATCCGACATAGGGATGGCGTCCCTGCATGCAGTGCACCACTTAAATCCTGGGGAACCAGGCATATTAGCGTTGGCTGGAGACTAAGAGGAACAAGCGGGAACAATTTTTGTTTTTTTAAAAGGGATGAACTTATCTAGTAACTACAGTGCTAAAGTAAGGGGAAAAAAGGATGTAGAATGGGTAAGAGAAAAAGTTTTAACGAGTCTGCTGTAGGTCCGACTCCAGCCGGGGACAGTAGAGAAGGAACTGAGGAGTTCGGCCACACATGCGCACTATTAAGACAAGACTAGTATGTGAGGCAGGCTCCGTGCATGTGCGGCCGATAAGGGTACTGCTGTAAAAATCTCCAAACGGCAGCACAGGGGCACACCGACACCTACAGTGGAGCACCCACAGGGACACCTCTCAAAGAAGAACTGAATGTCTCTCATTCTTTTGCCGGGAGCCTGAAGGACATGCACCAGCTCACCGCTGCAGCAATGTGCTGGCTATCAAAAACTTAGATATAAATTTGTAGTTGTTGCTACCTACCCAAACCATACAAAAGATGATGATGATATTTACATGCTGGAGGCTATGTGTGGACAGACCAGGAGTGGTTGTTCTCACAGTGAAGCAGTGTAAAAGGTACCCCAGATTGGAGAATTGAGGGGACACAGTTGTCCACCTGTCTAGATTGTACCCTGAGGAATGTCACATATATAAACTAGGGAATAGAAAGTAAGAGGGAGATATTCTGTATTCAGTATTAGCAACATCATTACTGCAATACTGTATCCAGTTCTGGAGTCCACACTCTAAAAGAATGCTGAAAAATTGGAAAGGGTTCAGAGAGGAGCTACAAGAATGAGTCAAGGCCTGGAAAACCTGCATAACACTAAAAGATTTAGGAAGTTCAGTCCACTTAGCTTATCAAAGTGAAGATTAAGTGGCAACTTGATCAGTCTACGTCACCTACATAGGGAGAAGATTTCTGATGCTAAAGGGCTCCTTTAAATTAGCAGACAAAGGCATAACAAGAAAAATGGCAGGAAGCTGAAGTCAGCAAACTTCACACTGGAAATAAGCAGCACATTTAACCATGGGGATTATTAGTCACTAGAACACATTATCAAGAAATGTGGTAAACTGTTCATCATTTGGAGGCTAAACACATCCAACTTGATTTCTAAAAGACATACTGTCAGGGTTCCCTCCCCACTCTGAACTCTAGGGTACAGATGTGGGGACCTGCATGAAAGACCCCCTAAGCTTATTTCTACCAGCTTAGGTTAAAAATTTCCCCAAGGCACAAATCTCTATTTGTTCTTGGACTGAGGTATGCTGCCACCACCAAGTGATTTAACAAAGAACCAGGAAAAAGGACCTCTTGGAGTTCCTCTTCCCCCAGCAATCCTCCTAAGCCCTTACACCCCCTTTCCTGGGGAGGCTTGAGAATAATATCCTGATCAGTTGGTTACAAAATGATCAAAGACCCAAATCCCTGGGTCTTGGAACAATGGGGAAAAAAATCAATCAGGTTCTTAAAAGAAAGATTTTATTTAAAAAAAAAAAGTAAAAATCATCTCTGTAAAAATCAGGATGGAAAATACTTTACAGGGTATTCAGATTCAAAACACAGAGGATTCCCCTCTGGGCAAAACCTTAAAGTTACAGAAAACAGGAATAAACCTCTCTCTTAGCACAGGGAAAATTCACAAGCAAAACAAAAGATAAGCCAGGCAAGGCAGATTAGTTTACCTATACTGGCTGCAATATTGGAGACTTGGATTAGGATGGGTTGTAGAAGATGGATTTCTGTCTGGCCCCTCTCAGTCCCAAGAGAGAACGGCCACAGAAACAAAGAACCCCAAACAAACCCTCTCTCCCCACCCCCACCCCCCCACCAGATTTGAAAGTACCTTTTGTCCCAATTGGTTCCTTTGGTCAGGTGCCAACCAAGTTATTTGAGCTTCTTAACCGTTTACAGGTAAGGAGGAATTTTAGGCTACCCTTATGGTTATGACACATAATGTAGCTCAAACACATCTTCTGGCCTAAGAATCAATGAATAATTAACACTTTCATGCCACCTCATGTTCTGGAGCCTGCCTCAAGGCACCCAAGAACATAATTCATCTTCACGTTCCACTGTGACATTGAACAGCAAACCAGATAACATCTGTTTTAATAATGCTTAGACTGTCAACTTTCTAATGTATTTATTGTTAGAGTTTTGAACATGTCTTAAAGTGTTTGCACATGATTTACAAGTCCACGATTATGTGGATTTTGAATCGTGGGAGAAGAAATGCCAGTCATGCTGAAGTTATGGTAAACAGAGGAGAAACCTTTGAAGAACCCCTAATGTAACATTAAATGTCCAAATTCTACATTTTAAAAGTTGATACTGTAGTTTGACAGACAACTTTATCTCACTTTACTACAGCAAGGTTTCTGATGTGCCTTAAAGAGTTTGTAAATGATTGGATGTTTTTGAAGCAGTATTACATATATATTGTTCCAAGATTTTATAGATATTGCTTCTGTCTTTTCCTTTGTGCTTTGGATGGGGGTGTATGGAAACATTCTCTGTACTGATTGTCTCTTTTCTTCTTTACAGAGAAAGGAGGAACAAAGTAGTTTGCACATATATAGTGCTTTACAGGTTCAAAGCACTGTATCCGACTGATGTAAACTGATCTTTACAATATCCCTGTAAGGCAGGGAATTATGCTTAGCAGCATCTCCCAGCTATAATATGGGGAACGCACAGTTTTTCCTAAGGTCAGCCAGGATGAGAACTCAGCCATTCCTGGCTCCCAGTCCTGTGCGCTAGTTACCACTAGTCTGCTAGTACCTCAGAACACCACATGCAAATTTCCACTGGTGTGGTTGGATATGGTTGAGAAGATAGAGTACTGTTACTTCTGCTAGCTTCAAAAGTATCTCACACTCAAAGTAAATCATGCAAATTTGGCTTTTAGATTACAGTTTACATTTAATTGAGAATATAACAAGTAGGACCAATTCTTGTTCAAGTTTGATTTTATCCTCAGCCCAAAATATTTAATAGCAGACTTCTCTCACCTTGAGAATCAGTCCAATAAGATTATAAATCAGCAATTGTAATAGCTAAGAAATGTATTACATTGTTAGACTTAACATGTCCTGCCAACATTTAAGTCAGGATGTAATCTGATAACAAGGAATCTATTATTTGAAAAATTAGGACAAATCCTAGCAAAAAGATGATAAACATTGTGACACAAATTTATGCTGATCTTGTTTATATTGCCTTAACATTCTGTTAAACCAAAATGAGGAATTTTCCTTAAGTATAAGAGACTTCTATAATAACAATTGCTTAGAAGATAGGAAACATTCCAGAAGGCCTATGAGATTTCTGTTGTGTGAACTCTAGTCAACCTGACACAACTTGTTATAAAGTTATAGGAAAAAATAGACAAATGACAGAATGGACACTTGCCATTTTTTAAAGCAATTTGAGTGTTTTGTCACGTTTATGACCCTGTATTTTGTACAGTTCTTTACTAAAATGAATTAATGTTTAATATATAAATTAAATATTAAAATATGACATTCAGAATGGGATCTGAATGCTAAAGAGGCACCAAAAGGATATTTTTAACTTACCAAAAATTAATGCCAAACCATGGGAAGTCCCCACTGCTATCAGACTTGACGCTGCCTGAACAGAACATGGAGAAAAGTTAAATTTTGAAATATTGAACTGCCACAAGTCCATGATTTAAACCCAGTCAGCATCTTTATTGCTGCTGACCAAAGTTAATAAGCAAAGGGAAAACCATTTTAGAAAGCTAGACAGCAGTGTACATTACAGCAAGCTTCCCACAGACAAGTAACAAATACATACAATTCAAAATATCTGTATCAACCACCCATCACAAGACTGCTATTAAAATACAATTTTACAGCTCCCTAACTGCGATGATCCCGCCCAGCTCCAACCCTGGAGGGGGACCCCTCTCCCAGCTCCCAGCCACTGGGCAACAGGGTCCCTGGAGCTCCCAGTCACTACAGCGGGGGCGGGGGAGTGCGACAGGGTGCTGGACCCTCCTCTCTCCTCATTTTGTCAGGGATGTTTTAGTAAACGTCAAGGACAGGTCACAACCTTCGTGACTGATTGATTTATTGTCCATGACCTGTCCCTGATTTTTACTAAAAATATCCAAGACAAAATCGTAGCCCTAATTATTTATTTCTGTCTAAATGACGACTGGTAAGGAGGATATATCAAGGGAAACTTGGCATTGACATTTGCCAATCTTTTACCTCACATACAATGGGAAAATATTAGTGCCTAAGTTCACGTATACACTACAGCTTAAGCCGTATAAACCACCCCCCTGAGCAACGTAAGTTACGCAGACCTAAGCACCGGTGTGGACAGCGCTATGTTGGCGAGAGAGCTCTCTCCAATCAGCTTAGAGCGTCTGCACAAGCAGCAGCGCCACTGTAAGCTCGGTAGTGTAGCCATAGCCTAATGAGCCTTGGTCATGGTCTGAAAAAAGGTAGAAAGTTGTGGGACAGGTGATCAACAGAAGCTTCCCAAATGACATTGCCCTCAACGTGACAATAGTGGGGGTGAGGGAAGAGGGTAGAACTCCACTGCAATAAGTGAGGTGTCTCAGGCTACTCCTTCTGCCCTGCATGCTTAAGATTCTGAGTGTGAATCAATGCCACCTTCTGGGAGAAGGCATAGGATGAAAACGTCAAAGTTTCAATACTGCACTATGGAGTATGAGGGATGGACCACAGATGTAACAGGACGTTTTACTATACTGTACTTTACAGTTCTTTCAGTACTTACTATTGCAGTAGGTAAACCAGCATCCACTTTGTCCTACAGTGACAGAAAAGTCATTATTAATAAAGTAAAAGGAGGCAGGGCTCCTTCCCTGTGTACATTTCTGTTCAGTCAGTACAGCTGCACTTTTGGAGAATCGCTCTGTGCTGCGTCTCATACACACAGTGCTCCAATAGCAGCACCAACACGACAATGAGGAGACTACGCCAGCAGCATTGTGTGGTCCTGCCTGTGGAACTGTCCCACAGAAGGCAGGAGCGAAGCTGTGGGAATAGGTACAGAACCCCATGATTCTATGGGAAATTTAAACCCCCCAAAGTGAAGAGGGTTATTTGCACCCACTCCAAAGAAAAAAGATCGAGATACACAATTAGCTTTAGCCTGCCACATGAAAAATATTCACTTTCAGTTAAGATTGCTCAACTGCATTTCTTATTAATGCAATTTAATAGAAGTCGAGAAATCACCAGCTGCACCAGCATTAAGATTCAAACAAAACTAAATGAAAAGAACCGTTACTTACCCTATGGTTCTTTGAGATGGATTGTCCATACCGATTCTACTCGTGGTGCACATCTGCCCCATGCATGCGAGATTGTATTTTTCTTTTTTTAATAACAATATCCTTAAAAGGCAGGGCAGCCTCAATCACAACTCAGTTCCTTTGCCAATAAGAATCCCAGAAAGCGGGACCCTGATTAGCAGGGATGTAGAGCAGATCATGGCATCTGTGTGGACATAAGGTACAGAGAGCAGGCTGCCATCGGTTCAAAGAGGGTACCCCAACAGACCAGTTAGAACCAAGTCACAATCCCAGAAAGGGGGAGTCTCCTAGACTGGGGTGAAAATGTGGGAGACCCTTGAGAAATTTTGATACCATAGGGTGAACATACATAACGTAACCCTGCACCTATGAGTAATCTGCAAAGATGGCCACCACGTGTACCCTAATCAAGCCCAGATGGAAAATCTTTTCCACTTTGCAGCACAAGTGAGTCTGGTAGAGGGCTTCCTGCTCTGTAGGAAGACCTCCTAGACCTCAGATGAACGGTCTCTCTCTAGGGGGGGTTAATCCAGCCAGCATCCACACAGTCAGATGCAGTGAAGCCAGGTTCAGGTACAGTAACCGGCCCTTATTTTGAGAAAGTATGTTGGGAAGGAAAGGTAGGGTTATGGGTGGGTCCACAAAAGTTCACCTGAGAACCAAAACTGTCTGGGTCTTGCTGGGACTATCAAGATGACACAGTCCAAGTCCTGCCCGAGTTTCTTGAGAACTCTGAGGATTGTGTGAACATGCACTAAAGTACAGAGGAGCCATGGGAGGAGAAATGCACCCATCTGCAAACCTGGGCCTACTCCGTACCCCCAAGAGCAGAATGCCCAACACTTGCTGTTCTTATACATCATAAATAGACCCATCAACAGCTATCCCAACTTCAGAAAGATGCTGTGTATAACAGAATTGCTGAGGAACCGTTAGTAACTCTTTCAGAAGTCCTGTTGAGACAATCTGCAAAGGTGTTTCACAGTCCAGGAAGGGGAATAGACTCATGTGATTTGGTGGACTAAGCACCATTCCAACAGATGCAACACTTCCTGGCAGAGTGGAGATAACTTTGCCCCTCCCTGCATGTTGGTGTAGTAATTCACAGTGGTGTCATCAGTGACTACATGGACAGGGAGACATTAGAGAAGAGGAAAGAAAGCCTTGCAGGTGAGTCACATTGCCCTGAACTCCATACGTTCATATGCGGCAAGCTCTCAAACAGTCATACTTTTCCTTGGGCTTTTAAATGGCCAAAATAGCTCCCCGCTACAAAATGGAAGCACCTGTTATTACTATCTTGGTGGCAACAGAGAGAGACTGGAACGGATCTGTACACCAGTTTTAAAAAGATGGGGACTTCTACAGGGACAGTGATAAGCTGGTCCATGCCGCATTTTCTGGGTGGATATATATGGATTTCAACCAGCTTTCTAGCAGCTAGAGGTGAAGATGCTGTGCAACATAAATACACACTTCCATACATCCCATGAGTTTAAGACACGACTTCGCTGGTGTTCTAGGGTACTTGCAGAGCTGGTTGATAGAATCTGCCATGGTTGGAAAGCACTATTCATTTGATAAGCTCTTGCAGACTTGCAGTCCACTGGAGCCCAGATAAACTGTATAGATTAGGTCAGGGTCACAGAAGGCTTGTCCCTGTTGACCCTGAGACTCAGGGAGCTGAAGAAACAAAGGACTGCATAAATGAAGTTTTTGACTTTTTGAATCCCTGAACAAGCCAATTTTACAGGTAAGGACATACTTACATTTGTACTCCCAGTCTGCACAGAGGGGCAGCTACTCCTTTGTGAAGACGGGACTGGGGGAGGGCGGCGATGGACAGAGGCAAATGTTGAGAGGCCAAAAGGCAGTAACTCCTTGTACTGGCACTGACAGGTCCCAACCAAAAATCTGAGCTTGGTGAATGGAGATGTGAAAGATAGAGAGCCACAAACCAGTCCAATGGATCCAGGGAGGGGAATACAGCAGCTAAAGTAACCATATGGAATCTGAAATGTCGGACGGAGACATGGAGATGTCCAAGGCAGAGGATGGAAATTCAACCCCTCTTCTTCTATTCCCACTACTTTTTCATTCCAAAGAAGCCTCTTCTTTTTAATTCCAAAAGTACTTCCTCCACAGCTCCAAGTCATATTAAGGAGTTCACTTTCTGTTCCAAAAAAAGGACACTCGTGAGAGCATTCCCTGAAAGGAGATGGGGAAGGGGGTAGGCAGAAACTGAATGGAATACCCTTGACTAACTACCTTGAGGACCCACAGGTCTGAGGTTATTCTCATCTAGTTCCTCAGGAAGAAGGTTCTCAAAAGGGGTGGATGGGGAAAGGACGAACCATAAAACGTTCTGCCAGGCTCTCAACACTCACATCAAAACCAGTTCTTTAAGGAGGTGCAGCACGTGGGATGGAGGAGGATTGAGCAATGTCTGTGGAACCTCTGTCTCTTGCATGGAGGCTCAGAAAACTGTTATGTGTAGGACTGACTTGGATTTGCTGATTTCTCTGTGATGTAAAAACACAATGTGGGAACACAAAGGCCCAATGGTTGAAGAGTTGCCTTAGTGCACTTAAGACTGATGTGTTGTCTGTAGGGTTGGGGGGGATGGAGAAGATCGGTAACCTCAAAACAGGAGGTCCTCTTGTGGTTTTGACTTCCCATTGGATTTCAGGTGTCTGGACCCAGGAAGCAGGTCTCATGGCAATGCCAGATGCCATGGTCTCTGCCACCATATCCAAGCAGGTCCTGGTGGCCAGCTACACCTCTACCATCAAGGTCTTCACTCCTCCTAGTGTTCTCCTGTGGCAAATTGTTCAGGAGGTTTGAGAATCGCTCCCAAAGGAGGAAAAGAAAATTTTAAAAAATCAAGCTTTGAAAGCAAAACTTGATAATTAGCCACCCTCAACTGGAGGCTGACAAGAATAGACATTGTGGCCAAACAGGTACACTTTTGGGGGCGGAGCTCCCTCTTGTTTAGATTTCTCCTGGACCACCAGTAGTCAGGTGTCAGGTGTTGGAAGAAACCCTCAAATCCCCTCACAGGGGGGCTAGCATTTCCTATCTGCTTTGAGGTAGGTGGAATGAAGGTGGGAGTATGCCAGATCTCCTTCACCAGCAAAAGATCACCCTCATTTTTGAGCATTGCTATTCAGCCCACCTTGCAATGTGGATAACATCCAAAAATTTACCTTTTTTCTTCCTGAATTATCTCAGATAGAATGTCCAAAAGGATTGCTGAGAACTTTGAGGAGATCCTGGAAAATTTTAAACTCATCTTGTGAGACTGAAGAAGATACGTTAACAGCTTCACCCAGAGCCAAGGAAGCTTGTTGAGGAGGTTGGTGGTTCCTGGACAGGAGAAAGTTGGTCTTTCCAACTGAAGTACTCCTCCGCTGTGTTTGGGAAAGTGGAGCAGTTAGAGGAGGCTAAAATTGTTTCCTCAGAGAAGGGGGTATTGGTTGAGAAACAAAAGAAGTGGGTCTCTTCCAGAGTAGGAGTTCATGCCCAAGGGAGGCCAATAATGGCCAGAGTTGTTAAACTGTAGAGGATATTGTGACGAAGATGCTCTTTGGAATCTACTATGTTCATCTTTATAGTACTCTCTGGGCTGTCCACTAAATGCCCACTGTCTCACCCAGGGAGGAGATCGGGATCTGGAGGTAGAGGAGCCTCCAGTGCATTCAAGTGAGGACAAGCAGACATAGGTCTCCTCCAGAGAGAGGCAGTCCTGTCCAGGCTATCAGGTCTGCACGGTACCAGATGGAACAAAGCCAAAGTAGACAGCTGATTCAAGACGTCTCTCAAAATGGTCCAAGAGAGGAGACTGGTACCAGACTGATGAAAAGTTCCACCAATACCAGGATGTTTGGTACCAAGTGGACAGCAGTGCCAAGGAAGTGCTCAGTGATGTGGTAGGTGGTAGTCACCAAGGGTCTTGGTGCTAGAGCACATAGTGCAGACGCCATGCCAGAAGCACCGCAGTCCTTTTGGAATGGAGTCGTCGTTGATGCCAACGCACCAGGACAGGGCTCGAGGCTGCACTTCCTAGCAGAGGGAGCTTGAGAAGATCTGAGTCTCATACTCAATGAAGGACGGCAAATTTGCATCTGACGTCCTGACTGCAGTGGTGCTTCTTTTCTCCTCTCCCTGGTGCCTGAATGCCATCTGTGGGAGGAGAATGCAGGAGACGTAGAGGTGGTACCACAGCTAGCCAGCGCTGAGAACAGGAGCAGTTGAGCTTTCCCAGGCTTCTTGGGGACAATAGACTGGGGTTGCATGGACATCTCCATCAAGAATAACGCAGCCTTGTCTCTCTGTTCTTGAGGATCTTTTTAGCATATCAAGCAATGCTATGTTGTGTCCCTCTCCCAGGCAGGTGAGACATCTGCAGTGCACATCATTAGTGGGCACAGTGGAGTTGCATGAGGGGCAGGTATTAAAGATGGGAGACTTGAAAGTCACCAAGATGAACAAAAATAAATAAAAACCAAAGTTTAAGAAAGCTAAACGAGTTCACAAGTGAGACAGGAGAAACTGTTGCTCGAAGACACAGACAGTACTAGTGTTTCTTCTTACCACCCATGGCACGATGGAACTGAGTGACAATTACAGCTGCCTTACCACTTATGTCCTCGGCTTCAGTGGCCGGGAGGGCACAAGGGAGCAGCCACAGCCGACATTCCTTTTTTTTTTTAAACTGATTTCATGCACATGGGGTGTACATGCACCAGGAGTAGAATCTGTGTGGATAATTACTAACATATTTTACCACAAAATTAAATCTTGCTACCTCAATGCACTCTAGCTCATCACTAACACTGGCAAACCAGGTGCCAGATCATGCGAAAGCCTAGGCATCAGCTGAGAACTGTCAAACTCACAGCTGGAAGCTAGCCAATTCACTTGTATTTATACTAATACAGAAGTGATAGTTAAATGCATAAGAATGCATTTGGTGTTTAAACTTCAAAAAAACTAATTGGATATTACATGCATTGTTTTCACTTATCTGAATCCTGTTATAATGTAATAGCAAACATTTATATTGTATATATTCTTGTAACTAAATAACCCATCAAATAAGAAAGAAGCCTTGTGTAATCCAAATTAAGAACTAACAGGAATGTGCTAATTCTTGTGCATTGAAGGCAATCAGTCAGTGTGTGATGATCAAAAATGCAAAACATGCTCCTTTCTCTCTGCAGATTACTACATCTTTACTGTCATTTGGAATTAGACTGCAACTCATCTGTACATATTTTTACCTGCTTTAACCTCTCAGTAACTCTCATTCCTTTTTCTTAGCTAATAAACCTTTAGTTAGCATACTATAGAACTGGCTGCCAGCATTGCTTTTGGTGTGAGACCTGGGATGTAAATCTACCTGGGTGACTGGTCTCTTGAGAGTAACACCAAAAATCACAAATATTCCAGGTAAGTGACCATTTATCACATAGCACTACTTGCCTTGGTGGCACGATAGACTGGAGCGTCTAACAGGACTGTCTGCGATTCCCTTATAAAACTGCTGAAGTACTTTGGGAGTTCACATTTGGTACTTGATTGGTGAGATCTAATTACAGATACTACCAGTCTGGGGTGTCTGCCTTGCTTTTTACAGTCTGCCCTGAGGCAGGCACTCACAGTTATGAGCCATTCCAGACAGCATGACAGTCATGACCAAAACAAAACTCCCTTTTATTTCCAATATATAGCATCCCACTTGGCATACATTCAAACCCACAAAAACAAGCAGCTTTAACTCTGATCTCAGACAGACACTTCCTCTGGGTCAGTGTAGCAGTACAGTCATACTGTGTTTTATGTGGCAAGACTGAGGTCAGAGTTAATATAGTCCATCTGACTAAGACTGTAAAAAAGTGGATGCATGCATTATAGCCAATGAGGCTTATAAGGGCAGGGATCAGTCAGACCATAAGCTGATTCAGTATCATCATCCATTTAATGAAGCAAAATAGTGCTGAAAGAATCTTTTTTTTTTTTGGCAGAAAACATTCTAAGTACGTTTCAGAACAGCAAGGCAAGTCTATTTGGTTAGCACAACAGCTTGCTTTCCTACTATTTAGTTAATCAGAGATTTCAAGAAAAGTTACCCCTTCCCCTTCAGTGGTTCATAAACTTTTTTCCTAATGAAAAGGTGATATTTTCAGTCTTCATATCATTACTATTGTCATGGGGGAGTTCCCTCTGATCTGTCTTTATTTAAGAATACTTTAGCCATTTACTTTTCTTTATAACTAGATGTAGTGATTAGACTGGACTGGAACACACAGGTTTATATTTCATTGAACTTTTTCTTTGAGATGAATTCTTTAACAGCCATTTCCTTTGGGACTCACTTTCCTTCCAGAGGCTGTGGATGAGCACTGCGAGAAACCAGCTTTCCTGACTCAATGCACCACTCCTTTGCCTCTTCATTAAGCTCAGAGGTACAGAATATTACTTGAAGCTAAGAGCGCACAGTGTGAAACTAGAAAAGGAGTACTTGTGGCACCTTAGAGACTAACCGATTTATTTGAGCATAAGCTTTCGTGAGCTACAGCTCACTTCGTCGGATGATGCATCCGATGAAGTGAGCTGTAGCTCACGAAAGCTTATGCTCAGATAAATCGGTTAGTCTCTAAGGTGCCACAAGTACTCCTTTTCTTTTTGCGAATACAGACTAACACGGCTGTTACTCTGAAACCTGTCAGTGTGAAACTGATGAAGTAGAACTCTACACACTTCTTACCAGAGTAGCTACTGTTTTTATTTACCAATTTATATTCTCATTCCTGTTCATTGTAATGAATAAGACACTTACTGCAGCAGATACTATTTGGGCAGAAATTCCTTTCAGAAGAGAAAGACGGACAACCGATCCATGAAGAGAGAAAGAATCAGGGAGTTTTTTCTTTCTAAGAAGAGTAAAAACGTTGTTAGTCCAGAATAAATCCTACCATCTGAGTTTATAGGAAAAAGTTACTAACAGTTGCAATCACCTCATTCACCACACACTATCCAAACCATGCAATGAGAGAGGCAGGAACATATTTTCACAAATGATATGGAGTGAGGTTTGGGCCCCTGCCTTGAATTGTACCCACTTTGTCAGACAGATTCCACAAGCACTTGTATGTCAAGTGAGAAATCCATTCAACTTTCTGATGCACACAGGCACAAAACCAAAGGGAAAGAGATTTTTAATACAAAACCTGCCTTGTTAAAAAGTTAGTGTGTCTGCTTTGTCTTTTTGTTAACCCTTCAATTTGACCAAATATTAACAGCCCTCCAAAAAGATCATTTTCAGGCTTTTAAGAATTCTCTCCAATTCAAATGATTTCCTCGCCAAACACTGAAACATCAGAACTATTAATAAAAGGTTGCAAATGATTATTTTCACACTTCATATTTGAAAATGGCTGAAATGTTCCTGCTCATTTTTATTTAATCACCACCACCCTTGGGCAGAGATTAGATAT
This sequence comes from Lepidochelys kempii, assembly GCF_965140285.1. Classification (NCBI taxonomy): domain Eukaryota; kingdom Metazoa; phylum Chordata; order Testudines; family Cheloniidae; genus Lepidochelys; species Lepidochelys kempii. The sequence goes on along the minus strand of NC_136388.1, from coordinate 49,262,804 downwards.
GGAAAGTTTCAGCCTGAAAAGTGAAAGTTTGAGAAATTACAAGGAGCTGAACATGGCCCATTAGAATAGGGACAGCCAGGCAATCTTAACTATAGGTGTTATGCATTAACACAGATTTTAAAATTTAATTGAACTCTTAGGTTGAACAGTTTCATTTGATTTGAAAGTTAACAATGTTTTTAAATCAGCCAAGAACAGTAAAACTGGAAACTTATTTTTCCCCATAAACGAATTCAAGCATATTTTATTAAAGTGTTACTGTATATACAATATAATGTACTAATAAAGCCCCACTGACACAGGGCCTCATTGTGATGCTATAAATTAACTGTAAATTCCTACATATACACAGATTTTCAAAAATGGCCTTTGAGAACTCCTGGGTGCTCAGCACTTCTGAGTGAGGACACACATTTAGGACCTCACATGTGGACTTTGTTAAGATTTTCAAAAAATAGGTGCCTATGTTTTTTTAGTATGGCTTATGGCTATTGTCAAAGACCACGTACCCTGAAGTTAGCTTGGCCTAAAGCCTGCAGCAAGGCCTTGTGGTTTCTGCAGTACTTCTGTACAGCAAACTGGAAATACTACTTCAACACTTCAGGCAAACTGAATTTGATAAAAACTTGTTTTTAACCTATGAAAATAGCCAGTATGTCATTGTATCTTATTTGACTTTACATTCAAATCATTTTATTTTGCCCCAATCATTTTTCATCTAATCTTATATTAATAACCACTGCACTGTGCAAATTTTCAGGGGGCAGCTGGAACTTTTGGCCCCAGAGAAGGAACCAGGAGTGGTTTGGGATTGTGGGGCTAGAACATCTGGTACAAATAATCAGCCGTTAAATTGGTTAAATAATCAACAATACAATGTTGCCCTCTAAACCGTGATTAAGTTAACACTCCACTAAAGAGAGGGAACAGTTCACATACTCTCAAAAAACACTGTTTCTGGATGTCTACACACAAATTCATCAATTACACTGTTCACATTTGGAAGGTTTTCTTTACAATCACAATAGATAATTTTTTAAATTTAAAATAAGCCATGAAAGTCTAGATTCTGGTACACAGTTCTGCAAGTTTTCACAGCCCACTGCAGCATATAAAGAGCCATGGTGCAAAATGTCTATCTTTCTGTCTAGTGGATCCTTTAGGAAGAAGTAGCCCGTGGCAGAATTACTTTTCTTTGTCCACATCATCCATTTTTAACACCTGCACTGGGGTTTGATCCTATCAGAGTTTACAAAAAGTATATTGAGGGATTTTCCTCTTAATGGTGGGTTTTTCCCCCCAATAAGATAACAAAAAGATTAGGTTTTTATTGAGAAAACTGGTTCTTTTATATGAAAAATATTTCAACACAGAAGTTTGGGTGGTTCTTTGCTTGGTATTGTTCTAAATGTCTTTTGAATAGTAGACCACATTTCTAGTTTACAATTCAATACCTGCTAGCTTGTCCCATTGGATCTCATACTAATCCCATGGATTGAATAGACTTGAGTGTAGGTCAGAAAATATAGTTGTGTGGTGCTCAGTGAAATATGATAAATCAGTTCCAATACTCATGACACACATCTTTCTGACACCATCTTTGAGATTTAGAACTGCCCAACTTATCAGTTACCTTTTCGAGTGCGTCCTGTCCCCACTGTCCGAGCTTGCCAAGGAAGATGTGTCATAGGAGTGAGTGTCAATATTATCAATGTTTAAAAGAGAGGGATCCTCAAGAACGAAAGACTCCTCTTCATCATCAGTCTGAAAGAAAAGCAACAATTTGGTAAACATGACAGACAAAACAGATGAGTCACCTCTAATGGAGTTCTCAGGCTGTTGATGCCAAGGTCACGCTTCCTTGCACTTAGAACATATAGGGAGCCACAGTGCTTTATAAACAACCATCCAGAAAGATGCCAGTTACAAGGGGTAACCAGTTTTTCTTGGAGTACTTGTGTTACTAGTGGAGATCCCCACTGCTGGAGTCTGACAGGGACTGACTCTCAGAAGATGTAGGGGCCAGAGTCTAGAACGTGCAGTCAATGTTCAAAGTGGAAATAAGAAGCCAATTCTTAAAGGTAAATAATTAAGACTGGAACAGATTATTAAGGGGCACGGTAAATTCTCAACCACTTGTAGTCTTAATATCAAGAATGGGCAGTTTTCTAGAAGACTTGCACTAGTTCAACCAAAAGCTATAGGGTTTCATGCATGGATCACTGGGTGAAATTCTCTGGCTTATATCATATAGCAGATTAGATTAGATCATCATAATGCTCCCTTCTGGCCATAAAACCTACTAATTTAAGTACATAAAAACAAAACACTAAACCAAACTGAGCCACAGATCTTGAGGATAAATCTAGGGAGCTGTGTGTCAAAGTAAGGCCAGAGGCACTACAGAGATCCACAGTAAAAACAAAATTACCTAAAAGTAAGTCTCAGCGTATGCCTTGGCTCTAGACCTTCAGGAAACATGATGTTGCTCCATTTTTTAATATTTGAAGGTGGGGGGGGGATTGTTTTTATATATAAAGACTCTTGCTCTTGTAAGGGAGAGGAAGAAAGATTGTAACAACCTTACCATTCCCAAAGTTATTTGTGTGGGAATCTATATACTGAAAAACAACACACAAAAATTCACGGATATAAATGAACCTGCCCTACTCACCCAATTAACTGCTGCAACATGCACTGATGTATAATACATGCCACCATATATACACACTATGCATATACACAGAGAGCACACAAACAATATTTTGGTGCCTAGATATAACAATACTACAAGAGTAGTCTCTGTATCAAATGACAACACAATATTGCATCAAACTGTATTTATCCATTTATAACATTTACCTACATACCTAGTGTTCTGTGACTACGTATCTATTCACAAGTATGCCCAATTGTGTTTCTACCTACCTGTAAATATTTTCTAAAAATACAAGTATCTTAGAAATATAAGATGGCATCATCTGAGTAGAAAACACAAAATCTAAGTGCATCACACTGGGTTCAGAGTAATTACTACACAGTTTGTGTATTTTGACAACCACAGAAAGACAAAATATTCAATTTCATTGTAATTTAGAGAGAATTTATTAATATGAACAATTCTGTTTGTTTCAATATTTTGGAACACTACAGTATATGACTGGGTTTCTTAACTCTTAAAAAGGTACTCACCTCATTTAATATGCTTTCCAGTGTTGGAGGGGTATCAACCTGGGGAATATCAAACTCTTTGTCATCTATCTAAATAAAAAAGAAAAACAACAGATTGAGTTTAGCCTCTTTATTCCACCTTCCAAACACATTTTTACACAGACCCAGAATGTACTTCACAACTTTCTGAAGACAGACTGGAGCATGATGTACAGTAGAATTTCAGGTTACAAACTGACCAGTCAATCACACACTTCAGTTGGAACCAGAAGCATACAATCAGGCAGCAGCAGAGACCCAAAAAAAACCAAATACAGTACTGTGTTAAACTACTAAACAAAAAAATAAACAGAAGGCAGCATTTTCTCTTCTGCAAAGTTTTAAAGCTATAGTAAGTCAATGTTCAGTTGTAAACTTTTGAAAGAACCACCAAAACGTTTTGTTCAGAATTACGAACCTCCATTCCCAAGGTGTTCATAACTTTGAAGTTCTACTCTACCTTCACATTCAGATGCCTTCAATGCACTCAAAATTGCTTTGCAGTGGTCTGAAGGACAAGAAAGCAATCCAGTGTGCCATACCTACTATATTTAAGAGGTTCAATTAGCAGCTTTTCTATTTCATTAACTCCTCAAAAACTACTTAGTTTGTAAACTAGGGATTCTACTGTATCTCGAGGCTCCAACTTAGATCATGCCCCTGTTGTGTTAGGTATTGCTCACACACTAAAGCAGGTGTTCCCAAACTGTGATATGCATACCTCTGGGGGTATGCGAGACATCTCTGGGGAGTACATGGAAGAAATTGTGTAACGGTGGATTTTATTTATTGTATTTTCATAATAGGCTACTCAGACGAAGCTTTAAAACTCTGTGGGAATTTGTTGTATTAAATACCGTAGTTAATTTACTTCAAGATGTACCAATAAGAACACAGAGACGCTGAAGTACAGAGTCCTCACCTCCAATCACCGTACAGCATGGATTCAGTTGCCCAGCAAATGTCCAGCCTGAGCTCAGAACTTATTCAGGGTGGTTTTTTTCAGTTGTATATGTCGGGCTATAACTACCTGTACATAACAGTGGAATATGGACAGATGGCTAAAGACAGGTAGTGTTAAGAAGAACAAAGCATCAATGATGAGAAGGGCAGGGGTATGATGGCAGATCTGGAAGGGGGTACACAATAAGAAAGTTTGGGAACCTCTGCCCTATAGTTATACCAGTATATTTCTATCGCTATAGTTGTACTGACAACTCTTCATGTGAATGCTCACTCCAGAATTAATGTCCACATAGGGAGTTATACTGACATAGCTACAGCAATACAATTATAATGGTACAGTTATGCCAGAAAATTTCACCATGTAGACAAGCCCTAAGAGACAGTTCCTACTCCAAAGAGCTTAAATCTAAATAGACAAGACAGACTAGGTGGAAGACTTATTCTGATTTTACACATTGGGCACAGCTATTCTAGAAGGGATCTAAAGCCCAGCAGCATCTGGGGCACATCCTAGGAGAGGGAATATGGCAGACACTCTTGAATCAACTTTTACCCTCAGCAATTTTTCATCAAGAAATTCCAGTTTCTGACAGTAACTTTGAGTAGTATGGCCTAATATTTATTTTAAATCCTTAACTTTTTTCTGCTTCCTTGGTGATGTTTAAAAAGAGCTTTTCAGCTAGTCATTTTTCCCTTTGCCCACCACCAGAACAGTGAATGTGAGTATACCTACTTTATCAAATGCACAAAATACAATACATTGAAGAGAGATTTCTCTCAAAACTTTAATTACTGTAAGTGTTCCTTATAATTATGGTGTTTTAAGACAAATGTTATTTCCAAGTTGACACTGTCCCCTTGGTCATATAATGTTAACAATTCTTAACACAATTAAACGAAAGTAAACTGAACTTATGCTCTGTAGATAATTGGTTTGTACACTGAAATGGAATCATTTGTAACATTTCTTACATTTATTTTTTAAGAACAGTTTGGCAATCCAGTACAAACGGCAGCTTTGGCACTCCCTATTGCCATCTACATATAAGCACTAACAATATATTTTAAAAGATAAAATGAAAAAAATTATTAAACTTCATCATACTAAAGTCATAATTAAGGCTGCGTGTCTGTAACAGAGATTCCGTTACTTCCGTGACTTCTTCAGCAGCCAGTGGGGCTGGCTCGGGGCTGTCTGAGCCAGGCAGCCCTTGGGCAAGCAATAGCAGCAGTTCAGGTGTGGGAGGGAGTTCAGGGTTTAGGCAGATGGTTGGGGTGTGTCAAAAATAAAGGGAAGGGTAACCACCTTTCTGTATACAGTGCTATAAAATCCCTCCTGGCCAGACGCAAAACCCTTTCACCTGTAAAGGGTTAAGAAGCTAAGATAACCTCGCTGGCACCTGACCCAAAATGACCAATGAGGGGACAAGATCCTTTGTTCCCCCACCTCCAGATTTGAAAGTGTTTGTCTGTCTGTGTGATGCTTTTGCCGGGAACAGATCAGGAATGCAGCCTTACAACTCCTGTTAAGTTAGTAAGTAATCTAGCTAGAACATGCTAGAGATTTCCTTTTGTTTAATGGCTGATAAAATAAGCTGTGCTGGATGGAATGTATATTTCTGTTTTTGTGTCTTTTTGTAACTTAAGGTTTTACCTAGAGGGATTCTCTATGTTTTGAATCTGATTACCCTGTAAGGTATTTACCATCCTGATTTTACAGAGGTGATTCTTTTAACTTTTCTTTAATTAAAATTCTTCTTTTAAGAACCTGATGGATTTTTCATTGTTCTTAAGATCCAAGGGTTTGGGTCTGTGTTCACCTGTACCAATTGGTGAGGATTCCTATCAAGCCTTCCCCAGAAAAGGGGGTGTAGGACTTGGGGGGATATTTTGGGGGAAGACATCTCCAAGTGGGCTCTTTCCCTGTTCTTTGTTTAAAACGATTGGTGGTGGCAGCATAGGGTTCAAGGACAAGGCAAAGTTTGTACCTTGGAAGTTTTTAACCTAAGCTGATAAGAATTAGCTTATGGGGTCTTTCATGCAGGTCCCCACATCTCTACCCTAGAGTTCAGAGTGGGGAAGGAACCTTGACAGGGTGCAGGGCAGCGCTTACTTCGGGGGGGGAGGGGGGAGTTGACAAGAAGGAGTGAGGATGCTTAAGGAAATAGATTCAATATGACCCAGCCACTCACAACAAAAACACTAACTCGGGAACCTATCCTTGCAACAAAGCCTGATGCCAACTCTGTCCACATATTTATTCAAGTGACACCATCATAGGACCTAATCGCGATTATTATTGCGATTATTGCAGCTAATGCATCAGGGGCTCGTTCACCTGCACATCTACCAATGTGATATGTGCCAGCAATGCCACTCTGCCATGTACATTGGCCAAACCAGACAGTCTCTACGCAAAAGAATAAATGGACACAAATCTGACATCAGGAATCATAACATTCAAAAACTGGTATGAGAACACTTCATCCTCCCTGGTCACTCAGTAAAACATTTAAGGGTGGCAATTTTGCAAAAGAAAAGCTACAAAAACAGACTCCAAAGAGAAACTGCTGCACTTGAATTAATATGCGAACTAGATACCATTAACTTGGGTTTGAATAGAAACTGGGAGTGGCTGGGTCATTACACATATTGAATCTATTTCCTTAAGTTAAGTATCCTCACACCTTCTTGTCAACTGTCTAAATGGGCCATCTTGATTATCACTACAAAAGTTTTTTTCTCCTGCTGATAATAGCTCATCTTCAACTAATTAGCCTCTCACAGTCTGTATGGTAACTTCCAACGTGTGTGTGTGTGTGTTCCATTCTATACATCTGATGAAGTGAGCTGTAGCCCACGAAAGCTTATGCGCTAATAAATTTGTTAGTCTCTAAGGTGCCACAAGTACTCCTGTTGTTGTTCCACTTTGTACCGAGCGGTTGTGACACCCCGAGTTCCTTTCCCAGACCTGAAGAAGCACTCTGTGGGGTGTGAAAGCTTAAGTTGTTCCCCAACAGAAGATGGTCCAGTCAAAGATATCACCTCACTCACCACCTCTCTCAAGTATCCTGGATCCACTGTGGATAACACAACATTGGCATTGCCAACCCCAAAGCACAGGCTAGTACCCTAGAAGCGCACACACGTCAATAAAACAGCTGTGAAGACTCGTGTGGCTTAGACCAAACCCAAACCTTTTACGGGACACGAAAGCCGCAGATGTAAGTGGAAGTAAACACACAGCCCGAGCGGAGACTCCTGCCTCTCCCTTCGTCTACACGGGCCCCACCCAGTCAGGTGCCCCCAGCAGCCAGAGCCCAGGCTTCGCCTCACGCAGAGCGTTACCCCAGGGGAGTCACAAACCCAGCCTCACCAGGTCACTTTTGGACTCCAGCTCCCCGCCGCTCAGCTTCGGCAGCGCGGCATCTTGGCCCAGCAGCGTCCCCAGCTCGTCGGCGGGCCCCGGGAGAGAGGCGCCCTGCTCCGCGCCGAGGCTCTCGGGCTCCATCTCCAGCTCGTCCGGCACCTGCGCCTCGCCCAGCCAAGGACCGGCCGCTACGAACCGCGCTCGCCGCCTCCCTCAGGCTCTCCCCGGGCGGCCGCCGGAGCCCGCGTCCGAAGGGGGCGCGCTGGGACGTTGGCTAACGCGCGCCCGCAGACGGCGCGGCGGTGAGCAGAGCCCGCGGCCCGGCCAACGTCTGAGCCGGGTGGGTTGCTGTGCCTGCGGCCCAGGCAGCAGCACGAGGGGCCCGGGGGGAGGAGAGGCGCCGCGCCGCTGTGACGGCCGGGCTCCAGAAACCCCGCGACCGGCACCAATCCCGCGGAGTGGACACACAGTGCGCATGCGCGCGCGCGCCCGCCTCCTCTGTGGGCAGAGAGCAGCTGCTGCAGCAGCAGCGCTCATGCGCCTCTCCCCGCCCCTTACAGTCACGCCCCACCGCCAGGGCCCGCCGCCTATAGCTGCGGCTCGCTGGTCTCCTGCGACCTAGCCACCCTGCGGGACCCGAGTCACGCGCCTCTCCTGCCCTTCCCCCGGTGGCGGAGGGGTCCCCACTGCGCAGTGCAGGGCCGGGTGGGGGATAGGAAAGTGCCCAGCCCTAGTGGGGGAGCCCTCCGCGCAGAAAGCAGCGCGGGGGAAAGCACCACGCAGCGCCGAGGCAGGGCAGGATACTGCACAGCCTTGGAGTGGTAAGAAATTGTGAAGCGCTCAGGACGCTGCACATCTGTGCCTTGCTCTCCTGCGGGCCTAAGGAGCACAGCTGGGCTGCACCAGCTAGGCCACTTGACAGACTGTCCCACCTGATTGGCTGAGGAAGCCAGCAGGTCTGTTCTTAAACCCAGCACGAGGGTGCCGGCTGCCTAAGAATACATACCTCCCTATGCTCCTCTGGCCTGCTGCAGCCTAGACCCTGCCCTGCTCTTGTTCCAGGCCTGTCTGTCGCAGCCTCAGAATCTGATAACCCAGTTCTGAGCTTCCAATTCCTGACTGTCTTGCCCTTGGATCTGGTAGTTGGACCCCTACTTTAGTTCTGAGACCTGGCTTCAATTCCTGATTCAGATGCTGCCTTGGCTCTGACATGCAGACTCTAACTCGGGTTCTGACCCTTTCTCCACCCACTAGGCCTGGCTGCTGCTTTGCCCACTAAGTCAGACCACCCATGATCCAGTCTCCTGGCAGTTTGAGCAGACCAAACAAAGGAAAACAAAATCTGACACAGGGTCCAGACTGACAGCTAGTTTGGATCTGTCCCGGGCCTATATTCCCCTGCTGGAGATAGTGGATACCTTACAGACCCTGCCAATGTAGCTGGCTGCATTGCAAGCACAAAATGCGCTGCAGGACAGGCCATGGCATCTTTGGCTCATCTTTCCACAAACCAAAGAGTCCCCTGCCTGACAAGTTTAACAGCCAGACATATGTTGCTCTGGGAATGGGTAGTACCCACAACCCAGGATAGTGGATGATCAGACGCAGTGTGCTGGGAATGGAAGGTGCCCACACCCCAGGCCAGTGTTTGGTCAGCCACACAGTGCACTCAGAACAGGCAGTGCCCACACCCTGCAGCCTGGGCTAGTCAGACACATGGCACACTGGGAACAGGCAGTGCCCACACCTTGGAACAGGGATTGGTCAGACACACAAATTTTGTCATTCTGCTCAGGACACCCAGAACTGTAAGCCACTGTGTTATCCATCTGATTTAGCAAGTGTTAGCTTTGCTGGAGACTAGATTATGTGTCGGCTCTCCAGCACACAAGTCTGTCCACCTCACCAGAAAACCCCTTGAGACTCTGCCAGTTAAATCTTGCCTTGCAGGTAGTAGTGAACCCCAGTTCCGCAGAGATATCTCAGTGTCCAGTCCCTCTCAATGGACAGTTACAGAAATTAAGTTCGCTGCCTCCAGAAAGACAGAGCACACACCATCCTGGACGCACATATCACTTTAACAAAATAGCACTACAATTATTTATTGTAAAACTAAGAATAATTTTATTAACAAAGAACACCAATTAAAGTGATACATCTGAGATCTGGGACACATCTGGTTCCAAACCAAACCCACTTTCTAGCGACTACAACTTTATCCTAGCAAGTTGCAATCCCTTTTCTCACTTACATAAAGCTACCAGTATCTCTAGCCCTTCTGGCCATGAGACTTAACATTCACAGACTCCGAGTTCCCTAAGTCCCCTACATGATGAACGAAGGGGTTCTCTCCCCTTCTTTTTAAGGAGCAGTGAACCTTTGAAATATATTCTTTGAAGTTTATACCCCAGACTGAGTTGTTCTCCCCTGCTGGTGTGCAGGTGCCATGCTGTCCTTATCCTCTTGTGAATTAGCTCTTTCTGTTGGTTTGATCAGTTTGTTTATTTTAGATGTGTACTTTCATTGTCCCTAACTTTCAAAAGGCCTCTGCTCCCCTTGGGAAACCCGTGTTCTGGTCTCTCTTGAAAACCTGGCTCCAAGTCAGAAAGGGGACAGGGCTTCATTGGGTGCCGCTGAAGTGGTGCCTGTCTCCATTCAAAGTAATGTCAGAAAGTTTCTTTGATGCAAACATCTAGGAGAGAGAGAGAGATCACATCCTCATCCTCCTTGTCCCACATGTTGCTGTAGCTCTTCATTTGCTTCCCTGTGCAAGGCCCCAGGGATGGTGCCGCTTACTGATGGTGTATGCTAGGTGTTTCCATTCACAAAGAATAACCAGAGATTTGTTAGATGAAGGGAAACCAAGAACTGAAGTAAAGTCCATGAGAGAGCACAGAGCTGCATTTGCCCAGGACACAAATAGCAGCAGATAGGGTGCCCTGATTTTGATTTTTGTTCCCAGTGCTTTTGTGCCATAATAAAAGCATCCACACACAGACTTGCACAGAAATAACTGAAGGTGTGAATTAAAACCCAATAAGTTATTTTGATGCAAATGAGTGTAGAGAGACCTTAGGGTTTGTCTAGACTGGAGCTGGATTGCTAATTAACCTGAATTAACAAACAGGATTGCAAATGTTAGTATAGACAATCCACAGATGTGTGTTTGCACCGGGGGTCCTGGTCCATGACTGGGACATCTGGTGCTATTGCAATACAGATAGCATCATCATAAACCCAAGTGGTTTATGCTTGGACTCAGCCCCGGGCAAAGCAGGGAAGCCACTTGGAGTGCAAAGCTTTGGTTTTGTTTTTTAAAGAATTCTCTAGGTGAGGCCCTTTGGGTTGCCATGTCACAGGTTAGTAAAGACAAAGGGCCAGATCCTGAGCTGCATAACAATCCTTTGCATAGCGTTTCTGTTGGAGGTAAGAGAAGTGACATCTCCTGGACCCAGGGCTGAAAGTAACTTATAGGACTTACTGGTACGCTGGAGTCCTGAGCAGGGGGCAGGGCCTTTAAATCCCCAGGGCCCTTTAAATCACCGGCCTGCAGAAGCTGCGCTCTCCCAGTACAGTCAGCTGTGTACCGGCTCTTGCTGGTATGCCATACCAGACCGTACCAGCTTACTTTCACCTTTGCCTGGACCTCCACTGGTGTTTTGAACAGGGAGTGCACTTTGTCACAGAGCTGTTGACTCCACCCAACCACACAGTGCAATTGTGTGGGGGGAGAGCTGTGGTGGGCAACACTATGCTGCTTAGAGGAAGTCAAGACTAGAAAAACCTCTGAGGAACTTTAGAGACCTGCATAGTCTCTCTGCACTGGGCTTCCCTGGCAAGAGGGAATCATGCTATCTCCACTGCCTCAGAGGTCTTCCAGAGCTCTTGCATAGGCTGTAGGATCTGACCCAACATGTAGTGTGCCAAAGAAAAAACAGAGCAAGAAATATCAGACATTGAATTTCTTCATTAATGCCAGTTCATAAACACATTAGTTGCGTGCAAATATCTTCAGAGGGAGGATCAAAAGCAGCACAGTATGTAGAAGCAGCATGTATAAAAGGCAAAAAGACATCTCTAAAATTCCTCCTCCGCCTCAGTAGGATAATTGAAAGAGCAGTCCAAGAAGGTTAGGGGCACATTAATCTACCAAGGAGAAAAAAATTAATAATGTGCAAAAAAAACATTTAAACAACTTATAGCAACTTCAAACAGATCTGTACAACCAAACAGTGCAAGATTAATTTTGGTCTTTGCATCAATTAACAAGGTGTAGTAGAAGGAAAGTGTCTTATACTCTCACTGCTCTGTGCAGATGAAATTCAATCCTGACAAATGCAAAGTAATGCACGCTAGAGAGTAAATGACCTGTTCCTACTTATGGGCAATACTTGGGCATCACTCTGAACAGTGTGATACAATGGGAGAGTGCTAGAGGGGAAATATAGAAGCTCAAGGCTAATTAAGGTGTGGTTCCCTATAGACTAGGGAAGGTGGCTGCAGGTTAATTGGAGCACCTGCAGTCAATTAAGGCCCTGTTAGGAACCTAATCCCCCACCACCACCCCCTTTGCATCAGGCAGACAGGGGAGGAAGGAGAAAGAATTGGAGCTTGGAGGTGTGGTGTAAAATTTGGAAGACCTGAGAATTGAAGTAAGGGAGACCCTGCCCAGCAGGATAGGGAGACTCCCTTCCCTCCAGCATCTAAGGACTGAGGGTAACCCCACTTAAGGGGGGTGAGGGTAAGAAACCAACAGGGGTTCAGAGGGGCTGGGACTCAGAGTGAGGAGCAAACCCAGCCCCCTCCCCCGCTTCTCTCCTCTACCACGTTCCTGGGCTAGTAGTAGGGTCCTTGGCACCCAAGAGCAGGGGCGAAGGGGGGCATCTTAGCTCCCCGCCAAGAAAAGTGTAGAACCCACCAGCCTAAAATTGGCCATCTTGCCACAACAGGTTGATGAAGACCTCTGCTTAATGCCAAGCAGCAGTCAAAACATGTTAAATGCTCAAGAAATGGAAGATAATACAGAGAATATTTTAGTGTCATGATATAGCTCACTGGTACACCCTCACTGGGATGCTGTGTGCTATTGTGGTCACCCATTTGAAGAAGGATGTAGCGGGAACAGGGGGCAAAATGGAAAGACTGGTTAAAAAAGGAGACAAATAGGAGGGGCTATGATAGAGGCTTACAGAGTAATGAATAGGATGAAGAAAGTAGAGAAGGTGGCTTTGTTCATCCTCTCTTGTTAGAGAAGAACAGGGGGATAGTCCATGAAACTGACAGAGCAAATTTTAATAGTGATAAAAGGAAATATGGCTTTACGTGGTGCATAGTAAGCACGTGGAGCTCATTGATGCTGCATGTTCTAGTGGCCTGGAACTGGGTAGGATTCAAAAGAGGATTTATAGGGCTAATAGGAACAGCTACAGTTACATTTGATATGATTTATTAAAAGGTAAAGTGGGATCTTAAACTGCCATGCCACTGGGTACATGCTACCTGGCCGTGTGTTAGGAAGACATTTCCTCTAGAAGAAGGCTAGCCCATAACTGTCCACAAGGGCAGTGGTATGCAAACTTTTCCAGTTGCGCCCCTCCATTACTGTGCAGCCAAGGCTTCCTCAGCAGAGGAGCCTGGGCTGAAGCTGGAGCTGGGGGCGGAACTGGGGATGGGGGAGGAGCTGGGGGCAGAGAGGGAATGAGGGCGTAGCTGGTCTGGGGGCACAGAGGAGCATAGGGTGGTGTGGGGTTGGGCGAAGATCTGGCCTGAAGGTGGACCAGGGCTGAATGGGGTGGGGCAGGGCTGGGGGGTGGAGTGGGGCTGGAAGCACTGTGCTCCCTCATTGTGGCAGGTTTACTTACCCAACTAATCTTCCTATTCTTCCTGAATGATGGTGGCATCTTCTCCTTCCTTGGAGAGGGCTTCATCCTTAATCTAGCAGTGAGAACACATGAATGAGCAGTGACTGCAGGATTCACACCACACTTAGTGACCTATCACACTCCATACATGTGCCAATCATAAACGCCCCACTATGCCACAGCAGAAAGCTGGACTGGATCCATTTGCTTCTTGCTGTTTTCAAGGTAAGACTGTTCTGCAATGACCAGCCTTAGTCAGTGGGCTGTGCAGCAGGGTTCTCCATAGGTGCAAAGCGTGCAACTAAGGAACTAGCTGCCCAAACCTCCCTGTTTGTTCCTCAATCATGAGAGAAGGAAGCGCCGCCAATAAAAACCAGTAGGAGACAAGGAGCAAAATCTGGTCACACAAGCCCAACTTCCCAGGCAAGAGGTACAATAAACCCAAGAAATGTAGTTCCCTGAGAAACACACCTCCCGCTCTGCATGTCTCATGTGAGGCTGTCTTTTGAGTAGCAGAGTTGCAGACGGAGTTATTTCTCATTCATTAACAATACCGTCCATTCCAGAGTCTCGCTCTCGGGAAATAAACAGCTCAGGGGATGTGCCAAAATAGAGAGAATACTAATAAGCAAGTGCTGGAGCAGCTGGGCTAGTGCTGGAGCTAGCTAGGTCTACAGTGACACCAGCACAATTCCTCAAAGGGGATTGGCTCAGGCCTCTCCTTTGAGGCTCTCCTATGACCACTCCTGTATGGGAGCAATGTACAAGGTCTCAACACTAGATTCCTTCACTGTATTTACCATGTTCTTCTGCCTGCACTGTTTGTACTTCCGGCAGACTCTGCACTTTTCCCAACCTGCTGGGTATTATCTGTTTTTACAGTCATGTCCACACCTCCCACACAGTTGTCTGGGCTGTCTATTTGGGGCAAGGTTTTGGTGCCCTTTCTTACACTGATTGATTTTATCTCGTTTTCCTCTCCTGTATATCCTTAATCCTCCATTATGTGACATCTGCATATATGGTTTCTTGGCTCTCTTCCTGCAATTTTGCTGATTTGTACAACTTTTTCTAAAGCTCACAGTCTCTCAGCAAACCCTCTTCCCATCTCTGCAGTCACCATCCCAGAGCACCCACTTGTGGCGTGACCCAGCATTTAGGAAACTCTACTTGGGTCCTTAGGACTTCAGTGGTCTGGTATGGTGGTGACTTGGCCCTATGGCCAGGTCCCATGATTGATAGCCCGAAAGGGGGGGAACTATGTCCCAAACAAGTAGTGTCCAACACAATACTGGTACTCAACACATCTTCAGTCTCACCCTGCTTCCAAAGCAGCATCTCCCCAAGCTTCCCCCTGGAGTCATGCTTCTTTTTCAAGGTTCACCACAGGAGTTAACACTACTCCTGTAGCTTTTGCACAGTTCTCCCTCTGCCAGGCCCTGCCCACAGAGCTTTACCTCCAGACCACTCCTGAGTCTCTTGTTCCCCAAACCTCTAAACTCCTTCCTTTAAACTCTTCCCTGGGCCTGACAGACTCTCCAGATGTAATCAGCTGGGGCTAACAGAGCTAGTTAACCCCTTCTTGGCCTGAGTGGGGTTTATACACACCACCACAGATGTGCAAATAGGTTAAAAAAAGCCCATCATGACCATGTCTGAAATGTCAGCTTCATTCTGTGAGCTGGAGCCCAACTCCAGAAACAGCTTCTGGAGGATGACAGAACTGGTGGATGTTGCAGTGGGTGTGCTTATTATACCCTTGGCCAAGGTAGATAATCCTCGTGTGCTCTCTACCAGGGACAGCTTTATGAGGAGGAAGGGAACCTTTCTTGTGACAACATGCCAATATATTGAGAGCCCTGATTACCACTACACGTTCTGCTCCTTGTTCTAAAACCTTCCTTTCTGCCTCCAGCTGGTCCAGGATCGTTTTCTGTAACAGTGGTGCATTGGCTCCTCTTACAACAGCTACAAATTCTCCTCCCTGAAAGGTATTACAAGGCAATCAATCAGATGATATGCTTACTGGTGACAATGTTGTTTATTTTTATTACTCCCACTAAAGCAGTTGAAATGCTAAAATCAATTTTTATTTTGAGGACAGTATTAATTATGGCAAAATCCAGGTTTAATTTAGTTACTTGAAAAAAATACCTCCACCAAAACTGAACGGGAAGTGGTAGGTGAAAGCAGTTAGTTATTTAGAAGCATGAGCATTGATTTATTTTATTAGAGGAGAAAGGCTGAATCAGGAAAAAGCCACTCATTACTTGATGCACTGACATCCATGGAGGAGCTACCTAGAACTCATCAGCTGCATGGAGTGGTGCTGGGTATTACTCTAAGGGGAGGGATACGGTCAGGTTTTCTTGTCTAGGTGGAGGATACATTGCTTCCAACCTGATCCCTTTCTATTTGCTGAGGCAGATGAGGGGGAAGGGTGTGCAAGCTGGCCCTGGCCAGAACAAGAAGAAATGATGTAACACCCCTAATAAGTATAAGGGCCCTGCAAGATTTTCCTTGAACTTACAACAGCACAGGTAACCCAGTGGTCAGACTCAACCATTAAGCCATTACACATCTGTGCCAGGAGCTGAGTGGTGGCATGAACGAGTCTTGCTACAGTGTACAGGAATTTGATAGTATCCTTTTAAATAGCTTGTGAGTCCTCTAGTGGTGCTGTGTGTTCTATGTTTAGAAACCTGCTCGAGCAACATGTATGTAGTCAGTAAACATGCTGATTTGGACTACAACATGCCCAGCAGGTTCCATCATGTTAGGTTTGTTGAGTAAAGAGCAAAACAATATTTCCCCTGGGCTTTCTGGTCCTGGGTTCTTCCAAAAGACCATGGGGCACACTGCTAGCATACCTGGGTGGATAAAAATCCATTAAAATTGGATTTTCCATTAAATTAAATGCAGATAGTTTTTTTTTTAAATAAACCTATTTAAAATTAAAATTGAAATGACAACTAATGCTAAGGCCTAAATTTCTTATATGCTAGTAAAATCAGTTAAATTAAATACAAAACATAATAGTAAGCAGTACATGTTTGCTGCCAAATTTTAAAGAAAATCAAAACACAAAACTGGAAGACACTGACTAGGCACCTGGAACCAGAGTTTGATGAAGTGCCAAACCAGCTTTTAACGACAGTAGCCTCTTCTGTAGGTGAAGAGAAAATGCTTTCTTCATTTCAGTTTATGCATCTAGTTCAGTTCAAAGTTAAGAAACCAAACAGGAATTGGAAAAGCATGCAAGCTTGTTTCCCCGTTCCCTGCCCCCCACATCTATAAATATAAACTAGGGTGAGAGGATGAGATCTACTATTTCTAAAATCTTGAATAGGACATGATGACCAGAAACAATCAGTTCAGTTAAGTACAGATAATACTTTCTTTAATAATTCAGTTTTACAGGACAAACGTGTTTTGATAAACTTTTTCCTATGTATTCAGCAGTTTTAAGGTAACTTTATTTAATAACAAAACTTTTAATGCTGTCTGAGTCCATTTGTAACTGAATCTGAATTTCCATCCAAATAGAGCTTAACACAAATCACAAGTAAAAAATTAATCATCGTCTAATAAATAAGAAATGCATCATTCACAATTTTCTAAGATAATAAAAATGGGGAAGTTAAGAGGGTGAATAAATGTAAATTAAGTTATATAATTGTTTAAATAATGTGTATAGATACTTGTATCATCCTGGCTAGCAAAAAGAAGTACCAAACTTAGTATTCAGAGTAACAGCTGTGTTAGTCTGTATTTGCAAAAAGAAAAGGAGTACTTGGTTAGTCTCTAAGGTGCCACAAGTACTCCTTTTCTTTTTGCAAACTTAGTATAAAGACTATATTTCGTTGCAAATCAACATGTTTGAATTGTCACCAGCCAAAGAGAATCAACCTTTCCCTAGGAAAATAACTAAAAACTACAAATGTAAACCACAATTGAAATCGATTATTTAAATCAGTTTCCTGCTTGTGGATTCAAATAATTATTTAAATAAGTGATTTAAATTGTTTTGCTTTAAATCAATCCATGTTGTGGCAGATCACAGTCAGCACCCTTCCTGTTGGGGATGATTGGGAGGTCCTGAATACCACCCCCTTACTCAGCTCCAGGCCAGGAAGGTGTTCTGCCAGAGAGCCCTCTTTCCTACGGTGCCAGGAAATGAGGGCAGCATCTCTATTCCCTCAGGGTGAGCCATTCAGCCTGTGGGAATAGGGAAAAGTTCTGTTCTGTTAACATGCTGTGTATACAACACCATACTCCAGTTTACCATCATCTGCACAAGCTTTCCAAGTGCCTGTCTCCACTCATCTGACCTCAGCTACTCAGACTGTCCAGCACTAGGGAGATAGAAGAGAGATGCTAACACTGCTCAAGTGACACCTTTTAGATACACGTCAATAGCCAGTGAGCACACATTCTCATGATATAATTGAGACATGTATTGCCTATTGGCAGATGACAAAAGACTCCTGCAACCCTGGTTCTTCACCCCCATTGTCCATCTTCAGTTATGGCCTGAGCACAAATAGTGCTGCCCTGGGCCCTCAGCATGGCTGTAGGTACAAGTCAGTGAGATGCTCTATGGTAGGGTTCTTGCCATTTGTGAATGAACTAAAGAGGAGGGAAGCAGATGTTCTCTGGGAGCAGCTTGAACCATTTCACATAGTAATGGATGGAAGGCCATGAGTAACAAGACAAGGTGAAACAGGTGCTCCAAGTTACTCTCTCACTAGGCACAGACAAGGGGACACTTCAGGAGATTTAAAGACAAGGCCCTGATTCTCAACTATGTGGGGTTTTAATAAGTGGCCTGTGGGGCTCATTGCACAGGATATCATGGAGGCCAGGATTCAGAAAGAACATTCAGATGGAGAATGAGACCATCCACTCTTACATTAAGGAGGGTGATTTTGTCCTTTTAAAGAAGGGATACACACCTTCATGCTTCAGGGCAAGAGTCAACCCTGACTGATGAGGGATAGGAAGAAACTTGCCCTATGGGCAGGTTATTCTATAACTGCCATTAGGAGCATTCTAACACCTCCCTCTGATGCAGCTCATCCTGGACAATGGTGGAGAAATGACACCAGCTTAACTGGATCTTGGTCCTGATCCAATATGAATATGGCAAATTCTATAGTCCTGGGGAACAGCCCTCCTATATCTCTCTGAATCATCAGTTCTTCATCCCATTTCAAAATTCAATTACACATTTATTTCCCCTCACCTATACAGTATATCTTAATATCTCTCTTGTTCAGTTATTTATTAATAAAATAATATTGTAATTGGATTATTTACAGCTGCTCTGGAAAGCAACTTAGGACAGAGTGTTCAAAAGATAATAACTGATTGGATATGATGATATTATGTCCAGATGGTGGGTACATTATAAATACCTAGACAGACACACAGAAAATAAAACGACTATCATGCATGGCAGCATTTGGGATAGATAAATCAGGTTGCATTCAGGATAGGATTTTGGCACCAAACTGATTAGCAAAGTGAATGAAAGAGATGGAATATATATCCAGGAGCTGGAGATCAAAAATGCAAACAAGGCATCTTTGGAAGAAAGTGATTGTTTCAACTGGTAAGGTTTATTATTGTGTCCAATTTTAAAATATTTTAACTTACTGCATAAAACAGAAAGGTAGGTTCACATTTTCCTCTGTAGTTCTCTAGAGCATCAATGGAATCTACTTCAGCCTAAATAAAACGTAAAACAAATAATTTGGCTGTATCAAAATTTTACATTGTAGAAAAGTAACCATTTTAAAAAGTGTTGAGAAATATTTTTGCCCTATTAGCGTGAGGGTTTGGAAAAGGTTCTAAAATATGCTTTTAGATATATACATTGCTTATATTAAGCTCTTATTTTAAATGTCACTACCAATTTGTTCACTGTGCAAACACCATCGTTCTTTAATAAAGGTGCTAAGCACCATTTTTAAAATTATCCCCTATAAGATGTACATCCAGCCTCCGAATTAGCTTACTTCCATTTTTAAATAACTTTTAAATGTTTTAATGACTGAAAGGAAGGCACAGCCACACATGGGCATATAAGGGATGATTGGCATATCTGATTTTTAATCCCACTCCCTATGGGACCCCACTGGAAATACCCCCACTCATTGTCCCTATTAGCAATCATATTTTGAGCACTATTCAGCCAGCTGAGCTATTTAATATGCACCATATTGATTCTCTATAGTGCTAGGTTGTTAATCAGAATGTTGTGCGGTACTAAGTCAAATGTTTACAGAAATCTAAGTATATTATATCACCACAGTTACCTTGGTGAGTCAAACTTGTCATCAAAGAACAATACCAAATGTGATTGATTAGGCGTGAATAAGACCATGTTGATTAGCATTGCTTATACTTCCAAATATGATAAAATACATAAAACCAAAAGCCCATTAGTCAGAATTAAAGATGTGTTGAGACAAATTATCCATTTCTTTATGCATAATAAGAAAAAAGTGTTTGTGCACAGTGTAAGGTTTGAGGTTCTGACCTATTCATGTCCTTGCTTTTCAGTGCCTGAGTTTGTAAGTGATATGATAGGCATGTACCTTAACTAACTTCTAAAAGGAAGATTTTATATTTGGAATGTAATTAGAGAGTCCATTGGAATGCATACCCACAAGGGGCTGAGTTAAGGTTGCACACACATCCTTAACTTCAGCATTTCTCAACTTATGAGTGCTTCACTTTGCAAATGTAGTGTTCCTACAGCATAGCTGTATGTCTGTGAGAGGGAAGACAGGGTAACAATGTTATATTATTGAGTACTGTTTCTTAATTTATATTAAAATGTAGTCTCTCCCATTGTTCAAAATGGGATACATGTTTACCTCACTGGTGATATTGTTGCTTCGCACTTTAGGCTCAGATTTGAGATGTTCAGTATTGTATAATGCAATTCTAATACATTTATAAAGAAAATGTGTGTTTTAAAAAAATATCTTTCCATTTGGAGAAGGAATAAGAACTGAATAGAACAGTAATAGACCTGGCCCTGCAATTTGTATCCATGTAAGTTTCCTTATGCACACATTTCCTGCCTATTGCAAGGACAAGTGGCTGCAGCATTTCCTTGTCTGTTGATTCCGTAGGTGATTTGGTACTTTTGAAGCAGACACTATTCTGAATTACATCTTACCACGGCAAAATGCAGGAGGTCATCACCAAGCTCATTCCTTATTTTTCTGAAAAGGTTCACGACTGTTCTGCATGGACCACACCAGCCTTGATACACATCAACAACTACACAAAGGAGAAGCTGTGTCAGTAGGGTTATGCAATGACAGGATGGGGACAGTTCAGAAATATTGAGGACAAGCACATACAAAGAACTTGGTCAGTCCAGCTTTTCACTCCATTTTGATTGTACTAATTTCAGATTATGCAGGGTCACTTGGGCAGTGAAAGGGGGAAATTTCCAAATGCAGATGGCCAGGAAGCAAAATCACACAATTCTAGAAGTGTGGGTCAGGTGTTCCACACCCAGATAAATTATTAGAAAAGACTGCTTGTTGTAGGCTCAAATATTGTTTGTTCATAAGACATAAAAAGCAACACAGGAAAGCAGGGAAGAGTAGTGGCATGGGAAGAACAAGCACAGTACCTAAAAAGACACTGACAAGTCAGATTACGGCCATGAGTTGGTAAACTGATGAAAGTTGAGCTGACAGGCAAACTTTAATTATTTGGTTTGTGCCTGTTCCTTAAAAAAGGTTATGCAAAAGGGATGTGTATACCAAAGAGCTCTGTTTGTTTGCTCTATTAATGCTGTGCAATTTGGCCTCTGAAAAATCTTGTGTATGACAGCAGCACTTTCAGAACATTATTAATTTTCACACACACATGCACATGTTGACTCAACACATACAGATTCTGTAAGGAAAAATAGCTCTTGGACAACATTAAAGTTGAAACAGCAAGCCCTCAGAAATTCAGGAAATCAACCTTAACTCTCCCGACTTGTTTTTATCTTTTACAATAGGGTCTGGCTGAAATCAATAGAAATAATTTAGTGAGACAAGGTGGGTGAGGTAATAGTTTGTATTGGACCAATTTCTGGTTCAATAAAAGAAATTACCTCACCCGTCTTATCTCTCTAATATCCTGGGACCAAGAAGGTTAAAACATTACTAGAAATAATTTGTCCATTTAAATAAGAAAACCAGTGTCCTTCCCTATAATTAGCACTTCTGATAATAGAGGGCAGCACCTGCTCTGGACATTACTCACTGTTACAGGGTGTGCTGACCCTTTAAGGGGGCTGGGGCTAAGCTGCACCTGTTATAAGCATAGCTATCCCCCAGGTCAAGGAAATGGGCGAAGTCATATAACAAAGTGAACATGTGGTTAAGAGCAGCCCTGATGGGAAAAAGAGAGCACTTGTGGTTCAGTCAGAGAGGGACTCCAAGAAGAACAGCTGTGGGAGTCAGAGCTCTATAGAATAGTAGGATGATATATGGAAGGGCTGGGAGTACAGGAAGAGGGGTTGGGAAGGAGCAACGGGGTGGTTGAGACTACAAAGGGGCAGAAAGCCCAGTTGTTTAGGGTTCCCAGGGTGGTAACCTATAGTAGAAAGCGGGTATGGATTCCCCCTATAAAGGGGTGCAGCAACTTGCTAGTAAGGGGAGGACTGAGCGGCTGTTTATACTGCCATCTAATGAGGTGCTGCAGTAACCCCTACCAGCCAGGGGAAGATTGAGAGGCTGAGGAGAGCCCAGGGGCAGGGCAGAGGTGGAAGAGAAAACAGACCCTCAAGAAGGAAGGGATGGGACCAGCTGATGACTGGGGTGGAAGACTCTTCAGTGTTGTGTTTGCCTGGACTTTGGTACTCTGAAAAGGGCAGACTTTTGGGGGTATGGCCCGGGAGCTAAATCATCTCAGCAATCAATCCATGCTGCAGGTGAGGGGAACCTGAGGCATCAGATGGGCCTGGAGCCAGACTGGATAGGTTCCTGTTACACTCTCAAATATATACACCTTCTCATTGAACCTCAGTAGAGGCAGCTGAGTGTTTTCTCCCCTTTGACATTCAGACTCTGCTGTCCTGCTGCAGCACTGCGTTCCAGCTGAAGGGGTGCAATTCCCATGCTGGAATGACATCAGCTAGGCTGGTAAAACTAAGGCCTGCTCTAGAAAAAAAAGTTGCATTGGTTTAACGAAAGGTACGATTTTAAATTAATTTAGTTAAGCCAGTGCAAAAGGTATGTATGTGTAACGCCAACAGACCCCGGTCATCAGCGGGTAGGATCGAACTTGGGACCTCAGTGCATCAGCCTCTACCACATGAGCTAAAAGCCAACTAGCTGTAAGCTAAGACTGTAGAGCACACTCATTCTTCTCTCTCTCTTTCTAAGTGGTCTCAGTGCCACTAGATGGGACAACACCACACCCAAGAGGTGTGTGGATTACATATGCACACACTGAGGGTGGTCCAAGTGATGACCCATGGACTGGATCCAGCCTGCAGAACAATACCATCTGGACCGCAGATGTGTCTGTCCCCCAGCAGACCTGCTCTACAAAATAGCATCCTATGTGCAAGGTCACTCTTCATGGAGGATGCCACTTTGTAGAGCAAAACGCATCCTCCATGCACCATGACCTCACATACAATGTATGCGTGAGGTCATGCCAAATGGAGGACTCCATTTTGTAGAGCATTTAATTCTGTATGTGGCCACAGAGGTGCCCCCAAACTACTATCCAGCCCACAGGACTGAAAAGGTAGGACCACCATCTTATGCCAATTAGAAACAGATTTAAATTAATCTGAGCAAGCCTCTTAAACAAAATAAGAGTGTCTATCCAGCCTTTTGCACCAATTTCACTAAAATTGGTTTAAAAAATTATTTAAGTTATTTTATTTAATGATTTAAGTTAAGTTAACTGGTGCCACTTTCTCAAGTTACAGTCTCAGATAAGGAATGAACTCTCCTAAATATGCATCCTTTGGGCTAGCCGCTACTCAGGCTAACTCTGAGGAGGTTAGGCATCTACAAGTGATACTGGTTGAAAGCTGAAGCACGGACAGTCTCAGTCATTGCAAGCTTAAGTTGATTACTGTGTTATGACAAGAAACTTTGCAGAAATGTTTGTATTGCTGCTAGTTTTGGGGAAGCTGTTGCAAACAGCAGGAGTGTGTAACCTCTGCCTAGACTCATTGCTCTAACTAGAGTCAATTCCTGGGGCAGGTTTCTCCCTGACAGACTGAAAGGGGTATAGATAGAGTTGTTAGATTATCCTGAGTAAGAGCAATTTCAGGTGAAGTATCATGAAGGATCCTCAAAAATGATGTCTAGCAGATTGTGGAGCAAAATCTCAAGCAAAGTGGTAAAGTCATTTCAGGCAAGACACAGCAACTGAGTATCTACAGCAGCTACCAATGCTGCATGGGCAAGGGGACCAGGATGACCTAAAGACATCTCAACCATGTTCATTTTATATCACTCTGTTTGTTTCCTACTCCCCTGCCTTACAAGGAAAGTGGCACACCTTCATTTCAATACTTTGCTGGTCCTGAGTGTTTGTTTTGAAATTAAATGCAAGTGATCTGAAATGTTTGCTCAGTCCTTACCTATCAGTCCTTTGAAACCCAGCATTTCCTCCCAAAGCTCCTGGTTATTGACAGTAACCTGGGGTAAATTAAAAAATATACATGGTAAGTGTGAAGAGTAATAGATAGCAATATGCGATAACTGTTTATTTTACCACAAAACAGTTTCACTTTTATATTTAAACAAGTCACAGCAAACCATGACACAGGAACAGCTGGAAGAAAGGTTCTGACTATAATACTCAGTATCAAAGGGTCTCTTACAATACCCAATGGGATGTTAATACCAAGACACACTGTTCTGGAGTACCCGAACCCCCCAGCAGGACTCTGGGTGTGTGGTAGGAGGGAAAGAGCACAGCTGTCTCATCTCCTCCCTTCAAGTAGATATATGTGGGTGCTGGCAGACGTACCAGGATGGGGGTACTCTTGCCACTACTGCCTTTCTGACAGGGGAAGTGGGTACTTCTACTGCTCCTAAGGGAATCTGGCCCTTGTCTCTCTGAGAGGGGAACAGAACCCCAGCCACTGTCTCTTCAAAAGGAAAGGTCATTGGGCAGGGTTCTGCCATGCCAGATTTTAAGGCAGAGCTAGTGGACAATCCACCCTCTCATTCAGACCTGTCCAGCCCCCTCTTCCCATTCTTGATCACACAACACCCTGCCGCAATGATAATTATGTGGAAAGTTACGTGCTTACAATTGTCCTTTAACATAGTAGCAGCTGAAAATATGGCCAAACCAGCACCATGTGATCATCCAGCTCTCTGCAGACCACGTGGAACACAATTCAAGAACCCCAGAGCTAGAAAAGAGCACCTGGGCATGTGTCTGGTAGGCACCAGTGAAAATTTCCCCATGGAGAAGTATGAAGTCAGCATTAAGGATCTGTATTATAGTGTAATTGCGAGGAATGTAATGTGTATTATGTTACTGTACATGCGGTATGGGACTTATAGAAAGGCAGCGTCTGTCAGTGAAAATGGTGAACGTAATGTGTGGTGGTAACATATGTTGAAGGAGGATACTCTACCTAGACACTTCTTGGCTTTTATGGGTTTGGGTGGATGTTCCTTTTAGGCAACCCTCACTGGGTGTTGCTTGTTTGTTTCTTTGATAGGAAGTTCTTGGTTTGTGAGAATTTTCTTGGTTTTTTGAAGCTACATTCAGTAGAAATGACACAGGCCTTTCCTTTACACAGAAATTATAGGTGGAGCTGGAAATTTTCTATGCCAGGTAGGTCTGCCTCACACTCTTATTTATTTATTTATCAAGTTTCCACAAATGAGATTAGGAAAAAATACATTTTGTCCCTGTTATAAAATTTGTATAGTTGTTTTGTTGAGATGATCTAGTGCATCCATGCTTTGCAGCAAGGGCTTGAAATTTATCAGGGATGTACCTTTTGCTTTCTTGGTTTAAAAAACAAAAACGCCCAAATTTGGCCAGTTTGCAAAATCTCAGTTTGCACACGCTCACTGAAGACTTGTTAGTGTGACAACTGAATGCTCTGAAGATTCCAACTGTAGAGAGCATGCTCCAGCCTAAGGCTGCAGGGGCTGAACAGGCCTTTGCTTGCAATTGCTACAGGCCAGTGTGGCACCAAGCACAGAAACTGAAAGCATGAAAGGTTTCAGAGTAACAGCCGTGTTAGTCTGTATTCGCAAAAAGAAAAGGAGGACTTTTGTGGCACCTTAGAGACTAACCAATTTATTAGAGCATAAGCTTTCGTGAGCTACAGCTCACTTCTTCAGATGCATATCGTGGAAACTGCAGCAGGCATCTGAAGAAGTGAGCTGTAGCTCACGAAAGCTTATGCTCTAATAAATTGGTTAGTCTCTAAGGTGCCACAAGTCCTCCTTTTCTTTTTGAAAGCATGAAGATTCTCTCCAGTGCTTTCAGTGCTCCTCCTGCTGGCCTGTGGAAGAGGATGCTGCCTGATTTGAATGCAGGTGGGACAAGGACCGGACCCGGGGCAGTAGCAAAATGAGCAGATTAGGACAAGAAGCCTGGAGTGGGGTAAAACTGGGACTGGGAGGAGGAAGACTAGGACTGGGAGCCAGTGGGAGGGGACAGAGATGTGGGATGGGGAGAGATCGACTGGATTACGAGCTGGAGGATGGAGAGAAACTGGGACTGGCTGGGGACAGAGAGTGGGACAAGAACCTGGGGTGCAGTGGGGTGAAATTGGGACTTGGATAAGAAGTCCAAAGGAATAAACTGAGGCAAGATGGGCAAGAAGATTAGGACTGGGTTGAAGAAGTGGGGTGGGTAGGGGGAGTTGTGGAGGAAGAGACAAGACAGGGAAAAGCTGGAGGGGTGGGGTAGAAGTGGAATAGAAGAAGAAGGACTGTGACCTCCAGTGCACACTACCTTCCAGAATTTGGAATGGAACTAAAATTCTTGAATCTCACCATTCCTTTCGTGACTGATTCAAGTAAGAGAATAAAAGCCTAATATACTGTTATTAAGTAGCACGTTACTTCTTCAGTATGAGTGGTAGAAGTCAGAGCTGTGCAGCAGAAGGTCCCAGTTTCAAACCCTGCTGACAACCAAGCAAACCCTATTTTACCAAGCCCCTGAAAGCTGCTTGTTCCTGGACTGGGGCTGCTATTTAGAATCATAGAATCATAGAATATCAGGGTTGGAACGGACCTCAGGAGGTCATCTAGTCCAACCCCCTGCTCAAAAGCAGGACCCATCCCCAATTAAATCATCCCAGCCAAGGCTTTGTCAAGCCTGACCTTAAAAACTTCTAAGGAAGGAGATTCCACCACCTCCCTAGGCAACGCATTCCAATGTTTCACCACCCTCCTAGTGAAAAAGTTTTTCCTAATATCCAACCTAAACCTCCCCCACTGCAACTTGAGACCATTACTCCTTGTCCTGTCCTCTTCCACCACTGAGAATAGTCTAGAACCATCCTCTCTGGAACTACCTCTCAGGTAGTTGAAAGCAGCTATCAAATCCCCCCTCATTCTTCTCTTCTGCAGACTAAACAATCCCAGTTCCCTCAGCCTCTCCTCATAAGTCATGTGTTCCAGACCCCTAATCATTTTTGTTGCCCTTCGCTGGACTCTCTCCAATTTATCCATATCCTTCTTGTAGTGTGGGGCCCAAAACTGGACACAGTACTCCAGATGAGGCCTCACCAATGTCGAATAGAGGGGACTATTTCCACAGTCAGGCATCTTCCCAGCCAACCAAACATCACCACTGATTAAATTTATCCGTTTTATTTGGGTGGTTTTCTTGTAAGTTAAGTAGAAAATATCCATTTTTGAAAAGTAGAGCTAGAAGACTTGAGGAGAAAAACAGGGTGTGAACTTCAAAGACGGGATATTCATAGATTCTCAGGCCAGAAGGGATCACTGTGATCGTCTAGTCTGACCTCCTGGACAATACAGGACATAGAACTTCCCCACAATCATTCCTAGAGCATATATTCAGAACAACATCCAGTCTTGATCAAAAAATTGCCAGTGATGCAGAATCTACCGTGACCCTTGGTAAATTGTTCCAGTGGTTAATTACTCTCACCATTAAAAATCGATGCCTTATTTCCAGTTTGAATTTGTCTAGCTTCAACTTCCAGCCATTGGATCATGTTAGACCTTTTTCTGCAGGATTGAAGAGCGTGATATTAAATATTTGTTCCCCATGTAGGTGCTTATAGACTATAATCAAGTCACCCATTCAACCTTCTTTTTGTTAAACTGAACAGATTAAGCTCCTTGAGTCTATCACCATAAGGCATGTTTTCTAATCCTTTCATCATTCTTGTGGCTCTTCTCTGCACCCACTTCAGTTTATCAATATCTTTCTTGAATTGTGGACACCAGAACTGGACACAGGATTCCAGCAGCAGTTGCACCAATCCCAAATACAGAGATAAAATAACCTCTCTACTCCTACTCTCAAGTTTCCCCTGTTTATGTATCCCAGGATCCCATTAGCTCTTTTGGCCACAACATCACACTGGCAGCTCATATTCAGCTGGTTATCCACCATCAACCCCAGATCTTTTTCAGAGTCACTGCTTCCCAGCATAGTGTCCCCCATCCTGTAAGTATGGCTTACCTTCTTTATTCATAGAGGTATACATTTACATGTAGCTATATTAAAATGTGTATTGCTTGCTTGCGCCCAGTTTACTACCTGATCCAGATCACTCTGTATCACTGACCTGTCCTCATCACTATTTACCATTCCCACAATTTTTGTGTCTGCAAACTTCATCAGTGATAATTTTACATTTTTCTTTCAGGTCATTCATAATAATGTTAAATAGCGTAGGGCCAAGAACTGATCTCTGTGGGACCCCAGGGATCCTGCATATGTTGTGTATGAATTTTGAACTTGGTGGGTATTATAGTTTTCATGCAAAAGGGGTACAAAGTTTTGTGATGTACCATGCAAGATTTATGCGTGTGATTTTAAAAATTCACATACTTTTCTAAGAGTACTTTCCACTTTTAGTTGTTTAAAACAAGTAATTGTTTCATTTCAGAAACATCAAGGTCCTACCAAAGCAAATGCCCTATTCCACTTTTACCCTAGACCCACCATCAGTGCCTCAGTAATACCACTAGAACTTAATATTTGACTGTTCACTTTGGCCACTGGACGGCAGGATTTATATTAGGGTCACCCTTCCTGCATCAGTAAAGATTATGCCGTTATGGGTTGAATTTTAAATTCAGTTCTTAACATTGTGTTTTTTGAGATGCTCAATGAAGTGCCTGCCTTCACTGTGGCTAGTGAGCCATATGCAGATGAATACACATTGGTATCAGATCAACTCCATTTTTTTCAAGTCCATTTGGCACTGTGGAAACAAAGATGGGATGTTTCAGAGCAGCAGCCGTGTTAGTCTGTATCCACAAAAAGAAAAGAAGTACTTGTGACACCTTAGAAACTAACAAATTTATTTGAGCATAAGCTTTCGTGAGTTACATCACTTCATCGGATGCATGCAGTGGAAAATACAGTGGGGAGATTTATATACACAGAGATCATGAAACAATGAGTGTTACTATACACACTGTAACGAGAGTGATGAGGTAAGGTGAGCTATTACCAGCAGGAGAGAATAATAATTAATAATAATTAATAATAGTACATAGTAGAACATAAGAATGGCCATACTGGGTCAGACCAAAGGTCCATCAAGCCCAGTATCCTATCCTCTGACAGTGGCCAATGGCAGGTGCCCCAAAGGCAATGAACAGACAGATTATCATCAAGTGATCCATGCCCTGTCACCCAATCCCAGCTTCTGGAAAACAGAGGCTAGGGACACCATTCCTGCCCATCCTGGCTAATAGCCATTGAGGGACCTATCTTCCATGAATCTATCTAGCTCCCTTTTGAACCTCATTATAGTATTGGCCTTCACAACACCCTCTGGCGAGGAGTTCCACAGGTTGACAGTGCGTTGCATGAAAAAATACTTTCTTGTATTTGTTTTAAACCTGCTACCTATTAATTTCATTTGGTAGCCCTTTGTTCTTGTATTATGAGGAGGAGTAAATAACACATCCTTATTTACTTTCTGTATACCATTCATGATTTTATAGACCTCTATTATATCCCCCCTTAGTTGCCTCTTTTCCAAGCTGAAAAGTCCCAGTCTTATTAATCTCTTCTCATATGGATGCTGTTTTATACCCCTAATCATTTTTGTTGTCCTTTTCTGAACCTTTTCCAATTCCAATATATCTTTTTTGAGATGGAGCAACCACTTCTGCACGCAGTATTCAAGGTGTGGGCGTACCATGGATTTACACAGAGGCAATATGATATTTTCTGTCTTATTATCTATCCCTTTCTTGATGATTCCCAACATTCTGTTCACTTTCTTGACTGCCGCTGCATATTGAGTGGATGATTTCGGAGAACTATCCACAATAACTCCAAGATCTCTTTCTTGAGTGGTAACAGCTAAGTTAGACCCCATCATTGTATATGTATATTTAGGATTATGTTTTCCAATGTGCATTACTTTGCATTTATCAACATTAAATTTCATCTGCCATTTTGTTGCCCAGTCACCCAGATTTGTGAGATCCTTTTGTAGCTCTTCGCAGTCTGTCTGGGACTTAACTTAAGAAGCCAACACATAACACAGCCAATCTGTCAAACTACTGTTCTTGTCTCTAACCCTCTCCTTAAGTCAAAATAGTGGAAAAAGTACTGGCAACTGTCCTCTAAGACCACATGCTGACTGCTGATAGCCTGGATCACACACAGTCTGGTTTCAGACCAGAGTGTAGAACAGAGACAGATCTTGTGGCACTAAAATAACCTCCTTATAGTTATTAACTTAGATTTTGAGGCCAGAGGGGACCATTTACTCTAAACCCCTGCATGATACAGGCCAGAATTTCACCCAGCAATTCCTGCATCAAGCCCAGTACTTGTGGTTGTACTACAGAAGAGTTAGAAAAACAGATGACCACAATTAAAAGTCTCCAGGTGATGGACAATCCACCTCGTCCTTGGTAATATGTTCCAGTGAGTAGGTATCCACAGTTAAAAAATTGCACCTTATTTCCAATTTGAGTTTTCCTACCTTCAACTTCCACCTATTGGATCTTCTTATGCTTTTGTCTGTGTGAGTCAAGACCTGTCTGGTATCAGAAATCTCCTCCTCACATATGTATTCATTGATTATGAGCAATTCACCTCTTAACGTTTTCTTCCATCAGTTCAGTAAACTGAGCTCCTTCAGTCTCTCAGTATCAGGCAGATTTTCCAAACCTAGAATCTTTCTTGTAGCTCTTCTTTCAACCTTCTCAAATTCTCCAACATCTTTTCTAAAGTGTGGACACCAAAACTATATGCAATATTCCAGCAATAGTCTCATATATGCTATGTGCAGAGGTAATACCACCTCCCTACACCTACTCAATATTCTTTGAAAGACTAAGCTAGAAGGGGTAGAAGTTTCTCAGTTTTCTTAGGGAAGCCAAACTCCAGCTGAGTGTCATCACTGGAATGAACCCCACCTACTCCTTTCTGCACCCTTTACAGGAGTGGCTCTTCTTCAGAGTTCTCCTACTGCTTTGGCTCTCAGTACAGGAAGATTTTCTAGACAGATTCCCTGCACAATTCTTTTTACATGGTGACGACCCTGAGGAAATCAAAATGTAACATAGAATAGGACTTGAAAGCACCTTCTTGAAAGAGCAGCTGTGAATGGTGTTCAGACTTCCATAGAGGTCCCGGTGGTAGCGGCTGAATTACCACAATCCCTTATTGTAAATGACCCTGCTACATCCTTTAAAAACACCTACTTCGGGGCCTGTTCTGATTTGCTGCAGCCTCCCCACCTCTCCCACCCTTTGCTCCCTCAAGGAAGACTTGCCTCAGCTGGGACCCTGCACCATCACTTTCCAAGCAGAAGCTGGAGTAACTCAGGCCAAATCTACCCCACAGTACTGACAGCAAGTATAAAAGGTACCATATCATCAGTTCTGAAATGTATTTGTAGCATGGACCTCTATTACTGACCTGCAGTATTATCTCCTTCTTCTTACTGGTCATTATTCTGCAAGAAGAATAGAAGTCACTGGAACATCAGTACAGAGCAATTGCTGTTTGCAGTTCAGAGCCACCTCATAGCATAATCAAATGATCTAGTACAAAGAAAGGAGTCTTCTTTCTACAACTGAAATTCACGTGCTGGCCAGCCTGCTGTTGTAGAGAAAGGCTTTTCCACGCCATGCTCAGCCAGTGGGGTTTTATATTGTTCAGCAGTGCCCCTTCCCCGTCACTAGGTACTAGTGTTGGCGGGCTCCTCTGGAAGGATTCGTATGGCCAGAAGGGACCACTGTGATCACACGTGTTTACTAATCCTTTAATTATTCTAATAGCTCAACTCGGAACCCTCTCCAATTTATCAACATCCTTCTTGAACTGTGGACACCAGAACTGTGCCAAATACAGAGGGAAAATAACCTTGCACAATTCCTATTTTAGATTCCCCTGTTTATGCATCCAAGGATTGCATTAGCTGTTTTGGCCACAGCGTCACACTGGGGGCTCATGTTCACCTGATTAGCCACCATGACCCCCAAATCTTTTTCAGAGTCACTGCTTCTCAGGAGAACCACCATCCTGTCATTTTGGCCTACATTCTTTGTTCCTAGACATGTACATTTACATTTAGCCATGTTAAAATGCATATTGTTTGGCTTTACCCAGGTTAAGAAGCAATCCATAGATTCATAGATTCCAAGGCCAGAAGGGATCATTGTGATCATCTAGTCTGGCCTCCTGTAGAATAAAGGTCAGAAAGCTTCCCCAAAATAATCCCTAAAGCAGATCCACCAAATCGTTCCACTGGTTAATTACTCCCACTGTTGAAAATTTATGCCTTATTTCCAGTCTGAATTTGTCTATCCTAAACTTCCAGCCACTGGATCGTGTTATAGATTGCTCTGTGTCAGTGATCTGTCCTCTTAATTATTTACCACCCCTCCAATCTTTGTGTTGTCTGAAAACCTTATCAATGATGATTTTATGTTTTTTTTCAGGACATCAATAAAAATGTTAAATAGCATAGGGCCAAGAACCAATCCCAGTGGACTCCGTTAGAAACACACTCATTCCATGATTCCCTGTTCATAATCGCATTTTAGGACCTATCAGTTAGCAAGTTTTTAATCCATTAGATGTGTGCCATGTTAATTTTATATCACTCTCATTTTTCAATCAAAAAGTTGTGTGGTACCAAGTGAATTGCTGTACAGAAGTCTAAGTAGATTACATCACCTTCACTAACCAAACCTGTAATCTCATAAAAAAAGACATCTCAGGCCATCTCAGACAGAATGGTGGAGTCTGTGCCACATGGAGGCACACACAAAGCACTGACACGCTGCTACTCTCCAGGAGTTTCAATATTTCAAGACATGTGCTATGTCATATTCAAGAACGCACTAAAGGAGCAAATCCAGTCCTCTGGCAAAAAACCCACACGGTGCCTCCCATATACACCATGGCCCTATGCAGGTGCAAGGCCAAACAGCCTGCTGACTGCAGAAATGTTTTAGTGCAGTGCTGGTCAGAGGAGTGTTCTGTGCAAAGGACACCTCCTTGCTCCTTGGCCCCTCCCTGTGGGGTATGACTGCCAGAGTGATAGGAGATGCTTGCATCACTTGGAACCCCAGCTTCAGCTCAGATGAACACAGCAGGGGTGTTGAATGCCAGCACAAGAGCTTGAAGTCAGTTCAGAAATAAGGCAAAGCCCAAGTGAATGGCACATTGGAATGTGCTTCATGGGCCAGCTTATCAAAGGCCTAGGCACCAATTAAACTAGCTTGGACTACGATCAGGCAAGGGAGTATCCATGGGGACAGCCCAGCACTGCACTGGCTGGCGGAGTATGAGCAAGGGGGCCAGGTGTAGCCACACATGCGTAGAGTGGGACTCGCCTCCCCATCTGTGCACAGCTGCACCATGTTAGCAGGCAGGCACACTGCCTGCCCTACTCTGGGCCATCCATCTTAGTTGCTGTCGGCCTCCAATCTGTACAGAGGGGGTGGCTCTCCATCAGAGGTGCTGGAACAGGGGTAAGCCAGGGGACCATGGCCCCATCACTTTTAAAAGTGGGAGGTTGAGTGACAAGGGGAGGGGGCGTAGAGGAGCGAGCAGGCAGAGAGGAGCGAGAAGAGGGCATGGTCTTGGGGGGGAAGAGTTGGTGCAGGAACGGGGCCTTGCAGGAGGAGGTGGCATGAGGGCAAGGGCTCAGGGAGAAGGGGTGGCGCAAGAGCAGGGCTTTGGAGGGAAAGGGCAGCACAGGGAGCAGGGCCACAGTTTGGGCACCAGTGGCCCCCCCACACACACACTTTTAGGGAGCTTCCACCGCTCCTGCTCTCCATCCTCCAGGTTCTGCTGCATCCCAGCCAACCAGCCAGCGGAGGGGGAGGGTGCCCAGACACCAGTAAGTCGCCTTCTCTAGGGAGCTCACCAGGACATGCCATCAGAAAGCAACAGTGCTGTGACTCTCGCCTCTGAGCCTATACATCATCTAAAGGATGTAGCTCTTCATGCATGGTTCCCCACCCTGGGCTGTCTGGATTTGTTCTCTCCAGAGACCCCTTGTGCCTGCTCCCTCCTACCCTGTCTGCCTCACCAGGTGCTGGAAATGGTGTAGACCAAAATACTTCTCCAGCAAAGGGAGGGGTGTGGGATGGAAAGACACACACACACACGACTCCCACTAGCCATGCTTCAATGCCTTTGTGATGCTAGCAGACCAAGTGTCAGCTCATGCCAAGGACCCTAGGTCTCACTGTACATTGAGAGATGCATAGCTGGAAACCATTTTGGCTCACCTGTGGGTTAACATTGTTAAAACAGGTATTAGATTTATAAGAATGTCTTTAGTTTTAATTAAATGCTTGTAGGATGCTGTATGTATTAATCTTTCTTATAATGTCTGTACTCCATGTTATAAGGTAATATTTGTTCTGTAACTATAAAAACTGTTTCTCTGAAACTGTAAACCCCCACAGTCAGGAGAGACACATTACCAAGTGTGAAATACTAGTTTACTACAAAAGGTGTCATCTCCTCTCCAACAAAAGAAGGCCCATAGGTGCCAGACAAGCCATTGTAGAACATCAGGGACAAAAGACTTTGTTGATTGCTTTCTCCCCCTCCCCCTCCTCCCCGCCCCTGAAGATGAGACGTGCACAAACACTCATCCCATCAGTTTCAGCTCTGGGGGATGGGAATAAAAATCCCTGTCAAGAAGAAATTGTTATCCCTATGCTGCTTGGATTTCAGGGAGAGGGCAAGACTTCTAAGCATAAGCAAGGGATCCCCAGCTGTTTAGCCTGGGTTAGCCCTAAAGGACATAGAAAGATTGCACATTAGCAGCTTCCACTACTTTTTGGAAGCTAAGATGGTAACTCATTGGTGTGTGTATGTTTACCTGCTTTAACCTTGTAAATAATGATCATTTATTTTTCTTAGATCTTTAGCTAGTTTATTATAGGATTGGCTACAAGCATTGTCTTAGGTGCTGAGGTACAATTGACCTGGGGTAAGTGATTGGTGCTTTGGGACTGGGAGTAAGCTGAATATTCTGGTGATTTTGGGGGTAAGGGGCCATCTATCACAAAGACAAGTTTGCGTGGGTGGCCAGATAGACCAGAGTGCCCAATGGGACTATCTGTGACTCTATTGTTAAGGCTGTTATAGTGCTTGAGGAGTTCACACTTGATACTTAATTGGTGAAATCTAAGTATAGCACTCACAACTAGTTTGGGGTTTGTGCCCTGTAGCAGTCTGCCCTGAGATTGGCACTCAAGTTCATGAGCCACTCCAGACAGCCTTTAGAGTAGCAGCCGTGTTAGTCTGTATCCGCAAAAAGAAAAGGAGGACTTGTGGCACCTTAGAGACTAACAAATTTATGCAGTGAGCTGTAGCTCACGAAAGCTTATGCTCAAATAAATGTGTTAGTCTCTAAGGTGCCACAAGTCCTCCTTTTCTTTCTCCAGACAGCCTGACAGCCTTCACTCACAAAGGACCCACAAGAATCCCCTCAAATAAACTAACTGGCCTGCTGGGCATTCTCCTTTCCCAGCCCAGGATCATCAGCCCAAATCTTCAAAAATCAAGAGTTAGACCCCAGAAATCATGAGACTAGCACAAAAACCCATGAGACTGAATATCACCCAATTGCCTTGCTTGTCGCCTGTCTACTGATTTATTTTTTTTACCATGTGGGGGAAGTCGCTTGCCCTCAATTTGTGTGCCCTCATCTCAGGGTTAAAATCCAACTGTAACTACTTACATACATACATACACCTGCTTTCCCCTGCACTCCCATCTGCCTCCTGACCCCACCTTTCCCTGCCCCCCCCCAAACTGCCTCCTGGCCTCATCATTCCCTGCACCCCCCATCTGTCTCCTGTCCCCCGTGCCTTTCCCTGCAGTTCCCCAATCTACTGCCTGCACCCCACCTTCCTCTGACTCCTTGTACTTTCCTATCCCATACCCTAATACAGTCCCCATCCCCTGGAATTCCTCAGTCCCAATTCATGTGCCTTCACATGGTGATAAAGGACACACATCTACACTGCAAAAAAATCCTCGCAGCAGCATCTTAGAACCTGGGTCAACTGACTGAGGTTTGCATAATGGGCTAAAAATAGCAGTGTAGACATTCAGGCTTAGGCTGGAGGTCAGGCTCTGAGAACTCCCCCCTTGCCAGGTTTTAGAGCCTGGGCTCCATGTCTATGCTGCAATTTTTAGCCCCATAACACAAGCCTGCAAAGGGCAACTAGGCTGACAGAAGCCAGGTTTGAGACCTTGTGCTTGTGGGCTGGGGCTACTGGTTCAGGGCTCTGAATCAAAGCTACACAGCACAAAGGCATCCTTCATTACTGGACAGTACCCGTTACTGGTCTGGGGATCCCCAAACATCACACCTCCGTTCCCAGGAGTTCTTGCTGAGAGGCCTACAGTTCCCATAGTCCCTTTGGACTACAAATCCCAGCCTTGGTCCTGGGCAGCACCAGAAACAGGCGGACGCTGGGCCTGAATCCTGCCTTAAAGCCAGAGCTCCCTATCACACACTTGTGAACTGAGTGAGTTCAATGGATAAGCCAACAAACATGAAATCCCATCATTCCATATGCAGACTATAGCCACACTCACAACAGAGCCAGTGACACGGAACCTTCTGGGTAGGGTTATCAACAGGCCATTATAAGGGACATTCCTTAGTTTAAAAAGAAATTACTCTCCCATACTATATCAGTACAGAATGCCTTTTATCCTGAACTTCAACCATGTGGTTGCAAGTTGCAACCCCATGGTTCAAAATGTGCAATGCCACTCAAATTTGCCAGACGGGCAGCTAGGCCAAATTTTTTCAGGGGGTAGCCAGGCCAAATTTGAGTGGCATTGCAACCCCATGTGTTAGGTTACATCACCACTCAAGTTTGCACTCCCTGCCCATCTATAGAAATCTGAGTGAGACGAGCAGCTCTTCCTCCGTGATGGTAGGTATCAGGATGTGGGGGAGAGGTGGGGGGCATGTGGGGAAATGGGGGCCTCTCTGCAGGGGCTGGGAGTCTGTGTCCTGTTTGGCTGGGTTGGGGGCTGCTCTGATGAACGCTGGACCAGGTCCTGTGTGATGCCTCAATGGTTGCCTGGCTTAGGCCTGGTCTACACTGTGGGGGGGATTGATCTAAATCATGCAACTTCAGCTACGTGAATAACGTAGCTGGAAGTTGATGTACTTAGATCTACTCACCACGGTGTCTTCACCACGGTGAGTCGACTGCAGACACTCCCCCGTCAACTCCGCCTGCGCCTCTCGCTCCAGTGGAGTACCGGAGTCGATGGGAGAGCACTCGGCGGTCGATTTATCGCGTCTAGACTAGACGCGATAAATCAACCCCCACTTGATCAATCACTGCCCACCAATCTGGCAGGTAGTATAGACAAGCCCTGAGGCTGCAGGTTCCATTGGGAGTGGCTCAGCACTGGGCTCAGGTTGCACTGCTTGAGACTCTGAGCCAACAGTGTCACTCTTAGAGATGGGTAAGGGGCCAGACCAGGCCGAGGGGTCTGCTGGAGGGCATGCAGGGTCAGACATCCATGGGAAGCGGGATTCCCCTGAGTACTGAGGCCCTGCCCTCACGCCACCCCTCTTCCCTGAGCCCCCACCCTCGCTCCGCTCTTCCCCCAAGACCCCACTTCTGCGCTGCCTCTTTCCCCCGAAGTCCATATCCTCTGCTCGCTCCTCTCTGCCTGCTCTTGCCTCTCTGCAGACAGTATTTCAGTCCTGGTGAACACAGAAAAGGCTAAAGTGGCAGAGTCATTTTAAAATGGGGTGAGAAAACCTGCTCCTCACAGTAAACTTCTTGTTCTCCAACCCCTGTGAGGCTG
This sequence comes from Lepidochelys kempii, assembly GCF_965140285.1. Classification (NCBI taxonomy): domain Eukaryota; kingdom Metazoa; phylum Chordata; order Testudines; family Cheloniidae; genus Lepidochelys; species Lepidochelys kempii. Next base: position 49,224,878 of record NC_136388.1, on the reverse strand, counting down.
GAAGATCCTGCTCCATCCCAAGGAGAAGGCAGCTGGTCCTGAAAGCGAATGACCCGTGACTCTCCTCCTGCTGCTCACCTCCAGGGGAGCCTGGCTGCTTCTTGAGGAGGGCAAAAGGGGCCAGGGACTGAACCTATGAGTAGGAGATGTACAGAAGCCCGTTGCAAACTGTGTCCACATATCTATTCAGGGGACACCATCATAGGGTCTAATCACATCAGCCACACTATCAGAGGCTCGTTCACCTGCACATCTACCAATGTGATATATGCCATCATGTGCCAGCAATGCCCCTCTGCCATGTACATTGGCCAAACTGGACAGTCTCTACGTAAAAGAATAAATGGACACAAATCAGACGTCAAGGATTATAACATTCAAAAACCAGTCGGAGAACACTTCAATCTCTTTGGTCACTCGATTACAGACCTAAAAGTGGCAATTCTTCAACAAAAAAACTTCAAAAACAGACTCCAACGAGAGACTGCTGAATTGGAATTAATTTGCAAACTGGATACAATTAACTTAGGCTTGAATAGAGACTGGGAGTGGATGGGTCATTACACAAAGTAAAACTATTTGCCCATGTTTAATCCTCCCCCACCACCCGCTGTTCCTCAGACGGTCAACTGCTGGAAATGGCCCACCTTGATTATCACTACAAAAGGTTTTTCCCACCCCAACCCCACCCTGCTCTCCTGCTGGTAATAGCTCACCTTACCTTATCACTCTTGTTACAGTGTGTATGGTAAAACCCATTGTTTCATGTTCTCTGTGTATATAAATCTCCCCACTGTATTTTCCACTGCATGCCTCCGATGAAGTGAGCTGTAGCTCACGAAAGCTTATGCTCAAATAAATTTGTTAGTCTCTAAGGTGCCACAAGTGCTCCTTCCCCTCACTACAGTGAAATACAGCACCCAGGCACACTGTGGGTGGCTCTCACACATGCCCAGTGCAGTTCCTTCCATGACTGACCAGGCCAGGGAGCCCCAGTGCAGTGACATGGCTGGGAGCTAGAGAGCCAGATGGAACCACAGGCTCTGTCTGTGTCCAGCAGCCCCAATACAGAATCCTCTTTATATTCACTACAGACGAGCCCTGCTTCTTCACCACACACATCAGTGTCTCTGCCCATCCTTTTCCTTTCCTAAATCCCACTTATGCCCAGTGCCTCCTATTCCATAGGAGGCCAAGCTTCCTTCCAAACTCCAGCCTGATTTCTGCATCCCTCACTCAGCCAAAACTCTCATTGGCCACAGTGAGGCTTGTCCCAGGAAGTACTTTGCTTGCCTCCAAAATGCAGCCAACTCTGTGGGACATAACAATTGTTCAGTAGCAATGCCACACAACTTAGGACAGGATGTGAACAGGAATATTGTTATCCAATAGGAACTGCAGGGAGGGAGGTGGATTGAGGGGGGACCAAATGTAATTCTATACACTGGAATTTCACCAGGAGAGTGGGTGAATACCCCAACTCATCTCCAAGCTCAGTTTCTGCAACTCTGTATCTCGGGATGGAGCCACCCGCCTGGAGAAAGCTCCATTGGGTCCAGATGCAGCAGCCTGTCTGCCTAGTTATACACAGTGGGAACTTGAGACGGTCTGGACCTAAACAGAAAAAAATGAAAAGACTATAGATACAAATGTCAATGGGAAGAAATATACAACTGGGTAAAACCTGTCAATGGTGATTCTGGTAAAGTCTTTTGTACTTTGTGCCAGCATGGATTCACTGTTGGTCATGATGGCACAACTGACATTAGACAGCATGCAGCAATCAACTGGATATAAGAAAAGCAAACAGGCCAAGAGTGGGACAAATATCAGCAAATTCTTTGTCTCTTCAAACTCCGTGACTGCCAAGGGGGTGGCTACAGAACTTATGAACATCTTCGCCCGAGTCGGGGTGCCGCGGGAAATCTTGACAGATCAAGAGACAAACTTTATGTCCTAGACGATCAAGCAGCTCTGCCAGTTATTCAAAATCAAGACCTTAAGAACATCTGTATACTAAACCCAAACGGACGGTCTGGTAGAGCGCTTTAACTAAACCCTGAAAACAATGCTCCAAAGGTTCATCCTGATGGATGTCTGGCATTGGGACCAGCTGCTCCTGCCTCTCTTGTTCGCAGTCTGGGAAGTACCCCAGTCTTCCACTGGCTTCTCACCGTCTGAACTTTTATATGTGAGGGAAACCCGGGGGATTTTAGACCTTGTGCGAGAAATGTGGGAAGAGCAACCGTCCCGAGCTAACAACATGGTACAGTATGTTTTATACCTGAGGGAGAGGCTTGAGGTCCTGGGCTCGTTTGCCAGGGAGAACCTCCTACATACCCAGGATACCCAAGAGGTGGCCTACAATAAACAGGCGTGTCTCCAGGAGTTTCAGCCTGGTGACTGGGTGCTGCTATTGTTGCCCAGTTGGGAAGCAAAGCTCCTGGCCCGCAAGGACTGAGGTGATCCGATGTGTAGGGCAGGTGAACTATGAAATCAAGCAACCAGATAAATGTAAGGTACAACAAATCTACCACGTGAACCTGTTAAAACTGTGGAAAGCCCAGGAAGGCTTACTAATAGTGCCTTACTCACCAGAGCCTGAACTGGGCCCACAGGCCATGAAGGCCTCAACTTCAGGGGTGGTCAAGATTGAGGACAATCTTACCCCAGAGCAGAGAGGTCAGGTGCAAAAACTGATCACCACCTTCTCTTCCGTTTTCTCAACCTGACCAGGGCAGACTCACCTGATAACTCATCATATTCAGACGGACCCAGGCATTAAAGTCAGAGAAAACCCCTGGCACCTCCCCAGAAACTTAGAGACACCATGAAAGAAGAACTCCGCTCGATGTTAGCATTGGGGGGTGACCGAGGAGTCGTCTAGTGACTGGAAGAATCCTGTGGTACTGGTCCCTAAGCCCGAAGGAAGCCCCCGCTTTTGCATCGACTTCCGTAAGCTCAATGCAGTATCCAAGTTCGATGCCACGGGTTGATGAACTGCTTGACTGGCTGGGAAAGGCAGAATACATCACCACTTTAGACTTAATGAAGGGCTATTGGCAGATCCCTCTTACACCCGACTCCAGGGGAAAAAACGCTTTCTCCACCCCTTGTGGACTTTTTCAGTTCCAGACCATGCCCTTCGGTTTGCGTGGGGCTCCGGCCACATTTCAGCAGCTAATGGACCGAATTCTCGGCCCCCATAGCAGGTATGCAGCTGCATACCTCAACAACATGGTAATTGATAGTTGCGACTGGCAACACCATTTGAAACATATGACTTCAGTCCTGCAGTCCCTCCAGGAGGCCGGCCTGGCAGCAAACCCCGTCAAATGTCACTTTGGGAAGAATGAGACCACCTACCCCGGGTACACATTGGAAAAGGGCTTGATCTGACTCTTGGTTAGCAAAGTTCAGGTCCTCCAGCTGTGCCCCACGCTGTCCTCAGAGAAGTATGTACGTCGAGTCCTGGGACTAGCCGGGTATTACCACCACTTTATCCCAGGGTTCTCCTCCATTGTGGCCCCCCTGTCCAATCTCCTCAAGAAAGAGAGTCTTAAAAGGACCAGAGCCTGTGAGGAGATGTTTCAAACTCTGAAGGCCCGGCTCTCTCAGGAACCCATCTTGTACAGCCCTGACTTCGCCAAGGAGTTTTTGTTACAAACAGACACCTCAGACATGGGCCTAGGAGCTGTTTTATCGCAGGTAGTTGGGGGTGATGAACACCCCATCTTATATATTAACTGGAAGCTATTCCCGCGAGAGAAGACCTATTCTGTAATTGAGAAAGAAGCCCTGGTGGTAAACTGGGCCATGGATTCACTCTGTTATTATCTTCTGGACACGCACTTCACCCTCATTACTGACCATGCCCCCCCTTCGCTGGCTCCATGCCATGACGGACACAAATCCTCGAGTCATGAGGTGGTACCTTTCCCACTAGCTCTTCTCCTTCTGCATCCAGCACCAGGCCGGGAAAGCCCATCTGAATGCAAACTTCTTTTCACGGGATGGTGGAGAGCAGTTGGAGGGGGGGAAGAACCCAAAGGGGGTCATGAGGTGGGAGATGCGTGAAGGAGCAGAGATACTGCAGCCAGGCACAGCAGGGGTTAAGGAACACCTGTGGGTTCAGGTAGCCCTGCCCCGTTATACCTGCAGCCAATGCCAGGCCTGGAGGGGGGAGAAAAGAAGGGAGCCTGGCTCAGCCAGGGGCTGACTGGTGAAGAGGCAGGAGCTCTCTGTATGCCTGCCTGAAGGCACAGACCAGCAACCTGCCTACCAAGGCAGCCACTAGAGGCAAGTAAATCACCCCCTGCCAAGGGGAACCTACAGATAAGCCCCAACTGTGGGGCAACTGGAGTAGCAGGGCCACACCCCAAACTAAAAGGACTTGCATAAGGAGCAAGTAAGACCAGGAAAACAAGCCCTGCACACCCCCTCACGGCTGGGAGAAAGATCCATCTCCCCTGTTTAGGGGTTGAGCGACACAGGACGCTGGGCCAAGACCTGAGGGAGAAGGAGGGGGTCAAGTCCCCTTACAGCCCCCCTAACCAAAGATCTAGCTACTAGGCTCCCTGGCTACTGAGAGCCCTATCATAGACAGTAATATAATTAATGCAAATCAACATGAGTTTATAGAAAATAGATCCTGTCAAACTAACTAGCTATCTTTTTTTTGATGAGATTACAAGTCTGGTTGATAAAAATAATAGTGTTGATGTAATATACTTAGATATCTGTAAGGTGTTTGACTGGATACTTCACGACATTTTGATTAAAAATCTAGAACTATATAAAATTAACATGACCTATTAAATAGATTAAAAACTGACTAACTGATAGTTCTCAAAATGTAATTGTAAAGGGATAATCAGCATCAAATGGGAATGTTTCTAGTGGAGTCCCACAGACCAGTTCTTGGCCCTATGGTATTTAATATTTTTATCAACGACTTGAAAGAAAACAAAGTCATCACTGATAAAGTTTGCAGATGATACAAACACTGGGGAAGTGGTAAATTACAAAGAGGACAGGTCACTGATACAGAATGATTTGGATCACTTGGTAATGGTATACATTTTAATATAGCTAAATGTAAATGCAAATGTGTACATCGAGGAACAAAGAATGCAGGCCATACTTACAGGATGGGGGATTCTATCCTGGGAAGCTGTGACTCTGGAAAAGATTTGAGGGTCATAGAGGATAATCAGCTGAACATGAGCTTCCAGTACAACACTAAGGCCCAAAAGGCTAATGAAATTCTGGGATACATAAACAGGGGAATCTGGAGTAGGAGTAGGGAAGTTACTTTACCTTTATATTTGGCACTTGTGTGACCACTTCTGGAATACTGTGTCCAATTCTAGTGCCCACAATTCATGGAAGATGTTGATAAATTGAAGAGGGTTCAGAGAATGATTAAAGGATTAGAAAACATCCTTAGAGCACTGCAGCAAGGCAGCTATACCAGTGCAGATGTGCCGTTGAAGCACTTCATGAAGATACTACCTATGTCGATGGGAGTCCTCCCATTGATATAGCATTGTCTACACTGGGGGTTAGGTTGGTATAGCTAAGTTGCTCAGGAATGTGGATTTTCCACACCCCTGAGCAATGCAGTTATACCAACATAAATTGTAGTGTAGAACAAGCCTGACAGACTGAGGAAGCTCAGTTTATTTAACTTAACAAAGAGATGGTTAATGGATGACTTGATCACAGTTTATAAGTATCTACATCAGAACAAATATTTGATAATGGGCTCTTCAGTCTAGCAGAGAGACTGAAAATAGGTGTAAATTTTTAAGAATGGGAGCAATTAACCATTGGAACAACTTACCAAGGATGGTGGATTCTCCATCACTGGCAATGTTTAAATCAAGATTGGGTGTTTTTCTAAAAGATCTGCTCTAGGAATTAGTGTAGGAAAGCTCTTTGGTCTGTGCTGTACTTGAGGTCAATCTAGATGATCACAATGGTCCCTTCTGACCTTAGGCCATGTCTACACTAGCACTTACGTCTGCAAAACTTTTGTTGCTCAGGTGTGTGAAAAAACACCCCCTTGGTGACATAAATTTTGCTGGCATAAGCACTTGTCTACACAGCACTATGTTGGCAAGAGACGCTCTCCCAGTGACACAGCTACTACCGTTCGTTGAGCTGGTTTTATTATGTCAACGGGAGAGCTCTTTCCCATCGGCTTAACGCAGCTACCTGAGCGATCTTACAGCAGCCCAGCCGTATTGGTACAGTTGTGCTGCTGTAAGCTTGTAAGTGTAGACATGGCTTTAGAATGAATGAATCTCTGGTGAGCAGCACTACCACGTATGACCAGCTGAGATACGTGCACAGCTGTGGGAAACGAGGGGCCTTGTGCACACTATGTGCTTGGCAATAAGGCTGTGTGTCAGAAGGAGAGTTTGAGAAACTGGGTGTGTTTGTACCTAGTAGCCATAACATAATCTGTGAAAGTCAAATTGTTTTCCTCCCTGAGAAATGAACTGCCAACCACATCTTTACCAAACAGGTTCTCATTTACAAATATGTGAACAACAAAAAGCAGAGCAATATTTGCCTGATTCATAGATTTCAAAACAGTGTGACAATCTGGCACCCAGGACTGAAATTTAAATTGCTGCAACATGAAATTGGAGGGAAAACATTTGGCCTCATTACCAATCCATCAAATACAGAATAAAAATAAACAGGAAAAGACACCTTTAAGCAAGAATGGGGAATAAGAAAGGAATGTAACAGCATGGCCTTCTTCAATCTGGCTCACCAGCCCCACTGGAACCGTCCCCAGAATCTGAGTCTCCTACAAAATAACTCAGAGATAAAGTGCCTCTGTGTGCTGATGACTGACCACACTGTCACCTACGCTGGTCTGTGGAGAAACTGACACTTTCTAGAAACCTGCTGCTTAATGTGGACCTGCAGCGCAGCTTGGTACAAACATCAGGACATTTCAGGAAAAGCCCAGAAGCAACCAGAACAAAGTAAAATTTTATTACATATCTGGCATCAGAATCCAACCCAGTCTACTACACAGGAGTGAAATCTAGGGCCTGACTTCAACAACACCCTATGGCAGCGGTTCTCAAACTGTGGGTCCTGACCCCTTTGAATGGGGTCACCAGGGCTGGCTTAGACTTGCTGGGGCCCAGGGCTGAAGCCCAAGCCCCACCATCCTACCCAGGGCCAAAGCCAAACCCCGAGGGCTTCAGCCATGGGTGGCAGGACTCAAGTTTCAGGCCCCCTGCCTAGGGCTGAAGCCCTTGAGTTTCAGGTTTGGCCCTCCTGCCCGGAGTGGTGGGACTTGGACTTTGGCCCCCTACCCAGGGAAGTGGGGCTTGGGCAGGCTCAGACTTTGGTCCCCTCTCTTGGGGTTGTGAAGTAATTTTTGTTGTCAGAAGGGAGTCACAGTACAATGAAGTTTGAGGACCCCTGCCCTATGGTTACTGGAATAAAACCCCAGCTCTGCAAGTCCTCTGTGGCTACTGAGCACCACTGGGCTGGTTCCCCCTGCTCATCAACATAAAGACTAAGCACATTCAACTTCTGGTGCCACCTCAGTCACACTAGCAAATGCTCCATTCTGCACAAAGTAAAAGAGAGTCAAAAACTAAATCCAAATGAAAATATCCATCCCTACACATCATTGCTCCCTGTTCAACAGTTCCCGCCTCCAACCAGCAGAGGAGCTCAAGATGTCAGCCCAGCCCCTGCAGCACCAATCCATGAGGCACTGGAAAGAACAGATCAAATCAGCAACAAAGACGACTGGGACAGCTCCCTGTACAGAACTCTCACCAGCAGAGACCTCGCTGGAGTGACCTTGTGCAAAATGACAGCCAACTCTCGCACTTAGGTACAGAATCAGTGACCACATGCTGGAGGTGAGCCTGGGAAGTCCAAAGCAGAGACCAGCAACTTTGCAGCCAAGGGGACAGAGCAGAGATTGAGACAGAGAAACATGTTCTACTCCAATGTCCCAAACACCACCAAGTGCATGAAAAATATTTCCTCAGACCATCAGGAATCACCTAGGCTGCCACATCAGCGAGTGAAGAGGAAAATCTGTGCCTGGCCCTGGGAGAAAGGAGAGAGATGGCACCAAGTGATGGAGCACCCTGCTCCCAGATCAAGACCGGATAGCACTGACAAAAGGACGCAGCTCAGACCCCACAGGCAGTGTGTGACCTCATCCCGAGGGATTGCCCTACCTGTGATGGAGCCCCGAATGACTTTTTTTACATTGGGGCAGCACTTGTCCCACTCACCCAGCCCCTAAGGTCTCATTGAACTGACTTGAGCTGGTGTTGGCTCAGAATGCAATCAGCAGGGGTGTGCAGTGGCCGAAGGTGTGACTGTGTCTGGGTGGGAGAGAAGGAAAGGCTCCTCGCTTCTCACTTTCTTGCTCCCAAGTTTTGCTACTCAACAAATCAGTTAGTTCTTAACAAAGTGAGGCAGGGGGTGGCAAGAGCACAGGGCCCCACATCCTAATGCGGGACGGCGAGGGTACAGGCCTCCGCATCCTATCTAATGCAGTGGCGGGGAGCAAGGGCACAGGGCCTCCCACATCCTAGCTAACACAGCGCGGCCGGGGTGTATGTGACCATGCCTTAGGGGGTGGGGTACCAGGTCTGGGGGGGCTCTAGGAGGTGGGGGGTAGGCTACTAGGGAGCAGGGGACCTGGGGTGGGGGGCTCTAGAGGGCAGGGGGGGCTAGGTCACTAGGGAGCGAGGGGTCAAGCCAGGAATACTGGGAAGGAGGGCTCTGGGGAGGTGGGAGGGCCAGGTTACCAGGGAGCTCTAGGGGGCAGGGGACCAAGCCGGGGATACCAGAGAGGGAGGCTCTAGGGGTGGGAGGACCAGGTTACCATAGGGCTCTAGGGAGCGGGGGGCCGGGGGTACCTGGGGTGGGGGGGCTCTAGGGGACGGGGGACTGGGTTACTAGGGGACTATAGGGGGCAGAGGGAACTAGGTCACTAGGGGACAGGGGGCCGAGCCAGGAATATCAGGGAGGGGGACTTTACGGGGTGGGGGTGGGTTACTAGGGGTACCTAGGGTGGTGGTGGGGGCTGTGGGGGGCAGAGGGACTAGGTTACCAGGGGACTCTAGGGGGCTGAGCCAGTGATACCGGGGAAGGGGGCCTCTAGGGGACGGGAGGAGGGCTCTAGGGGGTGGGGGAGGGCAGATGACCAGGGGTTTCTAACTTCTAGGGGGCAGGGGGTACTATACCTAGGGTTGGGAGCTCTAGGGGGCAGGGGGCTGAGCCGGGGATACCGGGGAGGGAGGCTCTACCGGGGGGAGGACCGGGGGTACCTGGGGTGGGGGGGTTCTAGAGGACGGGGGACCCGGTTACCAGGGGACTGTAGGGGGTGGGGGGGCCAAGCCGGGGCTACCGGGGAGGGGGGCTACCGGGGGCTCTAGGGAGAGGGGGCCCGGGGGCCGAGCCGGGATACTCGAGGGCAGCTCTAGGGGCAGCCCTATCCCAGGTCCATGGAGCCGAACAAGGGACCCAGCTCCCGCCCCCTCCCCGCCGGTACCTGCAGCAGCACAAACTCGCGGGGCCTCGGACACCGCGTTTCCCGGCAACGGTCTCCCTGGTGATTGAACCAATGCACAAGTGACTCGGGAGACCCGCCCCTTCCCACAGCCCGTCCCGCCCCCACCAACTTCTCCATAGCCCGCACTCCGTGACAGCCCGTACCCCCCCCAATTTCTCCTACATACACTTATTCGTCCCACACCACATACCCCCGCCTTCCCCTACATACCCCCAACCCCACATGCCTCCTGCCCCACACACCCCAATGTCCCATACATGCCCCCCTCTTCAATCTCCCCCCCCATACACCACCGTGTCCAGCTGGGGCCTGCCAGATGTAATCACAGGGTCCCTTTTGGCTTTGGAATCTAAGTTCTGTTGGGCACTGGGCCTCTACCTTGGTGCGTGGAGGAGTCTTTGGGGCCTAAAAAGGCCAGGAAAATTTCCTGTAATTATGTAAGCCAGTCCAAGCTGTCTAAAGCAGCCTGGTTTTAATGCTTGTGGGAGGAGTGTGACCATTTTTAAAAAGGGGAGGGGGGAGAACAACAAGAAACCCATCTACTCCCAACATCACAAGCAATCTAAATAAGAGAGAGAGAAAGAAAGAGGAAGTCTGTTATAGTCATGTCCTTGGGTTCTATGTTGGCACCAACACCTACAGTGTCAGCAGTCCATGAGACTAGGGTGATGGTGTCACTTGTCCACTGTGATTTGAACTGAGATACCCAAACTCATTTCTAGAGTGAATCAGACACAGAGTTATTTATTCAGTGAAGTCAGCATGTTTGCAAATTGACCACAGGCAGTTTATGATGGAATGGCAATGGAATTCATTGCCACAAGGTGTCACTGAGACCAAGAGTTTAGTAGGATAAAAAAGGATTTCAAATTTACATGGATGGAGACTATCTAGATTTAGAATTGTAAGCATTGAAAAACAGGTACGAGTTTTGGAAAAGGGCTAAACCACCACCTCCATCTGTAGAGGAATAGGAAGGAACTTCCCCTATGAACAGATTATACATAATTGCCCAGTTCATGATTTCTTGCACTTTCCTCTGAAGGAGTTAGTCCTGCACTGTTAAAAGGGTGCTGGACTACAGAGGTCCCAGGTCTGATGTAGTCTGGCAAGTCATATGTGCCCATGTTTTCTCTGAATTTGTTATTGAAACTGGATATTCTGCAAATTGGTAGTTCAGGAGCAACTCACTGTGATTATTCAGTATTTACAATGTCTTTGCTAGACACTGGATTTATAGCTTATTACAACAATCTGTAACCCCCTAACCCCTGTTTTTATCCTATGACTAGGGGTATTAGTGGGCCACTTAACCTTATATAGCCCCTTAGAATATGTGCTAACTACTTATGCTAAACTATCTGTTTGATTTTGTATTTAACAGTGACACTCTGAGTACCTTTCACAGACCTGAAGAGCTCTGTGTAGCTTGAAAGCTTATTTAGCTCAGCAACGGAACTTGGTCCAATAAAAGATATTACCTCACCCACAATGTTCCCTCTAATTTTTCCCATTCATGTGCGGAATTAATTTTGTTATGTGTACCAATATGGAGGTGATGTGGGAGGGTGAGGCCAAGAGGTTTGGAATGTGAGATGGGGCTCAGGGCTGGGGCAGAGGTCGGGGTGCGGGGGTGTGTGTGTGAGGGCTCCGGTTGGAGTGTGGGCTTTGGGGTGTGTCTGGGGATGAGGGGTTTGGGACGGGACTCAGGGCTAGGGTTGGTGTGCACTCTGGCTGGGCTGCGGGCTCTGGGGTGGGGCTGAGAGGTTTGGGATTCAGGCTGCCCAGGGCTGCGACAGGGAGAGAGGACTCCCCCCAACAGCTCCAGGGCTGGGGAGAGGCGGGCCCTGCGGGTGTGTTTGTGTGTGTGTGTGGCCCCACTGTGATACAGCCCCAGGGCTGGGAGAGTTGCTGCAGCCCTGCACACCCCAAGCTCCCCCATCAACACCCCTCACCTTACCCCATGCCCCTGAGTGCAGTGTGTGGCCCTTTGTGGCCTTCTGCACAGCCATGCACCTTAGAGGGAATGTAGCTCACCCACCATGTCTCTCTAATATCATGGGACTGACATGGCTACAACACTGGATACTGTATTTATGATGTAAGGCATATTGGTTAGCTTTGATTGGACAGATGTGTCACACTACATTGTTTCTGTTCCCTGACAGGTAAAGTGTAACAATCAGATTTGGATACAAACACCCAACTTAAAAGTTCAAAATTTGATTTCTGCAAATATTCTCTAATATATGCTTAAAATTCATGGTGATTTACAAACAATCCTGCTCGTGAATGTGTTTGCAAGGACCCCACTCCTCCACCTCCACCCCCACCCATGTGTCTTGATATCTGTTCCACCCACAGCCACACTAACTTCAGTGGCACTTCACACAGGTGCAATGACCAGCCAGGTGGATGGAGCTGAAAGATCAGGACATAAAATATTTGTGGAAAACAGAAAAGGGCCACAAATCAAATAAAACAATTTCCATGATTTACTGAGTTGCTCACCTGGCTTAATTCATTATCATCATATAAATACATGATTGGAATCAGGGACAAATATGAAGGGGAGACCCAGAAAAAAAAGTGTGATGCAGTATTAAAGGCAGAAGAAAACCCATAATGGAACAAATCCTGCTTGTCTTACTCTTGCAAGGAATCCCTTGTCTTATGGGGGCGCCTTACTCGAGTAAAACCAGTAGGGTTTGGCTAACTTGTACACAGGATTATATTCTGTTGTCCTCTCTGTGTTGTATAAATCTCCAACTAAAATCTTAAAGTTTGTAGAGCAGAAAACATTGAGTCAAGATTTTAAATACATATTTTCTTCATAAAGTTCAGTAGAAGCAAAGTAAAGTACTTTTTATTTATTTACAGTATTTATGTTTTCTTTACATACCTACAGCAACATCAAAAATTATTCACAAAAGCTTAACTAAGTGTAAAAATGTTATTTCATTGGACATTTGACCTATCAGCTTGATATTATGGAAAATGTTGACTTTTTCCCCCCATGCAGTATCCAGATTGTCTGAGCATCATTTTTAAGTTTTCTGGTACATTTAGGGCCACATTTTTTAAAAAAGTCTCTAAACATGCACACCTAAATTTGCACACTTTTGTGTACAATTTTAGTCACCCAATCTTTTGAACACAAACTCAGATTTGCAGATATGAGTAGGGGGGCATGCAAAAACTTGAGCACATGAAAATGAGCGCACAAAATATCAGGAGTGTAAATTTAGAGTTCAAGCTCAGGCTATTTTGAAAATTTAGCCCCATGTGTATATAAAGTTTAACCAAGGAAGTGTTTTCTCAGTGCTACCAAAACTATGGTTCACTTTACTTTTTAAATAAGGCTTTTATTTCTGAGATACTAGACAATTATCAGGTTCTCACATATTCATACTTGCCTCTCTGTGCAGACCCTTTACCAAGAGACTTGTAGCAATAATAAGAAATGGCCACTAACTTATTGCCATGTCCACATTGGAAAAAAGTGTTAGGTGCTCACTTTTATATGATTTTCAGAGTGGGAAAACAATTACATTAAACTTATATAAAATTATATTTTCCTTTGCAACCAAATGGAAACAGTTCTCCAATACATAACATTCAAACTCTGGGCCAAAGTGTGATCGCCTTTTGCTCACACAAGTAGTTTCCTTTAAATTAATAGGACTACTCAGAAAAGTAAGGCAATTATAATCTGACACTGCCTAGAAATAAAGGATAAAGGTTTGAGATTACATTTTTGACAATTGGTTAGTGGAGTTACAGTCCTGTCCTCTTGACCTGAAGCTCAAACTGCAAAAGGAGTTTTTTAAGGTAGAGTTGAATTCTTTAGTTTGCCCTTTAGTGCTAAGTAGACATAGCGTGAGGTGATTTTGACTCTATTAACGCTATTTCCTAAACTGAAAACCAGGAAGCAGTTGGTAAATGTACTGCAGGAGGAAAGGAATAACCCTGAATTGCAGTCTGGAACAGCTTCTTGCTGCACTCACTTCTTTCTATGCACATTTAACTCCTGAAGCTGAATTCAGTAATAATGTAGGGTCTGATTTTCAGCATAATCTTAAATGGTTTTCCCTTTCTGTGCCCACAATTGAGTGGATGTGAATTCTTGCAGACACAGTATTTCACAATTTAATTACAGGCATAATTTCAGCCATTTAGTTGTCCAAGTATCTGACTGCAATGAGGAAGGTAAATGCTGTTTCTACAAATAACTGAAGCCACAATTTTAAGTGCCCACAAATTGTAGGCACACAGACAAAGGCCAGGTTTTAATAATCTGATCCTTTAAATGCAGTAAAATCTGGGCTATTATCCATGTATATGAATTCCTGGATATGTCAGTGTGTGTGTGTATATATATATATATTGGTATTACTATAGCAATGTCAATGGAGATAATTTTCTAATAATGTGTCCATTCTCCTGCAATCTAACCTATTCAGCTAATATTATGGAGAAGTATTTTATAAAGCAGTGAACTGAATCTGGAGATACAGGTATGACCAAACAAGTCCCTTAAGCCATAACTTGCCAGGTCCTCTTGGTATCTTGAAAGTACAAGTCTTGCAGTGTGCTACCTGTTTGATGTATCTTGGTGTCACAGTCAGCTGGTGTTCCTTATCACTGAGACAAGCCAATCTTTCAGCAATAATCTCAGCAAGATCTTGGATTTCACAGCAATAGGCTCACTCCTCCAAGCCAGTGATGATATTACATCCACCTATTTCTTTTTGGCAGAAGATCAACACAACAGTTATAGAATTGGTGAGAGTGAGAGTCCACCCTTGTCTTCTAAAAATGTAAAGAAACCCCAAACAATCCTTTTGTCCCATTCTACTGAGCTGAAAATGACATCAGTATCTGTTGACTGTGTGGCAGTAAAATGCTATCTCTTAGATTTTTTTCATAGCACAAAATGTGCTGGCTGTTATTTGAGTCTACTGTATTCCTCAATTTCTCTCTTCAAAAAGGAAGTATAATATAAGTTAAGCTTAGGTTCAGAAATGCATATGTTTTACTTAAAAACATTCATCTGTTCAAAATTCAAAATAAACTTTATGGGATACAGTGTGTTTTTTTAAATAACATTTCATTCAAACTGTATATAATTCATTAAAGTATTCATACAGCAAACAATGGTTAACCCTTGAAAATGTGTAGAAAAAGATTTTCACACAAAAAAGGAAAACAAAATTCTGAGGTATCACACTCACACATACACCCAAACACACACGCAGGCTGCAGCAAAAGCAGAAAATTGTAGGCCCAAAAGAAAATGATGATTGATTGTTCTATTAGAGAGTCCAGGTAGCTCAGGAAAAAACAAAAACAAACCCCCCCACAATAGTCCTCTGAGTAAAGAACTACCTCAAGAAAGTTCAAGTGCATTGGAGACCTGATCACCTAAACTGTTTCTGCAAAGCAGCTCCCTGCACCTGAGAGAAATGCAGCCCAAGGTGACTTGTGCAAATATAAGGAATCAGTTGAGGCTATTTCCTGTTAGTCCTTAAACACACGAGGGGTGTCCAAAGATTCGCTTAGTCCTTGATCACGCAAGATACTGCTGGAGTGCCGTCTTCGCCCTGAAATCACAAATATTCCATTAACCATTGGATCTGGACTTCAAAAAAATAAACACCCGCTGGAGATTTATGGTTAACATTTATCCAATAGGACATTCTGTGCACAAGGCTAGCATGTGAGGGAGGAACAATGTTAGTGTGGCAATAAAAGGCTAAACTATTAACACGTTAAGATGGCAAAGCCTGAGGTTTCTCAGCAAAAGTACAGCCCAATGCCATTTGTGCTATTTTCTTCAGCTAGGAGGAAAACTCTTTTGTGCTACATGAGCAATGAGTAGCGCCAAACACTCATTAAACCAGATCTAACCCACTGGTCCGGATTGCACCCCAGAATGTGACAACGTGGATGGCCTCTTTGCCCCAGGATTGCACTAGTAGCTCATACTGAGTTGTCTGTCCACTCTAACTCACAGAGCCTTTTCAGGGTCACTGCTTTCCAGGATACAATGCCCCATTCTGTAGGTATGGGCTGCATTCCTTGTTCCTAGATGTATAACTTTGAATTGGCTGTATTTAAATGATCCCTTGAAATATGTAACTACTTATGCTAAACAATATGTTCCACCTTGTGTTTAGCTGGAACACTCTGAGTACGTTTCTCAGATCTAAAGAAGAGCTCTGTGTAAGGTTAAAAGCTTGTCTCTCTCACCCAACCGAAGTTGGTCCAATAAAAGATATTACCTCACCCACCTTGTCGCTCTAATATCCTGGGACTGACATGGCTACAACTACACTGCATACTACTAAAGTTACACATTAAATCTGCAAGACTGGATAAATTATATTCAAGATTAAAAAAAATTAGCTGAGGATACTGAAACTGCCTTAATTTTTAGTAAAACATGGCATACTGAAAAAGTGCTAATGTTGTGTCAGTGTGTACTGCTGTTTTTGAGGAGGGAGATAACGTATGAGTTGATAACCATCTTGGTGTCTGTCCTGCCTTAGAACTTGTCATAAATCCTACTTAGCAACCATTCTTCACATAAGATGAATATAATATTTTATTCCTATGTGGCAGGACTCATCAATGTAAAGAGAAAGTCAGACACAAATGTACAAAAAGGCACTGTCTCGTGGATTTTTCTGTAATCCAAATGCTTTCAAAACAAGATGCATTTTTTTTAAAAAAGCACAGATTTCCCTCTGATCTCTATTTTGGGGGTTCTTTTATACTTACTTGTCACAAAGATTTGGATCTGATGACTGACTCAGTTTGTGTAGGATATCTACTATTCCGATATCTCGTAGTTTATCTTGGCGTTCTTGTGAACCTAAAAAAATAAATCACATTATAGGGGATAACATCAAATAAGTGATTTATTAAAAATGATAAAAAAGAATTGGAGACAGGTATGTGCTATGAGGGGATAGAATGTGTGGATGCAAATAAAATGCTGTGCTAAGAAGCCCTTTAAGCTGACTTAACCTATGGCTGCTCTGTCTTTTCCCTTTTGGAAGAAGCTACTAAATTTTTTTCCCTTCAATTTTTTCACATGAATAAATGAGAGAAAATTAAACAGGCTAGAACCTGAAGAGATTTTATTATAAAGTAAGGAGTTTAACTCTGATTGGCTTCTTCCTTTCCAACTGTCTCTGATATAGGGTGTATTTAGCTGAAAACTTGTTACAGAGTTAAACTTCTAGCACTCAGTGGACAACACAAGCTAATACAGGAAATCAGAATGCTGGAAATACAGCGTGAAGTTTTACATGCTGAAGTGAGATTTGTTCCTGATGCTCCACATTCTCAAATTACTCAGCAGTAGAGTGGGAGATCAAACTACAAAAATAAGTCTCCTTGTTGAGGAACACCACAGCAGATTTAGAGGATGTAACCACCAATCTAAGAGTCATCCTCCCCCAACCCCATCTCCACTCACACCACCCCCTCCCTAGCACTGCTCCCATCTCCTGCTCTGCAACTCCATTGCTTCCAACTCCTGATTCATAGGGTATGTCTGTACTGCAGTGTAAGTCCAAGCTTAGACTCAGGCTCAAGCCCAAACCCCCTTCCTGTCTAACACATAATTCTGTCTGATCTGGGCCCGGGCCCAAGCTCAGGACCCCACAAAGGTGAAGGGTTTGAGCCCAGGCCCTGCAATGTCTTGGGTTCAAATGCCATCATTTTGCAATGTGGAAATAGCTCAGGCCCGGGCCTCCCAGACTCAGGACGTGAGAGTCCACCAATGCTATTCCACACTCCCACGAGATGGTGGCCTCTATGCTTTTTATCCCAAGACTGGCCAATCAAGTCCCAGGAAATGGAAGCCACCCCTCTGGGTCAAGTACAGCTGCTCAGCATTTAACTCTTCCATTTTATTCCGACTGTTGAGCTGCAAGCAGAGCGAACCTTCTCCTGAGTTTGTAATGGCCACTGACACGAAGAAGTCCTTTGCCAAGTGTGCTGCTACATGGTCATGGGAGCAGAGTCTGATTTTGGTTAATCACTGGTGAGAGGAGAGCAAACTGTTTGACTTCACCAAGAATTCCAGGAATGACCACAAGTACCAGGAAATAACAAAGAAGCTGGCAGCACTGGGGATTCGCTTGACTGGTTAACCAGTGCAGGGAGTGTATTAAGCAGCTCAAAATGACCACTGTAAGCCAGGTATGAGAACTGCACCTCTGGAAACTCGCTGTCATCCTGCCCCTTTTACAAAGGGCTTGAGTGGGTGCTGCAACTGTGCCAAGCACTGAGCCACAAACACTTCACGACAGCCTGGTAAGCTTGGATGGTGACCTTCTCACCCCCAAACCCAGTATAGGACTGTACCATGTACCAGATGAAGCTGCTGAAGTGAACAAACTGGGACAGTCCCCGAGGAAGCTTTGCAGCACATTCTAGGTCCCTGCTCAGAGGAGCTATTTGATGCCCTCCTGGCGGAGCAGCCTGCCACACAACTGGCAGCAGAAACAAGAGGCAGTAGCCCCTCAGCCTGGTTAGTTTCTGGCTCCATGTTTGTTGTTGTTAATATAGGGAAGGGAGTGATTTCCAGGTTGTGACCCAATGCAAACTTTATTACAAACTTCAGGAAGAAGCATGTATCCACTAATGGTAGATTTTATTACCATTACTGCACCATATCATATAATATATATTTCAAATAATAAAGGTAAACACAGAAGGGGCAACCTGTAAATTGTATCCAAACACTCTTTCTCAATACATTCATCTACTCAAGCAATACTATAAATTAACAGGTTCTTGGTCCCCACCCTCCACTGTATAAGCAGCTATGTCATTCACAATCAATTGTCCCCCCTACCCCATTTCATTAAGTGATAACTGGAATACCTCATTTACTGCCAACCTTGTACAACAATCACATTCATAAACGCATATTCTCCGTCTTCCATTGGGTCATGCAAGTCCATAATGTGAGTGCACAAAACATCCCCGATGTGCGTTGTCATTCAGGAACCATTAAGCTGTGTCACAGCGACCAGCTGGGGATCTTCGTCTCATTGCCCTCCCTCCCCCAGCCTCCCTATTGTCTATCAATCACTTGCTGCATTTGCATCTAGACCTTAAGCTCATTGTACTACTACCTAACATTTGCCATTCTCTCCGTTGAAAGGATTTTGTTCTGACAATACTTTCTGTCCAAGACAATACATAAAAGTATGAGAGTCTCTTACCTTCTTCTTCATTCCATATGAGATTAGATATGCAAAACATGGCGGCAAGCTGAAGTTTAGCATTCGAATGACTCTGAATATAGAAACAGAATTTTTGGAGTTTCAGAAGCTAAATATCACAAAACTTTTTAGATGTACATTTTCTAACATTCACTTAAGGACTGAGGTAAAAAATCGTGGGCAATTCCTCATCCACGATCTGCACCAAAGACATGACTGCTATTTAGAGCAGTCAGGTACAGTGTTCTTTGAATGGAGAGTTATTTTGTCCTTGATTTCAAAATAGATTCTACCTTCACCATATTGCAGCCATTGTTACACTCACTACACTAACCATGGAGCCAAGAGGCTCTTGCTGCTGCCACTCTCCCATCTGGCATCAGGTTCAGTCCAGTCCAGTCCAGCCTATAGATCATCAGGAAGATTGTACCAGCAACACTGCTCCTGAGCATAACTGTATTCTCCTCAGACTTGCTTTCTATTTCGGAACTCTCACTCTCAGGCAGCTGGGATGAGCCTGTTAAAAGCTGGGGTTTCCTCAGAACTGCTGTGTTTCTGTTATATCTTGAGATACCAGCAAGTTCTTTTCAACACAGTTATAAAATATTTGATTTGATTCTGCCTTGGCCTGTTGTTCTAGAGGCACCAAACAGAAGAACAACTATGCACAGACTGTGTGCCCTGATTCCTACAGCAACTAGCCTGGTCTTTAATAGGTATTGAGGGAACATTTCTGTTTAGATTTCTCTGCTGAACTGGTTGTGTAACAAAGCGTTGGTCCTGGTGCTCAGACACATATCCCTTCACTCTGTTCCAAGGCTCAGTTGCCCCTTTAATAATGAGTTCATGGAGCACGTGACAGGGGTCATGTGACTGCAGGTTGAGAGGGCCCTTCCATGTGCGAAACCAAGCAGGCTTGAGGGGGGTGGAGAAACCAAACTTTTTGAGCTGAGCTCCCCATTTGAGTTACAATTTTTTGTTGCACCCCCCCAAACTCAAACAGGTTTGGAAGCCCACTAAGGTGAGTCAGGGGTGCAGGTGGTGCTCCGTCCCTGAGCCCTGCTGTGTGGGACTGGCCTGAGCCACCTGGCGTTGCTACTCCCCCTCCCCGCCCTGCTGAACATTTTTCACATCCCACAGTTTGAAAACCTCTAGAAGCTGTTGCCGGAAGGCAGAAAACTGGGGGGAGGAACATGACCGTGCATGTCCCCTCACATGTCACCTCTGCTTACCTGTACGCGGCAGACTATTAAAATAAGCCAAAAAGTCTGAAAACCATTGACCTACCCCAGAGAAGCAGCAAAAGTATGAGCTCATCTCTATCTATTCCAATGAGATGCTAACTAGAAGCGTACAGATCAGTGTTAATGCCACACAGGCAGGTTAACAAACAAACACTGGAGTCCATGCTCACCCCAGCTAAAGGACATGCAACGAAGCAAATACTTGAGGGGCTGAACAAACCTGAATCTGTTGTTTTTCAGATACCATACTGCAAGGAACTTCTTTTCAGGGCTGTTGAAGGCTAGTCTTGCTAGGGG
Source organism: Lepidochelys kempii (assembly GCF_965140285.1). Classification (NCBI taxonomy): domain Eukaryota; kingdom Metazoa; phylum Chordata; order Testudines; family Cheloniidae; genus Lepidochelys; species Lepidochelys kempii. The sequence continues at coordinate 49,204,515 of NC_136388.1, read as the reverse complement.
TGACGTGGGAAAAGGGTGGATTTGATTTAAATCACTAGTCTGGAAGACTATTTTATCATGGATTTAAGCATGGATTTCTACATAAATATGCATTCTTGTTGGTTGTTATAACCTCAAGACATATTCTTCACAATTCAGAGATAGATGTAGGTTTCATTTTTAGAAGGTAAAAAGAACAAGAATACTTGTGGCACCTTAGAGACTAACAAATTTATTAGAGCACAAGCTTTCGTGGGCTACAGCCCACTTCATTGGATGCATAGAATGGAACATATAGTAAGATATATATATACACACACCTATATGTTCCATTCTATGCATCCAATGAAGTGGTATGTATATATATCTTACTATATGTTCCATTCTATGCATCTGATGAAGTGGGCTGTAGCCCACAAAAGCTTATGCTCTAATAAATTTGTTAGTCTCTAAGGCGCCACAAGTACTCCTGTTCTTTTTGCAGATACAGACTAACACGGCTTCTACTCTGAAACCTGTCTTTTAGAAGGTACACACTATATATTTTTAAAGTGATTTACTTTGAAAACTTTTCAGATTAGTTTTACAGCTATGTCAGAAAATGAATGATTGTTTGGTTATTTCATTTACCGAAGGTAATTGAAGCAGATATTTATGAAGTCATTGGGAGATGAACTATCTCCAATTCAACAGGTTAATCGTTAATATTTGGAGGATTTTCTTGCCATACTGTATTAGGAGGAGAACATCACCAGACAGACATTTAAATTGTTTTATTCAACTAAAACCACAACAACAACGTTATGTATTCTGGATGTTTTTCTTCAACAGCAAACATATAATATTTTAACAAAACAAGCATATGAATTTTTTAATTTAAACATTCATGTTTTTTAAAAGCAGGTTTGTTTTGCTTAAAATTGTTTTAAACTAAAATAGTTAAATGAAATATTGAAAAAAAACCCAACAAAAATTAAATTGACTACGTCAGCCAGGTCAACATGAGAAACTTAAAATATTGGCTTCTGCAGCTAACTCAGTCATCTTCACCTTCATTTTCCTGTTTGTTCATAATCCGGAAAAGAAAAACAAGCTTTCCTGCTTTTTCAGGTCCCAAACAATTTCTCAATTTGGAATGAATTAGTCCAAAGGAAGAAAATATTCTTTCTACACCAGAAGAAGCTACTGCTGTTAAAAGCGAGATCATCACTTCAACAGTCTCTGAATCCAAGTGCTTAAGTGACTTCCATCAGTTCACTGATGTGACTTTCTTTAAAATATCATCATCAAACACATATTTCTTGAATGGCTCACCCTTAGCTCTGAAGTTTACTATAGTTGGCATTATGGAGAGATGACTGCTGGATGTCCATGTCATAACCAACTCCTCTTCTTCAGCAGTTAAGGTTTGACCTTGGTGCCGAGTATTGAGACTATTTGCAAGAAAATGAGCTGGGGATAGTGCTTGTCCCATTTGTTTTTTTTAATGCTTGTAATTTAACTCTGTTGTTGCATATTTCTCTTTTTAAGATCTCACTTAGTTCCTTCCAAATTTCAACAGCATCAGCAATAAAACAGGTATTTCCCTGCATTTTGTTCAAGGCTACAGAAATAGGCTTCAGGGTACTCGGCATGTGTTCAACATTTCTCTTAAGCCCAATGTTGAGAACTTGGGCTGTGATAGTGCCATTTTTTTTTCCACAATTTTGTTCACAAACTGTCATCAGATTAGGCCAGTTCTTGATACAGTGCTCAAAACAGTCCACTACTGAGTTCCATCGCACGTCTTGTGGGAGAGTTAGCCTGGTTCCTCCCACTTTTTTCAGAGCAGCTGCTGCAAAGTGGTTGATACGGAAGTATTTTGCGATTTCAACAACATTAGCCTTTATTTGTGGAACACTGAAGTCTTTGGCTAGGAGGTGCATCAAATGAGCACTGTAACCGTATTTTATTAGCTTGAGACTCTCTTCACGCTCTTCTAAGTTTCTTCTCATCTTGGATACTTTTGCAGCTTGGTCACAGACAATGCTGCATACTAGACATTTGAATTTTTTTCCACAGTTTGTTATAGCTTTTACTGCTACTTCTTGTAAGTATTCTGTTGTGTGTACATTTCCAGATGTATCAATTGTTTCTGTAAGGAAGACATTCCCTTCTTCTGTTGTCACATAAGCACGTACAACGGGATCATTGTGGACATTGCTCCACCCATCAAGACTCAGGTTAATAATTTCACTCTCCAGACCTTTTGCAAACTGCTCAATTTCTCTTTCATACACTTTATCCAGCAATTTGCCTGCAACATCTGCTCTGTAGGGCGGACTGTATCCTGGTCTTAATGACTGAACAATGTTAATGAACTGTGGGTTCTCAGTCATACGGAAAGGAGAGTTTGTTGCATAAACAAACTGGACAATTTTTTCATCAATTACCCCATTTTGTAATCTGCTGGTTCTCATCACAAACTTATCTGTGGTTGTTTCTGGATGATGGAGGTTTTTTTTCCTTTTTGCTACAGGTGATATATACTGTGGCTATGTGACATACATGAAACACTATCATTGGCAGATAACTCTGAAACTATAGAAAAATGATGATGATCTTGAAGGTGGATAGTTTTCAGAATCCTGTATTTTGAGGATGGATTCTCCTAAACAAAATAAGTCAATGCAGTTATTTAATTATTATTACCATACTGCTCATTTAGTATTACTCATTGCATTAACTGACACTCAGTACTACTTTAAAGGTGAAATTGTAAAAGGAAGATCTGCCTATTTCAGCTATTTATTTTTTAAACACAACTACATCTAAAATGGTAGTACCATAGAGTAACAACTATATTTTTTGCTCAAACATGAAAATTCAAGAATAGTCCAGAAGGAAGACAGGCAGTCCTGAAAAAAGACGTATGAAATAAAAAAGTTTACCAACCTAAAGGTCCTGCATGTTCAGACATGTTCCTTTCATCATCTTCAACGCAGCTTCCTCCTGAGAAGGAACACTTCTCATGCTGTTGTTTCATTTGGGTAACCAAGCCTTGCATTTCTTTGTTGCACTGTTTGCATTTTGCACGCATGCCCGTCTTACCCACAGGTAAAGGAACTTCATTAAAATATTCCCAAACTGGGTCTCTTTTATGGTTTGCTGCCATTATAGGTTTTCCCTTCTAGTGAGAGAATGGTATGGTAGATCTCAAATCAATGAAGGCTACACTGAGAAAGACCTCAAGGCTTCTGGAATATGCTGCTCAAACAGTTTCACTTTTGTTTCTACTGCCTGTCCCTCCCCTCCCACATTTATCTCCAGACTTCTTCTCCTTGTCCAGATCTATTCCGCCCCCAACAATCTTCTATTCATTTGAAACTTTGCACTTTTAGAGAGGTAAGGGATTGACTCTGTGTACACAAATTTGCCGAGGGACAATAGGGTTGATGTCTGTTATTTCTCACCTCCATATAGTATTTATTTATTTTAAAACATTTTTGCTGTTCACAAGCATGTTATCTCTGGAGACATAAATCCACAGTTTGAGAACTGCAAAACTAGGTATCTCTGATGGTATCTTTTAGACTCAGCACTGAGTCCCATTGTGTAGATAGAAAGATTAATCTAAATAATCTACACAGAAGCCTCTGGAACCCCATAAAATCGAGTCCCTAATCCATGAACTATTGGAACTCATTTACAAAACTTTTCTTAAACACTACATGAATATATTGTCTCATACTATAGAATTAGAATTTATAATCCCTATTCCATGATGAGAGATCTTTGAGCTATAAAGTATATCTTAAAACTATCTTTATATATATGTTTTTTGGGAAAAAAACCTATAAAAAAAATCCAATTGAAATAAAAGAATCGGATTAAAAAAAATCATTGATTTTTATCCACCCTGCCATGCAGCCTTCAGTCATATCACTCTACTGGATCCTACCACAGGAGACATGCCTGGCATTGGTAGTCTGTGCCCCAATACTAGAATTAAAAACCTGCCACTATGCAGAGGCTGCTCCTGTTGTAGTTCTGACCACCACCACACACAGGTACATTCACATTAGATGGCGTTAAAACACTAGGTACACCCAACAGACAAAAAGACACCGCACAGAATGGGGTGCCGAGAGAAAGAAACTCAGTCTCTCACATTTATCTCCAGACTTCTTCTCCTTGTCCAGATCTATTCCGCCCCCAACAATCTCCTATTCATTGAACTTTTTGAAACTTTGCACTTTTAGAGAGAGGTAAGGGATTGACTCTGTGTACACAAATTTGCAGAGGGACAATAAGGTTGATGTCTGTTATTTCTCACCTCTATATATTGTTTATTTAAAAACATTTTTGCTGTTAACAAACATGTTATCTCTGGAGACACAAATCTTTGAGCTATAATGTATCTTAATTAAAACTATCTTTAGACAAAATGCTTTTTGGGAAAAAAACTATCAAAAAATCCGATTTAAATAAAAAAATCAATTTTTTTTTTAAAAAAATAATTGATTTTTATCCACTCTGCGTGGGGAAATGGAGTATTTGGGTTACTGCTTTGTGTTGCTGGTTATTTTGTATTATTGTGTTTTGGGTTTGCCAATTTTTTTTTAAATTTACCCTGTTTATGTAAATGTCAGAAGTCCTCAAGATGCAAAGATGGGGCTTCTTGTTTCGTACAATTAAACATTTACATTAAATAGGCTGGAAAGGCCTGGGAGCCAAATGAATCTTGCTGCCTAGGGAAAGGGGGAAGCCAAACAGCACTATGCATGGGTTAGCCTGCTACTAGGATGCAGCTTCCTTTTCCTGCAGCTGCCTGAGATCTGGAGAATTGGAGTCTCTGCCCCCAAGCTCCCGCACCCCAAGGGGAGCATTTATCAAAACCTCTATCAGATGCACCTAATTAAGGCAGAAACACCTTCCCTTCCATTCCCTGTCTGGTGCTACATGTGTACCTTAATACATTATAAGGCTGCTGTGGGAGCCTTAATTTTTGGATTTCCCTTGTGACTGACTCGCCAGCCTTAACACTGCATTCATGTAGTGTTTGAACTGAACTGACACACATGCTCTCTGTACAGATGGATACACACGAATGAAGTGTTGGATACTGAATACTAGAAATTTGTTTAACTTTTAAGCCATGTTAGAATATCCACTTTCAACTCCTGCAAAGAGGAGAGGGCAGACCCTTCAAAGAAATTCCCCATACCATGTAATACTTAATTTTCTGCAAGATGTCATCATTGGTCATAATGAGTTCTTTTGCTGTCGTTCCATCTGCTATGTTGGCAAGTATACATAATGTCTGAAAGAGAGAGAAAGTTGTCATTTGCAGTACATCTATGAACCATATCTTTCCTGAGTTCCAACCTTTCATGGTGAACACTTCTTTATCAGAATCTGGAGCCGGGCCAGCTCTAGGTTTTTTGCGGCCCCAAGCAGAAAATTTGCCCCCCCCACCCCAAGCTCAGGTGGGGCTGGGGCTCGCAGGTGGCACTGGAAGCAGAGGGAGTGATGTCACCTTTTCCCAGAGACTGCAGGGGCTTTTCCCCCTCCCCCTACTGATACCTTCTTCCCTCTCTCCTGGCCCTACATGGTGGGAAGTGCTGATTCCCCCCATTTCTTACATCCCTGCTGCTCTACTGCACACAGTCCTGATCTTTGCCAAATGTATATAATTCAGGATCCCACAGTTTAAAACTATTCTGAACTCACTTCCAATACCCACCATAACACTCAGAGCCTTACTAAGCTTAAGCTTCCAGCAGTGAAGAAAAATGGACAGTCTGGTTGTTAGCACCACTGTAACTTTCATAGGACTTAATTTGACAGATATCATGGTAAAATATTCAAGGCAAGTTATTTATAATCCCCAAAAGGGAAGACCTGTTAGTAATATACCAGTGATGAATGCCAACATCTTAAAACTTTCTTGACACTTTTACCCGGCTAAGAGAACACACAAAACAGTAAAGGATACCTGCTCCTTGACCTCGATATTGTGCTCCCCCTCCAAAATCAGAGTCACTGCTTGCATGATTTGCTTTCCATGGGTGCTCATTATCTGGTCTATATGCTGTAAAAGCAAAGCAATTACAGATACACAATTAGTACACATTTTCTAGAGAAAAGGACAAAAACAAGGACATTTTTATTGTGAAAGTGAGTGGAATTATCATCAGTATTTCTAGGTGCCAGTACCTTTATGCAAGGTATCACAAATGCGAGAACCCATTGCAGCAGAAAACAGGAGTTACTTTCCTTTTCATTACTTTAGCCAACCCTTGTCACAGGGAGTAGAATAAGGAACTATATGTTTGATCCTACTTCCACTGAAGCCTGTTGAACATTTAAATACTGACTACCCCAGAGCAACACAGTTGTCACTGAGGCCATAATCTGAAGACTGAAGGATCTGAGTCATAAATTGATAACAAGATGAACATGAGAACTCAGTGTGATGCTGTGGCTAAATGGGTCAACATGATCTTTCCATATTTAAGAGGGGGGACACCAGGTAGGTGTAATGATATCATTTTGCTATTAGCCAGGATGGGCAGGGATGGTGTCCCTAGCCTCTGTTTGCCAGAAGCTGAGCAACAGGGGATAGATCACTTGATGATTACCTGTTCTGTTCATTCCCTCTGGGGCACCTGGCATTGGCCACTGTTGGAAGACAGGATACTGGGCTAGAAGGACCTTTGGTCTGGGCCAGTATGGCCGTTCTTGTGTTCTGTATACAGTACTGGTGAGACCAGTACTGGAATACTGTGTCAAGTTCTGGGGTCTACACTTCAAAACTGAAATTCTGAGAGGGTTCAGAGAAAAGCCACAAAAAATTATTTGTGGCCTGAAAATCTGTCTCACAGTGAGAGATTTAAGCAGCTCAATATATTTTGCTTGATGAAGCGAAGTTTTAGAGGTGACTTTATCATTGTCTATAGCCACCCATGCTTAGAGGAGATGAGATACACAGGAGAACTCATCTAGCAGAAAAAGGCATTACAACATTCAGTGGCTGGAAATTGAAGTCGGTAAAGTTCAAATCGCTGTAAAATGCAAATTTTTAAGTGAGGATAATTAAGCAGGGGAACAGATTACCAAAGATATGGTAAATTCTACATCACTTGCAGTCAAAGTCAAGTTTAGATTTTTTTGTTCCCCCAAACACAAAAATACTGCAGTTCAGTGACAAGTTATTAGGTTTGAGGGTGAAATTCTGTGGAATGTGATATGGCAGAAGCTCAGAGTAAAGAATTATAATGGTACTTTCTTGCCTTAAAAAAAAAAAAAACAACTATGAAAGAATATAGAGTTACTCAGAAATAGCTGGGGCCATAATTTGGGCTGCAAAACCACTTTAACTATGGTTCAGACACTAGTTTGACTGTTAGAGCTCAGGGTGAGTTTACAGGGCAATTTGAAAACAAATATTTTTACTTGTAGATTGAGCTAATTTGATATGAAAATTGAAAATCAATTATTATGGAACCCAAAGGTGCACTTTTTACAGCATCACTTTTCATGATAGAAGCACACTTTACAGGTGGCTATGTTTCTACATAGATGTCCACCTTGCCAAATATTTATTGCACTTTTTCCTCTATTCTTCACTAGATGGGCCTCTTGCTCGTCCTCCATTCGTATCTCAAGCATTTTACTTCTTGCCATAAAACAGTTCACGTGCTTAAATCTTGTATCATCTTATTCTATTCTATAAAAAGGATATATGAACTGTGTGAATGCACAATCCAATAGATCAAAATCAAAGACTGAAGAAGTGTTTTAAAATGATAGATAAGAGACAAATGAAATAGCTCAGACACTTGGGGCTTGTCTACACGGCACTGGCTGTGCGCACCACAGAGTGCTCTATCTGCCCTCTATAGACTATGCTGGTGCAAGATACCCAGTTCACCTTAGTACCAAGGTATCTTTTAGTTTGTGCCAGCAAGGTCTACATGGGGCAGTTAGAGCGCAGCATATTGGAGTGCTCTCCAAATCACACACCTCTAGTGCGCACTACCGGCACTGTGTAGACAAGCCATAAGTAAAGAGAAATATGGGTATCCTTAAGATATCTGCATCCCACAGGCATTTCAAAACACAAACCACTCCCTCTGTTAACTAGACTTTTAACAGTGTTTACAAAAATGTGTTGTCTGTCTGTCAAAAGCCTTTCTAAACACAAACAGAATCCAACACCCAACAAAAAAGTATTGGTCTGTATCTGCGGACATAACTAGAGATAAAGCTCCAGCTAGATATGCAGAATTCTCTCTTTATTAAGGATTTTCATTTCATTGTGGTCTTTTTATGACCATTAGTGTTTTTGGGTTCAGATACTTCAATAATGCGCAATGGAGGCCTCACAGTTTCAACAATAATATTTTTAAATGAACTTAAAGAGAAGAGTAATTTGCTTTTCAGATCTACTAGATCACTGGAAAGAGTATTATGGATTTACAAAGTATCATCTATGAATGCTGGCTTAGAGTTAGGAAGGCAACTTTTCTGGAGGATTTGTTTGTGGTTTTACTTACTGGGCGAGTAGACAGAAGATTTCTGAGCAGTCCCAAAGTTTTCATTAGCACGTTTACATCTGAATCAGAGAGTAACTGGAATAATTGTTCTGTACTCAAACCTTGTAAGATGTCTGCTTTGATCTTTTGTTCTGCTTGAAATGCCATGTTCTGAAGAACAGATACATACAGAAAAACTGAGCCGTACACCTCATATTAGCATTTCTCCTTCACTTAATTTTGTCTCAGAGTGTGCTTTCCATTCTGTCTACAGAAGAATTACTACCATCTCTGCTGTGCATACGTTCTTGATAAAATAACCCTGCAAGCAAATGCAAGGAAAGGTTACTCACCTTGTAGTACCTGGAGTTCTTTGAAATGCATTGTCCCTACGTGTAATGCACTTTAGGTGATTCACAGGCAGCGTCTTTTCAAGGAGGCAGGTACCCAGAGTCCAATGCCACAACAGACTGCAGAACCACCCTGCCCAGGGAAACATCTGAGGTAGCCACCTGCACCAGTGTTGAATGTCTCGCAAAGGTGTATACAGCGCCCCAAGTCATTGCTCAGCAGATGTCAATGAGAGGGACATCTTCAAGGCAGGCTACTGAGGCTGCTTAGGCTCTCACAGAATGTGCTCTCACACTGCCCATAAGAGGGACATTGTTCATCTCATAGCAGAGTATGATGCATCCCGGGATCCCTTTTGACAGCCTCTGTGTGGAAACAGCCTCTCCTTTCATCCATTCCATAAATGACACAAAGTCTAGGAAATTTCCAAAATTTAATTCTCTGTAGGCAGACTGCAAGGTGCCTATGCATATCCAAGGAGAGACACATCACCTCTTTCCGCCTGGTGTGTGGTTTAGCGCAGAACACAGGCAGATGGATAATTTGGCTGATGTGAAAGTCTGATACCATCTTAGGGAGGAACTTATGGTGGAGTCTCATAGGTGCCTTAGCCTTGTGGAAAACTGTACCGCGATGAGGAGATCTGCCATGAGTGCCCCTAGCTTCCAACCTCTTCTGGTAGATGTGATTGAGACGATAAATGCTACCTTCATGGAAAGATGCAGTAGAGATCCCAAAGGCTCAAACAGCACCTTAGTCAGAGTTGAAAAACCAGGTTCAAGTCCCAGGATGGTACCAGCTTTGACACTGGAGGGAAGACTCTAACCAAGCCTTTCAGGAACAGAAACGGGACTGGATGAGCAAACACAAAGTAGGTGTGTACAGGTGGGTGAAATTCACTAATGGCCATCAGCGTCCCATGTATTTTAAGGATAACTGGCTAGCCTAGTACATCTGGGATTCCGGACCATGAAAGGGAAATTCCTCACTGATCACACCAGAATATAAATCTTTTCCACTTTGCTGTGTAGCATTTCCCAGTACAGTCCTTCCTATTACTGCTCAATACGACCTGGATATCTGCCAACCAGGCCTTTCCTAGGTCTGATGTCCATCCCTACAAAATGCCCTCAAGTGCTGGTTGAGTTAGAGTGGTAAGTCCTCCCCTTGTCTTGACTCAAAAGATTTTGCCTCAGCGCGAGGTGGAGAGAAGGCTGGCTTGACAGTTGCAATAACAATATGGTACTAAAACTGATGGGTCCAGCTCAGCACTATGACAATAACCGCACCTTGTGCTGTCTGACTTTCCTCAATACCCTGGATAGAATCATAGAATATCAGGTTTGGAAGGGACCTCAGGAGGTCATCTAGTCCAACCCCCTCCTCAAAGCAGGACCAATCCTCAACTAAATTATCCCAGCCAGGGCTTTGTCAAGCCTGACCTTAAAAACTTCCAAGGAAGGAGATTCCACCACCTCCCTAGGTAATGCATTCCAGTGCTTCACCACCCTCCTAGTGAAAAAGTTTTTCCTAATATCCAACCTAAACCTGTCCCACTGCAACTTGAGACCATTACTCCTTGTTCTGTCATCTCCTACCACTGAGAACAGTCTAGATCCATCCTCTTTGGAACCCCCTCTCAGGTAGTTGAAAGCAGCTATCAAATCCCCCCCCCCCATTCTTCTCTTCTGCAGACTATACAATCCCAGTTCCCTCAGCCTCCCCTCATAAGTCATGTATTCCAGTCCCCTAATCATTTTTGTTGCCCTCCGCTGGACTCTTTCCAATTTTTCCACATCCTTCTTGTAGCATGGGGCCCAAAACTGGACACAGTATTCCAGATGAGGCCCCACCAATGTCGAATAGAGGAAACGATCACGTCCCTCTATCTGCTGGCAATGCCCCTACTTACACAGTCCAAAATGCCATTGGCCTTCTTGGCAACAAGGGCACACTGTTGACTCATATCCAGCTTCTCATCCACTGTCACCCCTAGGTCCTTCTCTGCAGAATTGCTGCCTAGCCATTCGGTCCCTAGTCTGTAGCGGTGCATGGGATTCTTCTGTCCTAAGTGCAGGACTCTGCACTTGTCCTTGTTGAACCTCATCAGATTTCTTTTGACCCAATCCTCTAATTTGTCCAGGTCCCTCTGTATCCTATCCCTACCCTCCAGCGTATCTACCTCTCTTCCCAGTTTAGTGTCCTCTGCAAACTTGCTGAGGGTGCAATCCATGCCATCCTCCAGATCATTAATGAAGATATTGAACAAAACCGGCTGGCGTGGATTGCACCCTCAGCAAATTTGCAGATGACACTAAACTGGGAGGAGAGGTAGATATATGGGACAGTAGGGATAGGATACAGAGGGACCTAGACAAATTAGAGGATTGGGGCACTCCGCTTGCACCAACTAAACATGAAGCCATTGATCACTACCCGTTGAGCCTGATGATCTAGCCAGCTTTCGATCCACCTTATAGTCCAATTTTTTGTTTATATTTGACACAAACAGATCTGTGACTGGGAGACCCCACATCCAAAACACCTCCCAGAGAGATAGGTCATGCAGCTCTAACTCATGCTCTGTGGAGAAGTGTCTGCTCAGAATCTGCAGTGGTGCTTTGGACTTGTGGCAAATGAACGGCCGTCAGGGTAATCTGCAATTCCAGAGGGTGATGGCCTCCACACAGTGCTGTGAGGAGCTTGCTCCTTCCTGCTTGTTGATGTAATAGACTGTTTCCGTGTTGTCTGATAAAATCTGGACTGAATGGCTGCAAATGTGAGGTAGGAATTATTCGCAGGCCAGCCTGACAGCTCTCAATGCCAACACGGTGATGTGCAACAAAGACTCCTGAGAAGATCACTTCCCTTGCACTACCTGCCCTTCCAAGAGGGCTCCTCAAACTATAAGGGAAGTGTCCACAGTCACAGTAATTCTTGGGAGCAGGGAACTGAACAGACCGCCACACACACCCCTTTCCTCTGTCTTCCCACCTGCCCAGGAATGTTAAGGTCCTTTGTGGAACTGTGACCAGCAAATGGAGACTGTTTGCCTGGGGTGTATGGAGTCCGTAGCCATGCTTGCAGGCATCTGAGATGAAGCCTTGCAAATGGGATCACATAAGTACTTGCAGCCATATGACCCAACAGATCATCCAAATCTGCTGTATGAGTCCATCGATGGTGAGGAAACAGTCATCTGGTATGCATGCTCTGGCCAACACCATGTCCAGCCTTGCTCTGATGAATTCTGTCATTTGTGTCAGTTCCAGAGAAGACTTCTCTGGGTTCACCGTCAGACCCAGCCTTTCAAACAGGTCCAGGAACATGTTGGTTGCTTCTTGCATTTCCTGGTAAGATCAACCCTTTAGGAGCCAGTCATCCAAGCAGGTGTACGCTGCCACCCCCAATGATGAAAGGGAGCTGGCACCATGACAGGGTGAAAACCCCAGGCACTGCTGAGACTGTAAAGGGAAGAATTGGTAGTGTTGCTGATTAGCTAAGGACCTCAGGAATCTCATGTGTGCTGGGTGGATGTTCACTTGAAAAATACACATCTTTGAGATTAAGGGCCATGAACAAATTTTCTAAACCTAGTGAGAGATAATTAAAGACAAAAAATCACCCTTCTGACCCTCAGTCAGTGGACAAACTTGTCAGTTCCCTGAGGTACAAAATGGGTCTCCATGCCCCTGACTTTTGGGGGACGATGAAGTAGAACCCCTTTCCCTTTGCTGCTGGAGGTACTGGTTCTATCACCCTCTCCTGAAAGGGATCCCAGAATTAAGGTGGCGAGGCAGAGGTGGGGTTTCAGAGGGAAGAAAACTGGATGGTGCATCCTGAAGAGACAAACTCTATTACCAATCAATCAGTCGATCGTGATCTTTCTCCAGGCAAATAGATATTGGATAGTTGCCTTCGAAAAGGGGAGGGGGGGGAAACCACGGGAATTGTTTAGATGGACGGGTTATTGGTGCACACTCTCAAAGGTTCTGATGAAATGCCAGTTTCAGAGTTCATGCTGTTTGGGAGGCAAAAGACGGGTGTCTTTGGGCACCCTTCCTCTGAGTTCTCTGATGCTTACAGGGCAGCTCAGAAAAGCCACTGATGGTAAAACCCTGATGGGACTGTCTCTATTGAAACTGTGGTTTGCTGGATTTCTGCTTAATCATAGCTGTATATATGCCAAGCGATTGGAGCATGACTTCACAGTCTTAATGAGCAAAGGGACTGATCCGTCTTTGTACTGAACAGCGTCACACTTGAATGGAAAGTCTTTTGTACTTTCATCGGGACCCCTGAAGAAGAGAGCCACGACAAGCATCTCTTTACTATCACCATGGACCTACCTCCTTGTCCACTGTATCTAAGGCCACCAGCTTTCCTTTATTAATGAGGGCCTGGAACTGCTCCCTAGTATCCTTATGCATTTTCTTGACTGAGTCTGTCAGCTCATTCTAAAATCTAAAACCATATTTGGCCATCAGTGCTTGACAGTTTGAAACTCAAAACTGGAGGGACCTGGCTTGTCTCTGCCCACTATGCTCTATGCTCACTGGATGCTGACACCACTAGTGAGTTGGGTGAGAGAAGAGGTACTCTGACCTGATTGGATACTGGTGGCAGGTGTCTACCAAAGTTTTTTGGTGGATTCGAGGAGGGCTTCAGTGATTTGAAAAACTCCTCTACTTGGTCCTGAGGTTTCAGGCTGTTCAGCAGCCTGCATGGGACTTCCTGGACCTCATCAAGGGAAATCTGTAGCATCTCTGCCTTTTCAGCAAGTCCTGGAAGTGTATGGTGGAGAAGCTGGAACCACAGCCTGGTTGGGAGAAGAGGAGGACAGAGTCACTGGCATGGTGTTCTCCTGTTCCTGTTCCTGTTCTTCTCCAAAAGGTTGTGCCTCCTGGGGAGGCTGAGAGAGGTCTTCTTCCCTGGGAGCCTTACACCCCTGTGGGTCCTGTGTCACATAGTAAATAAATTGGGCAATAATAGTGTGTGTTTTCTGGGCTCCAATATGGACACTGTCCAGGGCTCCAGGCTGATGGGTATCAATATGTAAAAAGGGAGGGCACTCCCTCATATGGAAGTACTGAGATACCCTGGAGACCCCTGATGCTCTGTCTGAGCTGAACCCTCAGCGAGTAGTCCAGGGATAGTGTCCCTCATTCTTCTTCCAACTCCAACCCCATATCCAACAGGAGAGCTCTTGGTACCAGAGGATTCCATGATGACCTGTCTTTATTCATCAACGGTGGCCATGATAATCTAGCTCAGTGGTTTTCCACCTGTGGTCTGTGGACCCCTGGGGATCTGCAGACTATGTCTAAAGGGTCCACAAAAGGTTATTGTTACCATAGAACAGTGGTTTTCAACCTGGGTTCCGCAGACTATATCTAAGATTTCCAAAGGGGTCTGGCACCTCCATTTGAAATTTTTTAGGAGTCTGCAAATGAAAAAAGATTGAAAACCACTGCTCTTGCTCAAACCAGGCTTGAAGAGTCATAGACTCCAAAGCCAGAAGGGACCATTGTGATCATCTAGTCTGACCTCCGATATAACACACATCACAGAACTTACCCAAAATAATTCCTAGAGCATGTCTTTTAGAAAATATCCAATCTTGATTTAAAACATTGCCAGTGATGGCACTTGGTAACTTTTTCCAACTGTTAATTACTTTCACTGTTAAAAAATTACACTTTACTTCCAGTCTGAATTTGTCTAGCTTCAGCTTCCAGCCATTGGATTGTGTTATACTGTTCTCTGCTAGATTTAAAAGCTCATTTTCAAATATTTGTTCCCTATGTAGGTACTTAGAGACTGATCAAGCCACTCCTTAATCTTCTCTTTGTTAAGCCAAATAGATTGAGCTCCTTGAGTCTGTCACTATAAGGCATGTTTTCTAATTCTTTAATCATTCTCATGGCATTTCTCTCAACCCTCCCTGATTTATCAACATTTTTTTCAAATTGCGGTCACCAGAACTGGATGCAGTTTTCTACCAGCAGTTGCACCAGTGCCAAATACAGGTGGTAAAATAACCTCTCTATTCCTATTCAAGATTCTGCTGTTTATACATCCAAGGATTACATTAGCCCATTTGGCCCCAGAGTTGCACTGGGAGCTCATGTTCAGCTGATTATCCACCAAATCTTGTTCAGAGTCAGATGGGGATGGTGAGGATCACCACAGCGATATTAGTACTGGTCAATGTCGTGGAAGTGGGTGTCGGAGTCCAGAGTATCAGTGACTCTGGTTCCATAAGTACAATTAGACCACCTGATGCCGAGAAGCAGGCTGGAGTAGTTTCTGTAACCTGGATCACTGGTGCTGAAGGTGCTGGATCTAGCAGCGCCAATGCAGAACAGGTGCTGGCACTGAAGTACCACTTTTGGTACGGGAGAGTGGTGCTGTCTTGCCCTTTGATGAAGTCCTGGGCTGGTCCTTCTCAGAAGCAGACACCCGGGTCCAGAGCACAAGGTATCTCCTGACTTGGTACAGGATGGGGACTTCTGTCTCCTCTTAGAGGGCTTGGATGTGGAACTTTCCCTCTCGTCTTTATGGGATTGTTTGTATCTCCCTTCTGCCCTGTCTCGAAGCTGATGGGAGAAAGGGGGCAGAGGCCCTGGAACTGGCCTGAGCCGAACTCAAGAGGCTGCTCCTACCTTCTTCAGACTGATGTACAAGAGAGTCTCCCTGGTTAGAGGCTGTACCCCATCTCATGGACCTCTCCATGAGGAATGCTTCGAAACTGAAGTCCCCTGACTGTTTTGTCTTACTTGGGAATAACCAGCAGATACTGCACCTGAGCAGGACATGTTTCCCACAGGCAGTACAGACAGGTATCGTGATAGTTACATACATATAGCAGGGCTTATGGGGATTTTTGTCATACTTCTCCTGCCACTACTGGAAGACTGGGGGGAAAGGGAGAGAGGTAGTGATGTACAGGAACCACTCCTCACCCAAGAGGTATGGGGAGTTGTCCCAAGTCTTAATGACTGATCCCCAAATATTTATCCTAATGACAATTTATTTACAGACAGAAGCTGAAGAAGTCAACACGTACATTGAAGCTCCATGCCAGACGATGAGAGGTTAGAAGGAACTAAGATGCAGAGCATGAGGACAGTGGGGGTGCATGTGTGGACCAGACAGACACTCAGGAAAAATTCTCTAATTCTGGGCCATGGAAAGCATGTGCAATTGCTGAAGTACACCACACATAGGAACAAGCACTCAAAGAACTACAGCTTCTGAAGGACATTTTTGGATCTCCACATCCCTGACAAAATGCCAAAGGCTCACCCATTTACCCTTGTTTTAAATCTTCCTTCTTACCTGTACCGAACCATAGCCTTATCTTTGAACTAATCAGTTATGCTGCTGCTCAATTAGCTCATGACTGACATGCACAAGTGAAATAGATATAAGGTTTGAATTTTATTCTTGCTTTGATCTCCTGATTTTACACTCTTTGTATAATTCCATGGATTTACACTTCATTTATTATTTGTTGGAAATTACTGCACTGTGAAGCTTACATGAATAGTTTGTTATGGATATAATTATACTGTCAAGAATTATACTGTCAAGAATACATGAATAGTTTGTTATGGATATAATTATACTGTCAATAAAGACATATCAGCAAGATCATTTTTTGTTTATTGGCTTATAAAAAGTGGAAAGCTGACTGCAAAGAGTTACAAAAGGATTTCACCAAACTGGGTGACTGGCAACAAAATGGCACATGAAATGCAATGTCCATAAGTGCAAGTAATTCATATTGAAATAAATAATCCCAACTGTACATACAAAATGATGTGATCTAAATTAGCTGTTACCAAGAAAGAGATCTTGAAGTCATCATGAATAGTTCACCCAACTGCCAGATGCTAGAACTGGATGATAGGGGATGGATCACTCCAAATTGCCCTGTTCTGTCCATTCCCTCTGAAGCATCTGGCACTGGCTACAGTCAGAAGACAGGAGACTGGTCTAGATGGACCATTGGTCTGACCCAGTATGGCTGTTCTTATGTTCTTAATATACTTTCAGGGACAGATCACTATTTTCTTGTATAGTCACACATATAGGCAGGCTGAACATCTGCAATGTTGTTTTTAGTAACTGATATGATCTTCATGGCCAAAAGTAAAGCTCTGCGTCTCCCTTCCTTGCAGTGTGTTTTGGTGGTTGACTGGTTGTGTGTGGTGTTTGCATAAACAATGTTTCATTGGAGTGAGCACTTACCATTAAAGCCCAAATGCCATTCACTCGCAAAGCAAGATTTTCACTCTGGGTTAAACTACAAAGAAGTTCTATGGCTCCTGATTCTAAAATAGGCTGTAATGAACAGGAAAAAACATACAGCTTTAGAACACCATGAATTTACTGAACTTACATGTACATCAATGATCTATCAAATGTGGTATTGCATACTGTGTTTATCTCGAGGTGGATCTTGGTTATTTACTGAGGAACTGTAGACATAACTATAATGAAATGTGTATGCACACACACCCTTTTCAGACAACCTTCTGTCTCAATAGACTGCTAGCAGTGAAGCACCTTTAATAAAAGACTATCTTAATTAAGCAACTGATTTTTGATCCCTTGAGCAGACACACAAGACAGGTTTCACTGTCTTTAATTGCATTTAAACTTGCTCTTCACATTCACTAATGAAGACACATTGAGATGTAATGAGTTCAACACGTATATAAACAATAGAACAACCACCAAGTGTAATAAGGCTAACTCTTAAGAATTCTGGTGACAACCTGAGAAAAACTCAAACCGCTTGTGATATTATCAGACAATGAGGTTACAGGACAAATACAAACAGATGGATTTAGAAAGCCCCAGATTATTAAATGAAACAGAAACTACAGTCACAGAATGATAAAAGCTTGAGACCGTGAATCCACAATAGTCAGGAAACTCAGGGTTCAGGTTGCCATGGGAACAACAGGCCAAATTCTACCCTCAGTTATGTAAATCTAGAATAACATCTCCAAAGTCAGTGGAATTACTCCAGACTGGGGGATATTCACTCTGTGCACAAGGTCTGCAAAAGCGCTCTGCACCATTTATGATTCACATAAGGCCCCAAAATAGGTTAGGGCCCCTTACACAGGGGTGAATTTCACCAAATTTACATCAGTATATGTGAATGCAGAATTTGGCCCTTAATTCTGTTTGCTTGCACACGTGCTTTATACTAAGGTCTTTTGTTACAGGTTGGCAGAACACCGCTGTGGAATGATTTGGCAAATGTTAATTTACAAATATGAATTAACCATTACAAGTTTAAAGATGAAACATCTTGGGTGACATAGTTTATTCTGAAACTATGTAGAATAAACAGTAATAAAATGTCATATATTCTTGCAAAAACTTAACTGTAAATTTTATCACCTGATTGAGATTAAATGTATACCATTAGCTTTTTTCTAACAAACACCATCGCCACAATGGTATTAATATTTGTCTCAATATTGAAAAAGTACTATTATAATTGAGTGTGAAAAATATGCTGATACTCCTTGGCAACTGAAATAAGGATTTGAATTAAGATGCTAAACACTAGAGCAGCCAATCTGTTAAATTTGGCAAAATGCTGATGGAAGTCAGGCAGGAGCTGGAGCTGGGACTCCCAGGGTCACTGGCAGGATGGCTGCTGTGGAGCTGGGGCTCCTGGGGAGCCTGGCAGTTGGTTCCCAACCTGGCTGTCTCCCTGGGCTGCCCTCTGCCCTGGAGAAAGGGTGGGCAGGCTGCCAGCTGGGAAGATATTCCATAGAAAATTCCAGGATTTTTTTTGTCCTGAGACAGAACAAAAAAACCTCAAAATCTCTGAATTTTTCATGCATCAAAAAATCCTGCTCCAGCTCAGCTCAACTAAATACACGGACAAAATTATTTTTGCTACTGTAGTTGGTATTTAATGTACAAATCTTAAAGTGCTGCAAATAAAAAAGAAAATACAGAGTATGTTAAATAAAATAATATATTTCATAGCTATATGAAGGAATTTCAAAACAGTCTCTCCTTTTATTCTGGCAAATCATGTCTAAGTAAAGACACATTTGCATAAACAGCGTGTACATTTTTTTATCGAGAGAGAGTCTCCATCAAAGGGCTTGTCTTCACCAGGAGATCTGATCACATTTAGATGTTATGAGAAGTGGAGTTAGCTGACACCACAGTACTCCTGGCTGACTGGTCACTGTAGGCAAGGCTATAAGCACAGCCCGTTGACATGACGCTGAGCACTATTTGTCATTGTCTATACTGACCAGTTAGTTGTGGTCAGCTTTTTTTAGCTAATTCTGCTCCTCATGAAGAAGTCTAAACACGATGAGATCTCTTGGGGAAGAGAAGCCCATATAAATGGGCCCATTAGCAGCCAGAGTGCAACACACTCTGTCTGATCCCCTAGCCATGATAGAGGCAAGAAATGTACAATGAGGTCACAAAGATGACTAAGCTCTGATAAAGTTATGGCATATCACTACTGAGCATACTGATGAGCATTTTTTCCAATTGCTTATAACATCTTTATTTTTAACCATTTTCCAGCCTAATCAAACAAGGGCACTAGCTCTCAATAAGGACTATCTATGGCCATGCCAAGTTTCAAGTGGCTAATCAGTTGCTTTTTTGGTAGCCATGTTTAAAAATGTGTGGATAAAATTACTTTATAACATGAGAAGCGTTTTTTCCACTTCTCATCACAGAGCAGATGAAGGGATTTTCCTCAAACTTAAAAAAAGTCACCTATGGGCTTAGATCAAATACTGAAAATTATAGCCCAAGAGATGAATGTTTTGTCCACTATAATACAGAAATGCATACATCACAGTAAAATGAATACATTATAGAATGAAATGCCTAAAGAATATACTGACCATATGCTACACTTCTTAGGTGGCAATATGAATATTTGTACGCTGTGTGCAACATATACTGATACTCATGAAGCACATACACTGCATGGTGAAATGCATAGTGTACTTCATATAAGCCAATGCACTATACAATGCAATTAATGAAAAAGAACTTTCTTGAGCATTCACTTTTGCTCAGCCTGGTGAAATCACATTCCTGCAGTTATGGCCCATTTCTGCTCACAGTGATGCCAACAAGTGTTTTGCCATTGTATTTAATGAAGGCATAATTGGGTTTCAAGTCTGTGAACTCAAAGTGCTGAAGGTAAAATACATGGCTTACCTCTCAGCTGTCAAACTTATCTCCTGGAGAAGACTGAAGTCCATTTGTAATTGTGGCCCATGGGCAGAGAGATAAATCTAGAATTATGTACTCCCTTCACACCACAGATGTGGGAGACAGATTTGCACACAGATCAAGGAGAGCCTCTGGCCTTTATGTAGTAACAGATTTTAGTTATGATTATAACTTACTATTTATTCAGTCCCTCATTGTCATACCCAGCATCACTCAGTTCGGATATCTGCACCATTATTCCTGCCCTTTGTTTCTATTTCTTCCCCAACCTTCTCTTTTTCTCCCTTTTTTGTATGCCTTCTAGGTTCATCCCTCTGCATTTCCTTCCTTGCTGGTACTCCCACTTCCCCACTCGTCACCCGCATCTGCATTTTACCTGCTAAAATTATCAGCAATTAACTAGATAATGGTTTAAAAAAAAAAACAAGAGAGATTCTAGAGCTTGTGAAAGTTGTTGGTTTGACAGCCCTGTAGATTGAAGTTATCTGATTTATCTCTAGAGCAGATACAGCACAGGCAACAAGGCAGAATTATAAATGAAAAGTGTTTTAAAATCTTATTAAAGGAAGAGTCTATCAGTAAAGTTAGGGCTCATACAGCATACTCATGTCTAACTACATTAGATGGGACCACCTATTCTGTCATATCACTGAATAATTAAGTTTTTTTTTTTAATTGACAGAATATCAGTGATAAAATTCCATCATCCAAACATTACAACTACCGTATAATCACCTGATAGTGATTAAAAAACTTCTTTGTTTACTCAAAAGTCATTGTTGTAACACACAGTTCTACTAAACAAGCAATAAGAGGAAATGATAGGTGAATACCAACCTCTTTGCTTGGGGAGAATTCAAGGAGAAGGTTGCATAATGTGGAAGATGCTACCACCAGGACTTCATCTGGAGCATTCTGTAAAACCTAAGGGCATAAGGAGTAGAGTGGGGAGCTCCATTAATTGTTATGAACAAGACTAAGATCACTTTTAAACAACGTTACGGTTTTGCTTAGCAAGAGCCACCAGATGAGCCTCAGTGCCCTTGTACTGCAATGAAGGGTTATGCTGGGATTTGGGAATCCACTTCCACAGTCATCCTGTTGAAGTAGAGCAGTTTTTGAACAAAAAGACCTTCAGGCATTGTGATATGCATGGTACTGACGCCTATGTGAAGGTGAGGTGGAGCAGTTGATAGTCTTCCCCACCACTTACATGTTCTGATCTTACATGGGCCATAACAGCTGTTCCTCTGTGGAGCAAATTATTTTGAAAGAGTCTCACTTCTTCCTTTTCAGTGGACTACAGAGCTGGCACACCAAGGGGAGCAATCTACACTATCTTACACTATGAATGGTGCACAAAATGCATCTCTTCAATGCACTGAGCAGCCCAGGAGGGAATGAGTCATTGGAGATACATGTTCTCCCTTGGGGTAATGGCAACTCTGAACAGCCTCCTACAAAGGGCTTTGTGCAAACTGCAACTATCTACCCCTATATAATTAACTGTGATTACAGAGTGCTACAGAATCAGCTTGCTTGAACAATCCTTAAGTGTGTTTCCTTAAATCATTGTGCTTTTACATTTAACTGTTATAAAAGTAAGAATGCCCAAAACCACTTTTTCATTCTTGGATGTGGGATAAGAAGTTACTTACCCATACAATACCTTGAGTTCTTCAAGAGGTTTTGTCCCTATGGGTGCTCCACCATAGGATGAGGATGCACTTGAGCATTCTTGACTGGAGACTGTGAAAACAGTGTCTGATGTATTACAGCTAAGCATCTTGTGCTTAGATACGAGGGCATATAAGTAGGTGTGAACTTTGCTGCACTCATTTCCTTCTCACCCGGGAAGCCAGAGACTACAAAGCCAAAGACTCCACAGCAGAGGGAAAGAAGGGTAGGGGATAGAGCACCCACAGGGACAAAACATCTCAAAAAACTCAAGTAACCGTCACCTTGTCTGATCGGTCCATCAGCCCTCACAGGAAAAGTGCCAATCACCACATGTCTTTCTTGTTGGTCTAGCCATTCCTTCAGCCACCCGCTGGCCAGGCTGTCAGTGGCACCAGACACCCAACTGGATAGCACACTGCAGCCCAGAACCCCTAAGCTCAAGTGATCCATCAACCTTAGCCTCCCAAGTAGCTGGGATTACAATCTCCAGTCAAGAGCACACAGATGCACACACATCCTATAGTGGAGCTCCTATAAGGATATATACCAGAGGTGGCCAACCTGAGCCTGAGAAGGAGCCAGAATTTACCAATCTATATTGCCAAAGAGCCACAGTAATACATCAGCAGCTCCCGCATCAGCTCCCCACTCCCCACACCTCCCCCTTACTCCCCACACCTCCCGATCAGCTGTTTTGTGGTGTGCAGGAGGCTTGGGGAGTGGAGGGGGAGGGGAGGAGCAAGAGCGTGGCAGGCTCAGAGGAGAGGGTGGGAAGGGGTGGAATGGAGCCAGGGCCTGTGGCAGAGCCAGGGGTTGAGCAGTGAGCACCCCCTGGCATATTGGAAAGTTGGCGCCTGTAGCTCCAGCCCCGGAGTTGGTGCCTATACAAGGAGCCACATATTAACTTCTGAAGAGCCGCATGTGGCTCTGGAGCTACAGGTTGGCCACCCCTGATATATACTCAAAGGAGAATAAAGTGGTTTTAATTGGGATTTACTGAGTCAGAGTTTAAGGCTAGAAGGAACCACCAGGTTATCTATTCTGACCTCTTGTATATCACAAGCCACTAAACACCGCCTATCCATGCCCAAAACAAGCCAACCACCAGAATTAGACCAAAATATTACGGGAAACTAAACTATTGTGTGCCACAGGCAGGGAAGAGGAGAGATCAAGATGCACCAAGCTCTCTGTTCGTGATCTGTTACTGCTTACAGATATGGCAGTACAGGATACTTTATTTAAGAAGAAGAAGAAGATGAAGATGACAGTACAGTCCAATGCCCACCCTTCTGCTGTGGCAGGGAATAGACTCCACTTGCTATTGAAAGATCCCTGTTCAATGCATAAGAGAACGGAAAACAAAAACAAAAAAATCCTTTTTTTATACTTTTTACCTTGTGGATAATAATTCCTTCCTAAGCCCTAATTGTGTGTGTGGTGTAGTCCTATGCATGAGCAAAAACTAGTATGAGCCTCAAATCCCATTTCCAAAGATACTGCCGACATCTGTTCTCTATCTTTTGTTCTTGTATCCCACTAAATTAGATTCCGCCACGAAATTTCTAACCGTTTGCCTCCAACAAAAAAATTATTCCATTTTTTAAACCTGACCTTTATTATTACTATTGTTACAGTAGTTGGTTTTCTCTCCTGTTGCTGCTGTCACCAATGAACTTGTGATCCCTTTTTATACACAACTTTAAACTAAGTTCCCTTTGTAGACCCCTCTTCTCCCCCCTATACAGCTGTAATACCTTCAGCCAGTCATCTTAAGGAAGACTTGTTCAAGTCTTTTTTCATTTTTATAACTATTTTGAGATTTAAATTCTTTTTCCCTACATTACAACAGTTATATACTGGGGGATAGTTCCACACTTTGCATTGTGGAAAGGAGATGTAGGATAAAAGATCTAGTAAGTTTTCCCTATTAGCTGCCAACAAAATGTTAAAAAAGCGCCCGATTCTCCACTGCCTGGCACCTTGGATAGTCATTTATACACACATTGTAAGTAAAGTATAGGGCAGTAGAGAATAAGGCCAAAAGGACAGATATAAATCCAATGGCATCCTTCTGTGGGCCTCAGTTCCTCACATGTCGTTGTGAGAGCATGCCCACAGAGAGAGAAGTACCTCTTATGTTTGACAGAAGGACTGTACATTTATTTAGCACTAGCCAGAAATATTTTCCTTATAAATCATGCTTTTCAAGCTGACTGAATAACTATACTCAATTGTTTAAAAGTAAGCAGCTTCTCTTTTCTGGGGGAACTAGTGAGCCACTAACTGAAAGGCAAGGATCAAAGTCAGAGGTGATGTAAAATGTGGTGTAACTTACTGATGTAAGTGGGTATAATTTATATAATGAGAGGACAGAAAGGCAGAATTGTTACAGGAAAGTCAACCAAAAGTAAGTTTAAGACAATATACCACTAAAGCTACTGAAATGAATTTGCCTTGACACAGTTCCTAAAGGACAGCCAATGCTTGGTAATGGAGAAATGCTTGAAAACATGAACTTCCTAATTACAATATTGCTGACATTCCTTCCTACCAAGCAAATCCATCCCTAAGATTTTTCTGCTGATCAATGGACTGGGCAGCTCTCTCTGGTCTGGCTCTTTCTGTGGTCACAAATACAATAAGCAACCAAGAGCAGAATGCTCGTAAAAGAAGTCAGATCCATTTTGAAGATATGGATACATTTTATATTCCCTTTTGAACAGGGATGGGTACAAGGCTGAGCCAGAGATCATAGACTGGCTCAAGAAGGCTTTTTTGGAATGGATGGCCACGTTCTCCTGCCATTGTTCAGAAATATCAAACTGCTGTCTTCACCTAAAAAGAGGAAAAGAGTTGATAGTCACAGAATCATAGGGTGGGTAGCGATCGATCTATTGGGGATCGATTTATCACATCTTGTTGAGAGGCGGAAGCGGAGTCGACGGGGGAGCGGCAGCGGTCGACTCACCGCCGTCCTCATAGCCAGGTAAGTTAACCTAAGATACGCTGACTTCAGCTACGCTATTCGCATATCTTAGGTCAACCCCACCCCCCATTAGTGTAGACCAGGGCATAGAACCATAGGGTTTGAAGGGACCACAAGGGTCATCTAGTCTAACCACCAGCCAAGATGCAGGATTTGTTGTGTCTAAACCATCCAAGACAGATGGCTATCTGGCCTCTTTTTGAAAATCTCAAGTGAAGGAGATTCCATGACTTCCCTAGACAGTTTGTTCCATTGTCCTACTGTTCTTACAGTTACAGTATGAAGTATTTCCAGAGATTTAATCTAAATCTGCTAAGCTGTAGTTTGAACCCATTGCCTCTTTTCCTGCCCTTTGTGGCAAGAGAACAATTTTTCTCCATCTATTTTATGGCAGCCTTTCAAGTATTTGAAGACCACTATCATGTCCCTCCTGAATCTCCTCTTTTCCAAACTAAACATACCCAATTCCTCCAGCCTTTGCTCATACGACATACATTCCAAACCTTTGATAATTTTTGTCTCTCGCCTCTGGATCCTTTCCAGTTTCTCTACATCCTTTTCATATAGCCGTGACCAAAATTGGACACAGTACTCCAGCTGAGGCCTAATCAGCGCTGAGTAGAGTGGTATTATCATCTCCCATGACTTGCATGGTATGCCTCTGTTTATGTAACCCACAATTGCACTTTTTTTTTTTTTGCAACAGCATTGCATTGTTGACTCATGTTGAGGTTGTGATCCACCACAACTCCCAGATCCTTCTCAGTGCTGCTGCAAAGCTAGTTATCCCCCATTCGGTATTTGCACATTTGGTTTTTGTTCCCTAAATGTAGCACCTTACATTTGTCTTTGTTGAATTTCATTTTGTTGTCGATAGCCCAGTTCTCCAATTCATCAAGATTCCTTTGAATTTTAGCTCTATCCTCCAAAGTGTTGGCAAGTCCCCCTAGCTTTGTGTCATCTGCAAATTTGATCACTATGCTCTCTATTCCTACATCCAGGTAATTAATAAAGATGTTAAACAACACCAGACCCAGAACAGATCCTTCTCCAGTGACAGGGTAGAAGGTTAGAAGGCTGACTCATAAAATTGTGGAAACTAGAGGTCAATATGGCCAAGAAGTTCAGAATTCATAAAGAAAAGGTGGTTGTCCTATGAGGTATCCAGGTTCTAGAGATGCCCAAGGCAGATAAATCCGGTCTGCAGGTAACCTTAATGGAGTACAAGAGAGACCCCAACTATAGGCTTGGACGATAAGGACCTACAAAGGAATAGTCTTGAATCTGAGACTCCCTGAGACTCCTTGCAAACTCCACTGATGGCAAACCCAAAAACTAAGACCCAAGACTGTCCAGGCACCCAGGACTACTGAAACTTGAGGGGGTAATGGGCAAAGAAGTCCAACTTTGCTCCACAGAAGTCACCCATCCCAAGTCAGGGTCAAATGTCATCCACAATTAAACCAACACACCCTAATTTGGTGGCACAGTCAGCAGCAAGAGAAAGGATTCTAAGAACCAGCACTCACTGCTGAAGCATCAAACAGACTGGTTGAGAGTCATCTCTTAGTCCAGAAACCCCTTCGGATCTGACACACTTGTGCTGTTTCACTTGTGAACGAAAGCCGGGGTAGTTCTCAGAATGGCAGTACTCTTGCTGCCTTTTACAGAGGCCTGCATTCTCCAAGCCCTTATGTACCTTGTTGTCAGAGTTCCTGGCTCTTCTTGATTCTGTACCACTTCAATCTCTGAAGATGTGTTGAAGCTAAGGTTGCTGACACGCCTGCCTGGCTTATATCATGAAACAGGGGAGTTTATATCCTTTACACATTTTTATCCAGTCTAATTTAGCTGTGGATCCTGTTAAACTCAGGATTTGCAATGAGTTCCACAGGATAATTTCCCTTTTTCAGTTTAAAATTTGCTGCCTTTTAATTTCATTGAATGTCTCCTTGTTCTAGTAATATGAAACATCGTAAACGGGAATTTTTGGCTGACCTTTTTACATTATTCATTATTTTATATACCTCCACCATGTCATCACTAATTCATCAACTCTCTAAGTTATATGGCCCTAATCTTTCTATTTGTCTACTCATTTTTGTTGCCCTTCTCTGTACCTTTCCTATTTTTGCTATATGATTTTTGAGGTCAAGTGCCCAGAACTGAACACACTGTCTAGGTATGGTTATACTGCTGATTTACAAAACAACATTATAATATTTTCATTATTATCTATTAGTAGTATTACAGAAACGCTGTATTCTGTTTCTTCAGGTAACATATCATCTTATTTGCTTTTTTGATCAAAGCTGTGACTGAACAGGTTTTCATGGAGGTGTCAGCTATTCAGTATAACAACATTGGCTTCTATGCAATAAGCTTAGCCACCCTGCATACTTGAGGGCAAATGGGGAACTGCAGAAACAGGAAACACTCTGCACAGAGTGCCTCACAGCTTCCTCATTCTCTCTCTCTCTCCTGTTCCAGCACATCTGCTCTTTTGTTCTATGCTTAACTAGGCAAATCACAGGAACAAAATCTCTTAGCCTTGCACACTGTTTCTGGTTGGTTTGCCCATTCTCTCCTCCAGAAGCTGCCATTTTCCCATAGATAGAGTAGTATGTGCAGTGCAATTAGTCTTCCTCTGTCCTTTTTCACTAATTCAGTACAACCCATTCTTTACAACCACTCAGTCGTTCAATAAACTGCAGTGCATGTGACAATGCAATATGAGAGATTTTGCATTAGGCTGAAGAGGAATGCTCTACCCACATCATGGCCCTGCCTCTTCCAGCATCCCACTCCCTGGGAAAGTATTGCAGGTGGAATGTAGGATCAATATCCCCTCCACAAAACAGCTGCAGCCTCAACCTCAGTTGCCAGTTATAGGCTAAGCAGGGGAGCAGAG
This sequence comes from Lepidochelys kempii, assembly GCF_965140285.1. Classification (NCBI taxonomy): domain Eukaryota; kingdom Metazoa; phylum Chordata; order Testudines; family Cheloniidae; genus Lepidochelys; species Lepidochelys kempii. The sequence goes on along the minus strand of NC_136388.1, from coordinate 49,176,836 downwards.
GGGAGCCCTTTCCTATGTTGCTGAGTAAGGGCTAGGGGCAATATGGCTCTCAGTGCCTGTCTTATTTTGTAATAGATTGTGTTACATTTCAAAAGAGAAAGTGCAGGTAACGACACTGTTTGTTGTTACTGGGCTTTTGCTGATTTGTGAGCCTCCAGAACAGATCACACATATCAGATGTCAAGGTGATAACTATTAAGATTCTACAAAAAGACACTGTAACTGATGAACAGGTCACATCCACTTCCAAGTGTGTGATTCTTGCTATTTTTCATCTCACCTTCATTAAGGGTTTCCATACGGCGTGATCCTGGAAACTCGTCCGTAGCTGCTGCACAGACCGGGACAAACTGTGCAAACATCTACAAAGAAAAATGAAATGAGGTCTGTGAAATACTTTCACTGTTTCTCTCCATACAGATATAGCTAGGAATTTGATGATAATTAATACAACAAACACCAAGAAATATTTTACTATCATCTCTAATGAATTTTCAGAGACTAGAAACTACTTTACGTTAGTTTTAGTGTTTGATGGACAGCAAATCAAGGACCAAAAAAAAAAAAGCAGAGTTAAACACTCTGAAAATTATTTTAATTAGATAAGGAAAGCTCATACCTGACTGCAGATAGCCGCACCTTGATACTAGACTCAGACAAACCATTCACAATTCGGTCCATCATATTTTCAGTCTCAATGATCTGGAGAAAAAAGTTAATGGTGCATAAACAACATAAGGTGGACAACTTTTGTATTACTTGTAAATGCTACTGTTTTGCTGTGGTTTATCGATAACATTCTAAATTTTGCATATGAAAAGAGAATTTACCTTAGAAACAACCACCCTTATTTCCCCTTATGGAACCACTGAACTCATCAATTAGACAATAGTATCTACTCCCTTTGCCTGACGGTGGTTTTCTTCTGATGCTTTCTTGGTGATTCATAAGGCCGTTGATGGAAAATCTGAAAGGTTCTGTAACACTGTGCAGACTGTGGCAGTAGAACTTAGTTTTGGCGCTGGTGTGCAATATCCAAGGAACAGAGTGTAGCTCTTGAATCCTTGAGAGTGTGGAGGGAATTGTCCATTTTCTGGTTGAAAAGATGGGATGCACTGAAAGGGAAGTCTTCAGTAATGTTTTGCACCTCCCTGGGAAAACCAGAGGAATGGAGTCACGACTCCCTCCTCATGATGATGCCAGTGGCAACTGCGCATAATGAAGTATCTGCCGCACCTGCTGCTGATTGGAATGAGGTCTTTGCTATCACCATCCCCATTTCAATTATTGCCTGAAAGCAGGCCTGGTCCTGTTGTGGCAGTTTCTTGACACAGTCCTCCAATTTGCTGTAATTCAGGAAATCATATTTGGCAAATAATGCCTGATAATTCGAAATCCTGAATTGAAGGCTGGCTCAAGAAAAGACTTTGTAGCCTAAAAGGTCCAGTCTCTTGCCCTCCCTGTCAGATGGGTGCAGCATGGATGCTGCTGCCTAGCCCGTTCCATCGCTGCCTGGACCACAAGTGAATTGGGTGTGAGAACAGAAATTCAGACCCCTTGGCTAGTACATAGTATCTTTTTTTCTGCCTCCTTTGGGGTAAATGTACATATGGCCACTGTATGTCAAACTGTGTGAGCTGGCTCAAGAATGGCATTGTTGATTGGAAGAGCAACTCTATTTGGCTCTGATGAGTGAAGTATATCCAGCAGCTTATGCTCAGTGTCTTGGATTTCCTCCAGAGGAATCTGAAGCTCACTCGCCATTCTAATGCAAGAGATCCTGGAATTGGTAGTAGTCATCAGAAGATTGGGGGTTGTTGAAGCCACTGCTGCATCAGGAGAGGACAACAGGAATCTCAACTGTTCCAGCAATACTGTCTGAGCTGGACTGAGTGGCTCATCTCCCATTACTGGTTCCAAGCTCAAAGGCGCCCATGACGGTGAAATAGGTGAAGCCTCCCTAATTGAACAGGCAGGTTCTAATGGTGGGTATTGGGGCCAGGATCCCCATAGGGCCAACATAATGGTTCCGGAAGGTGCTGAGGAGGGCCCCATGGCAGGGGAAACCAGTGGCTCTGAGGCTGCTGGAGTTGAGGATGCTGCCATGATGTGGAAGGCCTCCTCATAGTGGTGGGATGGGATGGATGGTCCTTGACTCTCATCCGAGTCCTCCAAAAATGAAAACTCAGTACCATCGGCTGCACTGTCAGAGCCGGTGGAAATGTGTACGCTGTTGGAGCGAGAGGTGAGGAGTGCCTCAGATACTTCATATCTGGTGCCGGAGATCCCCCTGAAAGTACAGGGCCCCAGAAGGGGTGAGGACCTTGGTTTTCCCAGGACAAACACTTCCTGGGGCTGTGGCACTTTTCACGACCTCCCTGGAGTCAAGGGCACTTTTTCAGTCCCTGGAACTGGAATGGGAGAATGGTTTTCCCTGGATTGGATGGCTCTCTGGCTCTCAGGGATGCTGATGTTAACTGTGTGTGGTCTGCACTCAATACTGGCAGATCTGTCGATTTATACAGCTTTTTTTAATGTTTGTGCGTGTTAGGGCACGCTCTGTCCCCATGACTAGAGTTCGTTCCCTTCTTAGGCTTAGAGGAAAACTTATCGCCATGCTTATGTACATGCTTTCTTACCTCCTGACTAGTCCCCGGTGCAGGGTCCATAGTGGTGGTACCACCAGTGCTGGCCTCTGCCTCCATAGTTGGTGGTGCACTCCTGGCAGCCTCAGCCCGATGTACGGAGGGGAGATGGGGGTGTCTCCGCGGCCAGGGTCCAAATGAGGCCTCATGAGGACTTCCAGGAGGTGCTTTTGGAAGCGGAGAGCCCGGCCTTCTCAGGTATGGCTAGGGAAGGACTAGCAGATACTGCACCTGGATGCAATGTTGGCTTCTCCCAAGCAGTAAGAGGCAGAGTTGATGTTCGTCGTTGACTCGAGAAGGAACGCGGGGCAGGAGGCACAGATTGTAAAGCCTGGGGATTATGGCATGGTCCAGTACCAACATGTGGGTCCAGGGAGGAGGGGTGTTCATGGGGAACAAAACTCCCCAAATAGGAACCCCAATCCTACTTCTAAAACTATCAAACTATTAAAAACTACAACAAAAACAATAAAAATGGTAAAAACTGTAAAACTAACTATGTACAACTGTAGATTTTTTAAGTGTGTCATACGAAGAGGACACACAGGACAAGTCTACACTAGCACTTATGTCAGAAAAACTTTTGTCACTCAGAGGTGTGAAAGAACACACACCTCTGAACGACATAAGTTTTGTCAGCATAAGCGCTTGGGTGCATTATGCTGTTGGCGGGAGATGCTCTCCTGCCAATACAGCTACCACCGCTTGTTGAGCTGTTTTTATTACGTTGACCGGAGAGCTCTCTCCTGTCGGCATAACACAGCTACACGAGCGCTCTTATAGTGGGACAGCTGTATTAGTACAGGTGTGCCACTGTAAGCTTAAGACATGGTCTAATAGTTCTGTAAGACATGGCCTAATAGTTCTGACCTGGATCATGCAGTATTGTGTGTTGTGATAGGTCATTCTTGCTTTTTTATCCTATTTTATTCATAATAAAAATCCAATATTTATTTTCATAGCAATTCTATCGCCATATTTCACTCTTAGATTACCACAAACATCTGTCAAGGTCTATCAGAACTAACAAGCTCCAAGTGTAGTTAAGTGCCTCATATGCACAGATGAGGACAAACCAAGTAGGAGAGAATACTCTGGTCATTATCACTGGTGATCACACTGATTTTACAATTGCCACTCATCATTTTATTTGCACTGCCATCTCCAGTGTGGTTTGCCTGATAGGAGCTAGCCATGAATCTACTTTTAAACATTACTGCTTCCTTATGTTTACTTCTGAGAAAAAGCTTGCATTATGCTACACTGCAAAACAAGAGGAAGTTACTCACCTTGTGCAGAAAAGATGGTACTTTGAGATGTGTCACCCTATGGGTGCTTCATTCTAGGTGTATTTGCTCCCCTAATTGGAGAATTTTGGTAGCAGTGTCTGGTCAGCCCATCTCAAGGTTACATAGCACTGCGCAGGCAAACCACCCTCAATTCCTTCTCTACTCAAAGGGCAGAGCCCCTCCTCAAGGACACAGAAGTAAAGGGGAGAAGGCCGGTTGTGGAGCATCCATAGAGCAACACATCTTAAAGAACCATTGTTACTGCACAAGTTGAGTAACTTCCTCTTCTTCTTTGAGTAGCGTCCCTATGGGTACTCCATTGTAGGTGATTTCACAGCAGTATTCCCCATGGAGTGCTGGGGCTTCTGTTATTGATGATAGTTCTTCAGAGCCGAAGATGGCATCAGAGATTGAGTCTTGAGTAATGGTATAATATTCCATGAAAGCATGGCCAGAGGCCCAGGTCGCTGCCCTGCAGATTTCTGAGATAGGGACATCTTTAAAAAACTCCGCCAATGTATAAACAGATCTTGTGGAGTGCTGCAGGTTATACGCATGGTAACAATGGCTAATGCAACCAGAGACCCATTTGAAGAATCTTTGAGTTGATATTGTAGAACCCTTGGATCTTTCTGCAAATGAAAGAAAGAGTTTAGGAGACTTCCTAAAGTCCTTAGTCCTGTCCAAGCAAAATGCTAGGGGTCTCCTAACATCCAGCATATGTAGTATCGCCTCCCTGTTATCACAATGTAGTTTTTGAAAAAAAAAAAAACAAAAAAAAACAGGAAGGTGGATTAGCTGATTCACATGAAAGGAGTAGGCTACTGGGGTGGAGAGGAACTTGGGGTGTAGCCTCAAGGTGACAGTCTTCAAAGAAAACCATGAACAGCAGATGTGCCATCAACCCCACTATTTCCCCTATCCTTCATGCTGAGGTAATGGCCACTAAAAATGCTGTCTTCATGGACAGGTATAACAGAGCAAGAAGCCATAGGCTTGAAGGGCGGTTTAGTCAATGTTCTCAGAACTAGACTGAGGTCCTAGGTTGGGGTGGACGGTCTGACACGTGGGAAGAAGTTTCCCATGCCCGTAAGGAATCTACATGTCATTTGGTGGGCAAATACTGAACACCTGTCCACTGGATGGTGGAAGGCCACTAAATATACTTTAAGTGAACTAAGAAGAGAGAGTCCAGACCTTTTGAGGTCTACAATGCAACTCAGAATTGAAGGGATGGAGGAAAATGTTGGGTCCACTTGTTTGGAATCGCACCAAATTTGGAATCATTTCCGTTTTCGCAGGTAAGTACGACAAGTGGTAGATTTCATGCTATGTAGTAACACCTTTTTCATCTCCTCAGAGTATTTGCTCTCTAAGTGTTGGAACCAAGAAGACGACAAGCCTGGAGTTGGAGGATCCTTAAGTTGGGGTGAAGGGTCCGCTGTTGTTTTGGTGAGGTGAGGAATGGGCCAAAGGTGAGGAATTGGAGAAAATACTGCCAGCTGCATAAGGTATGATACTAAACTGATGCTTAGAGAATGAGGGTTGAGAGATTGAGGAATGGGAGGATGACAGCTTTCACTTTTGCATCCTGGGTCTCTTATGCTGTGAGCCATAACACTGTTGTGATTAGAGGAACTGGGGTGGTCGGGATCTGTGAGGTGGTTGTGAACCGTATTTCCTCGTCGGTCCTTATGTGAGATTCCCAGGGAGCGTAGTGTGGCCCTGGAGTCCTTTAAGTTAAGGTGTGGAAAGATGCATCAGTCTTACCGGTGAAAAGTTTGGGCCCTTTGAACAGGAGATCCTTGAGTGTCATCTGCACTTCCTTGGGCAATCCTGAGAGGTGTAACCAGGATGCCCACCTCATTACCACTGCAGTCGAGACTGAGTGGGCCACTGTGTCTGTGGTGTCCAGTGTGGATTGCAGCACTGTTCTGGCTGCTAACTGGCCCTCTTTGACGATGGCCTGAAATTGTCCCTTTTGTGCCTCTGAGAAGTGGTCAATAAACATGTTGAGTTTCCCTTATTTTATGTAGTCATATTTAGCCATTATGGCTTGGTAGTTTGTGACCCTGAATCATAATGTCGCCAAAGAGTATGCCTTCCTCCCAAAGAGGTCTAGCTAATGTATCTCTCTCCAAGGAACCAGATGTAATGAGAGTGTCTGTCCATTATTGTGATTGCCTCCTTGCAGGAAAGGCACGTTTTGAAGCCAGGGGAACTGGGCAATCCCCCCCCAACAATCCCCCCTACAAAAGGTCCTCTTCCAATCTCTATCATATGGGATTGATTTGGCATGATGTTGCTTTCCTCGTGCATTAACCGCATCTGCTACTATAGAGTTACGTTGACGGTGCGTAAAGAGGAAGTCTGCCTCCTTAGGAGGAATGTAATACTTCTTGTCGGCTCTTTTGCACATTGGTGCAGTGGACGCCGGTATCTACCAGATCATCTTGGCAGGGTCCAGAAGTGCCTTGTTAATTGGGAAGGCAATTCTGGAAGAGGAGGAGTGTGCAGAATATTCAAGGTCCCTGATGTTGCAATGGTGATCCATGGTGTGAGGCCAGGGAGAGATGGTCATCCTGGTCACTGTATGACTCCCTGCTGGAGAAGGGTGGAGCTGACTGGGATGCTGTGGGTAAATGGCCCAGTGGCACTGTTGATTCCAGTGATCTAGATGTGCTTGGTACTGGGGCTCCGGTAGCAGGGACTCTGGTTACTCCGTGACAATAAGATCCCTCAAGAAACATAACTCCTGAAGTACAATTGATTTGCTCAGTGCTGTCAAGGAGTGCCGGTGCTGACTTGTCAGTACTCATGGCTATTTATGGAGGAATGCTCTGATGAGGGTTGCTTTGATGCACTCAGTGCCGAGGGTGGACCTGTCAATGCTGATCTCTTAGAGGTGGTACAGTCTCTGTCCTCATCCCTGGCAGACAGTGCAGTTGCTTCCAAGCCTATGCACATAAAGATCTTTAGGTGCCATGGCAAAGCTCAGCGGAGGGTTCCTGATGTTTCTGGGTACCGCACTTCAGAGCCGTCGGTACCGAGATAACTGAGGATGCCGGGGATCCTCTCTGGCTGGTCAAGGACTAGGTTTGAGGGCTTGGAACCTTTTTTCTAGAGGCTTTGCGGGGGGAGTCAGCCGACTTTTTCCATGATCTCACCCCTCTGGGGGTTGAAGGCTCTGGGGACAATCTGCATCCTGATGAGGCTTCAGGACCAAGGTCAGTTGGCAGCTTAAGTGCACCCTCCATGAGGAGAAGTTTCAACTTGAGCTCCGGAGTTCTTAAGTTCTTCTTAAAGTCCTTGAGGAATTCCACCATGATTTCAACAATTTCCATCCCACCATCAACCTCAGCCTGGTCCAGTCCACACAACAGATCCACTTCCTGGACACTACTGTGCTAATAAATGATGGTCACATAAACACCACCCTATACCGGAAACCTACTGACCACTATTCCTACCTACATGCCTCCAGCTTTCACCCTGACCACACCACACGATCCACTGTCTACAGCCAAGCTCTGCGATACAACCGCATTTGCTCCAACCCCTCAGACAGAGACAAACACCTACAAGAGCTCTATCAAGCATTCTTACAACTACAATACCCACCTGCGGAAGTGAAGAAACAGATTGATAGAGCCAGAAGAGTTCCCAGAAGTCACCTACGATAGGACAGGCCTAACAAAGAAAATAACAGAACGCCACTAGCCGTCACCTTCAGCCCCCAACTAAAACCCCTCCAATGCATTATTAAGGATCTACAACCTATCCTGAAGGATGACCCAACACTCTCACAAATCTTGGGAGACAGGCCAGTCCTTGCCTACAGACAGCTCCCCAACCTGAAGCAAATACTCACCAGCAACCACATACCACACAACAGAAACACTAACCCAGGAACCTATCCTTGCAACAAAGCCCGTTGCCAACTGTGCCCACATATCTATTCAGGGGACACCATCACAGGGCCTAATAACATCAGCCACACTGTCAGAGGCTCGTTCACCTGCACATCCACCAATGTGATATATGCCATCATGTGCCAGTAATGCCCCTCTGCCATGTACATTGGTCAAACTGGACAGTCTCTATGTAAAAGAATCAATGGACACAAATCGGATGTCAAGAATTATAACATTCATAAACCAGTCGGAGAACACTTCAATCTCTCTGGTCACGCGATTACAGATATGAAAGTTGCGATATTACAACAAAAAAACTTCAAAACCAGACTCCAGCGAGAGACTGTTGAATTGGAATTCATTTGCAAATTGGATACAATTAACTTAGGCTTGACTAGAGACTGGGAGTGGCTAAGTCATTATGCAAGGTAACCTATTTCCCCTTGTTTCCCCCCCCCCCCAGACGTTCTTGTTAAACCCTGGATTTGTGCTGGAAATGGCCCACCTTGATTATCATACACATTGTAAGGAGAGTGATCACTTTAGATAAGCTATTACCAACAGGAGAGTGGGTCTGTGTGTGTGTGTGTGGGGGGGGAGATAATGCACTCCATCATTTTTTTTAAACTGAAAAATGGAACCTCTAGACTACTAAAAAGAAATGGAAACTCTAAGAATAGCTACCATTTATATTAAACACTATCAATGTAAAGAAGGAAGACACTACTGCTCATTCCATTCGAGGCCAAAGGTGTTCGAGAAGGAACTGAAGGCAGTTTGCCCATGCAGTGCTAGATAGGCTAGAGGCAGACCACAAGGGAGGGAGATTGCACGTGAACACTCCTACCAAATTTCTCCGATTAGAGGTGCAGGGGCACCGATACACCTCAGTGGAGCACCCATAAGGACACTGCTAGAAGAAGAATAAAGGGATATGCTACAATATCAAAACCATTTTTAGAGATTTTTAATTTCCGCTGACCACTTACCATAAACACATCACTTAAAGCTTTATATGCACAATATTTGCATACTAGCAAAAATTAAGAATAAAACTAGGCCATATATTGAAGGACAATATACGAGAGATGTGAATTTCTTTATGGCATTAGAAAGGAGGTGTTTCCATAAATAAGCATTTATAGTATTATATTTTGTCATAGCGTTTGTTGCATCACAGCGTGAAATCAAATTTCTCTGGAACTCATGCAGAAGAACTGCACCATAAGGTTAACATAACACATTATTTGTAAATCCAACATGTTCACACGAGAACAAAAACCAAAGTTGCATTCTAGTCATTCTTCACTTATGCTTTTATTCTCTCTGCTTTGTCTCAATCAGTGATAATGCACTCCACCATGACTTCCAGGTTGATGTCACTCCCTGCATGACGGCTGCCAATACCAAAGGATGACCCTCTCTCAGACTCACCTTCTTCCGAATGTCTTCATCATTTGCTCCAAGTGAAGCATACAGCTTGAATGCAGCCTGGCGCAGTTCGTGAGCATGCTTTAAATCATGGTCAAGCTATTGAAAAAAGTAAATCAAAGTCAGATACTTTATGAGAGATCATTTATACTTGCACATGGTATTTTCTTAAGCGTTATAGGTTAGTGCCTGTTTACTTGAGTTTTGATCGCATTACACACCAAAGAGGCAGGATCACCACTGAAACTGTAGATTAACTTTGAGTATGTGTTTATGTCCCATTGAAGTCAATAATTAAAGTTAAGCACACATGTGAGTGCTTTGCTGAATTGTAGCCTATACAGATAAACAGTAATAACCAAGAAACATATGTATGCAACCTCTCAAAATACAGGATGAGATTAGTTACATTTTCCAAGACAAAATGAGTCCCACTCTCTTCCTCCTCTACAAGTCAGACCAAAATGTCCTCCTTTCGCCATGTCCACCCCACAGAAAGAGTTACATGGTCAGATTGGGGGAAAACAACTAGATTTACTAGGATCTAGATATCAGAGGGGTAGTCGTGTTAGTTAGTATCTACAAAAACAATGAGGAGTCCAGTGGCACCTTAAAGACTAACAGATTTATTCGGGCATAAGATTTCATGGGTAAAAAACCCACTTCTTCAGATGCATGGAGTGAAAATTACAGAAACAGGCATAAATATATATTGGCACATGAAGAGAAGGGAGTTACCTTACCTTACAGTCACTTCCTCATCAATTATTGGGAGTGGACCACATCCACCCTGATTGAATTGGCCTTCAACATTGGCTCTCCACTTGTAAGGTAACTCACTCCCTTTTCTTCATGTGCCAATACATATTTATGCCTATTTCTGTAATTTTCACTCCATGCATCTGAAGAAGTGTTTTTTTTTTTTACCCACAAAAGCTTATGCCCAAATAAATCTGTTAGTCTTTAAGGTGCCACAGGATCCAGATTGCAGTCCCATAAAAATGAATGGCATAAAAGGACCAGAACGGCTCTTAGAACTTTGGCCGAAAGGCTCCAACAGATGAAGCAATGGTATCTATTTAATTCAACATGAAAAACATTGTCAAGGGAATGTTGAGGTTGCAGGGTAAAGCACTCAAAAGTCAGGAAATGCCAAAGGCAAGGTTGTCTGAATAAGCTTAACTCTGCCCCAGTGCATCCACATTACAGTACAGTATATTACTTCATGATTATATACAATTTTTAAATAGGACAATCAATTTATCCTGCAGAGCCCTGCCTCATTCCATCTACAATTTACAAGATATTATCCATTTCACAAAATACACTCACCACATGGCTGAGTTAGGCATACATGTGCAATGCCGCTGATCTTTGCTGTGGACATTCATAAAAAGTGTTAAAAACACAGTGTCAGACTCAGGTCTGGAATGTTGGTTTTTTGATTCTCTAGCCAATGTCTAATGCTTCCCAGCCAATTACTGAACCTCTTTTTTTGTCTTGTTTATTCCATTTAAAATTTGGCTAACAATTCTTTGTACTTATGTGGTATTTTTTCCTGTGTGGCTCTCAGAGCATTTTGTAAACATGGGTATGCAGGAGCAGCCCCATATTATAGGAGTTTGGGAACTAAATCTGCCAACTGTGCTTTCCCGGGCTATTCCAGAACCAAATAGGATTACAGGGCCTTTGTCTTTCTGGAGTACATTCCAAATCAGTGGAAGAAGGGGCGGGGGAAGGCCAAGAATACTTTCCATTCCTGGGATCAACATTCCTTTCTTATATTCTCCCTTCCCCAGTGAGGGGGGGAGTTAGAGAGAGTAAGCAAGACAGGGAGACTGAGTCTGCAACTCCATGCTCCCATTGCAAAGGAGGCTAAAGAACGGTCTAGAAGGTGGTGTAGTAGGTGCTTTGCAGAGTGCTTGGTTAACAGGCCTTTGCCTGCTCACTGCTCCTACAGTGTTATCTGCCTGGAATGTTCCTCCTCAGTGTGGGAGGAGGGAGAGTCATACAACAAAAGAAAGGTCTTGTGCCTAAAGAGCCAAAAACATTGAGGGCCTGATCCAACTCCCACTGATTTCAAGAGGTGTAGGATCAGGCATTAATACAGCAGTGCAACAATTGAAAGACCATTTTAATTAAAGTTCTGAGTACTCAAGACACACATTTGCAGTTTCAAAATCTCTTTCATGTACTCTGAGAAGTTCTGAACTGACAGAGAAAAAACACATACCCTTTTGATATCGGTGATTGCACTGACTGAGCTGGGATACTTGAAGTAGTCAGAAAGCATTGCAATAAGATGGTCTGTAATACTGGCAATTCTCTGGAGCTCAACATCTGTTTCAATTAGATAGGCAAGTGTTTCGGCTCCTTCTACTCGTTCCTCCAGCAATCTCTCCTTACTACACATCCGAACCAAACTTGGCAGTGTCTGGAGGGTACAGAATTCAACTTTATTTTCAGAGAAGATAACCCGTAAGTCTTTATAGATTCCATTTCAGTTTGATGTCGAGAGCAATTTTCCTCACCAAAGTCTCTTAAAGAAAAACGGTTCAAATGGTTGTGGGAATATACACACAAATTAAGTTCAACTTATTTAATTATAGGCTCTTCTTAGCAGTCATCACTGCACTATAGGGTTCTCTCCTGCCATCTTTTTTGGTCATAATACTCCTTGCAAACGTCATGTCCAGAAAGGACCCACAACCAAAATGTTCTGTATGGAAGTTCATATGTCTACTTAATAATCTTTACTTGCAAAGCTGTGCTGTAGAAAAGAACCCTATGATTTGTCCCCAGAACTCACCCGCACTGCTATGCAAGAGGCTTCTAGGTACCAAGGTAAAAATGAGCACATCAAGTATCCCATTTTGATTCTAAACATTCCCAATTCAGTATTGCCACAAGAAGCAGCTTCTGGCAGTAGAAATAGACTGATTCCGAAACAAAAAAAACTAACAAGAACATGTTGCAATGATTTATGTCTCATACTCATGGTGTAAATAAAAAAAGCTGAGTTCCTTAGCAGTAACAGGAGTGCTAAAAAAATATTGCCTTCATGTAGTCCAACTCTTGGAATCTGCATATCAAGCTGTGAGACCTGAGAATGGCTGAAAGCAGAAAGCCCCAAGAGAGGTCCATGGGCTATCCCTCATGGAGATGAGCAGTGAGACGAAGATTAAAAAGAGGCATGTGGCCTCTCCTTATTCATTTAATGTCCCCTGGACTGGAAAAACAGAGGACCTGATGCAACAGGAAAGGAGTGTGAGGGAGTATAGGTCTGTGGAGACCATATATTATTAGGACTCCAATTACTAGTAAGTAATCTAGTTTTCCACTAATGACATTGCCACCAAAGAGTTATTGGGGATCAGACATGCAGCAATCTGCCACAGTAGAGGGATTGTGGGTTGGGGGTGTAGGAGAGTGCTCTGGGCTGGGACTGAGGGCAGGAGGGGGATCAGGGCTCGGGTAGGGGGTTGGGAGGGGTCAGGGTGCATGCTCCAGGCGGTGCTTACCTCAAGCAGCTCCCAGAAGCAGCGGCATGTCCCGCTCCTAGGCTGGCCAGACAGCTCTGCGTGCTGCCCCCTCTTCAGGAGCTGCCATTGCAGCTCCCATTGGCCTCAGTTCCTGGCCAATGGGAGCTGTGGGGGCAGCATGCGGAGCCCCCTGGCTGCCCCTACACAGAGGATCTGGAGAGGGGACATGCCGCTGCTACCAGGAGCCACATGGAGCAGGGCAAGCCTCGGACCCCGCTCCCCGGCTGGAGCACCAGAGCAGGGCAAGCCTCGGACCCCGCTCCCTGGCTGGAGCACCAGAGCAGGGCAAGCCCTGGACCTTGCTCCCCGGCGGGAGCTCGAGGGCCGGATGTGGCCTCTGGGCTGTAGTTTGCCCACCCCTGTTTTAGCCTCTCTGGAAATTATCCAGGAGTACTTAAAAGGAAGAGGTAGGTCGTTGCTGGGGGCATGGATCCAGCCACAATGAGGGAAATCAGCTCCCAGAGAAGTGAGATTTCTAAGACAGGTGAGTTTGTTTAAAGTTTCTTTACGGGCTTTTCCATATCTCAATCCTGAAGAAAGAGTGTTTGCTTAAAGCTTACATGGGATTTTCTACCTCACTTTCTTGAGGAAGGAAGAGACCAGAGACTGAGGTCTGTTTCTGCCCTGGGAAGAGGGTTTTTCTGGATTTATGGTTTCTCTTTTCTGAAGAACAGAAGGAAACTGAGACCTTCATTTTTAAGGACTGTTTTTTAAACAAGTGATTTCAGACTTTGGTGTGCTCTGATCCTGGAAAAAGGGAACCTTGGGTCTAGAGAATATTAGCTCAGTAACCCCCCTCTCCAAGTCCTTAGCTGTCCTGCGGTAAAATGGGGTTAGTAATAGCATTTTGTACTTTGATAAAAGGATTTAGCCACATGTTCCATTCATTTTAATTTACATGAAATGGGATGGGGAAGAGGTTGGATTCTGGCATGAATTCAAAACTGGAGGATACAGCTTTTTTCAGTTTTCTATAGAACTGAAGTGATCGGTTTTTATTCCTTGAAATTGGACAGTCCCAAGGAAGTGAAAAAGGGTAGGAGTAGAATTGAGGACTAGTTATAGAGGTCCCGTGTAAACCTTCAAACTGCCACTGAGTCACAGCAGTTACAGATACGTTTGAAGTAGAGGGAGGTGACCTCTGATTATTAGGGAAAGATTTGCACAGACCAATTGGATCTCCCTTTCTGGTGAGACTAAAAACAGGATGAGAAAGCAGGCTGTTGGAACTCAGACCTGCTTTGGAATTCAAAGGCCTAATATTTCCTATGGCTCTGAAAACCCAGTAGACCTGGTCATGAACCTGATACCTTGGAAAGTGGAAAAGTTCAATCTGTTTTGCTAAATCGACAAAATCAGGACTCACAAAGACATGACGATTTTACAGCTGTACTTCCTGAGGTAATCTTCATGAGACAGGACTAAGAACTGAGACACCTTATCAGAGCTACAAAATAATCTCCAAGCACCATCCTGCCTCTTCTGGTCAGTGAACAAAATCTGACAGGTTTCAGAGTAACAGCCGTGTTAGTCTGTATTCGCAAAAAGAAAAGGAGTACTTGTGGCACCTTAGAGACTAACCAATTTATTTGAGCATAAGCTTTCGTGAGCTACAGCTCACTTCATCGGATGCATACTGTGGAAAGTTTAGATGATCTTTTTGGTTAGCTAAAAAGATCTACACTTTCCACAGTATGCATCTGATGAAGTGAGCTGTAGCTCACGAAAGCTTATGCTCAAATAAATTGGTTAGTCTCTAAGGTGCCACAAGTACTCCTTTTCTTTTTTTGAACAAAATCTGTCACTGATCTTCAGAACCAGATTTATAAAGAAGGAAACCTTACTCCATCTGGAATCATTGTAATGTCCCAGGAGCAGTGGATTATTACTCACTCTCATGGCTAAGGTAGCAGAGAAATACAATTTCCTCCTAGGCAGAGGCATCTTCCTTACTATTAAAGCAGGTAGATGGAAAACACTGCTGAATTTTGCCATTTAAAAATCTGCTGCCACTACCAATAATCCAGAAACTGGGCAATTAAGAAGAATTCAACCATACAGGAAACCTGATAAGAGTCTGGACTTCTTGTTACTGAAACTGTAACTGGGATGGACCAAACCCCTCCAGCAGATTCGCAAAGCACCTTAGCTCAAAGAAGGTCGAATAGTTTGTGGTTGGAATTTACCCTGAACTGAGATAAAAGGGATACTACAAGCCTGAGTCATGCAGGTTACCAACTCCTGGAGAAAAGGAGGAAGAGATGAGAAGATTAATTTGAACAAATGTGTGAAGAGGACAGGGATCTACAATGCTGTTCCCCGCCCCCTCCTCCGGCTCACAGCACTTAGGCGAGGGACTAACTCAGGCACCATATGCCTTTCCATTTCCTGAACAACTCTTGCTCTTAGGATTTCATAGGCCTCAAGGACAGATCTGAACAAAGAGATTGCTGAAAGCCCCTCTGGCACAGATTGATGCTTTGAGGAGACATCAGCACTGGAGCACAATTAAGTGAGACAGAGAAGACAAGTACTTCTTTGCTTTAGTCCTCACAGTGCTGTAAGTACAGCTGTCAGTTGTATCGTGGATTCCTGGTACTCTGAGGCTTGTGGAGAACAATCAGTTGTCCCCTCATGGGAGGGGATGGAACCTAGGATCACACATACAAGCCCCTCAGGGCCAAGGACAACCACCTCTTCTATGAAAAGACTTCAAATCTGAGACCTGAAGTGTTTGGGAGAGGATAATGTTTTGCTGCTGACAACTCTGATGAGAGTTGGTTCCACTCTTTGGCTGCTAAGCCTTATCCACAGCAGGAGTTTCCTCCCACTCCCAGGTAAGGGCAAGAAGATCATACATGTCAAAGAGATACTGTGAACGCTGCTCGACCACACATCTGATGAAGTGAGCTGTAGCTCACGAAAGCTTATGCTCATATACATTTGTTAGTCTCTAAGGTGCCACAAGTACTCCTTTTCTTTTTACATCTAGATTGTGTATTTCTTAAACCTGAACTGTTTCCCATCATCTGGGATGATGGATACAGAAGTCTCACTGGACCGACAGCTCTTAAACCTACCAAATTCTACTACTATTCAAACAATTAACAGACTGAACAAGGGAATGCACAGGTTCTTTGACTGCATTGTCTAGCATACAATGAGGAAGTGAGAAATACTTAAGAGGGCACATTCTTTGTATCCCTCAGCTCTAGAATGTTCAGATCTCTAGTTGATACATGAACATTCTAGTTGTCAGTGCTAGCCATGGTTCTATAACTAACCACAAAGTTGTGTAATTCCTATAGGGGTGCTCTAAAATGGCAATTTCCTGACAGAAGGCTGGATATACAAATCATACCCAACACACCACGATAACAGTATCAAAGATTTCACTTGCCCGCCACCATATACGGAATGATGAACACAAAAATATCCAGACAGATCCTTAAGAAAAATATTTTATGAAACTATAATTAGCAGAGATGCTTTTTCAGATTAAAAAATTTAAACTGAAGGAAGCACAGAGTACCATCTGTTGAATACTGTTTCTTAAAACAATCAATCACGAATGATAGATTTTCACTTGCATTCAAACGGGAGCCTGATAAGTAGTTTTGCATGTTCTTTCCAAATGATTGTCCAATACTGCAGTGCAACTTTTAAAGTTTCTGCAACTTGACAAATATAAAATGGATTTTGTACCAAACTTTTTTTTCCTGGATTCGGACTTACTGTAACTAGCTTAATAAACAGAATTAAAATGTCATCACTATTAAATATTTATAATGAATGTATTGATACATAAGGAGATTTTCAAAAGCATAAATGGGAGCTAAGCATCTAATTTTTAAAGAGACCTGGACAACTAACTGCACTTTGCCTTTGAAACTCTCCCCCATAGAATCAACAGTGCTTTTGTAACACTTTATTACAGATGTACACAAATAAAATAGTGACAAACACATAGTGTGATAAAACTCTGGTTTAACTGCTGCTTAAATGTCAAACAAATTATGTAACCAGCTTACCTTTAAAACAATGCAGTTATCATCTGTCTGGATTGCTCCTGCCCTGCACATGTAAGTAAGGCTGTAACAAGACAGCAGAATATAAACTCACTTACTTCCAGCTTTTATAAACATTAAAAAGTTATTGTAAAAAGAATGGCTGTGCTAACGGAATAACTACTTGACTTTGTTATAACACCCATTCCAACACATGAAGTTTTACTGGGCTCAGACACCATTCCTTACACCATTTCAGACAGTTAAATACTTGAATAATACATTTTATTTTTCTACATGCAGCTTTAAAGACTTAGCTGTCAAACCCTGAAGTGACTAGCAATGGTAAGATCGGTTAGGTTTTGCTCTTGCTAACACCACCATAAGTTTGGAATAATTTTATCAAAATCAGTGAGAACAGAATTGGGACCTACGTTTAAAAGACACAAAGTATAAAATGCACCAGAGAACCAGGTTATTGCCCTGATTCAGGAAAGTATCCCTATTAGGCCACGACTGAAGCATGTGCTTAAATCCCATTGAAGTAAACAGGACTTAAATCCATTCCTATTCATGATAGCATGTAAGCATGTGCTACATGCTTTCCTGACTTGAGTTACATGTGCATAAAATGGCAGAGTACATGTTGTTATGGAGCCTTACATTTTGGATTTCCTAACTTTTGAATTTAAACGTTCAGCCCTAACACTGTAGTGAAGCAGCATTTTGTAGTTAATCTTCTTTAAAATAAAAAAAGCTGCACGCAAATTAACTTGTTTGTGTTCTCACAATCAACTGAGCATCATGGTACCTGAAGAAAGCGTGCCCTCCTTCCAGATACCAGGGTGGTTACTAAACACCCTATGTTCTTTGAAAAGTACTCCCTGAGACTGTGGCATTGGGAAAGGGGTACAGGAAAGACTGGTAGCCGGGTTAAGGACACACTGGCTAGATGGAGGGTGACAAGAAAGGTATCATGGAATTGTGGGTTGAGGAAAATTGGGTGAGGTTATTACAGGCTTGTTGGAGAAGAATCAGAGGTACTTAAAGGCAATAGGTAATTTCTCAGGGTGTATAGTATTGCAGGGAAAGTGGGATCTGAAAGACACTCCAAGATATTTTCCTAGGTGGGATGGAGGTCATCTCAGGCTTCTTGGAGGATCCCCTGGTGTCTCAAAAGAAAGGTGCAATGGGAGCTATTATGTCTTCTACATTTCTAATGATGCTGGAGGGGTCTCTCAGGAAATGTCAGGTTCCTGCTTGGTCCAGCTATCCATTTAAATTTAAAAAATCATGTACAAGTTTAAGAAGTTTGCCAAAATTAGAACAAAAATAAATTATTTACATGTCAAAATTAAAGTTAAAAAGGGAGAAAACCCTCAGTCTATTGAGGTCTGTGTTAACTGCTCCGGAGTAAGTAGTGATGGCGGTTAGGAAGTCATAGATATCCAAGTACTTACTGTCATGGTATCTGGCACCACTTACATGTACATAATTAAAAACAAGTACTTCTACAAAGGTAATAGATTTGATCTTGCCCTAAGCCACCCATCAACAAATGATACACTCAGCTAAAAACCTGCAATAAAGAAAAGGCTAAGTTAAAGAGGTCACATTACAACTCTCCCTTAAAAGCGAGCAGATGGGATCTTGCAATCAGCAGAGGTGAGGCCCACAGCAGGGATATTTCACTGAGATTGACATTACCAACCTCACAAAACCAACAGGATTTGTTTTTTGTTGTTTGCACGCATTTGTAATTTCTGTGATTGGTTAGAAGGAGATAGCCTGTCTCTCAAATAGCTGCGTCTTCGGCCCAGCTAGGACTCGTCTACACAAGGAAGTTGCACTGTTTTAACTTAAATCAGTTTTAGTTAAATTAATGTAAACTTCTGTATGGACATATTTATTTTGGTTTAAGAGAGGCTTATTTCAGTTTAGCTTAAAGCAATTCCTAATCCATTTAGGACTTGTCTGCATGGACAGCTGCAACAGTTTAACTTAGTGTGATTTTTAAAACATCTAGTTAAACAAGTTCAATACCGTACAGACATACTTAACAGTATTTCACTTTAAACTAGCCTCACTATGCTTTAGTGCAAGAAAGGCAGTCTGTCTGAGTAACCAAAGCTACAGAAAGATTTTTCGAAGGGTAAACCTATGGAAGTTACATTATCATAGAATTGTAGGATTAGAAGGGACCTCGAGAGGTCATTTAGTGCAGTCCCCTGCACTCATGGGAGGACTACGTATTATAAAAATTGCAGACTGCTAATGGGGTAGTCAGTCAGTCAGTGCTGCTATCTGGGAAACCAGTAACCATTTTAGATCCAGAAAAACCCTGGTATCATTTGTATTACAGCAGAGCCCAGAAGTTCCAGTCAGGCCCCCATTGTGCTGGACTTGTAGAAGTATACTGAAAACCACTATGACAACAGGCAGTTGTACATGTTAAGCTGAGAATACAGACAAAGCTCCTGACATTTTCTTAAGATGCTTCCTTGAGCCTGGTAGCATAACTCTGACCGGCCAAGCAAGAGCCTAAAGCAACCAGCCCACTTTTGTCCAGGTCCTGATCATGGCCAGGTATTTGGAAAGCAAGAAAAGGGCCAATCCAGATTTGATGAAAAAGATGCAGATATCTCATTTTTACATGGAGAAAATTGCAAGCCATAACAGCTCACTATCTCCTCTTATCTCATAAAAGCAATGAAAGATGGGGAAGATAGAAAGGACTCCTGTGTGATTCTCCATGCAAGATCCTTCTAAAGGCTACATCTACTATTGGAACCAGGGGTATGATTCCCAGAATGCGCAGACACACTCATGCTAGCTCTCTTCAAGCTGGCGTGCTATACATAGCAGCGTCACCAGGATAGCACAGGCAGTGACAAGTGACAGCACAAGCTAGCCGCCCCAAGTACAAACCCACATGGGTACATGTTCAGGGAAGCTTCCCCATGCTGCTACTTGCCACTGCCCATGCTACCCCACTATTTTTAGCCTGCTAGTTCCATGGAGAACTAGTGTGGGCATGTCTACATGAACTGGGAATCTCTCCCCCAGCTCCAAGCCAAGAGGTAGCCTAAGAGAAATTGCCCATTGCACTCTCAACCAACCAACCATACTGGGGGCAGCTGATAAATTTAACAACATCAGCATGAACCCTTGGTCTCTGACCCTTGCCTAAAGGAGGTCAACCAATGAGATTTGCACAGGCTTTTTTGCCTTGCACAGGCATAAAATGGTCGGGTAGGGACCCAGGAAGTGGAGGACTCCAAATGCTATGGGAGATGAATCAACACTATCTTCTCAATGGTTTTCCCCCAATATGGGAGGTTACAGACAACGTAATTTGTGAAGTTGTTAACTTTTAAAGCCAAATGACAGCATATATAAGGATTGACAGCTAACAACCATTAACAGTAACCAGTAATGGATGCAGATGCTCCACACAGATTTTCACCAGTTGTGAGACCACAGGTCCCTCTTCCAGACAGTTAAACACATTTCACCCAGTGCACTGAGAACTCCCACTTGCAAAACTATGTGGAACTCCATCCGGGAGGATGGAAAGCCTGTCCACTCTTGCTCTGACACTCAATCCAAAGAATCAGACAGACTATCTTGGATCGAAAAATCCACCAAACACTACGAGCTCCAGGATTAAACGCACAAGCTCAGAAGGGTTGGGGGTCCCCATCAGCAAGGTCCAGAGATAGCATTTGGTGATAAGCCCAGCCCCCTCTGCTGGCAAGTGGGAGGTGGTACAGGAATTTCTTATGGGGTGCTGTGCCTGGGTCCTGTTTGTGGAGAACAGCTAGTGAGTGTTTGAAAAATATGAAGCTCCATATCCCTTAGCTATGAGAAAGAAGAAGTCACTTGCTGGCTCCTCTCTCCCTTCCTGAGCCTTCTGGCTGCTGTAAGGGCAGAGGATATTTGCTACTCTACCCCTCCCCCTAGATCCCACTGACTGCTGAGTGGGCTGTGCCAGCTACTCTACCCTAGCCCCATACCCCCTAGACTCCTCCAAGGATAGTTGGCAGTAGGATTACTCCCCTCTATTAACCCTGCATGGTTTTAATTCCTCTTCCCACAAACATCATCAGGACCACCACTGCTGTTGCTCCTATCTTTCCCACATTGCAGCAACATCCAACCGTCAGTGGCACAAAAGCTGTTGAATAGCAACAGTGAAACTGCCCGTAGTCATTTTAAGTGCCCATATATTGTTGCTTTTTACCTCTACAGTAGAAGGAACAGCAGCAGGGATACTGGAGGTGCCTGTAGCACTGTCTATACTAGTGAAGTTTTGCAGAAGTTTCCCGCCATTATCATCACTGGTTCACATCCACCACTATTAGCAACGCTGGGAGCCTCAGCACAAACCAGCTTCTGGATGTCATTGATGTTTTAAGCACTTTGTCATCTAATCTGCTCAGAGCCAGTTTAAGCAACATTGGCATCAGCAAGTGTCCGGTTAACACTTAGGCTATCACTGTTAACAACACTACTGAACTGGTGTTAAACGGTGATGCA
Organism: Lepidochelys kempii; assembly: GCF_965140285.1. Classification (NCBI taxonomy): domain Eukaryota; kingdom Metazoa; phylum Chordata; order Testudines; family Cheloniidae; genus Lepidochelys; species Lepidochelys kempii. The sequence goes on along the minus strand of NC_136388.1, from coordinate 49,155,469 downwards.
ATACATTTGCAATATTTACTTAGTATAGATAATACCTGTGTAGAATGGTTTTCATTCAGTTCACACTGGGAAAAATGTCTGTAAAACTGAGAACATAAGGACTACAAACTTTAAAAAAGTGCTTAGAACTTGAATATACCACATAGGCCACAAGTACATTATCTGAGCTGGATCCAGCACATGGGAGAGGGTTTTACCATAAAATTGAGCAAGCTATATGCTGCTGCTAAGAGCCTTCTGGTGTCACATATCAGTGCCTTCTTGGCTGCTTGTGTCCCCCACACCTTCCTCAAGAGCTTTTGTAACTAGAACAAATATATATTTTAGGCTGAACTGGTTTCCTTATAGAAAGCTTTTGTCTTTATGGGCCTGTCTACACTACAGATTGTTTACTGAATATGAATCCAGGTTCCATTGCAGAGTTTGCTCCTGGTTACACATAATATGGTTTAAACATGGCCCCTATACCATGACAGACTGCAACTAAATTGTCACTCTTCCTTTGCTGCATACATAGAAATTCCCTGATAGTGTTACCACACAAACCAATCCTATTACTTTCCAGGTTCACCTGGAGAACATCCCAAGGTGCATTGCACCATCTGCTACAGAAAGCACTAAGTATTCTCAGCACTCTATTCTCTATACACCAGCAATGCTTACTACATAACTAGGAAGTTGTGGATCAGATCAAAATGACCAATACTTAAGGTTGCTAGCTATACCAAAACAATCCACTATCCCCAGTCTGTTGGATTGCTGACCTCTTTTACCAGCTACCTACCCCAAAATCAAGAATGTTCAAGTGCACACCTAGTCTTAATGCTAAACTGAAAGACCTTGCTAGTGATCTAGATTAAAAGCACCTGGTTAATCTCAGCTCATCTAAACTAAATCAGTAGGTGTATCAGCAGAGAGTTGAGATTCACCAAATCTGAGAATCCTATGCGGTAAGAAAATCAAGGCAAGAAAAGTCCAGTATCATTGAACACAAGATGATAGCTGGGAAATCCAGCACAGGATGAACCATCTGCTCAGTCATAATGAGTTAGATGGCATTAGAGGCACCAGAATGATATTTAGCCCATGCTACATAGTCAAGAGCTGTGTGTTGAAACAGCCGACGACAACAGGATGCCAAGGAGAAGAAAGAAGATTGTATCAGCTGGGTGCTGGAATAGAACAGTGGTGGTAACAGTTGATCACAGATGTGGCAATGTTGTCAAACTAGCTGTGGGCTGAAATTTTAAATTGCTCAAAGTGGATGAAAAGTGGCAGGACCTCATTGTAACCTAGAAAGGAATCTAAAGAATTATCTATCTATCTAAAGAATTATGTAAACTAATAGTGTCTGCAGTAAAAACTGCCGATTGGAGGTTTTCAAGGCTCCTTGTGAGGCTGAAGATGTTTTAGCAATGGAGGAAGATATCTAAGATTTTAAGATAAAAAGATTAGACGTGAATAATAAGAGTAGCCACATTATGAACAGGAAACATTTATAAGGGGTACAAATTCATGTTTCAGAACACAAGCCAACCACTAACTGCTTTGAGATCATGAAGTATCTTCCCACATGGGCATATCAGTACTTTGCACCTTCTTTTAAAGCTTGTAGTATTGACCAATGTCAAAGAGCAAATAAGAGATTAGATCAACCAGAGGTTTAATCCAATATGGCAATTGCTATGTTACTATAGAACATTTTATCTCCAGAGCTGGTGAAAGTCAAAGATATCGTAGAAATATGCCATATTGGCATAGTTGTTTCCATAGAACTAAGAGTCCTTCTGCTTATACAATCATATATTTTATACTGAACAGCACCGCGTAGTCCCAATATATATAATCAAATAAACAAAGCAGCATCTTCTAAAATTGGTTTTATACTTGTACTAAAAGTTACATTTATTCAAGAAAAATTCTTTTAATCAATCTTTAAATAATTCATCTCTCATGCTGTTACAATACTGAAAAACATCTAGTCGATACTCAGTTACTCAAGCTTCGGAGAGATAAGGTGGATGTGGTAACATCTTTTATTGGACCAACTTCTGGAGACAGGCCTGAACAATTTAGTGTTTTATTGAAATATAGGAATTTTAGTAGAATTTAATACATATTTTATGTATATTAATAGAATATACAAGACAATTGTTTGTAAAAGTTTGAATTTCTTGCTACAAGAGGAAAAGAGTACTTGTGGCACCTTAGAGATTAACAAATTTATTTGAGCATAAGCTTTTGTGAGCTACAGCTCACGAAAGCTTACGTTCAAATAAATTTGTTAGTCTCTAAGGTGCCACAAGTACTCTTTCTTTTTGCGAATAAAAACTAACACAGCTGCTACTCTGAAACTTTCTACGAATACTGTATTTTTTATGTACACTTGTTCCTTGGAAAATTCAAATGGTGTCTCTGGTGTTTAAATTTAGGAAAATATAACCTTCCACGGGAAACTGGCGGCACCTGAGAACAGCAGCAGAAGTTAACGTTTATTGCTATCGGGTTTGCAGGAGACTGCTGGCTGCTTTTAAAAGCATTCAGTCAGTCCATGACAATGGTCTTTGAAGTATTTGATCTGTCTTTATGAGATGACAGTGGTTTTCAGATTCTTGCTTACTCCACAGATGTCCATGAAAGGCTGCAGGGGAGGTAAGGTTTCCCCTGAAATTATCTCAAAATATAATTTCTCACTAAGAATTACTGATATAGAACAGGTCTTGAGGTTAATTACATCATTAAAAAAAACTTTTTTTCAAGAATGTGCCCACATTCCATGGTGTTTTCTACATAACTCAACTAGATGCTGTAAATGTGCTCTCTCTAAGGGTGAATGATCCCGGAGTGTAGTACAAACTGCAGAGTTCTGACAATCACAGAGAGACCTCAGATAAGAAGAGGATGGAGTAGGAAACAAGGCAAAAAATAAAACCACCTGGAGAGGGCAGGTCTCGGGGGAACCACTCATGGGATGGAGAACCTTGCTGATTAACATAGGGGAGGACAGAGACAACAAGCAGGAGACAGAGCAGCCTGTTCATTTAACACAAGCATTACTCTCTACAGATATCACAGCCTAAAGATGTACACACCCTGTGCTCAGATCTCTCCCATCTCCCAAGGCACTTGTATGATACACTTGACAGAGCTCCTCCCCTTTCCAGAGGTGCCTGCTTTAACTGATCTGAAGTACATCCATTTCCCTCTCTCAAATGCCTTTAGTGAAGGCAAAATACTGAAATAAGTGGGCAAAACTGCTACAATTCTGAACAAATATTTGTAATTCCTGATAGCTGTTCAACCTCACTACTGGAGATTAGATTGGGCACCTCCAGAAGAAATACAGTACCAGAAAAAGTAATATGACAACATAACAGGAAGAAACAAATTACTTAAAATGGTTTGGGGGGAGGGATAGCTCAGTGGTTTGAGTATTCGCCTGCTAAACCCAGGGTTGTGGGTCAAATCCTTGAGGGGGCCATTTAGAGATCTGGGGCAAAAATTGGGGATTGGTCCTGCTTTGAGCAGGAGGTTGGACTAGATGACCTCCTGAGGTCCCTTCCAACCCTGATATTCTATTCTATGTTACAGGCAAGGCCCCATATATTACACCATTCAAAAACAACAAAATTCAGTTCTTGCCATGGAATTATACTCCAAAAACTGAGCTTTAAAAAAAAAGGAAATATGTTTATAGTCCTTGTGTATATGGAGATTAACTTGAACACATACAGCCTCAAACAGTAATTTTGAGAAGTATAGTGGCATCTCAATAAAGACCCCATTGAGTCCACAATTCCACAACTCTGGAATCTGGCATTTTTCCAAGATACCACAGAATTCAGAACTCTTGTCATAGAATTTGCTGTGTCCAGGTGCCTGGAGTTTTGCTTTCTGCTCCCCTGCCCAGCCAGGACCAGCCTGCCACTCCCTTTGCTTTTCAGCTTTTCTCACAAGGGGAAGTTAATTGGATTCCAGTCCATGATCCCTGCACTGTTCCATGGGACCAGGCAGCTGTGGCTCAGGAAGCCAGACCTGGAGTCTAGCTTCCACCACGTAGGATGACAAGCTGAGACACCTGAAGATCAGTGCAGAAGCAGGGGATAGGGGAACCAAGGAGATGAATTGCTGAAGCTGGCTACCCACTGGGACACACGATGTGCTGTAATACTTGAGGCCTAACAGGCCTATCCTAATTGTGGGCTGAATTATTGGAAAGTGGGTAAAAGTTTGTAAAATGTTACCATCACCTATAACAATATATGTTGATGCACAAAGGGAAGACAAAAAGCCTGGACTAGTCCATACAAAAAGGTCTACTAAAGCAACCCAAGGAATACGTTGAGATCGTGCCTAGTAAACAAAAAGCAAACGGAATTAGAAGTTAATGGACCAAAACTGATGTCAGAAACTAGGCTTCATTGGCAGACAAGTAATGAGGGAATGTACTGTCCTGCCCACCACTCCTTTTGGGGTCCTCAAAAAAGAGAAACTTTGGCCAGGGGTGGGAGGGGAAGGGTGGGGAATCAAATGGGAAAAACTCCTGGAGGAGCCCAACAGGTCTCCGCTTCACTCCAGAGATTTTCCTTCATTTGTGAGTTTCAAGGATGACTGTGACACCCAGACTTTGGCACACCAGTAGAGACCTGATACATGTGAGATTCTGCTCTGTCTTCCCCTTCCTTTTCATCTCCCACTATCTCTCTCTCTCAGCTTTTCACCTGATCTTGAGACCAACTGCACCAGCACAATGAGATGAGCTGTCCCATCGAGCTCTGGTTGGCCTGAGGAGGATTGGTGAAGGAGACTGAGATGACCAGCTAAATGATGTTCTACTGTCAGAAATGTGAGATAGGGTCCAGAGCAACAGCTATTATGGCCTGACTGCCAGCCCAGAGCATCTGTCTGTGACTTCCCAGCCACTCTGTATCCTGAGAAAGTCAACAATAATACATATTTCCCCACCTTTACTATCCTATCTCTTATCCTATTTGCATCTGTTTGCTCTGTCAAAGGCAGGAAGAGTGCCTATCATTCACAACTTAAAATTCAGCAGAACTAATCCTTTCCTTTCCCACCAAGAGAAGGATTGCTTGACAAAATAAGACTCCAACCAACATCCTCTCTGAAAATGGGGATTTGATATGTTTTTGATTACATTTGTTTTACATACCCGTTCAATTTCAATATCAAAATGCTTTATATCTTGTTTTGATTCTTCTTCTCTTGTTTATCCTACTCAATACATTCCCAAATTTTGGCACACATTTTCTAATGTGTTTGCCACAGAACTAAACAGGGTGAGGTCTCTGTACTCAGAACCCCAAACTGTCTAGTGTTGTACAGCAACATGGACACATTAACACTTCTGAGTCTCTGGGCACATTTATTCCATAGAAATTAACACAACAAAGGGAAGAAGGTTCTCCCAGGAGGACAGTTCCAGGGAGCGGATCCTGGATGCCTGAAGAGCACCGTGAAAAAACCCACCCACCAAAATAATCACTGTTAAACATAATCAGACACATTTTCCAACTATGAATCGTAGTTGTGTGGGACGTGAAGGGAGGAGGGATGGGAAGGACAGGCTATGGAAGCAGAATAAATTAATATTGATAAAGAATTTAGCAATTACTGCTATGAAAATTGGTTCCATTGAGCTGCAGAGTGCACAGGGCCACGATCATGGGAATGGCAGTAAGGGAAGATGGAAGAGGCTGAAACTAAAAAGATGAACATCTTATATTAACCAGTAATATTAAATAGCAATGGCATAATTTCCAAGGAGTCTCCAGCAACACCAGAAGCCTTCAGAAGTAAATATTACTTTAGACTGCAAACCCTTCAGGGCAGGGATTAGCTCTTATCTAGATCTGTACCATGTCCAACACAATGAAGCCCCTAACCCTGAATGGGAACCTTTGGGTACTAGTATAATATAAATACTAATTATTATTTAATAACAACACTTTAAAAGGAGTACAAGAGTTCATCTTGCATAAGTGCAAGGAGATGGACTACAGACTAACATTTCACCCAATTCTATCACTTAGGATTTTATGACAAGAAGATTCGTACGAGTTGCAATTTTAAGCATTAGGTTACATTGCAGCCCCTCTCCCTGTAGCTCCTGTTGAGGATTACCATTTGGCTGAGGTGAGCTGCATTTCAATAGGCTTGTCCCTTTGTAACATCTTCACAAAAATCTGTGGTAATAATTCTCCATCAACCAAAACTGCAAACAATGAAAAAGAGGATTCAGGAAATAATTCAAATTCAGTTAATTTGTAAAATGAACAACATATTAGCCACTGAAGCTTTCAGCTTACCATTTACAAGAGTCATTGATACCTGGGGGTTTTCAAAGGCTAGAACTGAGAAGCATTTCAATGCTTGCATTCGAACCTGTACAAAAACATAGGATTTACATTTCTTTATGTTTCACAAATATTAACCCAAAATAAGTCACACGGTGTTACACTATTTTAAGCTAACTAGGCTTTTGGAAATACTGGCTGATGATGAAATTTAGATGTGTCTAAGAGGCCGGTGGAAGTGTCTGGGGACATGGCTCAACACTTCTGTGATAAATCGGATATTATCTCTGTATGTTGTATTTTGCACATTTGTGAGATCCAGGGGGAAGTGATTACTGATGGGTGGGAACATGAGGAGCAGAGGCCATCTGCCAACACTGCGCAAACATTGGCAAGACTTATTGCCAATGGCATGGATGACAGAGTCAATGATAATGTCTGCATACTTTGAGGGGGAGCTTCAGAAGCATCCAAAGGAGTTAGGAGCATAAATCTGACTAAAAGTTAATAGGACGTGTACTCGTAAATCCCTTCTGGATTTTTGAGAGCAGTGCATAGATAAATTGAATTTATCTACACTATTAAAATCAACTAAAGCTATCTAATCTGCTGTAATTATATTAGGGCTGTCGATTAATCTCAGGTAACTCACGCGATTAACTCAAAAAAGTATTGATTAAAAAAATTAATCACAATTAATCGTACTGTTAAACAATAGAATACCAACTGAAATTTATTAAAATATTTTGGATGTTTTTCTACATTTTCAAATATATTGATTTCTATTAGAACACAGAATACAAATTGTACAGTGCTCACATTATATTTTTTATTAAAATATTTGCACTATAAAAATGATAAACAAAAGAAACAGTATTTTTCAATTCACCCCATACAAGTACTGCAGTGCAATCTCTTTATTGTGAAAGAGTAACTTACAAATGTAGATTTGTTTTTGTTATATAACTGCATTCAAAAATAAAACAATGTAAAACTTAAGAGCCTAAAGTCCACTCAGTCCTACTTCTTATTCAGCCAATCACTCAGACAAACAAGTTTGGTTATAACTTACAGGAGATAATGCTGCCCGCTTCTTGTTTACTATGTCACCTGAAAGTGAGAACAAGCACTCACATGGCACTTTTTTAGCAGCCATTACAAGGTATATACGTGCCTGATATGCTAAACATTCGTATGCCCCTTCATGCTTTGGCCACCATTGCAGAGGACATGCTTTCATGCTGATGATGCTCGTGAAAAATATAATGCGTTAATTAAATTTGTGACTGAACCGCTTGGGGGAGAACTGTACATCTCCTGTTCTGTTTTATCCACATTCTGCCATATATTTCATATTATAGCAGTCTCAGATGATGACCCAGCACATGTTCGTTTTAAGAACACATTCACTGCACATTTGACAAAACGCAAAGAAGGTACCAATATGAGATTTCTAGATATAGCTACAGCACTCGACCCAAGATTTAAGAATCTGAAGTGCCTTCCAAAATCTGATCAGCACAGGATATGGAGCATGCTTTCAGAAGTCTTAAAAGAGCAACAATCCAATGCGGAAACTACAGAACCCGAACCACCAAAAAAGAAAATCAACCTTCTGCTGGTAGCATCGGACTCAGATGATGAAAATGAACTTGTCGGTCCACTCTGCTTTGGATCATTATCGAGCAGAACCCATCATCAGCATTGATGCATGTCCTCTAAAATGGTGGTTGAAGCATGAAGGCACATATGAATCTTTAGCACATCTGGCACATAAATATCTTGCAACACTGGCTACAACAGTGCCACGCAAACGCCTGTTCTCACTTTCAGGTGACATTGTAAAAAAGAAGAGGGAAGCATTATCTCCTGCAAATTGTAACTAAACTTGTATTTCTGAGCAATGGAACATAAGAACGGTCATACTGGGTCAGACCAAAGGTTCATCCAGCCCAGTATCCTGTCTACCGACAGTGGCAAATGCCAGGTGCCCCAGAGGGAGTGAACCTAAAAGGTAATGATCTAGTGATCTCTCTCCTGCCATCCATCTCCACCTTCTGACAAACAGAGGCTAGGGACACCATTCCTTACCCATCCTGGCTAATAGCCATTAATGGACTTAACCTCCATGAATTTATCCAGTTCTCTTTTAAACGCTGTTATGGTCCTAGCCTTCACAACCTCCTCAGGTAAGGAGTTCCACAGGTTGACTGTGCGCTGAATGAAGAAGAACTTCCTTTTATTTGTTTTAAACCTGCTACCCATTAATTTCATTTGGTGGCCCCTAGTTCTTATATTATGGGACCAAGTAAATAACTTTTCCTTATTCACTTTCTCCACACCACTCATAATTTTATATATCTCTATCATATTCCCCCTTAGTCTCCTCTTTTCCAAGCTGAAGAGTCCTAGACTCTTTAATCTCTCCTCATATGGGACCCGTTCCAAACCCCTCATCATTTTAGTTACCCTTTTCTGAGCCTTTTCTAATGCCAGTATATCTTTTTTGAGATGAGGGGACCACATCTGTATGCAGTATTCAAAATGTGGGCGTACCATGGATTTATATAAGGGCAATAAGATATTCTCCGTCTTATCCTCTATCCCTTTTTTAATGATTCCGAAACATCCCATTTGCTTTTTTGACTGCCACTGCACACTGCGTGGACGTCTTCACAGAACTATCCACGATGACTCCAAGATCTTTCTCCTGACTAGTTGTAGCTAAATTAGCCCCCATCCTACTGTATGTATAGTTGGGGTTATTTTTTCCAATGTGCATTACTTTACATTTATCCACATTAAATTTAATTTGCCATTTTGTTGCCCAGTCACTTAGTTTTGTGAAATCCTTTTGAAGTTCTTCACAGTCTGCTTTGGTCTCAACCATCTTGAGCAGTTTAGTGTCATCTGCAAACTTGGCCACCTCACTGTTTACCCCTTTCTCCAGATCATTTATGAATAGGTTGAATAGGATTGGTCCTAGGACTGACCGTTGGGGAACACCAGTAGTTACCCCTCTCCATTCTGAAAATTTACCATTTATTCCTACCCTTTGTTCCCTGTCTTTTAACCAGTTTTCAGTCCATGAAAGGATCTTCCCTCTTATCCCATGACAACTTAATTTATGTAAGAGCCTTTGGTGAGGGATCTTGTCAAAGGCCTTCTGGAAATCTAAGCACACTATGTCCACTGGATCCCCCTTGTCCACATGTTTGTTGACTCTCAAAGAACTCCAATAGATTAGTAAGACATAATCTCCCTTTACAGAAACCATGTTGACTTTTCAAAAAGAAAAGGAGTACTTGTGGCACCTTAGAGACTAACCAATTTATTTGAACATAAGCTTTCGTGAGCTACAGCTCACTTCATCGGATGCATACTGTGGAAAGTTTAGAAGATCTTATTATATACACACAAAGCATGAAAAAAATACCTCCTCCCACCCCACTTTCCTGCTGGTAATAGCTTATCTAAAGTGATCACTCTCCTTACAATGTGTATGATAATCAAGGTGGGCCATTTCCAACACAAATCCAGGTTTCAGAGTAACAGCCGTGTTAGTCTGTATTTGTCCTCCTTTTCTTTTTGCGAATACAGACTAACACGGCTGTTACTCTGAAACATGTTGACTTTTGCGCAACAATTTATGTTCTTCTGTGCGTCTGACAATTTTATTCTTTCAACTAATTTGCCTGGTACTGACATTAGACTTACCAGTCTATAATTGCCAGGATCACCTCTAGAGCCCTTCTTAAATATTGGCGTTACATTAACTATCTTCCAGTCATTGGGTACAGTAGCTGATTTAAAGGACAGGTTACAAACCATAGTTAATAGTTCCGCAATTTCACATTTGAGTTATTTCAGAACTCTTGGGTAAATGCCATCTCATCTCAATGACTTGTTACTGTTAAGTTTCTCAATTAATTCCAAAACCTCCTCTAGTGTCACTTCAATCTGTGACAATTCCTCAGATTTGTCACCTACAGAAGACGGCTCAGGTTTGGGAATCTCCCTAACATCCTCAGCCGTGAAGACTGAAGCAAAGAATTCATTTAGTTTCTCTGCAATGACTTTCTCGTCTTTAAGTGCTACTTTTGTATCTCGATCGTCCAGGGGCCCCACTGGTTGTTTAGCAGACTTCCTGCTTCTGATGTACTTAAAAAACATTTTGTTATTACCTTTTGAGTTTTTGGCTAGCTGTTCTTCAAACTCCTTTTTGGCTTTTCTTATTACATTTTTACATTTAATTTGGCAGTGTTTATGCTCCTTTCTATTTACCTCACTAGGATTTGACTTCCACTTTTTAAAAGATGCCTTTTTATCTCTCACTGCTTCTTTAACATGGTTGTTAAGCTACTGTGGCTCTTTTTTAGTTCTTATACTGTGTTTTTTAATTTGGTGTATACGTTTAAGTTGAGCCTCTATTATGGTGTCTTTGAAAAGTGTCCATGCAGCTTGCAGGGATTTCACGCTAGTCACTGTACCTTTTAATTTGTTTAACTAACCTCCTCATTTTTGCATAGTTCTCCTTTCTGAAATTAAATGCCACAGTGTTGGGCTGTTGAGGTGTTCTTCCCACCACAGGAATGTTAAATGTTATTACATTATGGTCACTATTTCCAAGCGGTCCTGTTATAGTTACCTCTTGGACTAGATTCTGCGCTCCACTCAGGACTAGATCGAGAGTTGCCTCTCCCCTTGTGGGTTCCTGTACCAGCTGCTCCACGAAGCAGTCATTTAAACTATTGTAAAATTTTCATCTCTGCATTTCGTCCTGAGGTGACATGTACCCAGTCAATATGGGGATAATTGAAATCCCCCACTATTATTGAGCTTTTTATTTTGATAGCCTCTCTAATCTTCCTTAGCATTTCATTGTCACTATCACTGTCCTGGTCAGGTGGTCGATAATAGATCCCTACTGTTATATTCTTATTAGAGTATGGAATTACTATCCATAGAGATTCTATGGAACATGTGGATTCATTTAAGATTTTTATTTCATTTGATTCTACATTTTCTTTCACATATAGTGCCACTCCTCCCCCCCGGCATGACCTTTTCTGTCCTTCCGATATATTTTGTACCCTGGAATGATTGTGTCCCATTGATTGTCCTCACTCCACCAGGTTTCTGGGATGCCTATTATATCAATATCCTCCTTTAACACTAGGCACTCTAGTTCACCCATCTTATTATTTAGACTTCTAGCATTTGTGTACAAGCACTTTAAAAACTTGTCACTGTTTATTTGTCTGCCCTTTTCTGATGTGTCAGATTCTTTAGGTGAATATTTCTCGTCTGATCTGGCCCATACTTTGTCCTCTTTCATCCCCTCCTCCTGTCTAAACCCTAGAGAATCTCTACCAGTAAATTCTCCTCTAAGAGAAGTCTCTCTCCGATCTGCATGCGCCTCTGCAGCAATCGGCTTTCCCCCATCTCTTAGTTTAAAAACTGCTTTGCAACCTTTTTAATGTTAAATGCCAGCAGTCCGGATCCACTTTGGTTTAGGTGGAGCCCATCCTTCCTGTATAGGCTCCCCCTATCCCAAAGGTTTCCCCAGTTCCTAATAAATCTAACCCCCTCCTCTCTACGCCATTGTCTCATCCACGCATTGAAATGCTGCAGCTCTACCTGCCTAAGTGGCCCTGCCCATGGAACCAGTAGCATTTCTGAGAATGCCATCATAGAGATCCTGGATTTCAGTCTCTTTCCTACCAGCCTAAATTTGACCTCCAGGACGTCTCTTCTACCCTTCCCTATGTCATTGGTACCTACATGTACCATGACCACCGGCTCCTCCCCAGCCCTACACCTAAGTCTATCTAGATGCCTCGAGAGATCCACAACCTTCACACCAGGCAGGCAAGTCACCATATGGTTCCAAACTCCCTCTCGAAACTCCCTGGTTGCTTGCTCACTGCTTTATAAAGCCCTGGCCTCCTTGATAGCCCCGCCCCCTGCCTAAGGCTCAGCCAATGAACAGAGGCTTCAAGATTTAGTTGGGGACTGGTCCTGCTTTGAGCAGGAGGTTGGACTAGATGACCTCCTGAGGTCCCTTCCAACCCTGATATTCTATGATTCTATGATTTCAAACCTTGTTTAGAAGCTCACAGCTTCCAACTGCCAGCCACAGCACACGGTCCTTCAAACAAACACACACACACAAGCTCAGCACACAGCACATAACCCCCAAACACAAACACACACTACAGACAGCGACTTACCCCAAGGGTCCCGTATTTGCTCCTCCTTCACCTGGAGAACTCCCTCTCGAAAATTCCTGTTAGCGTTCCCTGTTCGCAAAGCTTATTGGCTGAATAAGAAGTAGGACTGAGTGGACTTTAGGCTTTAAAGTTTTACATTGTTTTATTTCTGAATGCAGTTAGTTCTACATTTGTAAGTTCAACTTTCGTGATAAAGTGATTGCACTACAGTACTGGTATTAGATGAACTGAAAAATACTATTTCTTTTGTTTTTTACAGTGCAAATATTTGGAATCTAAATAAATATAAAGTGAGCACTGTACACTTTGTATTCTGTATCATAAATGAAATCAATATATTTGAAAATGTAGAAAAAATTCAAAAATAGTTAAATAAATGGTATTGTATTATTAACAGCATGATTAATCGCAATTAATTTTTTTAATTGCTTGACAGCCCTAGATTATATATCATTACTGTTATCTGCACTACCACCATTGCTATTATACAATGACATTAAAAATAATATTGTGTAAGTGTATACTGGGTGGGTTTTCATGTTGCTTTTGGTATTTGCTTTTGCTACTCTACCTATAAACATACCATATGATATAAGACAGTCTTTTCAATATAGCAAAATAAAATTGATTATTGCTATTCAGTCAACCTTGGCCTCCCAACCTGGGGGAGAAGATATTGGTAGGGTGGAGAGGGGAAGATCAAGAACTCCATTTTGGCTATGGTGAATTTAAATAGGAGATCATGAGGAGTCTAAGATGTGGGTTTAGACAGAGGGAGCTGGGTCTGGAGTTGGGAGAAATTTCTGAGCCATTCATCAGATTACCTGATGCTAGAGAACAGAGAAAGAAAAGACAGAGGCTTTTGGAAGAGTTGAAGTTAGGGGTGGTGAATCAAACAGACCACTGAAAATACAATTAGAGGGGTCAGTAGAGAGCCAGGACTGGACAGAGAGTATCAAAACCAAGGAGGACAAGAAGAGCAGGGCCGGCTCTACAGTTTTTGCCATTCCAAGCAGTGAAAAAAACTGCTGTCGCCGATGGGAAAAGGAAGAAGCTGCTGCCGATTTGCCGCCTTAGTCTCTAAGGTGCCACAAGTACTCCTTTTCTTTTTCCAGAAGTTGGACACTTCCTGACTTTGGTGGATGAATCAAGTTCCTCCTTACTCATGGAGTGAATAGTGAGTAGATGCTGGCAGTGTGTTTGTCAAGAAGCGCACAGACTTGTCCTCAAAACAAGGAAGGAAAGTGCGCCATGCCAGTCAAATTATTTTTGCCCTTCTCACATAGGACAACTGACTTTCAAACCTTGTAGGAATCAGTCTGCCAGTTGTTGCATAGTGGAGCCCACAATGGCTCCTTGTGAACTCAAGGGGTTGAGTGACAATGAATGTTCATTTTCTTGTGGTTGATCCTAAGCCCAAGGAACTGAAAACATTTATACGCATTGTCCAAATTATACTTCACTCCTTGTGGAAAGAGCTCTTTTGGCTAATCACATAGATAAGCCAGCCTTGCAAAAATCACACATGAACAGGGATAGGTTTTTTTTTAAAAAAATTAAACACAGAAGAATCATTTGTATTTTCCTTATCAGGGTAAGGTAAAAATAAGTAAATAGGTTTTTGTGTCAGGGCTGCTAAATTTTCATTACAATGAAACCCTTGAGTCTTGGGGTTGCTAAAAGACCAAAGAGTAGAACCAAGTACAAGTAATGGGGACTGCAGCATAGTTAGACAGCCAAGGTGGGTGAGGTAATAGCTTTTATTGGACTAACTCCTTTGGTCCAATAAAAGATATTACATCACCCACCTTGTGTCTCTAATATCCTGGGACTGACATGGCTACAACTACACTGCATACATAGACAGTCTGAGTGAAACATGAAATTAACTGCCTTTGAGGTTGAGCCCCAAACAAATCCTGCTGACTTACACCCACCATATGGGATCTGAATTGTTGGATATAATTATTCTACCTTCTTAAATCCAGGATAGGGCAAAAATCTCTTCCCATTATATCCTTATTGCCAAGAAAAAAGGAGAGCCCCTTATCCAGAAGCTGCTGAAGAAATTATGTTTCCAAATAAAGGAGGAAGGCTCTCTGCATTTTCTCACGAGAAGGCTTCCTGAAAAGGGATGGGTAAGGAGTTTAGGGGAAGCAGCTTGGAGTAGGATATCCTTTCTGGATGACTTGTAGGACCCATCTGTTTGAAGTAATTCCCCTTAATAACACCAAGTAAAAAGGAGCTAGTCAGTTACTATAGGGGAAAAGGAAAGGGTAAAGTATCTATGAGGAACGGTTCGTGGTTCCTGACAGCCCCATGAAAATGCTTTCTGGCAAAGTGTGCCAGTGAAGATGAAGCACTCAACTCACTACAACCTTCTGCTACAATGTTTTTCCTCTGCTGGCTTGATGGAACTCTTTCTGATCAAGTCCCTAGAATTACTTATGTGTGTGTAGATGAAACAACTCTTTCAGATATCTCGTGCACGTAGAATTTGTAATATGTGAAACAACATCCATAAAGCATGGATTTTATTAACAGAAATATTCTATATCAATTGTCATTATATATCAATGGTCATTATTGACCCTAGACACAAGAAACACAAGCTATTTCTATGTTTTACGGAAAGAGGAGATTCCAAGCTGAGAAATTAATTGCCAAATCTCAGGTTACCAGCAAACTTGCTCTTTTTATCCTGGTTGAGAAGTTATTCCATATTTCTGTTAAAGTTATTTTATTAAATATAAATACACTAGTGGTTTTAAATAACTGCTTCATATTATTAGTACTAAGAAAAGTGTAATTGTACCATGTAGATCGATCTAGGTCGATTTAAAACCAGAGGCGATTTTAATGTGTTATGGACACTGAACAACTTCTGTGTGAAAGTCTCAGAACTTAAAGGGAAAGTTCTGTTGCTAAGTAACCATAATCACAGGACCATCTACAGAGTTAAATATTTGCACAAACACAATAAAAGGGACATGCTATTTATTCTGAAATAAATATTGATTAAATCACTTCTTCAGTTTTCATTAATGCTGAGCACGACAACATTTATATAAAAATAGGGCTGTCGATTAATCACAGTTAACTCACACGATTAACAAAAAAATTAATCACGATTAATTGCAGTTTTAATCGCACTGTTAAACAATAGAATACCAATTGAAATTTATTAAATATTTTGGATGTTTTTCTACATTTTCAAATATATTGATTTCAATTACAACACAGAATACAAAGTGTACAGTACTTGCTTTATATTATTTTTATTGAAAATATTTGCACTGTAAAAATGATAAAAGAAACAGTATTTTTCAATTAACCTGATACAAGTACTGCAGTGCAATCTCTTTATGGTGAAAATGTAATTTACAAATGTAGATTTTTTTTGGTTACATAACTGCATTCAAAAATAAAACAATGTAAAACTTTAGAGCCTAAAGTCCAGTCAGTCCTACTTCTTGTTCAACCAATCGCTAAGACAAACAAGTTTGTTTACATTTACAGGAGATAATGCTGAAAGTAAGAACAGACGTTCGCATGGCACTTTTGTAGCTGGCACTGCAAGGCATTTATGAGCCGGATATACTAAACATTCGTATGTACTCAACCCAAGATTTAAGAATCTAAAGTGCCTTCCAAAATCTGATCAGCACAGGGTGTGGAGCATGCTTTCACAAGTCTTAAAAGAGCAACACTCTGATGCAGAAACTACAGAAAACGAACCATCAAAAAAGATAATCAACCTTCTGCTGGTAGCATCTGACTCAGATGATGAAAATGAACATGCGTTGGCCTGTACTACTTTGGATTGTTATCGAGCAGAACCCATCATCAGCATGGATGCATGGCCTCTGGAATGGTGTTTGAAGCATGAAGGGACATATGAATCTTTAGCGCATCTGGCATGTAAATATCTTGCAACGCCGGCTACAACAGTGCCATGTGAATGCTTGTTCTCACTTTCAGGTGACTCTGTAAACAAGAAGCGGGCAGCATTATCTCCTGCAAATGTAAACAAACTTGTTTGCCTGAGCAATTGGCTGAACAAGGAGGAGGACTGAGTAGACTTGTAGGGTCTGAAGTTTTACACTGTTTTATTTTTGAATGCAGGTTTTTTTGTACATAATTCTACATTTGTAAGTTCAACTTTCATGATAAAGTGATTGCACTACAGTATTGTATTAGGTGAACTGAAAAATACTATTTCTTTTGTTTTTTTACAGTGCAAGTATTTGAAATCAAAATAAATATAAAGTGAACACTGTACACTTTACATTCCGTGTTGTAACTGAAATCAATATATTTGAAAATGTGGAAAACACCCAAAAATATTTATATAAATAGTATTCTATTATTGTTTAACAGCCTGATCACACAATTAATCTTTTTAATCATGCGATTAAAGGCGACTAATTTTTTTAATCGCTTGACAGCCCTAATGAAAAACCAAGATGAAATATTTAATTTATAAAATGGAGAGTCAATGTGAAGTGAACACCCAAAAACTAAACCCAGGCAAAATGTATAATAATTAACTGAACCACCATGAAAACTTTATTGCAAGAAAATAAAAATGATCCAGGTATTGAGTGAACTAAGAAAGAACAAAAGGATAAACTTCGTATCAGTACCTGGTTAAAGATAAGGAAAATACTAACCTATATTAAAAGGACGTTAAAAATAGAACAAAACACTCAATTTAGGGAATGCTAAAATCAGGGTTGCACAAGGAAACTTAATTTTGCCTATTGTGGGTATATATCATCATAGAGTCTCATTACATGATCATATGTTATTTTTCCACAGGACCCCTTCTTCATTCAGTGCACAGCATGGATGATGAAACGAAGCAACAGTTCAGTATTTTTTTATTCCTCAATATTCAGAATAGGGCCTCCATACCTCATTTACTGCACACCGAGTACATAATTATAAATATCTTCATGGGCTTTCCTATGGCACTCATGATTATAGCATTTGCACCTCAAACATTAATTTATCTTTATAATAACCCTGTGAATTAGATAAACTTTAGCCACATTGTACAGATGGGAACTGAACAGGAGTAATTAGAGCCAAAATTTGCAGAAGAATCAACTAATTGTAATGTTTCAGTGTTTGGAGGCCCAACTAGAGACTCATAGTGAGTCTTAAAGTCTCATATTTCAAGTATGCTGAGCACTCACAGCTCCCATTAACTTCAAATGGAGTAGTGAGTGCTTGGCTCTTCTGAAAACCAAGCCCTAAGGCCAGAATTTTCAGAATGGCTCAACACCCATGGTTTGGGTCAGATTTTCCAAAAAGCTCAGCAGTCAGTGTGCAAGGAGTCCTAGTATGTGATGATGTAATTAAAACAGTTGAAGGCAAAAACCCATTAACTCAGATAAATGCTGCAGACTTGATACTATTTCTGGGAGTTTTGGAAATATACTCTGAAGTTGTCCAGACATGATGAAACAATAAAAAAATGTCCCTGTACAATTATAAAAACTCCCTCACTCTCTCTATATAAAAATGTAGCTAAATATATATTTTTTTAAAAGAAAACATATGCCTACTCTGAGCTAAGTGATAAAGCACAGACATGTGGATGTTCAGAGAACTTTCTACAGTTTTGACTGGACTTTCTCTGCCGTGGCCTGATTGGCTGTTTGCGAGGGAGGGAGAAAGAAGGTTGGAGCACTCTCTTCCTCTCAATTTCACTCCACACCTGCCTCTCTTATACTCTTCTCCCCAGCCTTATTCCCCCTTGCCCTCAACCCTTCACTTCTTTTTAGCTGATTCCACTCCTAAGTAAACCCACCAAAAACCATGGAACTAACATGACATTTGCTCACTCTGTTTGTATGTTCTACTTCATCACCCATCCTGTGTCTGTCAGGTCTATTTAGATTGTCAGCTCTTTGGAAAAGGGCTCAATTATACAGCACCAGTACAACGGGGCCCACTCTTTGCTGGCCCTTAGACACTACCATAATAAACATGATTAACAAAATAAAAATAAAAACAAACTGCTAAGTCTGATCTGAACATCTGGTTTATTGGGGCTAAGAAATCTGTGGGTGAATATTAATAGTTCCTGAAAAAGCTACTTATTTATTTGTTTTTAAAGGACCTATAATACTCTTCAAAATTTGGAAGAAAGCAATTAAACATCAATTGGTAACAAAACACAGAGTCCTGTTTATTGTCTAGATGTACTCCCCGCCCTAGCAGAGAGGCATCTATCATTATGACGACCGTTGGGGAGGGACACACAAATGGAACTCCTGTGCACAGCTAAGGTAATCTTTCCACCAGTTGAGGTATTGTTGTACGGAGGTAAGAATGGAAAGCAGCATATTTAAACTGTGTCTGCTTGGTGACTAAACCGTTCTGAGCCACTCCTGAAGGCAGCACATTCGAAACCTGGCATATTCTGTAACAAAAGTGGTGGCTGCCATGTGCCCCAGCAACTAAAGACAGTTCTTGACCATAGTTTGGGGGTGGAGCTGAATTGTGCTGGTTATGTTGGAAAGGGCCACTAACCTTTGCAGAAGGTAGGCTCTTGCTATTCCTGAATCAAGGTTTGCCCCCATGAATTCTAAGCCTTAGACAGAGGACAAAGTGGATTTTTGAATGTCCAATTGCAGGTCCAATTCAAGGAAGGGACCTATGGCGGTGGAGGTTGCTCAAGATGTCAGTTCCAGGAAGTGGCCCTTCAGCAGACAATCAAACATGTAAGGGAATACTAAGATACCTTTCCTGTGGAGCAGACTAAAGGGGAGCACTCAGTATTGAAAGTGATCGTGGCAGACAATGGAACATAGGAATCATTTGTGGTATGGGTAGACAGCAATATGGAAACACGCATCTTGAAGGCTGAGGACTGATAACCAATCCCCTTGCTCTATTAACAGAGTTATTTCTCCAAGTGTCACCATTTTCAATTTCAGCGTCTTCACATAGGTACTGAGTATGGTCTCTAACTGCCACTCTTTTTTGGTACCAGAAGGTACCTTGAATAAAATCCCTTCCCTTTGTGCTGCATGAGGACTGGTTCTATGGCTCCCAAATGTAAGAGAGTGTCTATTTCTTGACAAAGCAAGCTCTCATGAGGAGGACCCTGAAGAGGGATGGGGAAGGGGGGGTTTGTTGGTGGAAGTGTAGTAAAACAGATGGTGTATCCTTTGGAGATGACATCCAAAACCTACTTCTCCATAGTGATCAAATCCCAGGAGCACCTGAAGTGGTGAAGGAAATAAGGGTGGTAAATCGGTGCAGCTGAAGAGGACGAGGATGGCAATTCGAGCCCATGACCAACCCGTCAAAATTGCTGCTTGGATGTGGACAGCTTCTTTCTATAGAACCTCTGTCTCTTTTGGTGAGTTTCATACTATTTCTGAGAAGTAAGGAATTGAGAAGGGTGGGATCTCTGGGCTGTCTGGGCCTTGCTGAGCTTCCTCTTGTAGGTGGGTGTGTAAATGCCAACAGAATGTAAGTAGCTCTAGAGTCCTTTAATGTTCGCACATACTCATCCATGCTATCTGTGAATTTCAACCCATCAAAAGGAAGGTCCTCTACTGGATTGTGGATTACTTTTGGGAATCCAGAAAGCTGCAGCCAGGAAGCTCTTCTCATCTCTACCTCTGTAGCGATTGAAAGCGAGACAGTATCAGCAGCATCAAGGGAGGCTTGCAGGGCTGTCTAGGCAAGTACTTGGCCCTCTGCAATAATTGCCTGGAACTGCTCCCTGTGCTCTGTCAGTAGGTGGTCCATGAAAGAGTTCCGTTTGATGTAACTGAAGTGGTTGTACTTTGCCATTAACACCTAATAATTGCTGATTCTAAATTGTAAGGAGGCCAAGGAATAGAGACTTCCCCCCCAGTAACTCTAGACACTTAGGGTCTTTTTCATGAGGCGTGGTTTTAGTGTGGTGCTGCCTTCCATGTTCATTAACTGCATCAACTACCAAGGAGTTAGGTGAGGGACAGCAAAATAAAAACTCTGAGTCCTTTGCTGGGACGTACTCTAATGCATCTAGGGGGAATAGAAGTTGGACTGTACTAGATGATCTTCACTGGGTCCAGAAGAGCATTAACAGGCAAAGCTATGTGAGCCAATGAGGGTGAATGGAGGATATAGAGCAGTTTATGGATGAGGCTCTTTCACCTCCTTGAGAGGAACCTGCAAAGAGACTGCAACTCTCTTGATCAGATGCTGGAAATGTTTAAAATCAGCCAGGAATGAAGGAGGAGGAGGCATGATTGTTTCATCAGGAGAGGAAGAGGAGATGTTGGCCATAGGAGAAACCTCTTCAACAGCTCTAGCTTCCTGCTCCTGGAAAGATTCCTCTTGAGGGTCAGGTCTCCTGCAGGGATCAGGTGATGCAGTCTGCCCCTCTCTATGGTACTGGATGATCTGGAAAATTGTTGGCAATAAGCCACCCAAAGGTCGCAATATGGCCAAGGAGGTGGTGCATAAGGCATAGGAGGAGGCACCCCAAGGGTGCTCACACCAGCAAGGTATTGGTGGTAATTGTGGGCCACGAGTAGTTACAGCTGCAGCGAAGACTTCTGGAAAGGGGCTGCTATAGGAGTGAGGGGTA